>NC_139723.1:28629495-29236614 GCF_964211835.1 Anser anser | reverse complement strand
ATTGTTTGTGGAAAATGGAGCCTGGGACTGGTCTAGCAGAGACAGGCATTATTAAGTACCCTTCATACTCTCTGAGGAGTAAGAATGAAATACCAGGATGAGACATTACATCCAGCCTGATTCTAGATACACACTGGGCAAATGTAACTCCTGGTCTGGCATGAAAAAACTTACTCTGCTTTGTTGTTTATTGCCGAGTCCGGAACAGAAACGGTCTCAATGGTAGTTTAGAACTGCAGAGGAGCTGTAGGACTGTATCAGATCCAGTTCTGTTCTCATGTAGTCATGGGCAGAACTTGTTCAAGGTCAAGAGAAGTAATTGAGATAGATGACAGTTCAGCAGTTTTGGCCACGTGAATGTGTATATTGTGCATTTTTATTATGCTTATGTACTGTGTGTGAAGAATGCATTTGATGCAATTTGCCCAACGTTACTTCATTTCTGAAAACTTAGAATCAAATGCTTGCCACCTTACAAAATAAATAAGCAGAAATAAAAACTCACTTTTTGCAATATTTTTGTTAAGTCAGCTGTTCCACTGTGCAGAACAAGCACCTTTACTTGATTATGGCTAGAACAATTTGAAATGGAGTTTAAGAAAGTAATTTTTGTACAAAGCAGATACTGTGGATATTTCAGTTGTACAAGTCATATGCACAGTCAAAAACAAAGGCTCTCTGTACCTCTGTTTCTCTGCAGTCACAACCATGCACACTGTAGGTGCTAAAATTTTGTAACTATGCACTGTATCTGAACAAAACAGTGTTTTTTCACATGGAATTGGAAGTTTAACTACTACTTTGTCCAGGACAAACTTACTGAGGTTTTTTTCACACAGGCTGAAATCTTGGAAAATCAGAAATAATTCATATACACCTTGTAATACTACACAGTCATGACACTGATTTTTAAGTCTTGAGATCAAAAGCCATCACCAATAATTATGTATTTATTTATTTCAATCAGAATCCTGCTACCTTCCACCTGAAATCTGGTCATTGTATGTACGGCTAAAGAGAGGGGAGAGACACTGTGTCTAGTAGCCTCAGAGCACCTTCATAAAAAATAATTTAGTTAATATCATTGACTGGGACACGACTTTTTAATAAAAATATTTTTAAATATTTGTTTTTTGTTTTTATTGCAAATATTTATTCACTCTGATACCTGATTAAACAGTATTGGTTGAGGGTGCAATCTGGAAAGATACAAAAATGTTCTTTTCAAATGTTTAATGTAGAATGATACTATGAATCATTGACTGTTACATTACATTCAATTTAGTCTGCTTTTCTGGCAAATTCTCTGTAGCACTTCTGAATGATTCCCTCCGTAGATGTTCCTGTGAGGCTTCCTGATGTTTCCTTCTGTAAACAGTGCATTAAAACAAACAAAACAACAACAACAAAACAAACTCAGAGCAGGTAGCATTTACTCATCCTGCAGAAAGAAAAGATTAATTTTGTTAACACTAATGTTCTTGTCTGTCTACTTGCATAGCTTACCTGTGTGGGAAGAAGTTTTAAAAGTTCAAAGGAATTTGTATACTCTTACCGAAGGTGGTATAAGCTTTGACTTAATATGTGCATTATCAGAAAGAACTCCTTAATTCTTAAAACATTGATGTTAAGAAAGCACACATTTGCATCATATAGCTGCTCAAAAATATTAAGTTAGAGATGAAGAAATCTGCCTTTATTTTAATGTGATTATATATGTGATACATGTCTATCATGAAAGAAATGAGTTCAATAACTCTTCCTGGTGGCAGAATAAAAGCCTGTGGAAATAATGGTAAATTTTATTGCCTTTAATTTCTCAGCTAAGTAATTATATAGGATAACATAAACAAAAACCAGAAACAATACTTGGCATAAAAAGATTTTTTTCGTGTCTCTTGAGATTAGATAAATCACAGAAACCTTGGGTATTTTATTATATACAACCTATGTGACATATATGATACAATTTTAGTTGTGTTTTTATGTTTGGGTTATCATTTAAGCTATGTTCAATGCTGGTAATAGACTGACTGTGCAGGTAAATGTACCATAATGCTTTCAAGCACCTGTTACAATACGAGATGACCATTATATCTATTTTAATAAGGTAAGTACTGGCTATACAGAGTGGTTCTGTCTCTCATTTCCAGGGTTATTACTGTGACTTTTAATACTTGCCTGAAATACACTGTTTGGGAAAGGGTTTGGTATCTCGTGAGGGAAAAGGTTTTCCCTGCTGGCCTCTACAGGAAAGTGGTCGGCAGAGGCGGTGATCTTGCCGCCTCTTGGAGTATGTCACTGTGATATCCTAGTCATCTTTCTGGTATGTGTGAGAAATGTAAGCAAAATTAAACAAACAAACAAACCAAATCAAACCAAAAACAAGTGTTAGTCCAGAGCAGTGTATTAAGTCTTCTGAAGGTACATTAAACTAGAAAATTTATAGGAAATTAAATAATAGCACATGCTTTGGGATTTAGCTTGGTGTATACATTTTGTATAACCCAAAATTGGAAGGAGGGAACTGGGAGGCCATAAGGAGAAGCAGTGTTGTTGGCTTTCTCTGTTTTTGTTCTTTCCTCAGGATTGCTATACTGGCCACTGTTCTTGCTGGTCTTTCCCAGGATCCTTAGGATCAAAACTTGATGCAGTGAGAAAACTGAGCTAAATGGACTTCTAGTCAGTCTGTGACCATGTTTGTTTTTTTCTTCTTTTTTCACCTCCTCTATTGCTCCAGTGATTTGTCAGTATTGGATATGACGTTACTGAAGAACTTAAGCATGCAGACTTCGATCCTGAATTTTGCTGCCATGCTTTGTGTTTACCTAACTCTGTAACAGGAGACTTGGTTGTGCATCTGCTTCTGCAGTTACCTTTAAGTATAGATACATATAGTTGCTAATTAAATCATTACCTGATTGCTCTTGAAGAGCAAATGATGAAGTCACAGATAATTGACTGAAAATTCAGATACTATTTTAATATTCACACCTGTTACTGATGTTTTTCTGTGTCTATATTAAGTAAAGTAACAAAAGCTACCATTATTGCACACAGGCAAACAAGAAGAAAAGGTGTTGGGTTGAACAGGTTTTGGAGTTTGGTTTTCTGGAGGGCTTGTTTTGTTATTTGATTTCTGTAATGTTTTGTAGTTCTAGAGCCCCATGTACTGAAATTTACTGGTGGAATAAAGTAGTTTACAGCTTTTTTTATCAGCCAGTGGAACTTTCAATATAGTATACATTTGTTTCTTATTCTGGAATAATTGCGTTTCTTTTCCTTTTGAGGAGTGTGGTACTGTGGTAATGAATATCTTTGTTAAATTCATGAATTCAGTCAGAAGTTGGATGAGTGTTTATGACAGCATTCACAATGTACCACTTGATTTTTTTTCTCTTACTCTTCATATGCGTGGTAAATATTAACAATGCTTTGCAATGGTTTTTACATGCTTAATGAGGAAAAAGAGCAGCATGAGAGCACTTGTAGCACACAAACTAGATTCATCCTAACTAATACAGAAAAGTCCAAATTCTTTCTGCCTAAAAACTGTGTTACACTCAGATGGTGTGGGGAGGATTTCTCTCAAGGGAAGAATGAACTGTTTTCTATAACTAACCTCATTCAGTCATGTATACCAGAAGACTGCTAACGTTTCTGTTGAGGGGCTCTTACCAGCTAAAGTATTTGTCAGGAACGTGCTAACTATATACTCAATCTGGATTAGCTTGTGTTTTTCCCCTCCTCAACACCATACTTGCTCAGTTTTGGAGGCCAGTAGTCAGGTAAGAGACCTCTTGGTAGCAAAACATGCTTGCTCAGAGAACTTAGGCTCTACCAGTATCCTTTCCTGCAGCAAGAGGCCCTGCTGCAATAAAGCACAATAATCTTAAAAGTACGCGTTTCAGTAAATTTTGTACAGTCGCTCAGATAGTTGTCTTTTATATGTCATGGCATGCTGTAAGTAGATATTTAAAGATGCAAACTGTGTAATATAGATGAAGACAGGTGTGACTTCTCTGAAGAAGCTGATGATGAAGAGCGAGTGTAGGAGGCTAGATAGAAGCAAACACTTCAGCGTAACCCGAAGAATACAAGCTTTAAGAGCAATAAAAGAAACAATGAAGATGTGTTTATATGATAAGTTTTATAGTTAAAATGTAGGAAAGTTACTTCCAAGGTCATTTCTTTATGTTGTGTAGGAAAGGAGCAGATGACATCTAGTTCTCTAAAACTGACAGAAATTGAAGAAGTGATGAACAAGGACTCCAAAAAAACCCTTAATGAATAAACTTGCTAATTCATGTACAGCATGGAGAGGGGATGCAAGGAAAAGCATACTTGTCTCATTTAGGCTTTTTCATCTCTATGTGGTTGTGAGTTTGAGTCATCAGATGGGGAGGAATAAAAAGAAGCAATTATATCTTCCCCATGGAAAGTCAGTGCCAGAAAAGGATGCTGATGCAAAGTTAAAGGCAAATTCAGGTGTACAGGTGTCTTGCCGTGTTCTGCCAATATACTGGTATGTGTTAATTGTTACTTTAACGGGCAGCTCAAGTCTACTCTGAAAGGTAGGCTACTTGGATTAATCCCAGTTAGGAGGAGACTGATCGTATGCCTGTTCATCAGTTCTCTCAAACCATTTATCTACCATTTATCTATCATTTATTTATTTGCTGTGGGGAAGATGTGTGAAATGATTATAATCCCCCCCCCCCCCCCCGCCCCTTTTCTTTCTTCCTTTCTTTTTCTTTTTTCTTCTTTTTCCACTGAGTTCTTGAATGCTCATGGTATGTCACTGAAGTGGAAAGCATAATTGCTAGGAAAACCTGCTGCCCTGACAGTATATTGAAAATGCAAAGACAGGTAATAAGTAACCTGTTGGGATAACTGTTGCTGTACCTCAACTAGAAATTCAGACTTGTGATGCAGAGCCACGCAGAAAAAGCAATCAAGTACACAAAACTGAGAGACCTCAAACCTACTCAGCCATTTGTTCAAAGTATTTTTGAATCAGTTAAGGTCATAAAGTTACATTTTAACCAGGGAAGGTTATGGTTTCTGATAACTGAGTACAGAAAGCTTCCTCACTGATGCTGTTTTAGAATCAGCCTATCAAGACAGCAGCATCCTATTTGATTGAGACTACAGCTTCTTAAATACACGAACACACACACAGAAAGTTTTGTTGAAATTTCACTGACTTAGTTTTGAAATGAGAAGGAATGATGAGTGCTCTTGATGTCCTGGCATTCAGGAAGATGCTGAGGATGAACGTGATTGGCAGCAGGCTGCCACCCAGCTAAACTCATGAGAAGCAGCAACCATTCAGCTGACATTTGCTATATGTATTGAATCTTGCATGCTAGGTTTGGAACATGGTGGACATTAATATCATTTGCTCTCATGATGTTCCCCTCACAGTGTTAAAAATAAATGACTGCAGATGGGAGCATTAGTTTACGTCTTGCACTGCAGCAAGTGATAAAACATGCTTTGATCCTAGTAAGAGCTTTCCTTCCAGTTTTGTTTAAAATTTATTAGTTCTTTAACAGGATGATTTATTTGATATCCAAGCAGCAATGCAGTGAGATTTTTAGTGAAGGGTCTGTTTACACACCTGGATGGTGATGGTGGGCTGTTGGTTATAAAGAATATTTACTGCAGTGGGAGTCATTTGGGGTATTGAAAAGTGCGTGGTAGAATATGCTGGGGAAAGTCACTATAGCTCAAACCAGCTGGTAACTAAGAATCTTAAGAAAGTGCAAAGTAATAACTGTTGAAACTTAGCAGGCAACTATGCTCTTGTTCTTTTTTTTTTCTTTTTTTTTCTTTTTTTTTCAATAGGAAGTGCATCAAGACTCAATTGGGGAAGAAAATCTGCTAGACACCTTGTGGTTGTGCTGAGAGCAGGCAGAAAGGAAATAATCTACAACTTTTCTTCTGGGTGCCCTACTACTGTTGATTTGTGTCATGGCAACACAGAGCAATCGTGATGAAAAATCCCTGAACTACTTTACAGACATATAGGTACAGAAATGAGGTGTTGCTCTCCAGCTATAAGGCCTGTTGCCAGGGGAGCACGGAAGGAGGATGTGCTTTCTCTGTGGTGGGTCATGCACTGCAGACGCACAGGGCCCTCAGCACAAATGCAAAGTTAGTGCTGCAGTGGGGAAGAGCATGCCATGAAAGAGGTGTAATGCCACTTTCTTTCCTTCTCTTCAACACATATATCTAGCATTTTACTCCCCTGTTCCTTAGCTCATGGCCATTTGTGTCTGAGGGAAGACTGCTAACCCGTCTAGTAAAGATTTTCCTTTCTTTTTCCTTTTTCGTTTTTCTTTTCTTTCTTTTTTTTTTTTTTCCTAGGTAAACTAGCACAGAATTACTAGAGGTTAGGTATTTGCAGTGTTCTTTTCGTAACCTTCCTCCGCAGCCCATCCCCCAAATTGATTTATATGACAAGTTAGCTGAAACTTCTCAAAAGATGATTGCTGCTGCACTCAGAGTGGTTGATTTTCTCTGTTAAGGTTCAGGTTTGAGATTTAGACTGCAGTTGAATTGCAGTTCTGTGGGTCTTGAGTAAGACTTGATGAACAGCAATTTAGTTGGGGCCCATGTTAAAAGAAAAAAAAAAAAGGATAGAAAAGTAACTCTGGGGGCTTTCTTCTTTGTTTCTTAACCATAAAAAAAAACTTAGAAATGCTTAATAGGACTGTGCTCACTGTGCTCACTGTACTAAGTTTAGAATGTCTTAAATCTGTACCTTTCTCTTGATGGATTCTTCTGAATATTTAAAAGATGCTCTTAATGTGTAGGAATGAAGAGTGGGTAGTAAGAAATTCATTTTAGTATTGTACCGGGACTGATACAGTAGATTTTGTGCAGCTCTGTTTCAAAGTTCATGTTTGTTTTGAAGATGGGCAGAAGTTTTTGCTCCATTGCTCTAACTCTTAAGACAAAACTTTATGACAAGACTAGTGGTAGCGGCTCAAAATGGAAGAATAGATGTTTAAATTTTGAAGTGCTGGTTAGATGGAACCTTTGCACTAACAACAAGAGGATTCTTGGTTTGTTCAGCAGAGGAGAAAAGAAGAGCCCGCTCTGAGACATCCTTCTGTTTTTGTAAAGGAGTAGCAGTAAGTAGTTCTGAGGTAATAGCCAGTAAATAGACCATGAATTTATTTTCCTCCACCTTTCTTTTTTTTATTTTATTAATTTCATAGATTTTCAAGAAAATAGAGACTGAAGAATTGAAAGCATATTCTTTACAGCTCATAACTCCTTATTTAAAGTTGGCCTCAATTTTTTGGGCAGAACTGCTTGTTATTGTAGAACACTGCCTCAAACAGCATATCGCAGATCAGTGGGTTTCTTTTCTCCTGACTTCTCAAAGTGTGAGTGAATGGTTTTGTGTATCACATTCTCTGCCAGGAAGGATTGCTTCCAAGGCTGTTAGTCAGATGTTTAGGGGTGATCCAATCTGACAATTTATGGATGTAGTTTACTAGCTTCATTTTTTCCTTAATGAGAATCAAAGAGTGAGGCTATCAGTTTCACTCATCATACTGCTGTTATGTATTGTCTAGACTTGCAGTAACTTCAGTTTTCAGTCCATCCTAAAGTTCAGTAATTCTTTTCTAAATCCTGATATTTTTGCTTTTTAAGCCAAGCCTGTACTCTCATAATAGTCACACAGGAAGTACTAAGAAATGAAAATATGGTGTGTATCAATGAAAGCATTTATCTAGAAGTGTTTGCTTCATGCTAACAGCTGGAATGCTGTAAGCCTTACATCCTACTCTGTTGGAGCATTGCTTTGCACTTTTTTTTCTCTATAGATCATCTTGCAATGCTAATATCAGTTGTTTTGAATTGCTGTAATTGACTTAAAGTTCTTGCTGTGCATTTATAGCACCATAGCTATCAGTATATTTGAACATCTAAGACGTTCCTGCATTTTATAAAGCCCATAACATGGCAAGACATCAAGATGGTTTTTTTTGGTTGTGTTTTTTTTTGTTTTGTTTTGTTCTCTTTTAATCCTTGTGGATTATATGAAGTCCTAAGTGGACTTTTCCACACTGGCATTTTATTTTTCCATTCCAGAAACTTCCCCCCCTTAGCCAGCATCCAAGCCATGACTCCACAGCCTCTTGGCATTGTTCTGATGTGGGTACTGAAAGTCCTTTTGCTGCCCAGTTTAGAAATTAAGTGCAATTACAGCAGAGCAGTTACTGCACATGGAGTAGGTTCATGGGATTTTTATCTACCAATGGTGGCCACAGAAGTTGCTTTTGGAGAAGGTATTAAGAGAGTAGGACATTACTAAGTATTTTCTCCATGGAGGAAATTAATGTGAAAGATAGCTGGGGTGGGGTAGGGGCTGTGGTTTTTTGCTTATTTATTTATTTGTTTGTTTGTTTTAAACCCTGGAGCATAGTTACTATATCTTACAGTTTACATCTTTCTCCCACTGCCCCATCCCAATATCCCACCCTCAAAACTGCAGCTCTTCCACGTTCTTAATAATTTAAGTCTAGAGACTACTTTTTCTTTCTTTTTTTTTTTTTTGTCATTTAATTGCAGGTGTTATTTTATTTCTATTAAATTGCTACTAGGGATTACAAGATTTATGGGCTAACCTGAATCCATCTCAGACTCCTTGGAAAATGTACAAGCTCATACTCATCATAATGAATAATGTATTTTGTTGCTTATTCCTTCCTTCTATAGAAAAATATGCATTTTTATGTACTTGCCTGTTTAAACATGCATGCCCTGCTGCTGGTTTACATCATGAGCTTTCATACGAAGAATATGGCTACATAAATAAAATCAGGGCATAGGTACAGGATACGTAGTCAGTGATTATACATATCAACGGGAGCACTCAGAGCTTACTTGTTGTCTCTCATTAGAGTGTCTCAGAGATTCAGGGTGAACGTTAGCTGATGAATTCACAGAGCGCTCTGTGATGTGTAGTAGTTATCCTATGTCAGCCATAGTCAGAGAGCTTAACTGGCTTTTTTGAGATCATACAGTAGTCATAAATATGAGATAAATCCTGATGCTTTAATTAGTAGGCAGCACTCTTTTTTGTACTGTGGAAAATAATGGGAGAGTATATCATAGCAGGCACTGTCTTAGGCTCTGTGCTTTACATGTCCCTCCTCTATTTCCTACCTTACAGTAGAGTTCAGGATTTTTTCTTTGAAAGATGATTTAAGTAATCTGCAGGTAATTTCTCCAAGCTATGTCTAGTCCAGTTGTGATAGCTAACAATCAACGTGCAACTCCACAGAAAAGAAAACATTTCTCATGTTTCAATATAAATACAGTGACAAGCAGGTGAGTAAAGCGTATCCACAAGGAATTTCAGTTACAAGGCAAGTTTTTATTCCCAAAATACAAACAAGTTTGAATGTTGTAATTTATAATGTTCAGCCTGAAACAGCTTGATGTTCAGGCATTGTGCAGAAAGAGTTGAATTCTTAAAACCAAAGGCCCAGCAGGGAGACCCAGCAGGAAAACAAATTTAAGATCTTCAGTGTTGTACACAACTCCTACCTGACCACTTCAGAGCTTAATGAGTGAGATGGAAATATGTTCTGATCCTCATCCTGAAGCTGAGAAACTAAAGCACTGGAGGTTTCCAGCTCAGATTCATGGTAGGTTAGTATTCATTCCAGCTGCCCACTGCTTTGGATCTCACCCATTTTCTGATGAGTGAACCTCTTCACTGCATACAGGGCCTAGGAGAAGTGGGCTTATTCCTGAGAGTCTCAGGCAGGATAAATCAGGCCAAACAATTTATCCTATGTTTGCTTAGGAAGCTCTGCCACCAGAGCAGCCACAGTCCGGCACCATTAAATCCTGCTGCCAGCTCATTTATCTTACATCTTCTATAATGTGTTCCCTTAAAGTGTAAAAGTCTCTTTAAAGTGTAAGATACAGGATGCAATCATAGGATTATAGCAATCAATTCTCAATGTACTTAGAAAGCAATGAATTCCAGTTCACAGTTTGGTGTGAAAGGTGTATCAAAGGCGTGTTCTCCTTGTCTCCTGCAGTCACCAGCAAAGGTAATCATCTTCATTAAATAATCTTTTGCCAGTGAGTCTTGGCAGAAGAGAGTGGGGAGGTTAGATGTCTCACAATATCCTCAGTCAGTTTAATGGTAACAGACTGAATACTGAATTTCTTAAAGATACTGTGTAAAGGTCATATAAAAAACATACATCCTATGCACTTTTAAAAATGCCTATAGAATACAGATTACAATATGCAAAATGGTTGAAATACTCAAGGGACAAATCTTGTTGTCATGGGTACTCAAAAATGTACTGAGTGTAAAACACAGCTAGGTCTCTGGACCAAGCTCAGCTGACATTTGAATTTTGGTTTTAGTAATGTGGTTTGTCATATGAACACCATTTGATTACATTTAATGAATGTCTCTTCTTTTTAGTAAGAAATTGTATGTATTTATGTCACTACAGGTTAATCAGCCAAGGTCAACTATTATCCAGACAATCTTCCCAACCAGCCAAGGGGATGGGGGATTTCCAGAGGTAAAGTTATTTATGTTATTAATCTCACCTAATGCTTAACTAAGATGAAAGTTTTCTGGGGAAAACAGAACAAAACGAAAACAAGCCACAAAACACTGAAAGTTCAATGGATTTTATTTTATGACTGTTTCAAGAGAGTAGCCAGCTCTCATGATTTCATCAGGAGTCTCATGGTATTCTGTTTTTCTTGAAGCCTTGGCTCCATGAGCCAAGCAGTTAAGTGAGGATTTCAGCTTTCATTTTAAAATTATGTTTTTAGCCTTCAGGCTTGCAGAAAACATGGACTCTTGCTGGCTACATACCAGAAAGAAAACATGCTAATTTTCAGGAGCTCAAATTTCTTAAGACTGTCTCATGATTTTTCAAGCTTGACATCTGGGTTTTGAATGCTTGATTTTGGCAGTATTCACTTACCAATACAGAGGAAAAGGTCAATGATAATGCAGCGGGAGGGAAGGGGAGATTTTTGTTATTTTTCTTTTGTGCAGTTTTGTGCTTTGGCTTAAGTAACAAGCGTACAGAACATTTTTATTTTGAGTTTGACAAAGAGATAAGTACCCCAACATAAATGCAGAAGATGTGGATTATCAGACAAGATTGATAAGATTTTTGTTACCATTGCTGGTTTCATAAATCCCAAATTGGATATGAAATTTGAATAGGAAAATAGAACTGTTGGCTCAGAACTACAGAATATACATGTTTTATTCACATATTCTCATTGATTGATGACTCAAAGTCTGGCAAAAAAATGGCAGGTAAGCAAATGAGAGAGAACATGGAAAACTGTTTTGATTAAATTTCAATTACTATCTAGACTTCAGCTCCGTGTTAACAAAATTCTGCTATTCCATCTGGGTAATGCTGTATTTTGCATAGTTTCTCCTTATAAAGGAAGTTCTAAAATTCATAACTGAGCTGATTCATTTGAATTTGAATTATTTAAATTAACATATATGGCTGTACTCGCACTCGTAACATTCAAAGTATTTTAAAAGTTCATCTGAATAAGTTGATAGCAATGCCAGATTAAGATAACTGTGCTGCATACGGTAATATTTATATTAAATAAATTTACTAATTTTATTAAACAGCTGTATGTTAACTGGATTATTTTTATTGAAATTTTAAGTTAGCAGCTTTTAGTGAGTTTTCATTCATCGTTATTCAGAGTTGTTCCTAAATCACAGGAAAAAAAGCTGTGAATTATGTGCAGCATATTTGGTATCAAAGCTGCATTATATTGGGTTTCTGAAAAGACATGTTTTTATATCGTGCATATCTTTTAAAAAAATCATCGAAAGGCATAATTGTTTCTGAAGTAGTCAAAAATATTATGCTTTTTTAAATGCTTTTAAAAAGCACTCCTGCTTTTTAAATAACATGCATTTATTCTAGCTTTTATGTAATTCTTCAGAACATATTTGGCATATGTTTAGAAGGAGCAGAATTTAGAACTAGCTCCAAACTTCACAATTAAGTTTCACCATCAACTTAAATATTAGCTGCACAAAATCCAGTTTCCAGCAGAGTATCAGCCTTAACACAAACTCAATGTCTTTGGAATCTAATTATTTTTCATGAGGCTTATAAAATTAATGAGGGATAATTGTTGGAGAAAACTGCAGAAACTGCTCAGTCCTTCTTCAGCTCAACATTTTGTATACTCACTTTTAATCCTAAATAGATAGAACTACTGAAAGGCTAAACTAAAATCAATAAATTTTCTGAAAATCTTAATTTCAGATAAATGTTTTTTTTTTCTTTTTTTTTTTTTTCCCCCCTCATGCAACTAACAAATATAAAAGGATAAAGACAACTTACTTCCAGACCTTAGAAGGGTCATATGGGACTTTTATCTTATGATTGTATGGCAGAATTTCAGGACTAAGATTGTTTTCACAGCTGAAAAGGAACTGCCCAACACAATGCTTTTGGAAATTTGCCCAGACCTTTGGTCTGTGTGGTGTGCCTGTTTGCATGCACAAGTTTCTAGTTTTCTTCTCGTATCCTGTAATGATACACACGTAGCAAATTTAGTCAACAAAAAAAGCAAAAATATCACAAGGATGGAATTTTCTGGAGTCCTGTGAGAGAAAATGTTTGTATAGTAACTAAAATTTAAACATTACTTTCTAACTTTGAAATGATGTCTCTTGCAAAACCCCCAGTTTAGCTGTAGCAAAGGCAAAGTATGTTTCCAACACTTCTATAGCCAACTTGGAGAGTCCTGCGTGTGTGCTGACTGAAATCTGCCCAGTTTCTTAGTTTCTGGTGCCCCTATAGGAGAGGGCACTGTTTGCCCCTAGGAAAGGATTTTAGACTGAAAACAGCTCCTGACTGTATGCAGTGCAGAACCATGGAGGCAGGTGTGTTCCTGAAAACAGAATTGTGGTAAATACAGTGGGAAAGCTTCATTCTTAGTGCAAAGTGCGTGGCTTCGTTCTTAGTGCAAGTAAATGTAGCAAATATGGACGTGCCAGTAAAAATCATGGATCTGAAGAGCCAGGAAAGGAGAAGACCCTGGAAATTTCTCTTTCTTGGTAGTTGTGAGACTGGTGTTTGTTCAGTTTCTAATTCAGAACCCTTCCATCAGAAAAATTGAACTTGAAGAAGATAACTTCAATTTCTTTAAAAAAGTTTCAGAAAAAGTGATCTTATTTGACGAACTTGTCCGTAGCAATAAAATCAACAAAACACCTTTACAATTACAATCTCTTAAACACACACACACACGAGGAATTTTCAATAACTTACAGTGCATTACTAGCTAAACACATTCTTTTAGTTTAAGATACTATAGTGACATAGCAGCAGAAAAGTATTTTAATCATATTCATAGTCTTTAGGCCTCCCATTGAGGCTTAAACTGAAACATGTATTTAATAGCTCTGCTGAATAGGCATAGTCTTCAACTAGTGAATGATTAAGTATGGTGAACAAAACCATCTCTGACGTAGATGGCTATCATGGCAAACAATTTCCTTACTTTCTGAGAGACCACGGTGATGCACTACATAGCCTTTGAAGCGCCAGTAGGAATAAGTGCTCTTTTCCATAAAGTACTGTAGGAAAGTTTCTTATTAATGTACGCTAGAGGCTAAAGATGTAAGTTGTTCAAAAGATCAGTGGTCTAAATTGCAAAAAGTTCTCTCAATAATGAGATGATCTTTCCTAACTCAGACGCACTTTTATGTTGGGAGTCCAGTTGGAGCCACAAAATGGAGCTTAGGGTTTAAGAGCAAGTGAGCAAAGTAGATGTAGATGTAGTACATGTTGGTAGATAGACAGAACCATGAACATTAATGTTTTTCTTGCCCATGCCAGTTCTGAGTTATGTTTTCAAAGGGGCTCGGTGCCATCTGTTGGTCTGTGGCCGTGAGCTTTGCATTCACGATACTGAGACACTGTGTCTGGATTCTCTGCTGCTTGCATGCAGAACAGATAATTGCTCATTGTTGGCCATATCTGTATGCCAGAACTACTGCACAGGCAACATCTTCCGGGCAGTCTCAGCTACTTCAAAGGGCACAACAATTCCTTGGTTTGTTGAGCGCAAGAAAAATCATGTTGAATAGTATAGGGATGTACAATTGACAGTGAGCTGTGGAAAGAGTTGTCACTCTATAGCTTCTTCCCCTGTAACCTTGATTGGGTCTCCCCATCTGCAACAAGTGGCCAAAGTCCCTAGTGGAGAACCGTTGTTGACCCAACTCTTTTACACTTTTGCTGCCAGGGCACACTTGCTCAGCCCCACGTAGAGGCTTTTCCTCAGATGCTGGCATTAGAACAATCTTTCCCACTCTTTGGCATTAGTATTTACTGTTGATTATGCTGTGTTTAGTAGATGTTTACTTCTGAACTAAAGCTAGGGCGTGATGGAAATGTTAGGACATGAGCAGGGAGAACACACCAGGCTCACTTCAAAGAAGCCCTGCTAATGCTCTTTTTCCTCTTCACAGGAATGTCTTCCCATCTCGAAGGAAGTAAACCGCAAGAAGAAAAATGAGGTGGAAGGAGCGTGCCGGGCTCCTGTAAATGGCTATGGACACCATTTCACCAAAATTTACCTCTACTCTTTTTAATCATGATTTTTCCATTTGTATTACATATGGTGTATGGGTTTGATGAGGTCATGGTGTCATATATTGGGAATTGTTTCTGTGTAAATCATCAAGTGTAAGAAGAAACTATGGGACTCTGAGCCTTGCTTTAGAGAATAACAGTGGACAAATGTGTACCATAAAACTAGGTTTTAACATTCTGACTCAAGCGAAAGCTCTCAGAATTTCACACTGTGAATCCATGTTTACAAACATTACAGGTGGGCCCTCAGGCCTGGTTCTACCACAGCAATGTCTTCCACTACTCAAACTCCATTGCTCACATGCAACCGGTAAACTGCTCTCTCCATTTCCACCATCCCTAACTGCTTTTTGCAGAGGCTGAGAGTCCCCCTTTTTTTCATTTAGATGTAACAAGCCTAGTAGTTTATTTTCATCGATTGTCTGTATATCTCTATATTTTATCCATGTACTCTTTTGATGTATAGAAGTAGTATGAAACTCATGGTTTCCTTGTGGTAAGTGATTGTGATGCTGCCACGGGATTTGAGACACTGATGAATGGTGCTATTTTGGACTTTAAATATGCTCCTTGGCAAGGTAGCTCTGATGGAGTTATTTTTTATTTCCATGTTCTGAGAAGGTGTTGGTACTTTGTTTTTCTGAATGTTGTTCTTTAGACTGGACTGACTTGTTTACTTGTGTCTTCAGTGTGGCTTTCTTATTCAGTGCCGTAGGTGAGTAACTACTTATAGTGTACAAGTGAGAAACTGATTCCCTGTCAGGGTCCACTCACAAACATGCAGTTATAGTGGGAGCAATCACAAAACTGTAATTTACGTAAAATCTCCTTTCTGACTCCTATCCACTTAAATGGGAGAAAGACAAGCAATAATTTTTAACCAACCTCTCAAAATGTTTTGAGTTTTATTATTTTCTAATGCCTTTTTGAAAGATGGACAAGTTTTAATGTCCTCTTCAAATCAATAATATAGGGGATATTGTAAGAAACATACAGCAAATTCCTGAGAGGTGAAGTCCTAAAGGGGAAAGAGTACATTCCCACAGTACTGTCAACATGTGGATTTTACATTTTTGTTCTTGCTCCCAGAATACTATCAATACAAAACAATACAAAACACAAAACTAAACAGTATCATCTATTCATGGGATGTTGTTGTGTTAGACACAGTCTGAAAGCCCACCTTAATTTTTTATATAATTCTGTCTTTTAGCTCTTCCTTTCACAGGGCAGGCCTTGTTCTGAACTGTTTTAGCTTCTGACTGTTAAATACCAATGCATGCACTGCACTTCCTAGATTTCTTTCCTTTTCCCTCTTTCAGTATCTCTTTTATTGTACATTTTATTTTCCAATAGATTAGATATGTCTACTATGCTGTATATAGAGCAACAAATAATATTCAGCAGTTGTGGCATTTATGTATAGTTGCAGTTGTGTACTGCTGAAAATGCAGGCTTTTGTAACAATGTGATCTTTAATAATGCACTACCAGTACCCAATGTATTTTAGCTATTTTAGTAGGATTTGTTCAATAAATATGCAAGCTGTAAGGGTAGCCATGATGTCTCTGCTTCTTTTTTTTTTTTTTTCATGAATATCTGCTGATGTAAAAGATGATTCCTTTTGTTGCCTGCTAAACAATAACCACTAAGATAACCTAAATACCAGACGTGGAGCTGGGAAGTGATAGTTCTGGACAGCTTCTGGACAATTGCAGTCATGTATCTCTCTTTTAAGGCTGCTGAGTGGCTGGGTCAGATGTGATACTTTATGCCACTTTTAGTAATCCCAGGAAGAAGCTGTAGGATTATGTGCATGGCAAATACAGCACATCTCATTTTCCACCTCTGATAACTCAAAAGATAATTTTTCTAGTGTGTGTAATTTAATTTAAAAGAATGTTGGTATACTCCTCCCTTTTAAAAACAATTTTATTGGGGGAAAAAGTAATATCTGCATTATTCTAGGTTTAAAATAAGTATTGGTTCCATTTTAGCATAGAACACAGAGTAGCATTTTTTAAAAAACACAGGCAGTGATCTACCAATTTATACCAGATGTAGGTCTGCCCCTAAAGTTTTTTGCAGTCACGAGAGCAAATGAATGCAATTCCATATGTCGTGATTGTTTATTCCACTGAGTGAATTTACACAGGCACTGAGTTTGGTTTGATGACATTGGTTGTATCATAGAATCTGACAGTGTTCACATGGCACCGCCACTTTCTGACCTAAATGACCACCCTTCTCATTGCTGTGTAGGAAACACAACAGATAGCAGCTTTATCTTACCCATCTGCAGTATATGCATATAGATATAAACATTATATATGTACATGTATATGCATAGGTAAATGGTGAGAAACAGTTAACAGAATTAAAACAACCCCTAATTGATTTTTTTTTAACCTGTGGTTCACTGGCTTCAGGAAATAAGTGAACCATTTCTGAAAGAGATATGAAAGGTGTTTAAAAAGCCTTAAAAGCCCAATCCTATTGTTAGTAATATCTAAATTTGCTTCACAAGAAAAGCTTTTAAATCTGACAAATCTAAAGGATTGCACACTTATTTAGAACTTTCAGCTTCTGGAATAATGATGACCCTTGGCACTGTTTTTTAATCTTCACAGCAGCATGCTATTTTAATTAAGACAGAAGGATCTCCGGGTTAAGGTCTTTGATCAAACTACAACAGAACTGAAAACCACTCACTGAATACCGCAACTAACAGATCTTTTGTTAATCATAAACATGGAAGACCCCTAAGGTGTACAGAGACTTTTCTTATGCTGATGTTCTAGAGACTGAGATTTGTCAAAGATATTTTCATATACATTATGATTAATACAGGCTTCCTAAATAAGCAAAGGTGACCTACATTTCTGCATCAACAAAATGTAGGCTGTAGCATCACCTTCAGAAAGCTTTTTTAAATGAAATGTGTGACCATGCAAACAAAACAAACAAACAAAAACACAATAGTACAGTCGTTTTAAGGAATGCCTCAGGATTTCATACATATCTTTCTTGTAATGCTCCATGAATCATAATTATTAGACACAGCTGTGAAGAAATGATCCAGTTTGACACTCTGAGACACTAACTATGTGCACCACATTTGCTCCTCTGTTGTACATACGGGACAAAGCTGGCTCTGGACACAAAATTTATCCTCAAGTCCTAGACAGACTTTTTGCCCTGGGGCACGCATGGCAAGGTCCTGTGCTGTGGAGCTGCCGCTGGCAGCTGTACACGCACACTGCCTGCATCCCTCCCTGGCCCTGCAGCACTTCTTGGCCTTGACCCTGCTCCCCTCCCAGCATCTCCCCAGTGCTCAGTGGCTTCAGATTCGGAGCTGGGCCTGCAGGTTGGCAGGACTAACACAGACAGCAGAAGGTCTCAGCCTGGGAAGGCCCCTGCATGCAGGGTGAGTGCTGAGGTGGGTCTGGGCACATAAGAGAGGCAGGGATGAGCCATGGGCTTCAGACCCCTAAGGTGAGGCTTGGGGTTGGGAAACAGGGGGAGAAGGGGGACTGAGTCACCCTCTAGCCCAGCACGGGCCCGATGCTGTGGGCATCTGTCCTGGGCCATGCTCTGGCACTGTGCCTGGGACAGTGGTGGTGTCCTGGCAGCCTCTGCAAATGGAAGCCCCAAGGGGGCGGCCCCCATCACTGACTAAATTCTGGTGGTCTGAGGGCTTGGCGGTTTAGTGGAGAATGGAGATCTCCACCTGCCTCCCAAACACCTGTTCTGGCCACCTCCCCCTGCCCTGCATCCCAAAATGCCACCAACCTCCCTTGCTCAGTGGATCAGCCAAGCTTTGCTACAGCAAAAGTAGGGGCAAAGAGGCTATATTGTTCTTATCCTTGTGGAGCAACACTTAACTTTACTTGTGCCACTAACAGAGTTTGAGCTGGTTCTGAGAAGAAGCAGTGTTAAAGCAGGTCCAGAGATGAGGTGGTAGGGCAAGGGTGGCAAATGGAAGAGATCAGTGTTCCTGAAGGCTGTCAGGGAGGCTTCCTGGAGCTGGAAAATTGATTAGAACTATTGGAAAGAAAACAGCTGTGAATGCATCTCACAGCTAGTCGATGCAGTACAGCATGGAAAGCCACCTTTTTGATCCCTTTATTAAACAATTATCTGTGCAACAGAAAGGCTAGTGAGAGTACTTTTAAAGCATTATGGTCAAGTAGGCCGATTCGAGAAGACTTGGTTCTAAAGCTCAAAAGTAGTAATCACATATAATGGAGGATCAAAGGCAAATCGATCCTCATCCCTCAGCAAATCAAGCAACAAAACAAAACAAGTATACAAACAAACAAAACAAAACAAAAAAACAACGAACCAAAAAATACCTACCCAAACATGTAATCTGAAAAATAGGAATGACAAAAGCATTTTAAACTATGAAGATAAAATCACTAATTAGGAGCTAGCTATTTTTAGCAGCGAGTATCACATTTTAAATAAAAAGTAGGGCAGAACTGCATGTGTTATGAGTTAAATTCCAGTACTAAAAAAAAATGTGTTTTCAATTACCAAATAAAGAAAATATTAGACCTTACACCTTGGAGTTTATACCAACCATGTCAACATGAGGAGGTCAGTTAAAAAAAAATAAAAAATAAAAAATAAAACACCCCTCCCTCCTCCCGATTTATATATGTAATATTGTTCAGTGGAAGTTAGCTAAGTTCTGTCCACACAGATACAAAATCCGTGCAAAAGAAGAATAACACATTTAAAACAGTATTGCTTTAATGTCAGACTCCGATTAAATAGATGAGTTTGTTCACAAAATCTTCCAATATAAAGCTGTTCCACCACATAACAAAATAACAAAAAAAAAAAATCGATATTCCAGATAAGAGGTTCAAATTCAAAAAGCAAATGTAAATAGAAAGAAAATGAGCCCAGATCTGTCTCAACAGCATCATGTTATTGAGGAAAGAAAAAAAAAAGCAAACATGGTGGTGGAATAACCTGGCGTATAGCCAGCAAGCCAAGTGAGGTAATAGTTTAGTGCTACTCAGCATTGGCAAGGCTACAGCTGGAGTAAGACATCCTACTTGGGCATCCCAGTTCAGCGAAGATGTGCTCCCAGTGGCAAGAGTCCAGGAGAAAGCAGCACGTGCGATGCAGATGACTGCGGAGAACATGTGTGGTGAGGAGTGACGGGAAGAAAAAGGCCCAAAGTGAAGATAACATACTGCTCTTTGTAGGGGTAGAGCAAGGCAGATTAGACTTCAGCATCATAAAAAGGGTGTATACCTAGAAATGTGGAAAAGCCTTTCTGAGGTGGAAGGGTAGGGATGTGCTGCAGGGGGCTGCTAAGGGAGGGGCTGTGGGATGCTCTGAGGACTTTCAGAGCAGCCAGCAAATATCTCTGATGGTTCATGCTGCCAGTAACTCCAAGCCAGATGACCCTATCGTGAAGGAATGAGACACTAGAATCAGGAATTTCTGCCTTTTTATGGCTTCCTAAAAACTTTCCTGGCTAACACAGCATGACCCCGTACACATCTGAGACCATCCACGCTAGACTTGCATTCCCAATGCACCTTTCACTCCTGCTGGAGGCTGAGCCCGAGGGGGCTGTGAGAGCCAAGTGCTAAAGCACCAGAGCCCTCCTTGCAGTCCCACATGTCCCTCTTTTCTGAGACTTATTTGTGGTGAAATACAAGAGAAACTTTGCTGTGACAGCCATGACAGTGTATGTAACTTACACTCCAGCTGAGAGAAAGGAAAGACCAGGAGGAAACGAGAAATGCAGACAGGGTTGTAGTAAATGGTTAAGGGGAGACAGGAAATTCAGAATTTGTGGCTGTCTGAGAAGGAGCTCAGGAGACACAAGGTGAGCAGAGACAAAACACAACAGTGTTTTTTCTCCAAAACTCCAACATAGATACTTTCCTTTCTAGACACAGAATGGCACCAGCAGTCAGAGCCTGTGTCTTTCTCCCCCGGCTAAGGCAGGGGGCACGGTGAAACAGCAGAGGCATGCTGTGGGTTGCATCCTGCTGAAGGAAGGGTCCAACAGCTGGATACCCAAATACTGCCTACCCGTGCTGTAGAATAAATAAGAAAATGCATCCTGCATTTATAGTTTGTCTGCGATATAAACATAACCTAAAATCCTCAGGTGACCTACTAGCACACTGACAATCCCTGCTGCCTACACAGATGCATCTGAACAGTTTTTGTCAGTGTCGAGCGTTTTGAGCGACCATCTGTCTGTCGGGGATGACCACAACTCGAAGCACTGTGTAGACTAGTGTGAATTGTCTCAGGATGCAGTGTAAGTGCAAAATCAGGGCTGCTTATCAAAACCAGAAGGACCCTCACACTCCTCACGCATTCATTTCTACCTTCCTCTTTCTGATGTTGCCTGAGCATGCTAGTTACGCTAACTTGAACCTATTTGTCAGCTCGTAACGTAAATTACTTTTCAGAGCAATCTAACTCTATTCCTGCTCTCAAGGCTCCTATCTGGTGTTTTAACTTGTGCGTTTAAAGACTTCACCCTCTATATCACTTGGTGCGTACTGCATTTCAAAGCTCTCAACTCCTTGTGACTCATCTAATATTTTCCAGCTGCTGATTCCAGAGGAAGAGATGTGACCCACCAGCTGATGTTTTATACAAAGAAACAGTATCCTGTTTGCACAGCAGTGTTTCAGATTCGTATTGCACGTGTCCAAAGTTAAACCCATGAATTGGTCCAGACTTGCTAATTGTATTGTTGGGCAACTTGCTTTATGTAATTTAGAACAGATCCTGAAAGCCTGAAGAAAGCACAGCAGTAGGGACTGCTTTCAAGACACAACCTCAGGTTGAAAGTACTGACCGGGATTCTCATGCATTTTGTAATGTATTTTCATGTGTTTTTTAAGCAGTTTCAGGTCTTCGTGCAGCTCAACAGATTTCTGTTAACAAATATGTGAACCTAGAAAGATCTCTGTGCCATTTTTCCTTTCAACACCTCATCATCCCAAAATTTGCATTTCTTATCTGGAAATATCAGGGTGTTTTAAATTCCTATGAAAATTTTCTGTACCTGGTCACTTAAGACTTACCACTGACCACCTAGTTTCTACAGTGAGACTACTGGACAGAAAGCTACAGAGGCTGCTAGGTTTAGGGCTACGCAGGTTTACTGCTACATCTCGATTTACTTTCCCACTGCTTATGCAATCAGCCTCATCGGTGACTGTACTGACAGCTGCACAGTTGTTGCTCGAGTTAAGCATTAAGCATGTTAGCAGGCTGCCAAGGCAGCCTCATCTCTGGAGGTTTCATTTCCCTGTGAGTCATTGTGGCTTGGTCACTTTTTCCTCACTACCATTTGCTCGGAGGTAGGTTTCTGCCCATTAGTTACTAGCTCGATTGTAGAGCCCTGTCTGCTGATGTCCCCAGGGAGGTTCTGGAGCCCTAATGTTTCCGGCACAGAATTCAGTGGGCCATTCAAAACCACCTGTAGCCTCTCAGAAATTCACAGCCCATTTGCTTTCTTTTCAAGTCCAACAAATTCTCAATGTTTCCTTGGTAGCCCATGCAAGCTGGCAGGGCTGCTCACAGGAAGGTTGTGTGAGGACAGGGCTGTGTGGGGCAAAAACAGCCTCAGAAAAAAAAAAAAAAAAAAAAGAAAGGAAAAAGAAAGGGGAAGGGAATGAAAAGGATGCCTGAACATTGCATTTGTAAATAAACAGCAGTAAGTTATCAGTAAGTTAACTGTAACAGCAGGAAATGTCTCTATCAGATGCTGGAAAGCTAACCGTGGCAGGAAAAAGTTATGTAAAGTGCAGAATTGCTTCTATTTAAAAGTGCACTTTGATCAACAAAGTGAGAAGAGGTGCATTTTGTGCTTTTTGCTCTGAAATGCAGCAGCTTGGTGAAGTTCTTTCCAGCTGGGACCCCCGAGTTGGCAGACCTGCAATTTGCTACAGCTGGTGAAGCTCACGGCATTGCCAACTCTCACACGTGAGCGGGGGCAGAACCAAAGCACTCTATCCCCAGGTCCCATTTGCTGCTCATCCCTTTGCTGAATGCCCTGCACATGCTGGGTCAGGAGCAGGAGGGTGAATCTGTGTACTAGCAGAGAAGTGCATGGCTACATCTTGCCAAAGCCCAACAATACTCCTGTGCACTTCTCCAGTTCCCTCTGCCCAGAGGGTCACAGGCAAGCATGTTCTAGCAATGGTATCCCATGTCTAGCAGCCGTGAAAGCCAAATATCTGATAAAAATGCATATTAAACCCACCTCCAGGTATGGTTTTTCCCACGAAAATATACCACTCAGTGTCCTGGGGCTGGGGAGAATCTTTCTAAAGGGGAATGAAAAGTGTGGGTTCACCCCAGTCCCTGAAACAAGAGGGGTTCAGGTCTGGAGAGAAAGGAATGGCTCCTTGTGGTAGAAAAGAGAGACCTTAAATCCTCTTATATGGATAATGTTATCTATCCTAACTTCCAAGAAATTAGGTGGGAAGGGAATCCAAGAACACTGTGTGCCTAAATTACATGCCAAAACACCAGGGATGTTGAAAGAGTGAGCCATCAGTTTGATCTCACACAACTGCAAATCCTGAGCTATTCAGCTGGAGTTACTAGGCTGAATAAACAAGATCAAAACTAGGCTCACAGGGCTGATCCAAGGCTTTTGGTGTACTTGTAATGCAGACAGGTCAGCTGGGTAATTGAAACTGTGTAGTTTAGCTTTCACAGCCTAGATGTTGTCACTGAATGTGTTTTACAGACATGCAGGCTTTGAGCTGAGAGGCACGATGAAGCTTAGTGCACGTGAGCTGCCTCGGGTGGGCTCTGGCTGCTCACATGCCCTTGCCTCTCTGCCTTTCTTTGGTAGCTGAAGGGCAAACTGGAGGTTTTCTCCCCTGTCCAGAGCACTTGGTTGCCTCTGACTAGGTGCTCAAGCTCTTTCTGCCTTTTAAGTGAGACCACTGCCCTAATCCTTAATGGCTTTCCATGGTTGTTGTGCTCTGGTGACCTCTTGCCAGGCACTGCCCAGCTCTGTGTGCAGGAGAAGACACAAGTCACAGCCCAATTTGTGCTTAATCAGCCTGGGTCCTGCTCCTACTTATCCCCTAGGAAACCAAGTCAAAACCACAATCAGCTACCAGGTAATTTTTGGACAGGAAATAATGTTGAACTGGCTTAAGGATTAAGGCCCAGGGAAAGGAGTTTTAACACAAATTCCCTGAAAACTCATTTTCCCCCAGCTGCTTTAATAGGCTTCACACTGCTCTAATTTGCTTGAGAGATGAAGATAACCTGAGACTGGGGCCAAGAACCAGTCTTGTTCTGCTGGGCCACCACAGAGGCATAAGAAGGACATAACTCTCTGCTTTTGCAGTAATTCCTGCCCATGCCCTGCTGCAAGGACAATATTCTTTTATTTTACTTTTATTTTACACTCCTGCCCATTGTGTTTGTAAACATTAATATCACATATGTGAACAGTAGTTGAAGTTACTCACCATGATGAAAACAGGCAGCGACTTTTCTGTGGATAGGGCAAAAACATTTTGTCCAGTGGTAGATCACGTTTGTTTCTACTTCTGAAAATCATGCAGACTTTTTTTTTTTTTTTTCTTGCACATTGTTGTATGTGAACCCATTTCAGAAAGCCTGGGCTTCCTTATATGTTTCTGAATTATGCATGAAACACCAAACCTGTTCCCACGCACCCCAGACAAACACAAACACTCTCTCTGGATGATATAACAGAGTTAAATAGCTGGATATTCAATGACTGGTAGAATATCACTTTTTACTGGTGTACTTCTTTTCCTTTGGAGAATAACGTTTGCTGGTAGACTTTCAAGCCTTAAACACCAAAAAACACTAATAAATGCAGCAGATAAGAAATATGCAAAAACGAGAAAACATTTGTCTGGAGACCTACAGGGATAACAAACTCTACAGGTAGAGATGTTAATTTTGGATCATGCTATCTCCATATTCCAAATTAACTCATAGGATAACAACGTCCAATCGTTTATGACACCACAGTGAGCACAACTAGGTGTATTCAGGGTGGAGGCTACATCTGAGGCAAAATACCTGTTTAAAGTAGGTCATGTCACAGTATTTCACGCGGATGATCTTTAGCAGTAATGGAAATGGGATGGTGCCCTGCACTTTGGGAAACCCCCTCTGGGGCAGTGCAGACAGCAAGCCAGCATTTGGCTGGATTATAAATAACTAGATTTGGCCTGGCTGCTCTGTGGATTATGCAAGTTCAGTGTAGACGAGGAAAAGCGGATTAAGGGCCTCATGTTGCCTCTTTGTGAGCCAGCAGTTTGCTCTTACTACACCGACATGAGGCCAAGGAGCGGGACAGAGTGACGGCGGCTCCCCTGGCAGTGGGCAGGAGGGTGAGGGAGCCTGGGCGAGCAATTCTTGGTGTGCCAGTACGTCAGAGCAACTCAGTGCCACAGTGAGCGACTCTTATCTGTGCCTGAGGGAGGGGTGACTTCTGAAAACTGCTTAATGACAGTGTTTCAGAGGCATGAATTTGTGGCTAATTGGGACTGCACTATTCACCTGTGATCTGGCAGACCTCAGCTTGTACACCACCTTTCAAGTACCCCAAAGAATTACCATTTCCACACCAGGCCTGGGCCACAAACGGGTTTCCTGATTTCATTCACGTTTCCTGAATGATGGGGAAGCTACTAAAAAGACAGAGAAAAAAAAGGAAGTAGTTGGGTCAGAGAAACTACTTTATCCAATGCACTCAAAACTCCTTTGTCTTCTACTGTTTGCTAAAAATATTTTTTTTCTTTTTCTTTCTTTTTTTTTCTTTTTTTTTTTCTTTTTTTTTTTTCCTATGAAGCAAAACTTCATATGACAGCATCTTGGATCATGGCACTCACTGGAGCATGCACCTCACATTGCCAATCTGAACAGTCACGTATGTCCACTGTCATGCTGTTTTCTTGATTTATTACTGCATTCCCTAGCCCTCTGAAGACCTAGTAGAAGGAAAACACCATAGTGAGTGAGCTGCATGTCCTGTCTTGATACCCTACGCACACAGCACTCTCTGAACATTTGCAAATACATTGTCTCTAATAAAAGCCAGAGGTGGTAAAACCAGAGATAAGGTCCCGGGGGGAGGATGATAAAGGCCACCACACAGGAGCCTCTCCCACAGCACCAGCGTGCCTGTGCCAGTTGCTGCAGGACAGACCAGAGGATGTGCCACGAGTGCATCCTCGTGTGCCCTGCCTCGCTGTCCCGAGCACAGAGGGAAAATCTGCAAGAAATGGTGGGGTGATGCGTGGTTCCTGAGTGTGGGAACCCGGACACCAGTGCTGCAGCTGAAGGACGTTTGCAGAGTTTGTATGTTTGTGGTCTCTCTTGGTGATGCAAATGGGGGATTGTGCTGTTTTCGTTTCCTCTCTCATCTAGATAACTTCAAATCTGGTAACTGCAAAAGGTGTTGTAAGGGGCAGATAGGTTAAAGGCCTCCAAGGTCATAGGTCCTGATACACCAGCAGAAAAAACTGTTTTTGAAAACCTAGCTTTAACTTTCTGCCCAATATTTTTCCAGAAGAAGTAATAACAACAATTACTGGGTTCTGTAATGTGAAAGGTTGCAGAGTTCTCTGAGGACAAATTAAAAGTGTGCATTAAAAACAGCCCAAAGGCTGGAGCATGATTCTGAAAACTGTGGGAGACTGGTGGAGTCCACTGATTTCTTATGCAAATTAAGGCCAGTGACTGTGTCAGATCTAAAAGAAAAAGGAAGAAAAAAAAAGTACAAAAAAGTAATTAGCTACAGGTTCTGTGCTGGAACCTACTTGTAGGTACTACAGATATGTAGTCCTCACCTCACTCTGCCTCCCCTGGCTTCATGGTCCCTTTTTTTGCAATAACTCATCTGTAAAACACCACCTTCACCCATGGCAGTACTGCAGGGACACGTTAGTACTAGATTGTGAGACAGTAAAAGCATGGTGATTTGATTCACATACATATGAAAGATTCACACAGCAGTTGTCATTCTTTTCTACACACTATTACTGCAATGATTCATAAGACTGATTACTGATACTTTTGCTCTGTACAATTATGAAATATCTACTATAGCTATCACTACTTGCCTCAGCCCACAGGTTTTGCCTGAATTACATTCATTTATCCAAGTGGTAACATTTTTAGGATCATCAGTGGTTCTTCCTCCTCCCTGTATGTTCATCTCTGACTAACTTAAGAGAAACAACTACACATTTGTTTCATTTGTGTTATTATTTGTTGCTCTTTGGATCTAATCTGCATGAAAACTATTCCTTGACCACCTAAGGAGCATAAGTTACTTATGGCTTCCCAAGACATCTTTGCCAAAATCCTGACATACCTTTTAATATCAATAGTCACTGTTGGTAGTCAAAACTCAGAGTAATTACACTGGCTAATAAATCCATGCCTTTTTGTGCCATTGCTGTTCACTTAGGGAGAGTTGCCTGCTAACAGCATAAGATCCTGTTGTTATTGCTGACCCTGAGGTGTGGGATTTAGCATTTAATTTTATTTTATTTCTATTAATCTTGTCCTCAAGATCATTTGGATAGTTTGGTCTTTGTGCTCAGCACCAGCTTGCAACACAACTTTCCAAGTCCTGCTCTGCACTGAAGGGTGTTGCAGTGCAGTGGTCTGTATGTTAAACTCTGTGAGGTAAGAGAAATTTACCTTGGCCAATTAAAGAAACCAATTGGCAGAAGTTTTAAGAAAAGAAATTGAAAGTTTGTAAGTTTAGTCCAAACAAAAGGATCTACTGATATAAAAGCAAACAAATTTTTAACAGTCAGCAAAGATTCATCAAGAACAAAATCATGTCCAACCAATCTCATTTCCTTCACAGTAAGGCAAAAGGCCTGTGAATAAACAATGGAAGCCATAAATCTTGCCTTTCTTTATGCTTTTGACATTGGCTGATGTGATCTTTTTATAAGCAAACCAGGCAAACTATGTAAGGATGAAATACTGTTGGGTGGAGACAAAACTGGATACCCATACCAGAAAGTGTTCAGCTGCCTACTATAAAGAACACAGTGGTGGGTTAAGTCCTGCCATGGGTTTTCTGCAAATCAACATTTTCAGAACAAGGATACTGAGCTAGGAAGCAAACGTATTACATTTTAGGCAGTGAGATAGTGATGCTAGTGAACACCATTAGCACTTAGTGTTATCTTGACAAACTGGAGAAATGTTTTTTTCAAGCAGATGCCATCAAAAAGAAGATACTACGTGCAGGCATTACGCAGTGACTAGACAGATACCCATTTTTTTTGAGTATTCTGCAGAAAGGGATCTGAGGGTCACAGTGGATCTGAAGCCAGCAGGAGTTAATCTGCTGCTGTTGTTAGAATAGCAAACACTGCCCTGGAATATATAAACAGAGGTACAACCTACGGCGCTTGTACAGTACTCGTTCTACTCCAGTCAGCATTTGTAAAACTTCAGCCGATCCGCGGCATCCAGTTTTGGGCAAGGCACTTCCTGCAAGGTGGGGAGCCGCTGGAGGGAGTCCAAGGAGAGCAGTGAGAATAGCCAGAGGTCTACAACATGTGCCTGGTGTGGAGAGACAGGGAGAAATAAGACTGTTTAGTTTAAAGCGAGGGGAACGTGACAAAACGTCTGAAGGCAGCTGCAAAGGGGCTGGAGAAAATCTTGTTTCCTGGCCCATTAGTCATGGGAGGAAACAGAAGGCCTAAACCTCAGCATAGGGCTTTAGGTTGAAAGTTGGACGGTGTCTTCTGACAGCTAGGGCAGTGCTACGGGATGCCTTGGAAATTCCCAGATGGACACTCAGGAAAAGTTGCACAAATTTCTCTCAGAAGTACCATAGCTATGCAGGTAGTTTGACCTGCTGCATGCAGCTGAGCCTCCTGGAGACCTATCCAGTCTAGCACCTACCAACAACTATGTTCATTTCATGTGTAGCAAAGCAAAGAAAAAGGAACAGCAGATGAAAGATAGGTTCAATACTTGTAGATAAATTAGGGGGTGGATAAATTTTCTCAGGCCTCCGTTCCACTTCGCAGTAAATCCAGAAATACTTAAGTGTGAGACACAGAATGGCTGAAGACTCAAACACCTGAAGCTTTTGATTTTAATATATCCTGGTTGCAGCCGCACTGTTTCCTGAGATCTTCAGGTCGGCGCCAACACCACTGCACCTAACTGGTTTCAGCAGCCATGAGATGGGGATCTCCATCACCTGAGGTAAGTTCAGGACACCATCCAGAACGGGGGAATGTGGGCTGCCTGCCTTTCTTTCATGTGTGCTTTCTCATCCTTTGCTTGAGCAGCCTGGTCCTGATGGGGTCAGGCTATCAGAAGCCAGCTAGCCCTGGTCAGCAAGCCCTATCGGCCATTCTTGCTCTGGACAGAAGGAAAAATGTCACTTGATGTGAGCTGGCAAAAACCTGCTTGAGACACTCAGTGGGGAGGGCACGTGTGTGGCCAAGTGGAGGTCTGCAGGGCTGCTCTGGAGGTGGTGGTGGTGCTCACCCGGACGGACCACTGATGGCAGCATCCTGGCCCCCAGGGGTGACAGGTCCCTGTCATGGCCAGCAAGGTGTCCTGCTCTTGCTTTGTCAGCTAAATCCAGGTCTTTTGCAGACCAGCTGATGAACACAGCAGCATCCATGAGCTGTTCTCAGCAGGAGCAGTGAGGCTGCGTGCTGTGCTGTGCTGGGCTGTGCCGTGCTGGGCTTGGCTAGCAGCAACTTCGCAGGAGTGCTGACAGCGTGTGGACAGAGAAGCTGTGGTCTTCTCATTTCTCATGCATGCCCACCTTACTGTCCCTTCTAAGGCTTGCACACAAGACCTTAAGGATAGCCACCCAACATATTAAATGAATTTTCACACCAAATAGATGATTTCAGTTACTTTTTATTATATATGAAAAGAAAAATTTTTGGTAGTTTTTCTCTTCTCTCTCTCTACCTAGGCAGAAAAGAAATGGGAATGCCATACCATGTCAACGAACCAAAGGCTTCAGTGCTTTATTTTTAACCTCTCCCTTCTCTTTCTGCACCCTATTTAAAACATTTTACATATTTTCAAGTGCACAGCATTCCACGGGTACGAGCAGACAAGCATTAATACTTTGAACCGTGGCTGTTTGCCTGTCACACCGTGGCAGGGCTGCGCTGCAGCTGGCGGTCTCGTAGCTGCACGTAGCCTACCAAAGTTCACAGGAGCAGCATCAGGAGAAGCCGTGCAGCCTGCAGACCCTGGCAGGCTGACCCAACAGCTTAGTTGCAGGTGAGGTGCATCCAGGGGCCAGGCTGAGCAACAGCCACCCTGCTCCTGGGGGCTTGCAGGCGTGCCTAGTGAAAGCCACATTTGCCATGTTTGTTTGTTGTTGTTGTTGTTGTTTTTGTTTGTTTGTTTGTTTTTTTCCTTCCCATTATTTTAGCCACATGAGACCATGCAAGAGCTCAAAAATAAATTTTGCTTTCACATTAGCATCCAGATCACCCCTCAGAACATCTACCTATAACTGGCTCCTTGGGTATCACCATCAGGAAAATTATATTAATTCATGTGCATTTGGAAGAATATAATTTATTATGCTTTTCACTGAGTATGGAGGTGTAAACCTGTTTCTGGGCATCATTCTTGCTTAATTCTGAAGGCTGGTCTCCTGGTATTTTTCAAGGGGTCGGTGCTAAATGATGGATAGATCTGAAATCAAACATTCATTCCTGAAAAGAACTTTAAAATGTTCTTTCTTCTGGTAAAGTGAAAGAAAACATTCATTTCTACAGACTTTCCACATGGAAAAATTGACAGGAAGAATTATTTTTGTTTCCTAAATCATATGAAAGCAGTCTTGTGTCAACTACTTAGCTTTTTCTTGTTTTGTGAATATTAAAATGCTTGAAGCACTTTGTTTGGTTTTCATCTTTTAAGAGCCAATGCAATGATCACTAAACTTAATTTTAAAAAGTTTTGTAAGCATCCTTCTTCAGAGGTGAAGCCAAGAATTTAGGAACGTTTATAGAGCTGGCTTTCATGAAGATAAGAGGACCACCATCAAACAGCAAGTCTTTAAATTTTAACTTAGCTTTATGATTTGTTACTTTTGCTATAGGAGATAAAAGGGAAGACCTAATGTAGCAGAAATATTTTCCTCCTACCATCCTGCTTTTTTCATAGTTATCAAATGCATCTGAATCTAGTCACCCTAAGAGACAGCGTACCCAACTAATCAGGCTGCTGACCTGACTTAGTAAAGCAATCCCTAAACATTGAACTAAACTTAGTGGCTTCTACTACAATGTGAGTGAATTTGTAAAAAGCACCTGTAATTGTGAAGGGAATTCTCCAGGTTCTCATATGGTTTACCTCTAGTAATGTTCCTACGGTTTTAAGTAAGGTATTCCATCCAAACAGCTGGGATAAAAAATGAGGTTGTGGCAGAAACTTTCCATCCAGTATCACCTTTGAAATATATAGTAATCACTATATTGTTTTCAGTGCTGTTCTCTGAGTTAAATACAAACCGACAAGACGTGAATTAACACCTGACTAATTTCCTTCGTATGCAGCTTTGAGCACCTTATACGATAATGTGATGACAAACATTGCAGGCTGCTTAGAATCCCTGAGCTCCACATTTTCCCAGCAACTATCCATAAGTTACAGGAAGGGACAAAACAAGTTGTATTTCCATTTCTACGGTCAAGCGATTATGTGCCCTCCCTTTACACAATGCCAGTGCTGGAACGGAGAACAGCATAAGGATTAAGAGAGTCTGCAGCACAGAGATTTAAGGGAGAAAATGCACAAGGTATGGAGGAAGCAGACCTGTCCTGAATTTCTAGCAGCCTTTTCTTTACCTTTGCCATACTGCTCTTTATAGGAATATAATGAGCCCGGTGTTTCTAGGTATTTCAGATTAAATATGCAATTGTGCTGGTAGATGTGAAAGGCACAGTTAAATTATAACGAGTCTTGCTGTCTGCAGGTTGGTACCTGCTCCTGAGTTACATTTGTGGGAGTATAATAAGTCTTTTTTTTTTTCCCCTCTAGAAATCCTATATGAAACCCTATTAATTTTGGGGTTACATCCATGACAGCTGTGAAAACAAGAAATCTGTGAAAACAAGAGATGAAAGAAGTAATTTTTGCTCCAGTATTTTTCTTTAAGTATATTGTTCATATAGAACACCTACACTGCTAAAACTAACTAATGAATATGAGCATCACTGAGTCAGCACTGTGAAAGCAGGGACTAAGCACAACGTTTGACGATGGTAATACTGCTGATCTGGTTTCATGGGAGCACTGCTGTGTTTTGTGTTTACCTCATGCAAAGAAAATCCAGGATCCTGAAGGTCACCCTTACACAGAGACCACCAGGAGCCCCTCAGGTTTTGACACAGCATCTTTTCAGCATTGGTCTGCTGTAAAGATGCTGAGAGCAAAATTGGGACATTCTGAGTGTAGTGAAAATCTAAAACGTGGTGACTTCAGCTCACTTCAGAAGCATTTTTTCTCTTTAGAGTTCAAGCAGAAAATCATTCGCGTTTCACTCAAAGAGTGTCCTCTCTCTATTTTTAGCCACTTGGCACTTCTCTGTTAACATTTGTGAATCTGTAAGGAAATATATAATTTCTAACTAAAATGCCAATACTGGTTAAAAACATGGAATGAAATTTCTCTTGAAGAAGACATGAAAACTGAGAAGCATATAAATGAAGAGCCCCAGCATTTATGTTTTGCAGCATTAGTGTGGGTTTTTCTGGTCTTCTACATTTGTTGGGTTGTTTGTTCACTTGTTTTAATCTAAAGCCACTGCTAAATTTGACCCTCTTTTCATTCGGAGACTGCTGAGGGCTGGGGAGCAGCAGGAAAAAGGGAAGCTTGTCCAGTCCTGCAATGATCTGTCTCAAACCTTGCCGCTGGGGAGCTGCTGAACAAGGGTCATTACTTTTGACACGTGTGACAGCTTATCAGATTTTGTCATCTGCAGGGCCTGGCCTGGCCTGCATGCTTCACAAAACAGTCATTTTCCCAGAAGCTGGTCTGCCCCAAAGTCTTTTGTTTTGTTTTGTTTTTAACTCAGTGTCTGTGCTACATATTGCCTGCATATTTGTGCTCATTCACATCTCCTCTGCATCACCGTTAGCAAACCCAGTTGTAGGGGAGAGGGAAGATTGCCTCCAGGTGAGTGGCATATACACAGCGATACTTTCCTGATAGATTTGGAAGGCTCTGCTAATGAGATCATTTGGAGTTAATGTAGCAACTTGGGCTTTTGTCCATGAAATTTTAGCAGTTTATTGTCTGCCTATCCAGACAGAGCTCAGTGAAAGGTAAAGGATACTTTGGACATCTGTGGTGAGTAAATGTCATGTGAAATGACTGGGACAACCTCAGAATTGATGTGCCATAGCACTGTTGCACTGCTATGATGTAGGAAAGCAATGAGGGTCTGAGCATAGAGTACCTCTCAGAAGCAGTAAAACAAATAACGTTTTTTTTCCAGAACACTCAAAAGTACAAGTCAGTTTTTTTCCAATTATTATATTTCAGTATTCAATCCAAGTCACAGCATTTCTTCAGAAAAAAAATCAATTAATTTTGAGACATTTTGCCGAAGACCGAGAACACCAAAGTATCCACACATGATTGTATAGACTGTTTCTCCTCCACACACAATTTTTCTAATTCTATGCCAAACAAAAACAGAGTGTTAGGCAAGCCATAACCTTAAAAGAGAAAACAAAATGGAAATACCACACACACCCTAGTACTTTTCTTCCTTGTATTAACTGTTTCTTTTTCTCTGCAGCAGGCCCATTACTCTCTGAATCAGATCCTTCTTTTGCCATTCAGTTAATTGTAATTTACTGGGCTGGAACAGCACTCTTCTATGCAACGTGCAAATACGTGCGCCAGGCAGCAACAAGCATGCAACAAATCCAAAGCACACAAGTCAGAAAAAGCAAGAAGAAAAGTGCAAAGAGAGGGAGACGTGCTGGTGAGGAAATAAGCAGTGCTCTGTTTCCTTAACTTTGCTGGGATTGTTTGTGTGCATAAACGCATATGTGTATTTATGTTTTGATGGGCTGAGATGTAAGAGTAGACCAAAGAAACTGGGGGAGGGAGTGAAGAGGAGGTTTGAGATTCTTGTATTCATTCAAGGGAGCTGTTGCACCCAAGTTTATTCTGAGTCAGTGCTGTGTTATCAATCACTGCATTGTGTGGGTAGGTCGGAGGAGAAAATGCAGACACACTCACACACTCACCCGTGCACATGCACACACAGACACACACTCCTAGTGCTCTGGAGAGTCCAGATTTGCTTAGCCCCGTGATGTACTATAGATACTTCACACACAGGAAAATGTGCTGAGCAGTAAGCAAAAAAGCAGTACTGCTTACCTGCCAGAGCTGAGGGTGACCTGCTGTGGCTGCCTAGCGGTGGTGTCCTTAGCTGAGAAAGACAATACTGGAACAATTCCTCTCTTTTTGTTTTTCCTTTGTTCCCGTTCTTCTAGGGGTTGTGACCATCTTTCACAGCTCCCTGTTACCACCCGCTTTTTTTACCATACTTAGGATTTTTACATGTAGGATAAACATTCCTCGCTCTCCTTGTTAAGCCCTACATCTAATCTCACCAGCTCTAGAGGCAGAGCTCCTTCAGTGACCAGTGACTGGCCACTTGTGGTTTGTGCTTCCATACTTGGCCTCTACTAACATCTTCAAACATTTTTTGCTGCTTTCTTCTGCCATCTTTTGGCTGTACTCTTAAGGACCAAGAGCAGGATGACCTCAAAACCATGTTACCAGAAACACTATCTAAAGCCCTTGTGAGAATCAAAATACCTGCAGTTTGAATATATTTGAGAGATTTTAAAGACCATTCTAGAGTACATATTTTCCAAATATGAATATGGATGTGTAACATGTGCAAGGACCTGTACGTAGTACTGCTTCTCACCATCTCCAGTAGGGTTTCTTTTGTGTTAGGAAGCACGTGTCTTTCACATCCGTAGTCTTTAGCCAGACCTCAATGAGAAGTAGGACACAACCTTCTTATGCAATAATAAATACTGTAAAACACAGAACAAACTCTGCCTGACCTTCAACCACTTTCCAAGAAATAGTTTAAGTATTTTCCAAAAAGGCAACAGTTATGTAGGAAGTTGTCCAGCTTGGCAAGTGTGTGAGATAGAGATGCCAAAAGTCCAATCTCACTCACCAGCCTCAGGAGTATAATATTTACCTGCAAGTTTCCATTCAGTAAATTAGAGATAAGCATTGGCCACTTTTCTTACATCATGAGAACAATGCATCTGCATAAATACACAACAGTCTTTCTAGTTCACCATATTTATTTTTAATGCTATGCTAAACCATACGAACATCTTACTTGGGCACAGTTGTTTTGGTCTGACTTTCAAATCTATTCCAAACAGTCAAAATTCCTCTACCTGCACTCATTAACCTAAGCTGAAATAAAAACTAAACAAAAGACATACATTTTGAATAATGGTGCTCCAGCTTTTGTCTTACATCTAACAAGTTTACTCAGACACAGTGAGGAAGAGAAAGATTTTGCCCTACATTTCTCTTTCAAATCTCTTTTATTTATGATGAGAAAAGAAAACTAGATGTTTTCAAAACTACGTATTTTGAGGGCTATCAAACTCACTTGCTCTCTTGATTCTCCAGAACAAGTATGCATGACTAATTCCAAGTTTATTGGTTTTCAGGTCTTCTTACCTTGATTGTCATGCTATCTGATTTAAGGGAAGCTGCATTCCAAGCACTCTACAAGCAGAGAGCCCCAGTGCTTCAGGGTTTCCTGGTTGATAGTATTTTTCCAGTGCCAAAATACCACAGACAGTTATGTAATCACATATACTTTGCCTAAAAATAGGACAGTGAGTCTTGCTGTTAGGAAGGAGATTCTTCACCTCTGAAACTAAACTGATCACAATATGTCTTAGGATGACTGAATGTGAGTTGAATGCACATGAAATGTATTTGTTCAAAATGGTCATATGAAAATTAGGCCAGTTTCCTTGAGCAGCTCTTAATCAGCCCTTGAAAAACTTTCTTGAATATGCCAGGCAGTTACTAGTTACTTCTTATAGAGTAATTCAATAGTATTAACTTGATGCCTACTGCCATTCTTTGATTTTGAAAAATGTCAAAGCAAAGAGAGGAAGGGCTGAGTTCTGAAATGCTCCACACTTCCTGGCTGCAGTCCAGCAAAGCACTTACTCACATTCTCCATTTAAAATAACCAATTCCACTGCAGGCTGTTCACATGCAGAATGGGACAGACGTGCTGCGTTTGCAGGAGAAAGTTCCTATATACAGAAAAAAGGTTGCTTGAGGTAGTTTTTCCTGTAAACAGGCCATAGGTCAAAGAGAAAATACTTCAAAAATAAAAGAAGAAATGCTGATATTTGAAGCTTTGCTACCCACCTAAGTAACTAGTAAACAGAAAAGTGCATTTAGGTACACCACATTTTTAATTTCTTTACATGTATGCTCCTTCTTCTTTGGAAATTATGTCTAGAAGCAATAGTGGATTTTGACTGTCTGCCTGGGAGATCAGACTCTCTGGGTGGAGCATAAGCTGCAGATGCCCAGACAACTTGGACAAATATCTTGCATGCACAAACAGATCAAAACAGCACATCAGAAGCTACTGCACATGCACCGAGTGGACACTGCCCAATGTGCCCTTCGAACAAGCTGTGTCACAGCAAACCTGCCACATTTGGACATGCTGAGTTTCTGAAAAACAAACGCAAACAGACTTCTGCTGGGAAATAAGGCAGCTAAAGCAGGCATGAAAGTGTAGATGGAATATGCTGCTGGCTGGCTTTTAATTATGTCATTTCTATTCACAGATGCAGAGCTGAGTATTATATAGCTGCTAGCACGTAAGCTGTAATGATAAAGCAGTAAATGAGGAAAAGACACTAAAACTACAAAGTAACCATAGAAAAACAATTTTAAAGATAAAGTGATTTTCTGAAGAATGTTTATTGCTGTAACTTGTTTTATCTGCTTCTGCTCCAACAGGGCAACATTAACGACAACAAGAAAAAAAGGGATAAACCAGCAGTTAAGTAAACAAGCATCAAACCCACCACCATTAGAAGTAGTCACTGTATTTAACAAGTACACCATAGAGAATATAGAAAGTAACACTTCACTCTGCTACGCAGCCCACAGTCACGCTTCAGGAGGAAAAGCAGAATCTAAAGTTAATGTACAATGAATTTTCCAGTCACTGTGAGCAGCCTGGTAAACAAGCCACAAAATAAGAACATACTTGAGTGTCCCCCATCCTGCTGACTCCACTTCACTGGGTCAAAGGGCTGCTGCATAAACTTTTCATACTGTCCTGCATGTTCTGGTGTAAGCCAGACAAAAATCAGAGATGTTAAGCTAGAGCAATTAAAACATCCACTGCCCATAAGTTAAGCTAGTTAACTTGAAACTTTAACCAGTCAGATAGCATTGTCTAGTATCTTTAAAACATATTTTTATATGATTGCAGAATATCAGATTTTTAAATAGTGCAGTAGGTGAGAAGGTGGTGAAATCTATGTATTGGGTTAGTCACCTATTCTGTTTGTTGGTTTACCTTTTTTTTTTTTTAATATTTCTTTTAAAAGACAGTATATGTTGGCATTGTAATAATTGTATGCAATTCATAAAGGCAAGCAAGCAATATTATCATGGAAAGAAACTGCTGCAATTTGACAATTTTAAATAAATATCGGGTTGATTCCATAGCCTAGGACTATGTCTTTACATGTGATATAAACTGTGAAGAAAGCTGAAGGAACCACACTTGGCATGAGAATATGGCTTCTGAGAGAGATTATTCAAAAGTCTCAAAATCTGCCCCAAGACTTTTTTGGACAGATACTAATCTGCTAAAACAAACAAACAACAAATAAGTAAGTAAGTCAACTAAAATAAACAAATAAAATGTTTTTTTGTGTCAGTTCTTTATGATGACAAAGAATGACATGCTGAAAAGATACACTGAAAATGAATTAATTATCATTATTCTTAGGTTATTGAACAAAGCAGAATGCAGCACCGGTTTGTAGTTATGCTAAGCAAAACAAAATAAAGCAAAACAAACAAAAAAAACCCAACAACCCCCAAAGTCTGTTTCACATGTCAATATAGTATTGCAAAATGATAAATGTTATCTGAGTAACATCTGGCTTAGAATGCACTAGAGGGTGACAAGAATATTTCTGTTTACTAACAAGGTAATGTTTGAATTGATTATCCAGTAACTACTGCTGATAAGTCTGGGTCAAATGTAGGCTGATTTATTTCTTATCTGCTACTAACACTAATATTCCTGATCTTAACCATGAGGTATTCCATAAGTCTAAGCAAAATAATTACAATCTTATTGCACCTTCTATAATTTATTTATTTATTTACTATTTATACTTTTGTATACTACTTTCTGTGTGGACAACAAGGTCTCTAAGTACTCATAAACATTTCTTCATCAGTGTTCTGCCAGACACCTGCAATACAGGCATTGTAAAGCTTTGCCCAAAGAGGACAATTTAAGGCACTTGGTCATGCTCCATTCCCATCCATGGCTGGATCATGAAGGGAAATCCAGAAAGCTCACTTTTCTGTCAGGGACAAGAACTGCCTAGCCAGAAACACTCAAATTTAAACTGCTGCTGGAGGTACACAAACCTCAGACACCTGCTGTCACTTCTGAAAGCACCTGAAAATCTACTTGCTTGAATCGCCCTGCCTACCTAAACTCATTGCACCTTGGTTTTGCATCCTTTAACTAGCAGATAAACCAGGAAAGCACTTGAGTGAAGGGTCAGCCGAGGGGTATGATGTTCTCCAGAGTTATGAGGATTGAGTTGTAAATTTGGAGGTCCCAATTCCTAGACAAGAGCCCTCATGCACAAGAACCCTGAGACACGTTGGGCAGGACTATTCTCCATTATCTTGTTCCTCCATTATCCAGGAACAAACCCAACTCCCCCAGCCTGTTTTCATAGAGGAGATGTGCGTCAGCTTTTTGATCATCTCTGTGGCCCTGCTCTGGACGTGTTCTAATAAGCCCATGTCCTTCTTTTGCTGGGGGCCCCAGAGCTGAACACAGTGCTGCAGGTGGGGTCTCACGAGAGCAGAGCAGAGGGGGACAATCCCCTCCCTAGCCCTGCCGGCCACGCTGCTTTTGGTGCAGCCCAGGATACAGTTGGCTCTCTAGGCTGCAAGCACACATTACTGGCTCATGTTGAGCTTCTCTTCAACCAACATTCTCAGGTCCTTCTCCTCAGGGCTGCTTTCAATCCATTCTCCACCTAGCCTGTATTTGTGCTTGAGATTGCCCTGGCACAGGTGCAGCACAATGCACTTGGCCTTGTTGAATTTCATGAGGTTCTCACAGGCCCATGTCTCAGCCTGTCCAGGTCCCTCTGGATGACATCCCTTCCCTCCAGCATGTTGACTGCACCACTCAGCTTGGTGTCATTGGCAAACTTGCTGAGGGTGCGCTCAGTCCCACTGTCCATGTCACCAAAAAAATGGCAAACAGTGCCAGTCCCAGTACGGACACCTGAGGAACACCACCCATTACTGATCTCTACTTGGACATTGAGCTGTTGGCTGCAGCTCTTTGAGTGCAACCATCCAGCCAATTCCTTACTCACCAAGTAGTCCATCCCTCAGATCCACATCTCTCCAATTTAGAGACAAGGATATCAAGGATATCATATTATTTACATTGAGAGAGATACTCCCTCCTCGCCTTTCCTGCCTGTCCTTCCCAAAGAGCCTGTATCCTTCCATGCCAACACTCCAGTCAGGGGAGCCATCCTACCACATCTCCCTAATGTCAATTAAGCCATAGCCCTGCAGGCATGTGTACATCTCTAACTGCTCTTGTCCCCCGTGCTACCTGTGTTAGCACAGAGACATTTCAGTCAGCCCCTGACTGACTGGCTGGAGTGGCTGGAATTCCTTTGTGTTGCTCTTCAGGTGCTCTTCTGCTGACCCATGACCCTTCTCCAGGCTCTGGGCATCTATCGCTGACACTGGCATCAAACTGGGAGGAGTGGAATGGAGTGAGTTTCTCCTCCCCTGGTAACTCTAGTTTAAAACTTGGCAAGCCTATGGCTGAAGATGCTTTTCCCCTTCTCTGAGAGGTGGACCTCATCAGCCCCCAGCAGACTAGGTTTCTCAAAGCAAGTCCTGTCACAGATTGTCTGTGACAGTAGCTGAACCCCTGTTTGAGGCACCAGCCCTGTAACCATTTGTTGATTTGCCAGATTTGACTCATCCTTTCCATCCTCTTCCCTTTGACCAGCAGGACTGATGAAAAAACTTTCTGTGCTCCTGAGTCCTTTACTGCTGCTCCAGGGCTCTGTGATCCCTCTTGATATTCCTCTGACAGCTCCTGACAACATCACTGGTACCCATGTGAAACAGCAGCAGTGGAGAATAGTCACTAGACTGTATGAGGTTTGGCAGTCTCTCGGTGACATCCCTCATACAAGCAGCTGGTAAGCAGCTGAATTCTCTCAAGATCAGGTTGGCAAATGGGTGCCTCTGTACCTCTAATAAGGGAATCTCCTACTACTATCACCCATCACCTTCTCTGGAGAATCCAGATCCAGTGATCACCCAGGACTATTTACAAATTCTGCATTTGACAGAAATGGGGCAAAAGCAGCCTGAAGAGCAGCAAGAACACAGCCTAACATGAGAAAACAAGCCGGCTGTGAGTGTAGTGTGGTCTGTGCAGCACAGTCACAGCTGTGACGCTGCATGTGTTCAAGAGAGCATGTTCTTCAGTATAGCACCAAATTATCACAGTCAAACAGCTTCTTTGCAACCTAAGCAAGCATCTGTGGCTCCTATTGCATAGCAGCACAGTGAAAGAGAGAGGACAGGAAGGGAGCAATGCTGAATACCTTCTTATTTCAATTTCTCATCACCAAAATGGAAGCTTTGCAATGGGCAGTTCAGAATAACAAGCTCACGACAGCTGTACTGAATAATACCTCTCCCCTCACCACCCCAGAGACTCCTACCAAGTCAGGTCTCAGGGTGCCACTGGCTGCAGAACACAGGGCAGGACAGAGGACTGGATATACTGTGTGCTTGCTGCTGAGTGCCTCAGAAACAGCTTTGGTCAAGCAGCACGAGAAGCACAGTACCTGTCCTATGGCTGATATCCATCCCCTCTTATTTTGTGAGGCTCACAAGGTACTATGCACACTTTCCTCAGCCTCCTTCTCCATGAAGGCAGGGCCTGTAGGGGCAGGTGTCCCTCCTTACCAGGCCCACAAAGTCCAGTTGCCAAGGAAGGTGTGGGAAGGCTATACTGCCTGTGAACCTTTCTTGCACCTCCAGAGACTGCACAGGTCGGTGGCAAGGACCTGCGAGGGCTCACTTCTAAAGGCTGCCTGATGGAGTCAGCAAAGTCAGGAGCAGGGCAAGTGCTAAGACAGCCTGGAGGGATAGCTATGGGGCCTGAGGACACTCTTTGTGTGTAGTATGGATACCGCTGGCCCCACCTGGATGGCAGCTTTGGGGCCTGTAGCGCATTTGAATAGGGTGTCCTCCCTGGATTGATGCTCAGGAACAGAAAGCTGCACATCTGTCATCTTCTGAGCAGAGGAAAAATATTAGCTATGCTGAACAAAAGAGACAAAAGAGACAAACAGACAGCAGTAGCAAGGACTCAGATGTGGAATTGCAAAGAATAGTTTTTGAACTACTTCTGTATGTGAAAGAGTATTATTCTTCATTGTATGCTGGGTAAGGCACTTTAATGGTGAAGCTCAAAAGGTGTTACATCTGTACAGGACACCCCTGAACTGCAAATAAAATACAAGGTTGAATTTGTGAGCATATGTCAATATGCTGCTATGCTTAATCTCACTATCCTTTTGAGCAGGTCTCCTTATCTCAGGATCAGAGCTATGTCCTTTCTAGGGCAGAATTACTTGGCAGCAGCTAAGGGCTCTTTGCTCTGGCCACTGGACACATCCGAGCCTAGCAGTGACTGAGCAGATAGAAACATCCGTGTAACAATCAGTGTCAGGAGGTCAGCCAAATGTCAGCCACCAGATTTTCACAAGACAAGGAACAAAGGAGCTTCCACCGAAGATACAGAAATAATCAATCTAAAATCAGAAGGAATTACATTTTGAACCAAATCACAAGCAGTCTGAGTACCTTCCACTCCACACTAATAGACAAAGTTCAGTCAGATAAAAATTAATTTAAAAAATCTAACACATTTTTCATAAATGAGCTGTTATTTGCTATTACCCTAACCAGAATTAGAATTAATATGGAATGGATTCGTGGCTCATGTCATGATTAATAACTGTGAGGCTTATGCTGGGAACACTCTTCCTATTGGTATGTTAAACAGTATAATTGGATTTGTGAAGGTCCTACACATATTTGTGAAGATCCTAATCTGATCGAAGTCAAAGCCATCATCACTTGGCATTACAAGGCTTGTGCTTCTTCATGCCTACCCAAGTTTTCTGCTAATTAGAGAGATCATTAAAGTTGAGGGTAGAGACAAGGGAAAAATGCTACAGAGCTGCACAAATCACTATTTAATTTCTGTCTTTGTGACAAAAAAGGAAGAATACACCACATGTTACACTACTATGAAGGATGGGCAGACTATTTGAATAAATAAAAGAAAGTCATTTCTTCACCATATGTGAGTGGTCACACACTAGAACGGGTTCCTAGAGGATCTTTGTTCTACTTGAACTGTTTCTGTGATTCAAAAATTATTACTGGATAATTATTCTCCATAGTGAGAAGGTTAGAAAGAATACTGACATGTCCATTATCCTTATGTTCAAGGCTTATAACCTGGTGACATTTTGTCTAACATTTGCATTGTTATCATGCATTGCCTTCTTTTTTAGCACCTTGATTTCCCTACTAAATAGATCTTGATTTAGAACTACCTTCAGGCTTTGGCAAGACAAAGGCCACTCAAACGAAAAATGACAGCTAAGATCTGTCCCTAGGAGGTGGCTCCTACAGCTGCTAAAATTTGTAAAACCATTTAAACACATTATCATTTAACCAATTACACCACCTGCAGACATAAAGGAGCAGTAAAGATGGCTATGGTATTCTTATGGTGATGGTATTACCTTTGACCTTGATTTTTGTGGTGTACTTCCATTCTTCCTAGGATTAGCAGAAGTACTTAATTTTGGTTGGCAAAACTATTCCACTATTCCTACTGAGAGAAATTAAGAAAAGGATCTAATACAGGAAGAAATGAAGACAAGTTACAGTGAGCCGGGACAAAGTGTTGTTCACATTCAATGGTGGAAGAGATAGTGTGCAGTTGGTAGTGAGGTTTTTGTCTTCTTCATTGCCATTTCTGGATGTGATTCCTGAGGGTAAGATGTATGAACCTCTACTGATGGTAGGTAGCCTAATGTCTGCATTTTGTTTTGACTCAAATTCCTGCTACATTCATCTTACTGCATTAAAAACAAGACCACAGGAAAAACTAGGTTGAAAAGGCTAAAGATACTTCAGTTATAACATCCTGAACTGGTACTCAAAGGCAAGTTTCTTCATATGCTATTGTTCTTTTTTACATGGCACAATAAAATGGCTCAAAACAAATGGCTGACATACCTACTAAGCTACCGGTGTACCAGGCTACTAGTCTAGCCTGGACAAAATGAAACGGTGTGGTATCTCCTGGCTTGGAGGACTGACCACAAGACACCTATAGTTTCCTTGCAACCACATTTTAAATGAGAAGCTGTCATTAGAGGAAAGTGCTGCACCTGGAAAGGAGTAACCCCAGATTCCAAGACGTGCTGTGGAATGATCAGCTGGAAAGCAGATTTGCAGAAAAAAAACTGGGGATCCTGGTTGACTCCAAGATGAACATCAGTCAGGAATGTGCTCTTGCTGCAACAAAGGTTAATGGTATCCTGGGCTGCATTAGGCAAAGCATTGCCAGCAGGTTGAGGGTCGTGATCCTTCCACTCTACACAGCACTGGTGAGGCCACACCTGGGGTACTGAATCCAGTTCTGGGATCTCCAGTGCAAGAGAGACCTGGACATATTGGAAAGAGTCCAAGGGAGGGACACAAAGATTATGAAGGGCCTGAAGTACCTCTCTCATGAGGAAAGGCTGAGAGAGCCAGGATAGTTCAACATGGAGAAGAGGAGGTTCAGGAGGGTTCTCATGAATGTATAGAAATACCTGAAGAGAGAATGCGAAAAGGACAGAGCCAGACTCTTTTAAGTAGTGTCCAGTGCCAGGAAAAGAGGCAATGGGCACAAACTAGAACACAGGATGCTCCTTCTCTCTGAACATCAGGAAAGATTTATTTACTTTGTGGGTGCCAGAGCACTGGCACAGGTTGCCCAGAGAGGTTGTAGAGTCTACCTCCTTGAAGGTATTCATAAACTGTCTGGTCATGGTGTCATGGTCTTGGACAACCTGCTGTGGGTGGCCCTGTTTGAGCAGGGGGTTGGACCAGGTGACCTCCAGAGGTCCCTTGTGACGTTCTGACCTCAACCATCCTGTGATTCTGTGAGAATCCTGCCTAAGATTCACAGGAAGCCAAAAGAGAGGACAGCATTAATGTCTACAGGTCACTGTCTAAAGAAGGCTGATGAACAATTGTTTGTTATTGCATAGCATGCTCTAACCAACAAGTTTTGCTGTTTTCTTTTTGAGAGCAGTCTCCAGCCCTCCTTGTCTGGTACAGGCAGATCTGGGCTTCTAGACCCAGCTCTGTGCAAAGTGAGAGTGTCCTCCTGTTGCCTAGCAAAAGAAAGCAGTCTTTGGAGCATAGAGAAAAAATGAGACTTGCTCCCTCCCATCTCCACTGTCAATGAAACATCCTAATCTGAAAGACATCAAACTTTCTTGTAGTCTTTTCTTTGCTGTTGTTGTTTTTCCCCTAGGTTTTGCATTTTTGGCTTCAGAGAAACTGAACTTGAACAGCAGAAAATGCTCTCACCAAAGATATGCATGGTCTTGAAGTTTGGTCAGTCTTCTGGTGACAGGGTGTTAATCTCAGTCATGCAGAGCACAAGGCAAAAGGAGGCATTGCCTTCACCACCCAAGTTAGCTTGGATCCTGAGAAGACAGAAGCTCTTTCTGGCTTTCTGTACCCTCAGTGGAAGGGACACAATGAAGTGGTGACATCACTCTGTGTTAGAGTCCTAGTTCTCTGAAACAAACAAACAAACAAACAAAAACAGTATATAAGGAAGGTCCTACATTAGATGGATTAGATACTCACTGTCACTGTCTGTAGCGCAGGGCTCCAGTCCGCCTGGTGTTGCTTGTCCCCTGGTTGCCCAGAGAACAATTTCCTTGGAGCTTGGTACTCCAGCAGAAGAAGAAACCTTGCTGTCTGCACACCTGTCTTCCTCCCCCAGGCCTCTACTCCTGTTGATGTTTTTGCAACAGTGACTTTGTTTTATTCTTAACGGGAATTTTAAACCCTATCTCCTTTACCCCAGACTAGTCCTTGGCTTTCTTACTGCAGAGCATATAGCCGCAGCTGCTGGCATTTCATAGGATTTTTCTGTAACCCATGATTGCTTTCAGCCTTCTGATGTCCCCTTTATCCATTGGTCCAACCCCAAACACTCTCTTTACTTTCAGTATTTTCCCCCTCACACCAGTTAATAAGTGAATGATTTAATGATCCTTTTAAAATTTCAGAGATCTACCTGGCAACCTCTACAGCTTGCATAATAATCTGCAAGAAATTCTGGGAGAAGTAAGAACAGATGAATAAACATCTAAAGATACAGCACCAAAAGAGTACGAATCAAAATGCTCGGAAATCCAGCCAGCATTTTTGATTCTGTCCTTATCATAACATTACCAATGTTCGCTCTGAAAGCCAACCAGTCAGTGGAGCTCTTGGAAGTGACCCCAGGGGTCATGCATATGTTTGCACAAACACAGTGCATTGCACATGATTGCAGTCTAATCAGGAGAGTAGGAAAAACTTTGCTAACTTCAATCTACCTGAAGCAGGTATCAGCAGCAGCGTCAGAGCCAAGCATGGGATAGCTACTCGTGTTTTATGCAAACCCCATGCATGCAAGCCTGTGACTGGTAATTCTTCATTCTTACTGGTATCAACAGACATAGATTGCTGCCACCTTGGGTACAGCTACAAATGCTACAGTCACACCTGACTGCCATGCAGACTTGCTGTAGGCATAAAAGCCGTTGAATGTTAGATTTGGATACAGTTGCCACATCACATTAGCTCCATCTGCTGCTTTCCAGTAACTTGCTATATCCTCCTGCTGATGACCAACCTTTCCATTATGGTGGAAGAGCATAGCCCAGCATAACTAAATTAGAAAAACAACTAGGCAAAATATTGTAATAAAAACACTATTTGAAAGCAGAAGGTAATTCATCTGTTGAAGAGTAAGACTTCAAAGAGTACAGAAGTGCCCCATTGACATCTTTCTCTCTAATCTTCCACGCAGATCTTTCCATCAACAATGAAAACTACACAGGAACTAGTGATTAGCATACTGGTATTTTTATTTATTTGTTTGTTTGTTTATTTGTTTGTTTGTTTGTTTATTTATTTCAGATGAGGATACTTCTGTGGTATTGGCTATTCTACTTTGGAGCAGCTAAGGAAACCGAAGGAAGTTCAAAGATCTTTACTAAGGCCTACACAACCAACTGCCGCAGAGTTCAAGCCTACATATGTGCAGATCAAATTACTCTATAAAGAAAGATAAACAAATAAAAATTTTATTTGCTTTTCCCTTAAACATGAGGATGGGAGTAAAACAAACATTTGGAAAAAGGGAACCAGATTTGAAGTGTCTGTAAGAGACAAAAATAGCACACCCTTTTGAGGATAAGAAGCCACACACATGCACACATGCACACAAACACACAAAGATCCCTTACAAAATACCAAAGCATGTTATCCTTTCTACAAAGGAAGGATAAAAAAATGCCTCTAGTTGCCATGCCTAAAAATGGAAACTAGATTGTAACTCTGTCCTAGTACAAGAGTGTTTTAATGGTGTGTTTAGAGCTCATTCAATTCCACAGACCAGCCTTCACTGATACTATCTCATAAGGGGAAACCGAAGCAGTCACGTGTTATTTCCAGCTCAACCAGTTCTGCAAACTCAGTATATAAATGGACTCAGATCATCAATGTTATAAACTGAAGAGATGACAAAGGTACCCAATGATTGTAAGTGCTTTTGAAATCCATTAGGCAGCACTGGGATGAACTAAGTGCTTTCTAGACCTACAGCGAGGGCCTCTTCACATTCAAGGAGTTCAATTTATGAAACAGCAAATGCTTAGGTTAGGGAGAAACACTATTAAGTATATAGCAACTTAACAACTAATGCTGTTTGTCATAAAATAAAATGGAAAAAAAGCATTCAAAATGATTTAAACACAAATAAATTCAATGTAGAAATATAAGAGTAAGATTTCTAACGGCCCTTAACACATTTTGCAGAAAGCAGATTACATAAAAGATTTCCCATTCTTAGCATGCAAAGCAAATGATAACTGCATAGACAAGTAAATTGCTTATTATCTGGAAAAGATTGTGGCCAAAAAATAGGGGGAGTGGGGAGAAGAAGAGAGAGAGAGGAAGAAAGCTGTCTGAAGAGCAAATGTTTACCATCTCTGAATAGATCGGAATACGCATCTCCCATGCCATCTGTTTAATTTGCGATCCACTTTATTAAAGCTATTGCAGTAAATCAGATTCTGAGGCACCCACCAGAATTTCTGTAGATGTGGAGTTGGTGTGCTAGATGTTTACAGACATGCCTACTGATACAAAGAGATTAATTTCTTCCCAAAAGAATTCACATTTGAAGACGAGACAGTTCAAAGGCTGAGAATGTGAGCTATGAATGCTATAACTAACTTTTCCAGAATATTCCAAAGTTGTCTAAGGTTTCTCACAGCACCTCCTAGACCAGAGAATTTCTGTAAACTTATGTGATGTGAAATATTTCTAATGAAATGAGAGCAACTAAAGAGCAAGGGGAAGTTCAGGATTCTAAAAACACTGAACTACTGACCTGTTTTTTATGAAAACTTGTTTAACAAGAGGTAATAGGTGCACTGGAAAAACACTACCTTTTAATAATGTCAGGAGATTTTACGATAATACGTAAAGTACTTATTTTACCGCCTCCTTTTTTTGTACTGTGTACTGTAATTATATTTTTGAAACACTAGACATTTAGAGTTAATCTTTGACAGAAGAAATACCACCATTTCTTCCTTGTAGTTCTCAGATGGCAGCCTGGGAGAATTCATTCACTACAGTTGGAAGAAACCGAAGAAAAGTTCTGTACGTGAGCTCAGTAGTTTTTAACAACTGTGAGGCAGTGGCCACTTAATTACACTCAGGCAGAAGCAAAGATGGTGCATGCTGACTCTGAATACATTTGACTGTATCATAGACACTGGTGATGCTTTTACAATCTCCATTCATTAAACACCAGTCTAGATCAGACCGATCTGGGAACTAATTCCGGGAACTTTCTGCTGCCATCTACAGGCTGGTGTTGCAGCAGCTTGAAGCAAGGGCACCTCTCAACGAGTGAATCTTCTGGTCATATCAAAGACCGAAGACTTTAATGTCATATGTAAACTGAAAATCTTATTCCTCGTGATCACATCAAAAATGCATCAACGGAAGTAAAAAGCAGTTCTTTATCATATTTAAAGTTTATCCATGTGTACTCTGCATATATAGTCACTGTGATTTGTGCAGGTGCAACAACCATTATTTTTAAACCCCTGTGCTAGCAGAAACTAAATCATTTATTTCCGTGTCCTCCCCTTGAGGTGAAGAGTGGTATGTCAGGACACTTAAAAATCTGAAAAAAGTGTAAATTTTTTTATTTTTTATTTTTTTGGTAAAAAGTGGAAAGTCTTCTAGAATGAATTTGGAGGACAAAATCAAAAACAAACAAACAACAACAACAATGACAACAACAACATCAACAAAACAGAAAAAATTGCTTCAAAACACCACCTATGAATTAGAGACAAACCATATATGAAGTGATAACTACAGACTCAGGAATAGGTTACACAGGCTGAGTAGTCAATGATCAGAGGAGAATGAGTTTTTAAAGTGATCAATATGAGTTTTTAAAGTGATCAATAAATAAAATTTATCAAGTCAGTAATGCTGTGTCAGTGTTAAAACAAAAATGAGAACATAGCAGTTTATTGGAAACTAAGAATGAAAGTCCATACTCTCCACCAACTAGAGTGAATTACAATTCAAGGACTACATACACAAACAGAAGTTTCGTTCCTGAATAAAGCACTCTCTTCTTAAAAATCTCATAGTCTCTTTACTCTCCAGCTTTCAGCCCCACAAGTTTTCTGTTACCTTTTGTCATCATTTCTAGATAGAGAATCCCAACCACAAATCAGTTCCCCTGCATCCTTCTCTTCACAGTGCTCTTGTCCTGTTCCATCAGCAGCGGTTCTACTTCCTCTTCCACAGAGACACTGGGACATACATTGGTGTGAATGTCCAAGATACCTGGGAGATCCAGCATTAGCTGCTGCAATTCTTTCATCTCTAAACTAGGGCTGACAAAATGAAGGATCAGGAGGTGCTTCACAGCAAGTCTGCCTTTCAATCTTTTGCTCTCAGTAGTAAAAGGTTCAAGCTGTAATGCCACCCCAAGCCCTTAGAACAGACAAGCAGGCATGTCAAAAAAAGCTTAGAGAGTCATGAACATTTTCAGTGAAGAAGGCCTAGTCTAGAACAATTAAGGATGGACTAGTTTCTTTTGGTTTAGGCTAGTCTCAGCATTGATGACGGATTAGACAACCCTTAATGATCACAGCAACAGCTTCTGTCTCAACAGAATTATTTCACCTTTAGAGTAAAACCTGTACAAATAGCGTTAAAACAAGCAAGCCTGACATTTGAGGTTGAGCGTGTTGCTACTGTGTATCTATCTTCACTGTCTTGGGTGGTGGTGGTGGTGGTGGTAGTTGGGGGTGCACTAAACCAAAAATCCCCCAGGAATTTACTGAGAAGGCTGCAGTATGACTGAGCAAGTAGATTTTAATGAAGCAGTGAAACTCACCAAAGGTCTTTTTCTCTCTGTTCTTATTCAAAACTACATAGAATCATTGAGAAGTAACAAAATACCATTTACTCTATGCCAGCACAAACAACTCCTCCACGTTAGGCAAAGAAAACACCATCTGTCGTCTTTTCTCTTCAAGTTATAGATTAGAGAACTGAATAAAACATTTTTGGGCATATTTCTAGAGGTGCTCTACCATTGCCTATGAGTAACTACGTTGTGAGAAGACATCTGAGAGGGAAAAACAACAACAACAACCAAACAAAAAACAACTACAGCAACAACAACAAAATCTTAAAGAATCACAGAGAATAATCTAAGGAACAAAGCCCCTCAAACAACCAGGGCCAGAGGGCAAACACCTCTGTTCCTGGAGAGGGTCTCACGGGAGCTCCTAATTGAATAGAATTAGTCAACAAGCAAATCCTAACCTCTATAAATCAGCAATTGAAAATCTACCAAGATCTAACACTTGCAAATTAATGTTCACATTGCCCAGGTTTCACCAAAGGTACAAACATTAAGATGCTTGAAACAGGTGGTAAGCAATGTGATGCATTTATCTAGCAGACGTTATCTTTAAATAATCCCTGGATACCTTTTTCAAAACAGATAAGCTTTAGTCCATGCAGAAATACTGGCTTATTTTAAGTAGGTCAGACTGAAAGGACAGAGGAGAACTGCAAAAAGTTAAGGGAAAGGCAAGATACGTGGTCAAAAAGTGTAGAATTAGTTCTGTATAAGAAATAATTAAGTGAAGACTCTTCAGTGAAGATTCCTAAGTGAGGACTCTTCATTCTGGAAAAATAAACATCCAAGTGAGGTACATAACAAAGGTCAATAAAATCTTCATAGCATGGAGACAGTGAATGGGAACTGACAGTTCACTGTGTGTTCCAGTGCAAGAGCTAGGAAGGGCACCAAAGGAAACTAACAGAAGGCAGATGCAAAACAAACACAAGGAGGTGGTTTCCACACAGCATATGGTGAAGTTTTGGATAGCAATATTTTACATGGGTTTGAAAAGCAACTAGGCAACATCATAGAATAAAAATACATAACTTTCTTTTGTTTAATTAAATGAAAGCCATATCTGTCTTCAACTAGTCAAAGGATGGGGGATTATATATACGAAAACTCATATACGGTTATCTTATTGTTATATGCTTCTACAAGCAGCTGCTTTTGACCACTGCAAGGCACATTCTTATATTCTTTACAGTGAAATTCTGAAAGTTATTTTGAATGCTTTTAATATTATAAACGTTTTATAAAAGCATACTGTTTCAGTGATTTAAGGTACACTGGCTGTAAATGGCATATTTTCACTGAGGTATGAGGTATGAGGTATCTATTTATTTTTTCTCTTTCCTAAATAGAGCAGGAATCTGAGCAGGAGATGAGATAACATTCTACATTTGATGTCTCTTGCTCTCATCTCTTAGGTCATGTGAAAAAATGATATAAATATTGTTCATAAGCTTATGTTGCTATGCTTGTGACTAGCTTCAAGTAAAACAGTTATACAGATATACAGCTCAACTAAGTTGAACACAGTATGTCAAATATTCTGGATCCTGTCCCTCAGTAACTCCTACGAGCAGAAAATTGGAACTATTGTATGAGATCAGTCACTTAGTAACATAAACTCTTTTTCATCAGGAAGCAGCCTCCTCCTCCCCACCCCACCCGCCAAAAAAAAAAAAAAAAAAAAAAAAAGGGTGGGGAGGGGGAACAACACAAAACAAAGTGCAGAAACAAAGCAAAGATGAAAGAAATAACTGAAGAAATGGGTAATGGCAGTACAGAGAAAAAAAAAAAGAGAGGGATTAAAAATCCACTTACTATATAGACTCATATTTTCCCTTAATATGGATGGTATGGGTGGATAACACCTCATCTACCAGTCTCTGTGAAATACAACTTTCAATACTAACCAGTGAGGTAATGTGGGATAGTGGAACTTGGTTAGCTGGGTGGCTCTATATTCTAAACCCCTTTCCATTTCTCTGAAAGTAACTTAAACTCTCATTGCCCATGGTGCCAGCCAATGTCTGCTGGAACCAAGTGTTTCAAATTTTCCCTACTTGGAGATTGGTTGAGTTGTCTTTATGAGGCACAAAAATCCAAAGCTGATTAAAAACACAACAGCTAAAACTCAAAGGAATATACAAGACCTCCTATGATTGCAGGAGTTAATAAATCCATGAGCTTCTATTACATACCTTTGAAAATCATTTGAGAGATGTGGATGTGATTGCTGGGCTGCTTTCCATCATCTATGATATTGTCGGTGTGGGGATGGTTGGACCAGATGATCTTGGAGGTCTTTTCCAACCTTACTGATTCTATGATTCTATGAACCTTAACCTGTATATGCAATTGCACTGCAGCAGAAGTAAACATACCAGTCATGGAGGGGAGTTTGTAGGATAGAGATGACTATAGTGGGAGTATTTATAAATGCACCTCACTTACACTATACAGAGGCTAGCTATGTCCCATGATGAAAACATTTCCATTGTATGAACGCAGTGACTGTGTGCGTCAGACTGTGAAATTTATCAGTTACATAATATGAGCAGGTTATTTTTCAGCAGGACAATCTACACACTGCTATGGCCAGAATAAATTAGACTGATATACTTAAATTACTACTTTGTGAGGAACATATAGATGCACAACAACAAATGCACTCTCAAATCATATCAGTATTTCATATGCCTTTTATCAATCCGTTATTGAAGAGGATTGCACCAATTAGAATCTACTCTTCTATATACGTCTGTAAAAACCCAGTGAAAGATTTAAACTGCAGTCAGAGACTGAAACCATGCTATCAGGACTTCCCACTGTTCAGAAAACCACTTTCATAGAAATGGATGTTAGGACTCTAGAAAATGGACAGGAAAATCCTTTGAGAACATACTTCTATTTCAGAAAGTAATAGAAATGTCATAGAGCTTCTAGGTTTTTTCCATGTAGTTGAGGAACACTGCTTATAAAAGTAATGTATCATGTAGCTCTGTTCAAGTCCAAACAGATGAATGTTTACATGTCATACAGTTTACTCCATCTACCTCTATCTCCCATGAGACTAGTACAGATGGTTTCTTTCAAGGCATTAGCTTTGAAATTATTTGGCCAGTAGTTATGTTAAGTATTCCAGCCTCAAATTAAAAACAGTCAAAAACAAACAAACAAACACATAGTTTACCTGCATTTTTCTGTTCTCACAATATCTCACCATTGGTATAAATTGCTGTCTTTCAGCAACCTAATAAAAACCCCACAGGTACAAATACTAACGAGGTCTATAGATACCTACAAAAATGTAACTTTGGTTGGAACTGGTCTTCCAGTGATGCATTTAGTATTTAGTTTCATGTTGCACTTTGCAAGTGGTTTCTTCAACTATTTGACCGCTTGATGTCAGCAGTGGCTACCCCACTTTGAGCCTACTTGATAGACCTGTGTCACTGAGTTATAAGCAAATCTTTTAATTAAATGTGATTTGGAAGTTTGATCACTTTTGGAGAGAGCTACTAGATGTGGTTACCCATAAATGCAGGAGACCAGAAATAAATGGTATTTTTGGCTATTCCTCTGAGGCTGAATTCTTTGACTGCTGACAGTGTCAACAGCTATTCTGCCCTGGGGAGGCTGAATGGATTTCTTGGAGGCTGTCTGAGAGCTTCTTGGCAATGTATTTCCAGAACCACTTCAGGGTGAAGGGGCCCTGCCCACTAGTGAATCCTACTTCTCTGTTTCATGTTGCACCCACAGGGATTTTACCCCTCTTCAAGAGAGTATGGTGTAGATTAGTGCAGTGCACTGAAGCCTCTTACGCGCTAGCCAAGGCAATTAACAATGTACATCAGACTTTGCCAGAAGACCACACCATACCTGACGGCCCAGGAGAGGTGAGGCTGCCATGAGTCCATCTCACCAGCTGAGCATATACTGCCAGCAGGCACGCAATTACACCATATGTGCACATGTACGCAGCCAGCCAAAGACACAGAGTGCTCACGTAAAGAGTATATAGTGACATACCACCTGTCTTTCTCCTGTGGCTCCCCAGGTCCCTCCAGCAGCTGGATGGGACTCCCCTGGTCTCTGCAATAGACAGGTTCTCCTGTGGTCTCCTCCTCAGAGATATGCCCATTCGCCTGGCTCGCTGGCCACTTCACCTCCTTGCTAGCTGGCTGGGTTTGGTCATTCGTCACTCCTGCGCTCGCTCCAGCTGCTGGCACCATGGACACACCAGTCCCTATGGCTCAAAGTCTCACTCCAGTGAGTGGCGCTGGTCTGCCCACTCTGGCCTGCACCATGGACACATGGGCCCTCTGACCTGTGGTCTGACTCCAGCTGCTGGCACTGAGACCCCATATGCACGCATTCACAGACAGCAGAGTCCTTCAGCCAGGTAAGAGTTAAAAGTTAATATAAGATATCACAGATTGTGATGATCAGGGCATTGACAGACAAGCATGTTGACCAGCAAACTGTTACAGACTGTTGCAAACAACTGTTCCCTTCTGTCACCTTATTCTCCTATTTTCCCACATTTATTCCTTTCTAAATCATCTAAATTCCTCCCCTTCCCCAACTTTGGTTCCTCCCTTAAGCACCACATAGTAAGTCCTCTGCCATCCTGAAAAGCTCTTCCCATTACGCATCCTATAATGTGTCCCATACTCCTAAGCAGAAACCTCCCTCAGTTTGAAAGGTGCTCCAGACTTACCTTGGTGGGTGTCACAGCTGCATCATGGGGCTGTAGGTTTCCTGGGACAGGAAAAGGGGCCCCTAGGAGGGCCCAGACAAGGTTCCCTGTCTTCAGAGTCCTCAGTCTGGTCTCCTGCCTGCCTCTAGGCCCCTGTACTCCACTGGGTGTGTGGAGATGGGCTTTGTACAAGCTGATGGCCCCTCTTTTGGGCCTGGGAGCAGCCAGGGCAGGGTGTTAGTAGTCTCTTCCATCACCACTGCCCCTTTGTGCTCCTTTGAGGGTGTGAGCAAAGGAGAGTTTATCACAAAGCCTAACAGGCATGGCCAGTGACCCAGGGGTCCCTTTGTGTCTGAATTATCTGGCTTCCAGAATATGAGCTGCGGTAATGCAACCAATGCTGTCCTGTATATCTGGAAGTGCTGGCAGTGTGAATTCATGTCAGAGATACCATGAGAGCTTCCTGCCCTGTTCCCCTCCCTGATGTGTCAGTATTATCCAGATGCTAAACAATTTGGCAGGAACAAAAAAAGATCAGGCCTGTGGCCAAATGTAGGGGAGAAGGGAAGAGAAGAAAGGGAGAGTGAATGAACAGGAAGCTGTCTGAATCTAGGAGCTGCAGAGTGAAGATGTGTGAAAGTTGAAACAGGAGAGATATAAAGTTATGGATATTGTACTTTGATAAAATAAACAGAAAGAATGTAAAGTCAGACAAGAGTCCATTACTAAGACTTCCCAGAATTCAAAATCATATCTCTAGAAAACAGAACAAGAATTCAGTCACACTTCAGCAGAGGCTTTTGGCATGCTGTTGATTAATTTTAACTTACTTGTTTACAAAAGTTAAAATTGCCTAGGTACAGATAACATATACTTTCTTTGTAATGGCTTTCTAAGACTTGTGACAAGTTACACATTTTAACAAGAAATATTTTTGCTGTTGGTTCCTGGGAAAGATGTTTTGATTGTCTGCTTGTTTAGAACCTTGAACTGTGCTATTGTTCACATGAGCTAAAAACACAAGCGTTACGACTATCCTGTCTACTTAGCAATCACTTCACAGCTATAACTACAGACAATTTAAAACACAGCTATTATTTTAAACTATTTAACACCACCCAAAAGCTGTGCTAGGTGGTAGTAAACACATAAAATTACTGTTCCAAAGTATCCCAGTACTATTCAAATATAGAAGATGGAATATTCAAGGAGAGAAAAAGTACAAGAGTATGAAACACTTAAACACTTAAAATGTGCACGTACAGAAATTTGTGTAGACAAGTTTTAAAATTCTCTGATGTATAAAGATGAAGCTACTAAGGTATATATTGCTTGACCACTGGGCCAATGACAAGATTTACTACATATAGTATATGTATCCACGTCATATGTATAGTATACTACAAGTCAATGGATCCACCTACATCTTCTTGCTATAAGAAGAATTAAATGAGAAGCAAACTAATGCAAAATGCTCTTCTCTAGACTATCTGTCCAACATTTTTCTGGCACAGAAACAGAGCAGAGGGATTAACTATGGAAAATTCCCACTAATACACAGTTAATTTCCCAGACCTCTTTGGGAAAGAAGAGACCACTTTGGCCTTCCAGCATATCTTGTGTTTTAAAGTACTGTTCCTTTGAAGAATGTTGCTCTCTTGATAGAGTTTGAGCCTCTTACTTCTGGAGAAGTGCATGAAAGTATGTGTCATAGCATCCTTCAAATATATTAAAACTCCTTACACTCTGAGTAGAGCCTTATTCAATTTCTACCTTGCTGTACACACAGAAAATCAATGTGAGTGAAGCCACTTGAGGTTTTATGATTTCTGGGCTGTACACAGACACTCCCCAACCTCTATCATACTGCCTTTGTTACGGAAGAATTGGAACCTTTTAATTGTCTGAACGATACTACACAAATCGTTGAATTACCTCCTACTTCTTGTTGCTTACATACATGCTTTTCCTTGAGCAATAACCTTGCTTTTTGCCTCTATGGAAACCCGGTAATTTGCACAGATTTTCCTCATACTTTCTTGCCTATATCTTAGCAGAGTGCTCTAGCCACTTGTTGAGTTTTAGTCTGTGTCCTGTCCCTGTGCCTTCCGTTCCCTCCCCCCTGAAGTGATCTTTCAGGATCCCATCTGAGAAAAGAGGTGCTTTTCCTTCTGGAAATGAATCATTTCCTAAAAATGTTCTGCTAGACATTTTTATCTCATCTGAGGCTGCCTCAAGGACTCTCCCCATATTAAAAAAAAAAAAGGAAAAGACACCAAAAAAACCAACAACATAGTTGTCTTGAGTAAATTTCAGAATATGTTCTGAATTTCTTCCCACATGCTGTTATTCTCCTAAAATATTGAACCCCGAGATATATTTTAATACTAATCATCTGAAAAGACAAGCCATGCCTCCCTGACACCCTTAGACAAAGAACTATTTGTTTGTACTATACCACAGGGTTGCACCAAAGCTAAGAAAACAAGTCATAGAACTGAAGGAGGCTTTTAAGATAATCAGTTTTAGTCTCCTGCCATTATCTTATCTGAAAAAATGGTTTAGGTTTCTTGTATCCACCTGGAAGTCTGAAGCAGCACTATGTTGCTCTATTAGTTTACTTACTTAATACTTCCAATGTTGCATATGTAAAATATAACCAGGATGAAGATAAAATCCATGATGTCAAGTCTGTTTTGGACAGACTGAGAAAACTGAGGCATTTATTGTGTCCATATCATTAGCTGATTAAGACAGAATGTGTGTTAAAACAATTACATCATGTTCAATTCATTAGTCAAAAAGGTTTACTTATTTTCAACTGCGAATGACATTTTCACAAAGGAAATAGCTCAGACACCCAAGATAAATGTATCCTACTTAACTGAAAAGATACCATACATGCTTTAAAATCGTAAAGCTCTAAGTTCTTAGCCTGCATGTACTGTAAGTATTTTCCATTTTATAAATAAGATAAGGTGGCTATATTTGTAAGAAAAAATAAGACATAGGGAGTGTTCTTGCTTAAAGGAGAAAAATGACAGAATGAAAGCTACAGACACACTGACAAATTATGACTAAAAACTCTAGGGAAAAAAATCCAGCTAATAATCCATTTGTGGAAATGTAAGAGAATTAAAATTTTCAGAACATATACTACACAGAAAGAAATTGCTGAAAACAAGCATTTCAGTTTAGCCTGGAAATCATAGGAGTCACAAGAACTTGTGTTTTTCTTGACAGTAACCATATAAACATATGTTCATATAATCTTTATGATGATATTAGCCCTGCACACAAACAAAGTTAAAATCATAAAAGCATCTGCAAAAACAATATATTCAAACTTCCTTGTAAAAGGGTACAACCATTGTAGAAGTAAATGTAGCGGGAACAGGGCTTCCAGTTCTGCTATTGTCAGCCATTACTGTTTCTCTTTATTGCCTGACCCATGATTTCCTTAAACCTACTGCAGCTCAAATTGTAGGTAGCATGAATGGGCAGAGAGTGAGCATGGCTACTGCTATAAGACCACTACAAGTAAATGTATATTAGACTCTGGGACTGCACTGCTGCAAAAACTGACTCCTTTAAACCTGTTCTCTGCCTTGGGGTAGTGGGGGAAAAAAGGAAATATGGCAGAGACTAAGATTTTAACAACATAATTGCAAAAATCATAACAAAATGGGTTCCAAAATAATCCAAAAGTTGGAAATTGATGGATAGTCCCAAGAAGCTTTCAGTGTAACAAATTTCTAGGAAAGGTATATTATGAAAACTTTCAGCTTAACACATTTCTAGAAAAAAGAATTAGCTTTATAAACAAGGAGGGTTAATTGTTGCTGTGAGTTCTCCTAGGCAAATTCTATCAACAAAGCATCTTAATATTTTAGTGCAGAATCCTGTCTTTGGTTCAACATCTGCCCTTCGAAGAAACATAACCTCAGCTTTCTATTTGTGTTTTTCATATTGCTCTGATAAAAATTTTACTTTTCTAAATCTGAATTGTATTTCCTGATTGGGACTTGAGTAATATGTCTTTCTTTTCAAGGAACACTTGCTTCAGTCCTGGTGGATTTTGAGATTAACATAAAGAAGTCAGTTCTGCTCTTAATTATCAAACTTCTACCTAAACCAAATTAGGAATTCCTCAACATGGCAGAGATAATGACTTAGAACAGAAACATATCCAGAAGTTACTCCTTGCTGATATTATTCACACACATCACTATAATCATGGGCAATTCGCAGAAAACACAATGAAGTGACTGCTTTAAATTAAGAGATTTTCTTAGAATAGCAGCCTGAGACTGGAAGGTAACAAAACCGCTTTAGGTAGAGCTCTGAACTGGTATTTTCTTTCTATTATATTATTTATATAACAAGAAAATGTGGGACCAGTAGTTCTTACAAACAAGTGTGTTGCATTCCAAAATTTGTGTTAATGATAATAGTGAAGATCTTTTTTTTTCAGTTATGCTTTTATCCTTTTATTACCAGGGCAACTAAGTATGCACAGACTGACCGTGATTACGTAATTAGGCTGTGAACCCACAAACCACTACTCATTTCCTGTGTGCAATAAATTTCTTCAGCACATTATCTGTGCTTTTGTTCCGTGGCCAAGACACAGCCATTGCACCTGCAGAATGGTGCACTTCTTGACAGGCTCAGTAGAGAAGTCTCTTTGCCATTGGCATATTACCAAGGCCGTCTGTCCTAGATATAAAAGGTGTTCCTGTTAGAAGGCAAAGAGCTGGGAAGCCAGCAACAAAGAGTAGATTAAAGACACAAAGGAGAAGAAGAGACAATGCTAAAGATAACCCTTGAATATATAATTGAAGCCTACCTGAAATATCCTCAAAACATTTTGGAGATAAGAAATTCTATTTATTTAGACTTTATAATAAGGGGCTTCCTGGTTCACTCATATGACATGACTGGGTGGTCTCTTGAGGGGAAAAATATTTTTATCAAATTCAGAAAGCTATCTGGCATTTCAGAACAGGTAGAGCTTGGAGGACCCCTAATGCAATAAATGGTGGAGTGGCAACTGTATCAAGAGATAGGGCAAGAAAGATTAAAACCATGTGTGTCATTGGATTTGGATCTTTTCATCAGTTTGATGCACTTGGGAGAAAGCTCAAGAATCCCTGAACATTAGTAACTGCTGTGCCAGACGGTCTTCTCTGGGTTACAGTCAGCACTATGTAGGATTTTGAAGGATTTGTGGGCCAGGACTATTCAAACAATTGATGACTGATTGTAAGACTTCACTTATACATATGCTATACACCTGAACATGAGCCAGCTGTATGCACAGATGGCCAAGAAAGCCAATGGCATCCTGGCCTGCATCAGAAATAGTGTGGCCAGCAGGACTAGGGAAGTGATTGTCCATCTGTACTTGGCACTGGTAAGACTGCACCTTGAGTACTGTAATTAGCTTTGGGTCCCTCATTACAAGAAGGACATCGAGGTGCTTGAGTGTGTGCAGAGAAGACCAACAAAGCTGGTGAAGGGACTAGAGAACAAGACTTAGGAAGAGTGGCTGAGGGAACTGGGGTTGCTTCGTATGGAGAAGAGGAGGCCTCATTGCTCTCTACATCTACATGAGGTGGCAGCAAGGAGGATGTTGGTCTCTTCTGAGGTGACAAGTGATAGGATGTGAGGCCTCAAGTTGCTCCAGAAGAGGTTTACATTGGCTATTAGGAAGGATTCCTTCATGGAGAGGCTGGTCAAGCCTTGGAATGGGCTGCCTAGGGAAGTGGTGAAGTCCCCATCCCTGAAGGTATTCAAGAGGTGTGTGGAGGTGGCACATGGTTTAGTAACTTGGTAGGTTAGGTTAGTGGTTGGACTTTATGAACCTGAAAGCCATTACCACCCTAATGATTCAAGATTTGCTATCACTATTACTGATGCTATTGCTACACAATGTGTGTACACTACACCACTCTAATGATGAAGTGTGACCATTGCTTTTGAAAGTGGAGATGGGATAAAAACCAATCTGTTCAGATTGCACTAAAAGGACTAGGCAGGAAAGGAACAGAACTCATTCATTTGAAATCTTGTAGAAAAGACTACATCAGTTCCTTAATATTAGATGATGCAAGCAGATGAAGAAAAAAAGATGATTGCATGATACTTCTACCTTTTATTCTTCAGCTCAGGATATCTTCTGAACGGAGTCAGCATTTGAATGTCCTAACTGGTTTTACTGTCAACTTTGAGAATAATGTGAAGGTTGGTTTTTTTCCAAGGGCAGAGGTAGAGTGTACACTAATAAAATATATAAAACAAATAATTCAGGAAAATCATGGTTCTTCTTCCAGGTACAAAGACACTTTATTCTGCAGTTCATTTTCATACAAGCCATATTCCAGTGGGATGCAAAAAGGAAATAACCAGGTCTAGCTTGTTTACTTGCTGTGCATAGCAAAATAATAGGCAGTATTTGTCCTGACCCACAAATGGCAAGTAAGAAAAAGTTACTATACTACAGTTTAGCACAAGTCACAGTTAGATCAGGTTAATTAAAGGAATATCTAACAGGTTCCAAAATTTTATAAGGCTTTAGCTACAATTTAATAAGGAAAATTAGCCCTTTTCTCTGTTGTACTTGTTTTCAGAGAGTTCTTTCAAGTGCAGCTGCCTCAGCAACAAAATATTTATTTTGCTTTCCTGCCATCTTGTGGCTTAACCACAAAACACATTTTTTAAAAAAAAGTTACAACTGATGTTTTGTGAAGAGAGCTTTTTTCTTTTTTTTTTTTTTTTTTAATATTATTTGGTCTAAGCTGCGCTCCACCACCACTCCCCCACCCTACAGCATTGCGACTTGCAACTGCATGGACCATAAATTCAATGGGTTTCTCAGACAATTTGATCCAACAAAATAGATATTTTGTCTAATAGCCCAGATCTTACCGTGGAGGTGATGGGCCATTCTGTCTTCCAGAAACTTGCCTTTGACTCAAGTTTGGCTAAGTCGGTGACTGTTTTAATGGGTTCATATTTCTTATTCAACTACACACACTTTAAAGTGATAATGTAAGAAGTGAGACAAGTTCCAGTCTGGCTCACTCTAGAGCAGAGACAAATGCTATCAGTACTATACCAGTGAAACAAGGAAGACTTCTAGCTAGGCTTCTGCCCACCTGCGAAGTTGCATTTGTGAATATACGTGAGTGCTAAGAGCTCAGTGTTAGCCTTTTCGGTTTTGCATTTACAAGTAATGGTCAAGACAGCTAACTTAACACAGCTGATTTAATACAGCTGATATTAAGCAAAACAAACAAACAAACAAAAAAAAACCCATGAAATTCCACTTTTACAGCTAAATGTGGTCCAGCATAAAATATACAAATTCTTGCTTTCCATTGCGCTCTGACGGAAAAGCAGTACGTAGTGCACTTACCTGAGTCCAGACAAAGAAGAATTAAAATAACTGTTTGAAGGTCATATGTGAAGAGTATTAGAGGTTTTCGATAGAGGTCTTTTGTTGAGGCTTATTTTTTTAATAATATTGCAGGAATCATTATCTGGCAAGCCATTCAGAACAGCTCCACTGACTGATGTGCCTAATAGCAAAAACAAGTTCTTTGTTTTCTTCATACTTCCAAAGATTCTATGGGAAAAAAAAATAATAAAAAAAAAAAAGCCAAACCAAACCAAACCAAACAAACAAAAAGAAAAACCACCAACTTTTCTCCATACTGGATTAGAGAGAGCCTCCTAACACAGACCTCTGGTCAATTGCATTTAGTGGCTTGTGTGACATTTAGTGCTTGGATAACATTTGTGTATGTTTTTAACATAAACTCTTAGGAGTCTACATTTCTCTGGCTGATGTTCCAAATGAGTTGGACATCAGTGTTCCTGTGAGATGAAATGCTATGCTAGTCTGACTAAAAACATCAGCAGAGGCTCAGGGCAACACCATTCTTCTGGTCTGTTATTTAGAGAGAAACTTTTGGGTCCATGACATTTTGGATTAGTAGTTTGGTTCAAGAAAAACAAAATGTGTTGTAGTTAGATGTAGACACAAACTATTCCCTCTAAACATCAGGAACTAATTCTTTGTTGTGCTGGTGATGGAGCACTGACACAGGTTGCCAGAGAGGTTGTGGAGTCTCACTCCTAGGATATATTCCAAAGGCATCTGGACATGGTCCTGGGCAACCTGCTCTGTGCGTCTCTGCTTGGACAGGGCCTTGGACCAGATGGCCTCCATAGGTCCACGCCAACCTCAGCCCTCCTGCCATATTGTCATTCCATGATTCTATGTATCTGCAGCAAAGAGGAGTTTCAAAGGGCTAAAGAACCTATGTGTTTTGCACAAGGCTGAAGGTTGGGGCCTAAAAAGTTTTGAGTCTTACCATGAAAGTTGGTGGCTGTGCAAAGGCCCCAAAACTGCAGAACTCTGACAGATGTGGAATGTTTTCTGCTTTTCACACTTAATAGCAGAATGTCGGAAAAAATCCACGAGGTTCTGAACCATGCTTGCAGTTTTAAATACCTTCCATTGCCTGAAATTAATGAGAACACTTTGCACTAATAAGTATTTGTAAATTCACCTCTAATGCTCTAGTAACACTGAGCACAATATCCAGCTCAGGAAAACTGAGCAGCCAGATGAGAATAATGGAAAACACGATGTTCATGAGCAAACTGAGCACTTGTCTAGGAACACATGAATTGATCAATCAACATAATACTCTTTAATACCCTACAGAAGTATCTGAGCACAAAACAAAACAAAACAAAACAAATAACCAATGATGTCTCAGATAGAATTGTACAACAAAACATGTATTGGCATGGGCATTGCAGTTACTTCTCATAACTGCATGACCACGAAAAAAGACTTGGGCTCAGAGTGAATATATTACACTACTTTGGTAGTAGTCATTGGGAGCACTTTTGGTACCCTGCACTGATATATTGTAGTTTATTCACCAGAAAATAAGGAGTTTAGTAGTTTGGTAAGAAAGTACTGCTTCCCTCTCTCCCCTCTCCCTTCCCCTCCCCACTCCCCCACCCCAAAAGTGTAAAGCAATATTACTATTTAGTTACATTTTCCTCCTCAGAATTTTGTATAACTGCTTTGCCTACTCACCAGTCAAAGGGAATGCAGGTACCCAGAGGAAGACAGCATGCCAGACCCTATTATCTCCAGACTCCTGTATGTGAATTCTGTATGTGAATTACATGTGTAATTGTGCAAGTCTTAGTCAATGCTTGCACATAGCAGAAAGATCCTAATTAAGCAGAAAATTACAGAAAAAAAAAATCTACTTTTTCAAATCTGTTAGTAAGGGCAGCCCATTAGCTTTCTTCTGAAAAGGGCACTAGTCTGCTAGTCTGTCTGGAGACATTTACATTTAAAAAAAATACATTGGTTAACTTTAATGAGGCAACCATGTGCCTACTGCTCTTTGTCCACCAGCAGTTGACATTCAGGTTTGATCTGGTAAAGTACTTCAGCCCTGGTTTGGTTTGGAAGCAGCCCACTGAGTGTCAGATAGGAGTGTGCACATTAAATATTAGTGGCTCCACACCCTTTGCTACAAAAGCAGAATTTGGTCCATAATGTTTGGCAAACTGCATCTATTTTTTTACCTTCAATGCACCTCCAAGATGTGAAGGCTAGATGTGTGCATTTTCCTTTATTTGGAAACAACCCACAACATCCTTCTTACTATGAGTTATGTGCATTTCACAGAGGAACACCTTCAGCAGTCAAGTCCATTGCTAGGCACAGTTTAACTGAAATTAAATGGCAGTAGTTAGTCTCATACTTCTCCATAAAGTATTATTTCTAGGATGAATTATCAGCTATCCTAGGACAACTGATCAGCTTCATGGGGCTGTGCATTTTTCAGGAGAAATTTGATTTTTCAGGTTGTTTTCAGGTTGGGGGACAGAGGTATTTTCATGTCCTCCATGCTCAGGATTGGTGCATCCCTATGAGAAAGTCGAACAAGGGGTGCAGGAGACCTGCGTGGATGGTGTGTTAGGGATAAAAACTGTTAGGTTGTGCGATGTGAAACAGGTATTGTTGTAAGACTAGCAAGGCAAAACTTTGACCTTGCAATGATACATATTGCTTGTTCAGCAATATGGCACCAGGCTGCAAGTCATCCGGCATGAGAAATGCTGCCATCCACACAGGACACACTGGCCACACAGCTGTGCTTGATCACAGGGGAGCACTGCCAAGTGCTCCCCTGAGGCTGGGGACATCAATTGTGTGCTGCCTCACGTTTGGGAGCATGCAGGGGCAAAACCTATAAACAGGGCAAGTTGCTCTGCATCGGTGAGGCAGGAACATCAACTGAGGTCAACATTGCCTTCACAGGGATGCCTGCAAGACGTTGATACCTACCACACTGATGGGATGCCCACCATGACCTGGCTAAGTATCCACAACATCAATGACTGGGAAAAGCACAGTGCTTGTCGCTACTCTGAGGTCAGTATGTTAACAAGCTAACTCAGTAATAAATTCTTTGTCTTTCTGTTGCTGCTCAAGTGTGAGTGTGTGTGTGAGTGTATTTGACATCCCCGAATAGCTCATTTGCTTTATATATATATATATATATAGTTCTTGTCTGATCCTTGCTGAGCTGAACCAACCAGCTTCAGCCCCCAGAATCTAACTAGAACAGATGGGTAAAGGGCTCTTGGGAAAATGTAAACAGAAAAAGAAAGCATAGATGATGTGCAAGAAGGGACAGACCACTTGGGTGGAATATAGGAACATTGTCAGAGAATGCAGAGATGCGTGGAGGAAGGCCAAGGCCCTGTGGAATTAAATTTAGCAAGAGACATCAAGGCTAACAAGAAGGGCTTCTTCAAATACATCAGCAGCAAAAGCAAGACTACAGAAAATGTGGGTTTGCTGCTACATGAGGTGGGTGCCTTGGTGATGACGGATATAGAGAAGGCAAAGTTACTGAATGCCTTCTTTGCTTCAGTCTTCACTGCTAAGGCTAGTCCCCAAGCACTCCCAAGCCTGGAAACAAGAGAGAAAACCTGGAGAGAGGAAGACTTCCCCCTGGTTGAAGAGGTTAGAGGTTATTTAGGCAAGCTAGACACTCTCAAATCTATGGGACCCAATGGCATGCACCTGAGGGTGCTGAGGGAGTTGGTGGATGTGATTGCTGGTCTGCTTTCCATCATCTATCATTGGTCTTGGTCATCTAGAGAGATCCCAGATAACTGGAGACTTGCTAATGTGAGGACTCGGCCTGTCAGCCTGACCTTGGTGCCAGGAAAGGTGATGGAACAGATCATCTTGAATGCAATCACACAGCATATGTTGGACAACTGGGGCATCAGGCCCAGTCAGCATGGGTTCATGAAAGGCAAGTCCTGCCTGACCAACCTCATCTTGTTCTATGACCGGGTGACTTGCCTGGTGGATGAGGGAAAGGCTGTTGATGTAGTCTACCTAGACTTCAGCAAGGCCTTTGACACGGTCTCCCACGCTATTCTCCTGGAGAAGCTGGCAGCCCATGGCTTGGACAGGTACACTCTTTGCTGGGTTAAAAACTGGCTGGACGGCTGGGCCCAGAGAGTCGTGGTGAATGGAGTGAAGTCCAGCTGGCGACCGGTCACCAGTGGTGTTCCCCTGGGGTCGGTGTTGGGGCCAGCAGGACCCTGTGTAGCCAGCAGGACCAGGGAGGTGATCATCTGTACTGGGTCTAGCTGGCATGTTAACTTTCCCTGCAGCAGCCCATACAGTGCTGTGCTCTGCATTTGTAGCTAGAACAGCAATGGTATCAAACCAGTATTGTGTCTGCTGCTGAGCAGTGCTGGCACAGCATCAGGACTCTCTCTAACCCTCCTAGGGGGTGGGCAAAAATTGAGAAAGGAACATCACCAGGGCAGCTGATCTAAACCAACCAAAGGGATATTCCATACCATATGATGTCACACTCAGCAATAAAAGGCGGAAAAAGGAAGAAGAGGGGAGGGGTGGGCTCTCGTGAAAACGTTTGTCCTCCTGACTATGTGTGTTGAGGCCCTGCTTCAAGGACGTGGTCAAGCATCACACAGTTGTGGGAAGTAGAGAGTAATTTCTTTCCTCTCGACTTCCACACAGCCTTTACTTGTGTGGTTTTTTTGTTTGTTTGTTTTTTCCCCTTTCCCCTCGCCTTTCCCCTTTCCCCTCACCTTTCCCCTTTCCCTATTTTCCCTTTAGTTAAATTGTCTAATTAATAATAATCTTTCCTTAATAATTATTTTTCCCTTTAATTAAATTATCCTTGTCTCAACCCGTGAGTTGTTCTTTCCTTTACTTTCTCCCCTCCTCTTCTAAGGAGGGGGAGTGAGAGAGTGGTTGTGGTGGAGTTCAGCTGCCTAGCACGGTAAAACCACCACATCGTACCCCTGTACTCAGCTTTGGTGAGGCTGCACCTCGAGTACTGTGTTCAGCTTTGGGCCCCTCACTACAAGAAGGATGTCGAGGCCCTGGAGCATGTCCAGAGATGGGCAACAAAACTGGTGAGGGATCTGGAACACAAGTCTTGTGAGGAGAGGCTGAGGGAGCTGGGGTTGTTTAGTCTGGAGAAGAGGAGGCTCAGGGGAGACCTCATTGCGCTCTACAACTACCTGAAGGGAAGGTGTGGGGAGCTGGGGGTTGGCCACTTCTCACAGATAACCAGTGATAGGACTAGAGGGAATGGCCTCAAGCTGCACCAGGGGAGGTTCAGGTTGGAAATTAGAAGACATTTCTTTTCAGAGAGAGCAGTCAGGCATTGGGATGGGTTGCCAACGGAGGTGGTGGAGTCACAGTCCCTAGGGGTGTTCAAGGAGAGGTTGGATGTGGTGCTTAGGGACATGGTTTGGTGGGTGACATTGGTGGTAGGGGATGGCTGGACCAGATGGCCTTGGAGGTCTTTTCCAACCCTGATGATTCAGTGATTCTATAAATACGGTTTTATTCAAAAATCGTCATTTTCACAGAAAAAAAGCGTCATTTCTTCCCATAGGTAGCCCGAAGCTACAAACACCAACCCCAGCGGTCTGAGGTGTCAGGGACCGCCCTGTGAGGGAGGCCCCGCCCCCAGCCCTGTCAGCAGGTTGTAGAGGGGCCGGGCGGCCACAGGCCTCGCCCCCACATGCGCTGACGGGCAGGAGCCTGACGGAAAACCCCGCTCCCCGCGGCCAATCAGAGCGCCCTCCCTCTCCGCGACAGCCAACGGGCAAGCGCCCTGCGGCCGCCAGCTCGTGACGACACGCCACCGTTCCGTCCCGCCCCGCCCCGCAGCCCGCCCGCCGCGCGCGCTCTCCAGAGGGCGGGCAGCTTCGCCATTGGCTGCGGCGGCAAGCCGGCCGCGCTGCCATTGGCTGCCGCCGTCGGCCGTTGGGCGGCCTTTGAGCGGCCGTTGGGCGGGCGGAGCGCGGCGGCCGGCTGTGAGAGTTGGGCGGCGGGACCTGGCGTCGGTCTCTGTGACCCCGGGAGCGGCTCCGGGCCCCAGTGGCGACGTCTGTGTGTGTGCGAGTGTGTGTGCGGTTCCGAGGGGGAAGGAGATGGAGCTGCTGCCCAGCTCGGCGCCCCTGGCCACGAAGCTGCGGAACACCCTTGTCCAGTACCACGCCATCGCGGACAGCGAGTGGCGGGTCGCCAAGAAAACGGTGAGTGGGCTGAACGTGCGTGCGGGCTGTCGGTCACCCATGGTAACAACAACAAAAAAAGGGTATTACGTAGTGTAACGTGGGTGTGAAGCATCTGGCAATTCTCGCAGGGCTTTCCTCTGAGAGGCCCCGTGCAATGAACCTTCTAGGACAGGGCAGCTTTGGATGGCAGAAGGAGTTCTCCCTGACATACTGTGTCATGCCTTGTGCCCGTTGTTGTGGAAGTCCTGCACAGTCCTACCTGTGTGGGGTTGGGGCTTTTCTTGAAGCAAAAGGAAGGTGTGGGGAGCTGGGGGTTGGCCTCTTCTCACAGGTAACTAGTGATAGGGCTAGAGGGAATGGCCTCAAGTTGCACCAGGGGTGGTTCAGATTGGAAATGAGGAGACATTTCTTTTCAGAGTGAGCAGTCAGGCATTGGAACAAGTTGCCCAGGGAAGTGGTGTCCCTGGAGGCATTCAAGGAGAGGTTGGACGTGGTGCTTAGGGACATGGTTTAGTGGGTGACATTGGTGGTAGGGGATGCTTGGACCAGATGATCTTGAAGGTCTTTTCCAACCTTAATGATTCTATGAGTCTATGAAAATTTAAAATACTGCTAACACCAGCAGTGCTGCGATATGCTCACTTGTACTTTCTAATTAATCAGCCACAGCCTGTAGCTAGGCTCTGCTGGCTTTTGGAATCTCTTTTTGTTTATAATCATAGAATCATTTACGTTTGAAAAAAATCTTCAGGAACACATGCTTCAGCTTTCAAATGTCTTCCTCATAAAATGTGAGATCACTGTCTGTTCCTTCCCTCATGTTGCTTCATATGTTTTCATTGCCTTCAAGCTGTGACTGTATCAGAGCCTCCGCTTTATCAGAAGTTTTCCCCACTTGAAGAGAATGCAGCTCCTGCTTTCCCCAAGCAGTTTGTCATACCCTTCTGTTGAGCTGCTTGGCTTTTTGGAGTTCTGCTTCATCAAGCTAAATAGACTTTGCTGGTGCATCAGCTCTAGGCTGTTGGAATACTTTTTACCCCTGTCCTGCACAGGAGGTAGAAATGTATTTTGACATCACGGTTTGGCAGTGTGGTAGGACTACCGGAGGAAATTTGCATCTTTGCCTTCTTATAACAATGCTGCTAGTGGTTACAGTATTCTTTCTTTGTGAATAGACATAAATAAGGTAGGGTCAAATGTTCTAAATGTAAGTTGAGTTTTCAGAAAATTAATAAATCCGGAGTCTTGAAAAGGAGGAACAGACCATCTAAGACTATCATAGAATGGTTTGGGTTGGAAAAAACTTTAAAGATGTCTAGTCCAACCCTCCTGCTATGGGCAGGGACACCTTCCATTATATCAGATGGCCCAGAGACCCTCCAGCCTGACAATGAGCAGTTCCAGGAATGGGGGTTCCACAGCTTCTCTGGGCAACTTGTTCTCACCACTCTCAGAATAAAGAATTTCTTCCTTATATCTAATCAAAATCTACCCTCTTCTAGGTTAAAACCATTACCCCTTGTTCTATTGCTACATGCCCAGTTAGGTACTGGAAGGCCACTAAGTTTTTCCCAGGGCCTTCTCCAGGCTGAACAATTCAAACTTTATCAGCTTCTGTTCATATGACTCTGATCATCCTCGTGGCCCTCCTCTGGACTTGTTCTAATACATCCATGTCCTTCATGTGCTGGGTGTGCCAGAGCTGAACACAGTGCTCCAGGTGGGGTCTCATGAGAGCAGAGCAACGGGGGAGAATCATCTCCATCACCAAGCTGACCACGCTGCTTTTGGTGCAGCCTCGGATCTGGTTGGCTTTCTGGGCTGCCAGCGCACATTGCTGGCTCATGTTGAGCTTCTCGTCCTCTAACACCCCCATGTCCTTCACCTCAGGACTGCTCTCAATCCATTCTCCACCCAGCCTGTGTTTGTGCTTGGGACTGCCCCGGCCCAGGTGCAGGGCCTTGTACATGGCCTTGTTGAATTTCATGAGATTCGCACAGGCCCATGTCTCAGCCTGTCCAGGTCCCTCCGGATGACATCCCTTTCTTTCCTCCAGTGTGTCGACTGCACCACTCAGCTTGGTGTCATCAGCAAGCTTGCTGAGGGTACACTCAATCCCACTGTCCTTGTACTTCTGGATGCAGTACTTACACTACTGTTCTTTAGGACATTTAGTCCTTAGAGCTTATGTAGTCAGTCATGATTCCAAACAAAAAGTAAGTAGTATTCTCTTTAATGATGAATTCCAGAGATCTTGTACATACGTCCCATTTGATAGTTAGATAATAATCAGAAGTTACCATTTTACTTATTTTACCTGGCTTATGCTAAAACGAATAGACCACTGCTTGCAAGATGTTTCTAGTCAGGCATGTAGGAGAGAAGAGTAACTTAAGCTTACTTGTCTGCCACTGTCAGCACTTCCTGCACACATCTGTTTGGTCATGTGTTACAGGAGTGGGGGCAGAGATTGTATGGTCTTTCTCTCCAATTAGTGTCTGGATAATGGCTTTCCGGTTGCCTTTAATTGAAAAGCTGTATCTAATATGTCTTTCCATTACTCTATATTATTCCTAGTAAACTGGCTTGGCCTGCAAAGCTGTTTATCTGCTCAGACTTCTAGTACTTGACACAGAGAAAGGTAATTGACTTTTTTGAAAGAATGGAGGATTACCAGCAAAGATGTCTGAAAGATGTCTGCTTTTCTGCGGAAAAATATGCAAGAGAGCACTTTGGGGTGAGCCACAGTTAATGATAGAGTATTTTGCTTTTCATTGGAGAAACGGAGGCATTTTCTTGACATCTTAGAATGGTATGTAAGTGACAAGTAACATCATATCTTCCATTTTATTCCAGAAAGATGCAACGGTGTGGCGTAAACCATCAGAGGAATTCAGTGGATACCTGTAAGTTTGCCTGCAGACTAGATCAATTTTTAAGGTTCCACAGATGTGCTTTATAGAGTTCAGAAATGAAGGTTGTGGATAAACTACACAGATTCTTCACAGGAGAAGCAAAGTGGGTCATCTGGTGTGCCTTGTTGTCATGTAAAGGCCTGTATCATTTATTTGGGCTGTTATGCTTCGATGATTTGTGCTTTCATGGTGTCCAGACACCACAAAACTCCCACTGGCTGATGTGGGCAACAACATAAGTCCAGACGTCTTAGAAATATACATCACATACAGGTTCAGTAGGTCTGCAGCATTACTGAGTGACGAGCCAGTTAGTGTTTGCACACTCTTAGTGGCTATGCAACTGGTAGTATAAAACATCAAGCATGTAGTTGTGGGAAAGATGTGTGACATAAAGACCATTCCCACGTGAGTTTCTGTTGCTGGGTTCTGTAGTTAGCGATAGGTTTAAATTGAGAAATAGTTATTAGAAAGCAGCAGTTCGAAGAAAGGAAGAGTGCTGCGTAAAGGTAGTGTTTGAAAGTACCTGAAGGACTGATACGCTCTGGGTACTGTATGTCCTGTTAAATCTGCTAGAGCTGACGACTCCAGGTACCACGAGTCTACTGACTCTATACTGGGCCACCAGCATCCTAGCATGAACACCAAGTTGTGTGACTTAAACCAATGCCAACAAAGCCAGTTGCTATGTGCAGCTGACTCCAGGATTGCAAACACACCCAATTTAAAAAAGGACACTGAAATCTCCAAACACCCACCAGGCACTGGCGTTCTTGGTATACACTGAGGTTGGCCACAGCCAGCTAACTATGAGTGAAAAGGGGTGAAATGTGCAAGAGAATAAATGAATGGGTTGTGTGACTGGTTACCTACTATTAATAAGAACAGCTTAATGAATAAGAAGTGTTTTGAAAATAACGGTTATTATCAATTTTCCTTCCTTAGGAGAACGAGACCCAGTAATTCAAGTAATCAAAATTTCTGGTATCTACTTAACATAATGAATGTTCTGTAAAGTCTTACACCAAATTATTTGGTACTCTAATAGGCCACCAAAGCGTAATGTAGTTTCTTGTTAGCTTGGTTCTACTACTGTTACTTCTACTTGATGAGGACTGTGACTGTTTTTCTCGTTGTATACCTGCTCTCTTTTCTATTTGCTTTTAGTTTTACTCATCCCTGGTGGACTCCTTTGCTCCCCCTGCAAGAGCAGCAAAATAACAAGTTGTTAGAGAAATAAACATGATGATTTTTATCTGAGGAAGGTGTTTGCAATTTAAGAAATACAGATTGCAGCATAAGGACAAAGCTTCCCAGAACGATCCCTATTGCATAAAAGAATAGATACACACAGGGATCTTCTTCTGTACTGTCTTTCTGATACAATTATCCACTGACTATAATTCCAGATACCAAGGTGTTATAGTCAGTGTACTGTTGCAAACTAATGGAATACTGAATAAGAATTTCTGACTTTTAAATGTAAACTTATGTTTCTCTAGCTACAAAGCTCAAGGAGTGGTGGAAGATGTTACTAACAGAATTGTGGATCATATTCGCCCTGGACCTTATAGACTGGACTGGGACAGCTTAATGACCACGATGGACGTCATGGAAACGTTTGAAGAGGTGAAGACTTGCATATAGATTTTTAAAGGAAATGTGTGTAGGCACATACATGAATCTAACGTCACAGAAAAGCAGTAGTTCCAATAAGTACTGATATTTTTACACGTGTTTTCTTGAGTGCGTGTTTATTTGCATGGCCAGTATGAGTACATGCTGGGGGTAACTTCAGAAGATGCTTTCTGGCTGCACAGCCCTCTTCTAAAGCTTGATGTTCAACTTTTCACGAATGAAAAAAATAGAGGAGTAAAACCTAAAAGGTTGCAACTGAGATATGGGAGCTGTGGTACAATTCACATGTAGAAGAGTTACAGTGTAATGTTCTACACACTAGAGGCTTTACATACCCCTCACTTTCATCTATTCCACAACAAATAAAGTTGTGGGTATTAATAATCCACTTGTACTTCTGCAGAAACTACAACCTCTTCCTAAAACATTGTCTTAGCTGTGTGGCAGGGCTTTGTGCTGAGAGCCAAAATAATTCATACTGGAAGGCAAGACTTGATAAAGAGAGATACTTTTGAAATTGATTATGCAGAAGTTGTTAGCCTTGTTTTGGTTACTGGGGACGTCCAGTATGATGTAGGCATCTGGCTTAAACATGGATGCATTCTCCTGAAAAGCCAGAGCAAAAGAGGATTTATATGATAATGTGTTTTTGCTAATTGCTCCTTAGTATTTACACAAACTTAAGTGTCTCATAAGAAAGGCTTTTTGGAAGACTTGTTTGCATTCTTTTTTGTTCACTTGGTGGATTAAAAGTCCTTGGCAGAGGATCTTAGTACTGAGAGCAGCCTCTTGCAATTTATTCATGATCTTTTCAGACTTCGTAGGTAGTGGGAAGGGCATGTAAAAGGCACGTGGCCTTCAGTTCCCAGACATGACTTACAGTTCTATTGTTTTAATCAGGATGGTTTAAAGGAGCCAGATACCCTCAGCCTCTGCAGTGCTCAGTTGCAGACTACAAGTTCTTAAGGACTTCCAACCTTTAGACCAAAAATGACACCTCCATTCAGATCTCATTGAAGTTTTTCTGGACAGCCTGTACTTGAAAGATAGTGCCACCTTTTGGAAAAGGCTAGCTGCTTACCAGCTTAAATATCCCTGTATTCATTATACTAAGATACTTTTGTTTTGTTACTCTCCTCATTCTGTCACTCAACAAGAACTGCTGTGTGATGCGTTACACCACTGCTGGCCAGCTCTGGAATATCATAGCACCAAGGGAGTTTGTTGATTTCTCTTACACCACAAGCTATGAAGATGGTCTTCTAACATGTGGTAAGGCACCACTTACCTTTGCTCAATTCTTATTTTGCACCACCTGCTGGGCTTAAGATTTGATTCAAATTAAGTACAGTTCTGTAGTAAACATTCAAAAATGATATAAAATGGTCTCCAATGAGTATTTCAGAGGGATTTTAGAGATTTTACAGATTTAAAGAAGTATACAAGTTACTGCTTTGCCCATTAGCCATTCATGTGTGACAGAATTCACTTACGCCAACTGTAGAACAGGAGTGGTAGAGACAAATAGTGTGGTTTGTCTCAGCTTATACAGCAAACTGAGCAAAGTAAAAAGCTTCCTAGTAAATGGGAGGAACGTCTTTACTGTCAGTTTCTGCTTGTTACGCTCTGCTTGTTTGTGAAGGAGTGTGGATGACGAGCAGGCAGCTTTCAGGTATGTAAGTATCCAAAAGCTTAAAGTGTGCCTGTCACTACTACTAAATTCCCCAGGTAGAAACTTTTACTTTTTATCTCTGAAATTCATTTTCCTTTTCTTGTTTGTTTTCCTTGACAGGTATTAGCCTTGACTATGGAGAAGTGAGACCTGATTTTGTCCGTGGATTCAATCACCCTTGCGGTTGGTTCTGCGTTCCTCTTAAAGACTATCCTAGCCACAGTCTTTTGACGGGTTACATTCAGACCGAACTGCGAGGGATGCTGCCACAATCTGCAGTAGATACTGCCATGGCTAGTACTCTGGCCAATTTCTACTCTGACCTCAAAAAGGCACTGAAAACATAGGCAAAAAGTGACTCAGAAGCCCACGTGTTTCTTGCAATCAAATTACATTGTTTAGCTTAGCATAGGTTAGGTAGTGAGTTCAGAGGTTACATTGTTCCTGAATGGTTCCTGAACCTTTATGTAGAAGGATCCAGACAAGTTTGATGTGATACTTAGCATACATTCCTAATTCACAGCACAAGATTTTGTTTCCTGCTCAGCACACTGCAACTGTGTGAGGAGTAGTCTGAATCTAAACAAAAAAGTGTGGGCTTGAAAAATGCATTACAAACTCTGCTCTCACCAACAGTATTGAGAGTAGAGTACTCAGGATTTTGTGGGTGCAGGTTGCTGTACAGGCAGCATCTCACTGGAGATGTAATTTTGTAATATATATATATATTTATATTTACTTTAAATTTTTGGTTTATGTAGTTTGTACAGGTGCATCTTTAATTTCTGTTTTAGAAATTTGCTTTGATTTACTATTGAGGTGGTCCATAGCTAAATTTTTAAACAGTACTGTTCATAAGAAAGTTATTTGCTCATGTTAGCAAAATAAGTATTCATTATTGGCATTTCTTTGATATTGTAACTGTAGCTTGATAACTGTTGTAAGTAACAGTCTCAGTGCATAGATAAAGAAATGTCCTTACAGCTGATCCAAAGCTCATTTAAGTCATCAGGTGTCTTTCCGTAGTTTATAGTGGGCTTTTAATCATGCAAATAATTGTCAAAATAGCAAACATCCAGTGGATCCTCTGTAATACTCTGCACTCCTAAATGATTTTTTACTTGAATTTGCATGTAATTGTGTTCTCTAGCTTAATTTTTGTCTTCCTAAACTGAAAAACCTGGAGTTACTAGAAGTACAGACAGTACCACTAACTTGCTTCAGACATAGGCATTGGTTTAACCACAAGAGTACAGGCTGCACTGCACTAAAGCTTTCTGTTGATTTTTGCAATAAACGAAATGAGCATCTTAAAACACGAGGAACTGAAGGTCAAAGCACAAGCTGTAGAGTTGCTCAGAGCCACTGGATAGTGGAGGATCAAATTTTTAAGGATATTTAGTCACACAGTGATGCTGATGGCTATACAGAAGGGGCTTTCAAAAGCCTACTCTCTGTGCTGCTAGGAACCCCCATTCTCTTTAAAACGTTACATTGACAATTTAATGTTAGTATGAACCATTTGCTCAGGTGATTGTAATTATCACTGTGCTTTACCAGTGCAAGTGCAGCTGCACAGTAGTTTGGGAAAGTACCTTAGAGCCATAATATTGTGGGATCAGTTGTATACATACAATCCAAGGACACAAAGCAACGGCCTCAAGTTGTCCCAGGGGAGGTTTGGATTGGACGTTAAGAAGAACAACTTCATGGAAAAGGTGGTTAGGGATTGGAACAGGCTGCCCAGGAGGGAAGTGGTGGAGTCACACTCCCTGGAGGTATTTAGGAAATGTGTGGACCTGGCACTAAAGGACATGGTTTAGCGGTGGACTTGGTGGTGTTAGGTGGATGGTTGGGCTTAATAATCTTAAGGGTCTTCTCCAACTTAAATGATTCTATGATAATAGAGGAAGCCTTGCATAGACTACATGGATAGTCGCTAATCTCTGCTTATTGATGTCTTCTTTTTTTAATGCTTCTGGGCTGATTTGAAGGGTTTTGATACAGATGTATATAGAGCAAAATACTCCATTGCTCCATAAAGAGCACAGATTAAACCTTCACAGGGCCACTTCAGTGTTAGAGAAGCAGGTCAAAAGGAGCTCAAGACTCTTACGAGAGGATGTTTGCAGAGCAATGGACACTGCAGAAAAGATCACAAGGTCCTTGTTGTAAATACCCATTATAAGGGCTCTAGCATCTCGAGAGTATCAAGCCTTATTTGTGTTAAGTGAAATGGCTTTTTACACTTTCAGTGAAGATAGGCTGATGAAGCACAGAGCAGCCAAAGAAAGAAGGCTTGTGTTTAAACAGAAGAAAATCAATGACATTTTAAGTATGAAAGTGTTTTTTATATACATTTTCTCCATGCAGGTTTCCTTTTTATTGACAGAGTAGTTTTCAGTAACAGTCCTAGGGGTGGAAAGATTTTATGACTAAGGGCAAATATCTGAAAGCAAAGCAGGCCTTCTATTTTGCATTGTGGTACATTATAATTTGTTCTTTTAGCAATGATTAAGCTGGCTTCATATGTTTTAACACAAGTAGTCTATTGCTTCTGCTGATGAGTCTGAACATTAAAGTTAGTAACAGAATAGAGATTACAGAGGCAAAGACGGGCACTAGATGTTTTTATGTCAGCATAAAACAATTCTTCAGTTTTCATGTAAGGAAAAATCATGGAAGGTGCTAGCAAACCTTAAGGATTTATTTTGGGGATTCCCATTCTTGTAAAAGATTTTCTAGTTTAGGAGCACAACAATTGACAAAGTATGCTGATTACGCTGCTGAAGCAATGCATAGGTGGTAGTCCTACACTGATTATTCTGAACTCTAAGAAAGGTGTCCAATTTCAGATGGTATTGTATTTGTTTAAAATCAAAACTTCATTGCTTTTTATATAGCTAGGGATTGAGAGGAGTGTTATATCATGCAGCAGAGCGGTTCTTTATCCGGAGTACATTCAGAATGAAGAAAGCCACAAAATCAAGTACTGATCAGATCAGAACTTCTTTCCCCGTCACTGCATTGCTTTCCTCCAAAGGTAATGGATGGTCTAGATGGAGCAAGGTGGTACAAATAGGAAGAGAACTGAGGGGACAAAAGTGCGGGAACATGTTACTTGGCTTGTTAGGAGGTAGTTTGAGACAAAGTAAATTATTTTGTGTAGATTGCTGTCTTCTTCACAACAGCAGAGTTTGTGCACGTCTGTGAGGTTAGCCAATATTTTTGTTGGGAAGGTTCACAGGCTACATTCATTACTTCAGTTTAGCGTTTCAGCTAAACTAGAACAGGACAGTGTCATCTGAAAGTAGCTTCTGAATGAGGTGCCCAAGATACCAGTTTCTGCTGGAGAAATAGCATGTATATTTATAAATGCATCAATTATTTTTATATGACTAGTAACTGGGGGGAAAAATAAATATTCTTTTCAGGGGTTTAGGCAATATAAAAGTTTATTTAAAGTTTGGCACTTTAAATAGGTCCTGTGTGGATGGGAAGGATGGCTAATGACAAGATGATTTTCATGTTTAGCTTTTGTTTGTCATTGAAAACCTTCATCATTGAACCTTGTGTGTAATTGTGCTGCTTGTTTTGTACTCTACCACAGCCTGCTAGGAGGTGGAACAGTACCTCAAACAGATACTCTGGGAACAGCACAAGCCTTGATCTCACATTTGATTAATTTATAATGCTTTTAATAGACCAAAATGTGATGACAGTGTGTAATTCCTTCAGTAATCATAAATAACCAGAACTATTTGACGGTGTGAACTGGTGATTAATAAACCTACAATGTTCATTGCTGAAAAAAGAGCCATGGTTCTATTGAAACCAGTCAAGTTGTGCCTATGTTCAGAAAGTCAAAATCAATCTGTCTTAACAGTGGTTTTAACGGACTGTGTTCAGTGCTTAAGAGATTTGTGTTTATATTTTGAATGCAATTGCAGAATAAATTAAAACATGAACTCCAACAGACTCATGATGCATCTTTTTCGATATTTGTGCAGTTGGATGTAGTATTTGGCTAGTTTGGGGGGAGTTATGTCTGATTATCTAGCATCTTCAACTGCATGGTGATCTAATACTGTCAGTCTCCATATACTTAAGAACAAACCGCAGTATCTTTATTTAAAATCTTGATGTAGCCTAGGAAGATTTCAGCTTCCCAGAACAACTCAGACTCAGATTTCTGCTAAATTAAAGTATCTTGAAAAAGATACAGACAGGATTTTCTCATAACTGTTATATACATATTTTTAATGACCCCATGATTGCTGTGGAAGAACTTTGTTAGTTTTCTCTTAATATTACTTGTCTTCTAATGTGTTTAAGAAATGGTTTCTTAACCATCAAAATTAAGTTCATCCTAAACACATGGGTACATAGCATCTTGCAAAAAATGTGTATTAGGGTTACATTCTAGAACATTTGTTTTGACATGTATTTATTAAACAAGCAAAGGAAGAAAATACCTCTTTGCTTTTGTCTCTTTTTAAGCCTATAGGAAGGCAGGAGAGCTCTGTAGCATTTGACTTCAGAGCAGAGTTGCAGCCCTCTTCTCTTGCACAGAAGAGGAACTGTGCCTCTAAGATACAGCACACCCTTGTGGGGAGTCTAACATCTCACCATATTGCAAAGTTGGTGATTAGTACAAAGTAGAGATAGGTACAGAAGCTACTTCAGATTGTTGGAAAATGCTTAAGTACCCCAATTAGAATTACTAAAAAAAATTGTGATGTTTAATCCCAATCTAAACCCATTTTCTGATGGGAGACGTGAAGATGTGAGCAGTTAATAAAATGCATGCTAAAGATGAAATGCTCTGTAGGGACATCTGAAGTCCTAGTCCAGAAGTTAAGCTTTGTGATGCATTCCGCCTTTTCCAGTCCTCACTGAGGTGTGCTGGTGACTCAGAGTACAGGTGTGGACTGATAACTGTGGAGTCCATCTTCCCAGGAACTGTGCCTCTAGCAGGGAGAAAACAGGCGCAAATGATGACAGAACATGACAGGAGATGCTTGCGCATGTTTCACAGTTGATCCCCACAGGAAGAGGTGTCACAATACCCTTGCTTGGGCATCTGGCTTAAAGTGCCCCCAAATCAGCACATTATCCAGAAACGTCTTTTCTAAAGTGAATTTCTCTTTTGGTGAGTCAAGCCAATATGACTACGTAAGGATCCTTGAAAATTTTTTTTGTTGTTGTTTTGTTTTGTTACAGGCGGCATCTGTGAAGCTATTAGAGGATCAACTCCTCAGTTGTCAGAAACATCTTGCTAAGGCTGGCCAAGGCTGATTTGGCTGTGCTCTCATGCCTCACAGAAAGCATTTCCTGAGCTCTCTGCTTGGGTCTGCTCACCTGCTTTGCAACACAGATCCAGCTCCTAGGCATGTTATGAGCTCAGAGTGCAGGACAACAAAATACCATCCTGAATAAGATTCCCTGAGTGGCTCAAGATTACTGTCTGAGCACTGCCTTTAATTCGGGTTTCAATCACACAGCATTAAGGCTAGCACATTGGTGTTACTAATTCAAGCTGTCATGCTCACTGGACAGCACTCCAAGGGAGTGCATCTGAGCAGTTGCAAGCATTAGTCCTTTGTTATTTAGATGCAATCCAAAATTTTAGTAGCCTTTGGATTCATAATAAATGGTTGCAGAAAACAGGTTTCCATGATAGTCAAGCTGCTAACTGCAACAAAATGACTCAGAACTTTATAGAACACTTTGTGGTCACAAGAGTAGCAAAACAGTTAGGGAGATTGCTCAAGGAGGTTGCAGTGCTTCATTGCTGGAGGTCTTTAAGAACAGATAAAATGAGCTTCTACCTCACACAACCCTCCCTGGGGCACAGGGATAGACCTAACAAAGGTCCTTCCAGCCCTCTTGTTCTGTGTTACACCACTTGTAACAGATTTAATCTTATGTTTTTTTAAATCCAACTGCTAAGCTTTTGAGGGATGAGAAGTTGAAATGTTATGCCAAGTTGGAATTAATTTACAACTGTGCTAGGAACTGATGAGACACATAATTTCATCTCACTATAATGATGACTACCGTCCCTTATTCTACGCTGAACATTAGCTGTCAGCAAATAACAGATGTAAGCATTTCTAGATTAACTATTTTATTTAGTGTCAGATCAGTCATGCAAGCCACTTATTAAAAACAGACTTTCCACCATAAAATCATATTCTCACGGCTTATCAGCATTTCCATACAAGCACACAAGCAGGTACATTGGTCCCCAGTAAAACACACTAAAACAACAAAGCTGACTTTTTCTGGTTCCAATTCCTCTCTGGTTCATTTACAGAGTATCAGAAAAGTTACTACACAAACAGGTTTAGTCTGAAATAAATGTGTACAATTAAACAAGCAGTCCATGAATTTCTATTTAGTCACTAACATCTTTGCTAGTACAAGCAGTGTCGACAGTACAGGTTTTCTTACACTTCATTATTACTGTTAGGAGTCCAGCCGCCATTGCTCTGAGGCAATGAGCTTCTGTAACAGGCTTATAACAAACATAGTTCGTGTTACAAGTCCATAGCACCATTTGTCTGTTTGCCTTAGAAGCATCAGCACATGCCCTACCTGTGCAGCTTATGCTCATCTTGAATTAGGGGAAGCACAAAGCTTCCTTCTTTTGGTCTGGTCCTCATCCAGCCTCAAAGCCAAGAGCCACCAGGAGCCTCCAAACCAAGACCAAGCCAGACACTAGCCTTTCACATACTGCACCACCTCAGGTGAAAAACTCCGAGCTCCTTAGCAAGGGGCTGGAGCAGCCAGCCAGACTCTGCTCGGTGCCTCCCAGGCTTGCAAGAGGACGTCATAGCACAGCGCCTTAGGACTAACAAATTGCTTCCCCCAGGTGAGAAAAACATGCTGACCCTTCCCCTCTTCTCCCAGTCTCTACACCCACCGCTGGATCAGCCATCCTAGCTATTCTTAAAGACCATCCTATTAATATTAGTTTTAGGATCTAGGGTTCATCCCCTCCTATCCCCGTCTTTCGTAAGATGAGCACCTAATCACTTCAGAGTTCATTTTCCCACAAGCAAAGGTCTCTTAACACTGTTTATTCTAAAAAAAAAAAAAAGAAAAAAAAAGTCCCCTATGAAACATTAAATGAAATTTCTGGTGTTTAATCAGGAGCACTAGCATGGCTTCCCGTGAGCACGTAGTGTGAATAAAAAAGCAGTTCCTGTTGTGCATAGTAGCACCAAGCCACAGCTGGGATTTGCTCACAGTAGCTAGCTCTTGTTTGCCATTAATCTTAGTAAAAGCTCTCATAGTACTCAGTTACTCTTTCCCTGCAGCCAAGGCAGTAAAATTTGGGCACAGCAAACAAGGTGCCACTGCTGCAGTGAGGGCAGTAGGTTGGTGACAGCAACTGCTTGGGAATCCGCAGGTCCAATGGGTTTTATGGGTCCCTGTTGTTCCCCAGATAGGTGTTTCCTAGAGAGGACACTGCTGCTGCAGGGTTTAGCAAATCCTCCAGAGATATATTTTTTTTTTTCTAAATATGCACACTGTCCATTTTGCTTAGTTTCACTCTCTTTGGTGCACTTGGTAGCAAAATCCTCCGGTGTTTCTATTGTGGGAAATCATTGATTGGCGGTACTTAGGGATTTGTGGGGGTAGTTGTGCTTGTTTATGGAGAGTTAGCATTTGTAGGTGACAAAATTATGCCTTGGTTTTCTTTTCTTTTTTCTTTTTCCCTTGGGTTTCTATAGGTATGGTGCTTACAATTTCTCATAGTGCAATACAGCTTCTTGGAACTAGTATTTGGAGGGTTTTGTGGTTATTGTCTGTAAACATGCATTAATCTGTAAAGATATTATCACATGGGTGCCTTTATTGCTGTGACTAGGCCAACTGATATAAATTGGCTGAGTCGTTTTGGTTAACATCAAGTAGAAGTGTAAGATGGACTTTCACAGCAATGTTTCAGATATGCGTCTCTTCAACAACCATGAATTTTTACCCTTCATACACCCTGTTTGTTTAGTTAGGTATGGCTTAAACTGGTAATTTGCTCACTGGACATTTGCAAAGTCTACAGCTCCTCTAGTTTGTCTGGTTTGCAGAGAGACAACCTTGGGCAGGATTAAAACGACATTGCCTCAACGCAGCACAAGACTATTGCTTTGGAAGGGGTCAGAAAACAAGCTCTCATGGGGCAGCAATGTCAAAGTGACTTTGGTTAACCACTGTTGACTTGGTGCTATTTTAAATTTCTTAGATGAGTAACAAAAAAGTTTTTTTTTTTTTTTCCTGGAAGTAGTAGCTCTAAAGGACATGGCAGATGATACCAAGGGCTGTTATGATAAAGCAGAGCTCTATGCATGGTTCTGTGGATGAATAAATATGACTCAGTGGCTACTGGAGCATATTGTCTCTGGGAGAGATCACATGCCATTTACAGCTATAAACCATACCCAAAGGCTTGCCTTACCTTTTGAGCTACCAGAATAACTGCCTGAAGTCTAAAACACACTAATTCCACTTAGGAGAGCCATCTTAGATCCTCCCAAAATAGGGATAGAAATTACATTTTTTTCTCTCTGTTTGATTGACTTTCCCCATGTGTACTTATGTAGGTGCAGTGATTGATTCTAAAGTGTTGTATTATTTATAGACAACGAGGACTGAGTGTTATGAACGGACTTTGCTGTTTCTTCTGCCAGCACTCTTAAGTGTCAATGCTGCCAGCACTCTTAAGTGTCAAAGTAGGATACCATTATATGTATATCAACTGATATTAATTACATGATATTAAGAAGAACATTGCTCATAGCACAAGTGATATCTTTCAGAGTTCCTCAGTATGTGTTTCTTTGGGATGGCTGAAGCCACATCTTCTCCATGGAAGGAGGAAGATGCAGTTGATGAAGCAGGTTCCTGGTGCTCAGGAGCAACACCTGGCCTGCTGTTGTTCTCATGTCACATTGCTCTTAGCCCCTCGCTCCCTCAGTGTTACCAGCTGGCAGCCCCAAACCATCTGAGGCAAACCAGGCGCCTTTGTCTTCTGTTTAGAAATTAACACAAGTTGCTGAATTCTTTGCAGGCTCTGGCATCTGTTGCACAGCTTTGTGCTGTTTCTGTCAGCCAGGTATACGCTTCTGAGCAAGGAAACAGAAGGCGCCAGAAAACAGTGTGACTCTAGGAAATGGGGAGGAAAAGGAGACACCACCTGCACCCCACCTGGGTACTGACTGGCAACAACTGATCACACCAAGGGCAGCTCATATGGGAATACGTTCGTACTTCAGCAGTGGACCCAGACTTTTTGGAGTACAATCAACTGAAAGAGGAAGAGCAAAACCATCTGACAGACCCAAGGGCCATGGCAGGTTTGTCAGGACAGCGTGTCTGAAACTTGCCAAGTGTCAGATGCTCCTTGCCCACTGGCTGGCAGCTGGCAGCACTTCCCGGGAGTCCCGCGGGGTCTGTGGCCAGGAAAGAGGATGGAGCTTAGAGGGGAAGAAAAACAACAAGATATCTGGCCCTGAATGCATGTCACCACTTCTTGAAACCAGGGTTTCTAGTGGAAAAACACAAAAGAGCCTTTTCTTTTAAGCTTTGCTCTCTACGTATCGGCATATAACACTCTGCAGTGCTGCATCTCAGGCAGGCAGAAAAAAGCAGTGGCTGCTTTTCATTACAGGAGGACCTCTCTGCTATTTAATAGGAGCAAACACATGGTGCTTAACGCCCTTTGGACAATAAATGTCTTCGTGGTGAACAAGTTAAGGGTTAGATTCTCATTCCTGCTCAGACATGCTGTGGATGGAGCACAGCTGGGCAGGGGCTTCTGGTGCCGTTCAGGGCAGCTCTCACCCACCACAAAATGCTGTGCTGGTGTTGTCACCCCACTTCCCCCCGTGTCCTTGGCTTGTGAGGGGATGAGGACACTGAAGCACTCTTTTCCCAGCTGTGTTTTGGTAGAAAGGGGCCAGAGTTGGGGAAAACTCTGTTCCACTGTATTTATTAATGTTTCATACATTGATGTCCGTTACACTGAATTTCATCCAGGCATGATCCATGTATATAGGAATGTGAAACACTATGGTTTCAGTTCCAGCTGAGCAATGCTGACAGATGGCAGATGACTTAGAAAGTTACTGCAGCTGCTAATGCAGACATGGGTCTCAAAGACTCTTCGGCAGTCTCTGCCTCTTTCAACAACTTTACACAGTTGTGAGTACACATATGTATATATTTATATATATAAACCTATAAATTTAATTTTATTGATAAATTCAGAATTGGGCCACTGTGACTATTTCATTCTGTTCCTGCTTATGTGCTATGCCTATCCCAACAAGATCTGAATGCGTTCCCACAATGACTGTGTTTTTGTTCTCTGTTCCACTCTGGAGGGGATGAAGATCATGCAAAGCAGGTTTTCATTGTTGTTGTTTTGCAGGATTTTTAATCGTATACACGTACACTGTTACATCCTTATGTTAGAGGATTCATGTTGCAAAGGTTACACTCTGTTTTTGTAATGACCCTCCATTGATATTCATTGAATTACTCTGGCCAGAAGTTTTAACTCCCAGGCATAAAACAAAATTTTGCTTATGTGGAGAATGTACAGTCTTGTAAGTAGAAATTTATACATGTTCTGGAACCAATATCCTTACATTCCAGAGATAACTAGACCAGGTATTTATTTTATTCCTATTTTTCTCTTCTTAGATTCTTATCACAGTTCTTATTTTCCAACATGGCTAATGACTTTTGTTCAATAATGCAGTATTGTGTAGGGGCTTAGCTGGGAAACAAATATTCTTTATACAACAGCAGAATTATCTTTCACCACTGTGGTTGTATGATCTAACTAGAATGACTCTAAAGGGGAGGAAAGGACATTCTTTGAGCTATTATTGTTTTGTAAAGTAGCTTTAAGGATGTTCTGGGCTGTCTCTTGATTACCTTTGGTATCTTCAGGACTTTCTTGTATCACTGTCACTGTGCTCTAGGTTCAGCTGTGCATCCTGCTTGGTCAGCAGCATCCCTACATTGCTCCCGTATACAAAAGGTATGTTTATTATTTAAATGCCATACCTACATAAGCTGCAGTCCAGTAACCTGAGCAGCAACAAGTGGAGTCAGCCACACAAAACTGAATTATTTGCCAAGAAATATACATAATGTTTGCACAAGCCAGGAGCCAGAGCACTGCCGAGACTTGTGAGTGTCCATCCCTCTGGAAGCAGGCAATACACAGGGCACCGTGCAAGGATCTGCTGCGAGTCCTCCACCCATATTTCCACATGATTCTCTTGAAAGAACAGAGGGCTGCACGGCAGGACTCTGCCAACAGCATGCCCCAGGATGTGCGTAGGAGCTGAGGGGCAGTTGCCACTATTTTTTTGGAAATGTATGTATTTTCTAGAGTCCTCCTGTACTTGCTGCTTAGCAAATACTGCTATCCATCCGCTAAGTTGGACACTGACAGCTTTTAACACCTTCTTCCCTCTCCCTGCTGGAGAAATGTCTTTACTAAAAGAGTTGTGCAGCATTGGAACAGGCTGCCCAGGGAACATCCCTGGAGGTCTTCAAGAAACATGTAGATGTAAGAATTTAGAAACTTGGTTTAGTGGCAGACTTGTCAGTGCTAGGTTGGACTAGGTGATCTTAGAGGTCTTTTCCAACCTGGAAATGGTTCTGTGATTCTGTGATAACCGTGGAGGTGTCCTCACTTCCCTGTGACTTCCAGACACATCCATGCCTCACTGACAGCAGGAGCGGCAGGAGACAGATCCTTACTCAACAAATGCTGAGCCACAGCCCCCACCAGCCTGTGACTGCCTGCTCCTGCTAGCCTAAGACCCTTCCCAAAACATTTTGGTTGCCATATTCATCCCACTCTAGCAACACATGGCTTTTCACAGCACTTTGCTTTATTCACCAAGACACGGGTCCTCGCAAAGGGGATGCTCAGTCACTCAACTTCACATGCCCGACAGCCAGCTCACTCACAGGAACTGAACTGTTACTGCCCATCTTCTGAAGGGCATGTTGGATCAAACTTCTGCTCTTATGGTCTTTTGCATTCAAAAGTTTGATTATGGTGTGCCTGCAGCTTTACAGAACACTTGCACAATGCCAAATACAAACTCCAGTTAACAAGCCAGCACTGGGCTGATGCAGTGCAATTTACCGTGTCATCAGCAAAATCACAAAGTATTCAAAAGGATAGGAAATCTGTTACCGTTTCAGAATGAATCTTTCTGAGCTTGTAAAAAACCCTCTTCTTGTGCAAAGGCAGGAAATCACTGTCAGTTTAACAGCTGTCAGCTCCTCAGTCTAACTCTCAAATTTTAGCTTTCAATTGTCTAATACCACAATCTCCATCTAGAGGAAAAGTTTTTCTAAGTTCAGATATTTCAGGAAGATGGCAAGGTTCTCCCTTTTGTACCTGAGGAACTCTGCTGATACACTGAACACTTAAAAAATTTGAAGCTTAGTGTTTCAACAGAAAAGAACATTATTAATTTTTTACCTTGTTTATAACTGCTGATGTGGAACTGGCCTGCCTCCAATAGCTTTAGGGTGTGTTTGTATTTTTTATCCACAATATCGCACAGCACTGGCATTGCACTCCCAAGTCTGAATTATGGGGTGTGATTTTCCAGACAAAACCAATGCACATAACATTTCCTTCTTCAGTTAAGTGCATACACCCTGGTGCTGCTGTTCCTTCTGCACAGTATTGTCATACCAGGCATGCTATTTTCCTGAGTCACATATTGGTAGTTCCTTCAGCACAGACATCCTGATTGTTTCAAAGTGAACATAATGAAAGCAAATTAAGCAAAACCATTTTAAGCCCCAGGGCCTTCATGTGCAAGACTGAGCTGCCGCCAAGATCATGCTTTCACAGAGCGGTCTCTAGTTGCATGGAGCTGGTTCATAGTTATGATACACCATGGTATAATTTAGCAGCACATACATTTAAGACTCAGCTAGGACTATATTACTTTTCATCTCAGACACACCATGTTTCAGATGAAGATATTTCTGCTCAAGCACTGATAGGTGTGCAATGACTTTTGTAGATCAGAAGCAACTATCCCCACTGAAGGATGAAACATTAAAAAAATCTAACCCCCCCTCACTGACCCAACTTGCATGCCTCCAAGGCTGTAAGTGAGGGAGGAGACCTGTGGCTGAGAAATGCAGTCCTGCAGTCCTGCAGTCCCTTTGCAGCAGATAAGAAAGACAGTAAAAAGTGAGGCAGATGGATGAACTCATCACCTTCTCCAAAGTGGTTATTCCTACAGAATTTTTTTTCCAAGGGAAAATCTGCAAACGTGTCTTGTTGCCCTGCTCACAGTGAGAACAATAAAATCAGGCAGAGTCCTCAGCATGGCTTTAACAGCTGCCTGGCCCTCACCAGCCTCTCCAGCTGATGGCCCTGTACCGCCTCAAAGCGTGCCATCACCTAGGGAAAGGCTGGATGCAGGTACTTTAAATTTCAACCTCACTCAATTAGCAAATCTTTTTGTACAATTTCAAAGCACTTTAAGAAATGGAAATGGGAAAAAATATCAAGTACAGTACATCCATTAGCATGCATCCATACCTGTAAAGACAGTATCTTATCTCTTCCTTCTTGTGTTAAGCTAAATTACATTTTATTTAGAAAACCTACCATGTGAGTAACATCCTTGTACCTTTTATTTTAATTTCATCAGGAAATGTAGCTACTGAATATTTGAATATTTTATCAGTGACTATTTTGGTAGCCAATATATTTTTGAAAGCAAGTTGAGCAAGGCCTAACTTAAAATAAAAACAAAGCAAAAGAGGAATGTTGAGCATGTAAGGGTTTTAGGTAACTATCATCATTAAAAAGTTTAACAAACACAAACGACATTGTTGTATATCAGATTCTTTTTGTAATTTCTGTAATACATCAATAACATTATGAAATCCCCATGCTATCAAAATGATAACAAAGAAGTGTAAACAGTCATACATACTGATTCTTGATAGTTTCTCAGTTCCTATCAATCACATTCAAATAAAAGACCAAGACAGCTGAAGAGCCTGATCCTAATTTCACAAGCTGATCCATGCACATGGCTTGTAACTTCAGACATAGGAGCTCTAGGTGGATGCAAGATCTGTGCTGGTGGATCATTTTGTGGGAGGGGCCCTTTGTCGGGAAAATCTGAACTAACTGTGCTCATGAGTGGGACGGGTTACTCATGAGGTTAAACTACCTAGGAAGCAGCCAGACTACACTACTGTCTCCCAGACCTTGTATAAGAGTGTTTCCCCAGAGCAAAATCATCATGTTGTGGAATAGCTTCCTTCAAGCATTTAAAACCTGTGTAATTGCAGATTATTCCCTTAGGCCCTATAAAAACGTTTTCTAGCTGCACAGTTTAGAAATACATGAGTAAATACAATTGCATTCAAAAAATTTGCATTTACTCTAATCCCCTATTCTTCTGTCATTTCGTTTGGCTAACAGTTTACTAGAGAATGAGATAGCAGAAGTCTGAGTAATTTTGGTTGTCATTAAAATGCTGTATATAAACAGGAAAAGTCAGAGTAAGGCATTCTCAAAACAAGCTTGAGGAATGTACATTTTCATGCCCAGTGGAACTAACATTTCAATTTCTTCCCAGAAGTAGTGGAATGTTTCTTGCATATAAATCCCCAAACACTTTTTTTTTCATCTTAACTTTACAGGTAAAAAGCATTATTTCATACATACATTATTTTTAAAAGCTATTTGTTTGGTATTTCCTTCCATTTTGTCTACTGCAGGACTATGAATCTGGAAGGAAGCAGTTCAAAGGAAGTCATGACATACAGAAGACACCTACTTCCATAAAACTGAATTAAATAATATTTGTTTCAAAAGCCATCTAGAAACACTGTATAGATGTATATGGAGTATACGCATTATGGTAGGTAGTTATTCATTCCCATGTTTTCACCTGCCTGTATTACTGCAAACAACACTGTTTCCATGACATGCCTTATGGAACAGTTTACTATTTTCATAAGCAGTCACATGCATTGAAGGTAGAATCACCAGCCAGGGCGTTTGGCACCCCAAAGCAGAACCAGAGAGGCCAAGCTTACGAATCTCTCTTGCTGAATGACAAGTTAGCTGGTGTATGAAATGACAGATCCCAGCTGAAACAAGGAAGCGCATTGACCTAAGACATTTCTTCTGGAGCTGCTTCTGCTTCCTGAGTGGGTTTCTCTTCAGGTTTGCCGTCGTGGACAGGAGATGGGTTATGACTGGGCTTGTTGCTGTCATGAGTGCTGTGACTGCTGGCGCTGCCAAGGCGAGTCGATGCCACAACAGCTTTTACTGCAGCCTGAGAAAGAGAGGATCAAACAAGCATTCCTTAAAGGACACAGTCTGCCAGCATTATAGCCTTAGCATCAAGTTGCTGAGGAACATTATGGTGCTTGCTGTTCATGGTAACATCATGCAGATATCTGCATAGGCTCAGTCAGATTTAGAAGAGCTAAGGTGTAAGAATATAGAGAGAATCAATACCAAAACATGCAAAAAAGGCGCATGGTTCTTTGTGACCTCCTGGGCAGGGAATATAACAGCTCATTCAGAAATAATAAATTTTATGACTTTGCTCAGTGCTCTTAAATCATTTTGGTGTAACAACATTATACGGCTTCTTCAATGAATGCACAGCAATCCTGTTGTAAGGCTACGGAAATCTTTTGGAAGGGAGCAATGTTAATAGACACACTTAGCTGGTTCTGCAGGGGCAAAGCATCACTGAATTATATCTACCATGTCCAAGAACTTCATAAATGACAAAACTTTTTTCTTTGCCCTGTAGAGATTCTCTGTCACAGTTCCCTAATAACACTGAAAAAAAAAAAAAAGATCAAAAACAAAATTAAGGGTAATTTCTTTGTGAATTTGGGTTTGCATGAGATTGTAAAGTTCACAGACGACGCTTTTAACTCTTGTTCCCCAGGGCTACAAAGGCAGTTTCACTGTAACTCTTGGGAATGATTGCTGTGCTGAATTAGCCTTCTAAGCAGACACAAATCTTGAACAACTGAAGAAGGGACTAGGGAAAAAGGAAGTTTCCTGACATTATATCAGTTAGGTGCCCAGCCACCCGCAATTTACACCTTACTTTTTTCCCTGCATCCTACCAAGGCAGATAAATAGATTAGATTGTAAAACAGCAATTTGGTGACACAAAATCTAATGGAATGCTCACTGCAGGTCCTGCCTGCAGTCTTGCCTTACAACACTTAATTTCCAGATAAATAATTCCACAGTTGTTCTCGGAGGTACTTGCTAATGCATATTTTGGGCCTCCTAATCACAGCCCAAGGTGTTGAAAATGCTGGCTTTAGACCATACAGCGGGATCGCTTAACTTCCTGTTTCATATTGATAAGTATTTCTATATTATCTCTATATATTTATATTTCTATATTATATATATATATTTCTACCATAGGTAGCTTACATATCAAAAGCTTCTGCAGTAGGCTAAATACTTTCCAGATTTATGGATGTATATCTTGCTAAGAAAGTACTCGGAATTTTGTTCTTTCTGGTCAGCACTCCAAGGGTGAAGCAAACAGCACTAAACAGGATGTATATACATGCATGTATGTATGTATGCATGCACGTATGTAGGAAGGGAGGGAGAGATTTTGGGAAATCTGTGTACATTCTCAGCAGTTTTGTCTGTGCAGAGGTTTCAGTCAACGTCATATTTTATTTGTCTGTTTGCAGACATTGATGAAATCATCTTCAAGTTTTCCACCTACATCAGTTATCTTAAATAAAAAGCTTCCATACCACCACAAGGACATTGTTCTGGAAAGTCTGCAAGGCCTCTGTAAGCTATTGATTTTACTGCACACTTTCATAGCCAAAACAGAAACTATGTCCAGAGACTTGCCTTAAGTTTACGCCGGGCATTGAATTCTTGAAGTTTCTTTTGTGCATTGTCCATATGTGCAAAATTTGCTGCCTTTCCTGTGACCCATGGGTGCTGCAAAGCCTGTAGAGTTGTGAGGCGTTTCTTGGGGTCTAAAACAATTAACTTTTTAACCTGCATCACAAAGATAAAATACACAAGACTGTTAATCTTATTTCATGTGCAGAATTGTACCATGCAGTCACATCAAAAATCAAGTGTGTCATTCAGTCACTGCATAACCTTGTATAAACATGAACTGGAAAGTACTGTATAAGTATTTCTCTCTTAGTCCACTCTGAAACTAATGCTACCTATGCCACTGTTTCTGCTGTTGTGATCAGGAGAACTGCAACTCACCAAACACAAGAGCGGGAAACACAGCACTACAGACATACCCCTGGATCCAATTTACTTCATCCAGTATTTTACTGGATAAACAAATACTGCACAGGTAGCATGTCAGCCCTTATGTTTCACTAATGAACCATACTTAACAGTAACATCTCCTCATCTACTGAGAAAGTGTTTAAATAGACAGAAGAATGCTGCCAGCAAAAAGGGGGGGGGAGGGGGGGGGAGGGGACACGGAATGCCACATCACTTTTTATCATTTTTTTATATTCCTCTTCTGAAGTTCTGACTTGAAAACTGCACAAGATATAGGGTCTGTTTCTACATTCCCCTGAAGGTGGATGCCCTGCAAAAACAGAACAATGAAACGTCTCAAGAGCAAGAGTAAAAGCCAGGCATAGATGAATGCAGTTTTCATCACCAACAATCTGTGGCTTTGTTCACAGATGGACTGCAATATCCACTGTTTTGAGTGCTCAGTACCTTGTAAAATTATAGCACTGGGCTACCAAGGGATATTTTACAGCGCTGTAATTAACCAAAGATCAGAAGAAAAGCAAGGAGCCACATAAGCAATTAATTAACCACTTGTTCTTCCCCTCACCCCGCCCCAAAATGCACTCTCTTTATCATTGGGAGTGATACTAATAAAATATATATTAGCAAAGGTATTGCACTCTCGTTTCTGTTTTACTTACTAAATCCTTGGCATTCAGAGACACATCATCCCACCAGGGGGACACAAAGTCATATTCACAGTTCAGGATTCTCTTAAACATGTACTGATCTCCCCTTTCATCATAAAATGGTTCAAAGCCACAGAGTCTGCAAGGATAAAAGAGAGAGAAGTTCATCATGCATTACTTGGCCTTGGTCCCTGGTATGTCATGATCTGAACTCCGCTTCGGAAAACAGACCTGGATGTGCACATGAACTTTGCACACAATTTCTATGACAGAGCAAACCAAAGTGTGGTTGTAATAACTCACAAATACTGGTCAAGGCTGATCAAAGTGATTATTTTCCATTGTCACATACCTGTAATTGGAACTATTAATATAGGAACGTAATGCAAGGGCAGCCATACAACGTCAGACCATTCATTAAGTATTTCAGCCTCTGACTAGCTAAAATCAGACAACTACGGAGGAGCAGAAAAACTGTGATTCAAGGCTCACGGACTTCTTTAACTGAAACTGATGTCTTTGTACCAAATAGACTTCCTTGGTTCTTTCACCTCCTGAGCTTTTCCCGTCACTTTTTGAACCGCTGCAAAGTTGCAGCACCCACAACATCTTGCAGACGGGTGCACTAGGGCCAGCTGCACGCCTTGGTGGCAGTCTGCTTCTGGAGCTTTCATTCAGCGACCCCTGTGATTGTTCTGGAGGAAAACTGCAAACAGCTGATCATGACAATTAGTCATTGCTCAACCTGAAGCCTTTGCTCTTTCCTGCCCTCTTCTGTGGATATTCACCAGCTCTGAGTGTTTTTGAAGTGGGTGCAAATGCTACTCAGCAGGGGCACACTGTGGACTTGCATATTAGAAAACTTTTGAGGAACTCTTTTGATTTTAATCTCTCTTTCTTTCCTAACAACTCCTGACCTTAGACCCGTTGTTTGGATTGTTTACAAGCAGAGAGTTAAGACGTTCAAAGAGCAATTATCAGAATCCCTCTGTGTGCTCCCTGAGAAAACAGAGTTAGCCTTCATTTTCCTGTGAAGTTAGAAGCTTTTCTATGTCAAGTCAGCACTTTTTTTTGATTATGTTCATCACTGTACGTTCTTCCATCGTATCACCTAGGCACTCGGTAACACAAAATCCTTTAGCAGCTTTTCATCATCAGCTTTCATCTTTACCTGGGTAACCTAAGTATTATCAGGAAGTTTTGTAACCTCACTAATGAATGTATTTATGAATATATAGAATAATACATATCCTGACAGATCCACATTGCTGACCCTGGGAAAGGCAAACTAATAGAAGTGATTCTACTTATATAATGTCATTTTTGCACTTCATTGCACTTTCATCACGTTTGCACACATAATCAGATGTTTAAAGTGAATTTCTTATTCAAGCAGTAAGTTATCTGAGCTACAAAAAAGCTGTATCTTCTACTAGCCTAGCTTCTACTCTGTCTCCAGAAAATGCAACAAGCAACAAGAGGATGATAGCAAACTGAAAATAACAAGATGACAACAAATCTAGTAAATGTAACCTTGCATTTTGACTTCTTTTTATTTATTTATTATTATTATTTTTAAAGCCAGTCAGTGTGCTTACATTCCTGAAAAAGGAGACAGATGTTCAAGCAACAAATGTTTTTTAGAGAGTGATGTGCAGCCTGAACAGCTGCATCACTGCACCATTGCAGAGGAAAAATCCTGCCCTGTGAGCACATTCCAGGTGCGTTATTCATCTCCAAGTCTGGCAGAGATGGATCATAATACAAGGATCCAGCCTACAAATACTGTACTTTGGTAGGTAGGAGCTGGTCATGGTTACCCTGCTCCTTCCCTCTGGTTTGCCTCTCGGCACCATTTCTGAGCTTGTTCCAGGTCATCTTTCCCCAGGGAGCACCTCTGCTGAGCAGAGTCCTTAGGCCACAACTGCTTCAGCCAAAATTAGCCTCTGGTTACCAGGTAACTGATTACATGTAGTGAGACCATGCTTAAGGCTTGCTCTCACTGTGCTGGATGACTTCTAAGTGATTCTCTATTTACACCTAAAAATATTTTCATCATTACTCACTACTATTAGCTACTGTTGTCTTAACAGTTAACAATTTCTGTAGATACACTTTCACACTCCAAAAACTTCCATTTCAGCAGACAGATTTTTCACTATATGTCCCATTAGATCCGTAAAACTATAGGTGTGTTTTCAAATTAGATAAATTAAACTACAGTAAAACCCAACAGGGTTGCTCTCATTTAAAATAGCATTATGCTGATTCATTTTAAATCATTTACCAACAAAATAAAGTCAATGTAAACAGGTTCAAAATCAATTACACATTACCAGACAGTGTTTTGTGCCCTTTTAAATCCATTTGTAAAAAATACCTTTAATGAAATTCATGCAGTTTTGACTACAGGTGAAACCTACATATTTGTTGACTGCTAACTGCATCTTGAATGCACGGTAGTATTTCTAACCTGTTGCGAGAATACAAAAGGACTGATCCTCTGCGCTATTAAAACTATAAGTGTGGCTTCCCTGGAATTATGACAGTTAGCAGCAGGAATAATTTTTTCTGTCAAGTATGTGTCAAAGTTTTTTAGTCACCCGGTAAGTCAGGTTTCTATTAGTGAGAAGATGGAGTTTTATATGCACGTCTTCTGTAGCGTGGTAGTTAACTCCTACATCTGTTCTGTTGGGAGGGGAGGCATAATCAACAAGACATTTTTGTATTGTACACATCTGCATCCCATCTGCTAAAATATGAGGGTGGGACATGCAACATTGTCCTTTAGGCTGCAGGATTAATGAATTAGTTACTGTTCATGTGCCTGCTGATCTGGTCTCAGCTTCTAACCTATTAGAAAAGTCGACCTGCAAAGCTTTGCATTCACTGGCTAAATGGAAGAGATGGTCAGGTACAACAGACTGGTACCTTTTTTTTTTTTTTTTTAGTCTGGCTTCTTCCTGTAGGTCAAATGGGATTTCAGTAGTGCAGGATAAGAAGACCAGGAAGAGGAAACACAGCAGGAGCTTACATGCTTGTTTACACCAGTGCAGAGGTTTAACTTGGCCTGGGAGCATGTCCTGAACAACTGTAAGATTTAGAAAGGTTGCACACAGCAAATACCATTCCATATATTAAAATAGGAATTTGCTATATGTTCTCAGTTGGTGCTTGACTACACTTGAAAGCAAGTTCTGCTTGAAGAAGGCTCTCAACTTCAAGCAGAAAAGCTATTCATCAATTGCTCAATAGCTAGGAAAGCCTATGCCTTAATTCATATATCCTTGTAAAGGGACAACAAAAGGCACCTCTCCCATCTCAGTGACAGCCCTGTGGCAAACCTCAAATCTCTCCATTTCTCTTGTGTGGGCCACTAGAACTGATGAGAAATGATTGCCTGCACATATGTCCACCCTCCCACCAAACTCAGCCTTGGACTTTTACACAAAAGAACTATATGGGCTGAAATAAAAGTGTAAGTGGGATGGTACCCAAGCTGGCACTATCATCAGGCCACTGGGTGTAAGAGCAGGCAATATTTGAGGTGTGATCTTCTACAGACTTGAACCATGCATTGAAGCAAAGATTCACATTTTTAAAGGAGCAGATAACACAACTGCAATAAAACCATGACAAGAATGGAAAGCACGGCCTCCAAAATTCATCATTATTATATGCATGTATTTTCTGGTGTATTATAGGAATACTGAATCCAATTATTTAAAGGGACACAAAAAGAGAGCCATGAATTGTTTGAAGCTGATGTACGGAAGATGTTTTCTAGTGCTTCCATTAGAGCGCTTATATACCATTACAAGTACTTTTACTATAAACCCTAAAAAAATATAATTGTGTCTTTCCAAAAGACAGAAACAAAATATTTGTATTATGCACTGTACTTGCTGGACAGTTAGTGAATTCTACAAGGAGAAAAAGAAATGGGTCTAAATATAGAAAACCTTCTGTATTTTTAATGTATATCTGCAAAATTATTTTTCTTTCTACAGAAGGCATTCCACAAGTATCATATACAAGCCAGTTTAGCATCTGTGTTGGCAAGGGAATAAATGAAGTTATTTATTCTGCCATAAAGAGAAGTGTCAATAAAATGGACACAATTTTCACTTCTCAGAAATCTTCCTTTGAAAGATTCCATTTATGCAATAAAATAATTGCAATGCTTGCCAACTGAATTAAGACTAGCCATATTAAAATGCAGCCATAAGTGCTTATCTTTAGACACAACTCTGAAAATTTCGGTCTGCAGTTGAAATTTCATCTCTTTATGTATGACCTGCATTGCTCACAGCCCTTTGTCAGATGAATCTCTGGGTATTTTGTAAGAGGTGGAACACATCTTTTTCATCATTAATCATTTAACCAATCAGACTGATCTGAAGACAAGGTCCAGGACTGTCCCCTGCCTCCTGGTTATGATGGGGCTGAGCCTGAGACTGCAGCTGTGAGGCTGCATCCAAAAGCTGCTGCAGCGTATGTGGCTAACACAGAGGAACGTGTCTTTGGCAATATTTAGAGGCACTGCAAAACTACTGCATGCACCTTAGCTTCTCTTTGCCCAGTCTGTAGTTGAGAAGTTACTTAGAATAATGGTACATTTCATAGTTTCTGTGAAAGAGGAAAAAATGTACAACACTTACTGACATTTGTATTTTTTTTCCTTTGCTTTCAGCATCCGTTCATTCTGTTCATTCACTGCAGTTCATTCACATTAACAGCATGACTCTGCACAGACCTTGCTGCTATTCATGATGAAGTATTATATTCATCAAATACATCACCTGTGTATTTTGCCATGCTCCTTTAGCTTTTGACTTCCTTAAACAACATTAGGAACATCACAACTCAAGTTCAGCATCTGTTTGTTTTCCGACAGCACATCCCATATATAATGCCATAAAAAAATGCAGTTGCTGTATTTTAAACCAAAGGAACCAGCTGCATATCACCCCATGGCACTGCCTGCACTTACAGAATGTAGGTGATAATCCCCAGAGACCACATGTCCACTTCAGGGCCATAGGCACATCCTCGTAGTATCTCTGGTGCTGCAGATGATAAAAGTCTTGTCAGTAAGATGAAACTTGAATGCAGAAATAACAGTTAAAAAAGTTGACATAAACTGTGTGCACGCTCACAGGAATCTTTGAAACAGTTAGGTTAAGGGCTTCTTTGAGCCCTTAATTAGTCAAGTAATACCCTCCACTGAGTGTAAAGCAACAGAAGAGATGTCCAAGTGTGGACAGAATAAAGTGCAATGTGACAGGGGAACTTTGGTGTCAGATGGCTTTTTAGGTTAGATTTGCACAAGTAAAAGGGATAGCCACACCAGCACTGGAAGTCCAATGTGGCAAAGGAGATGGTATTCTTATTTTGGTATTTGGTTTACTTGGTAGTTTATTGGGGCTTTATTTTTGGTATTTTAATTGTATGAATATATCTAATGCTGATGTGTAACATTGTAGACATACTTTATTTGAAACCACCATTCTGACCACATCCGATTTTCCTTTATTCCTGCCACAGCCTGCCCCTTCCTTCCCCAGTCCTTCATTTTTATTTTTCTTAACTGTAGTCCCACGCTTTAATTTGGTTTGTAAACTCGACTGCATTACAAGGAAATTGAGGACTGCATCCCTCTGTCTGCAGCTGAGGGACTGCAGGTATTACTGCCTCAGAAATGGGTCTTTTCGTAGCTCCAAGCTTCTTAGCTCCCTGAGGAAAGACAAGACCAGTTCAGGCAACTACTCCTCCTGCAGGGCAGAGAAGGTGGAAAGGAATGGTTTTGGTGGACTCTAGCTCTAAAATGGTTGAGTCAACCTTTGTCTGAGTAGCTTGACAGTCACACCTTGAGGAAAGCTGAGCAGCCTGGCTCACCCTGCAGACAGTAGCTGCTGCTGCTGCCATGTGTGACCAAAATGTGCACTTCTGCACACTCAAACTGTGATGTGCCCACCCTGAGCACCTCGTGCCCCCAGGCTCTCAGCTCTAAGCAGCCTCCAGAGAGGTCTCTGACCTGGGCCCACCTCCATGGGCTATATGCCTGTGGTGGCAGGATGTGAATGTCAGAGGAGATCCACGTAGGAAGTGTAATTGCCAGCACTCGACGCTGGGGGAACCAAGACTCTTCCCTCCCTTACCTTTTGGCCACAGAAAAGACATAGCCAACTAGTGTTGGAAAAAATAATCAAAATGATACTGCTGAGCCATCCTTCCAAGCATCTGCAGGTCTTATTGACAGCAAACATTATATCTGTGTGCTGCAACATCCCTGTGGAATGAGGTTCCACAGAGCAAGACATTAGTCGGAGCACACATGACTCCCTAAGGGCCTCCAGGCAGCTGGCTCAGACTTCTTCAACCTACCTGAAAGATCTATCATACTAGGAACATACGAAGCATTTTTACAAGTCATTAATATGGGAGGCAAAGGATATTAGTAGCCAAGTTTTGCCATATAGTACTTTCACACCTTGGAGCTGGCCAAATGCTTGGCAGTCTGAGCACGGACTTTCCCTGCCTCTTCATTCTTTTTTCAGGTCAGGTGGTGAGCAGGTGAGTTTTTGAGGAGGGATACCAGATCCCAACTGGTCTGAACTCAGAGCAACCTGTAGCTAACAGAACAGCTTAGAGGCAAGGCAGACAATGACCTTAGAGAAAGACATGCAGATGGTCCAAGAAAAGAGGTGTCACTCAGTGTTCCCTCTGTCATATTTGCTAATGCCAGATGTTGTGCTATGAACTCGACAGGACAGTTTTTCTTTTTGATGGCTGATATATTTCCTCTAAAGCAAACAACATTTTTGGGATGTCTTCTTGCTTCGGATAAGGGCAGAAGAAGCTTTCAGCCCTTTTTTTTTGCTTTCCTCCTCTTTCCACTGTAAAATGGCCACAAAGAGACCAACAGCCCCCCCCCCCCCCCCCCCCATCCATCCATCCATCCATCCATCCATCCATCCATCCACCCACCCACCCATCCAGGTCTGCCTTGATGTCTAGACTGTGATTACGCAGCTGTATGATTTTTTCCAAACTTCCAAAAGTTTGCTTTTGGCAAATGGATTGCAGTGATGCAAATGGATTGCAATGATGTATTGTTGTTAGTTTAGATGTTGGCTGTAACAGACTGATGATGAATCACAGCCCTGTGTTGGCTTGTTTTCCTGTGCTACTGCAAGCAATCACCTATGCCCTTCCTGTTAAGTTCATTCAAAGGACAAGTTAAGTTCTCAACAAGTTCTTTGTGACCATCATCTTTCTTTCAGTCTTCTGCATCCCCTTGCTTGTTGCAGGGACTATGGACTGTGAAGTCTTGATGCCAAAGTATCCACACTCCAACAGTATGTTTTCCTTGCTGTGTCCTTCCTGGAGAAGCTGTTGATAGTAGGGTGGGCAGGATGTGGAAGTTGGCAGCCTGTGGCTACCAATTATTCATAGTTTAATTTGGCATTTCAACAGTATCACACCTGGGTTTCCTCCATTTGTGGAAAGCAATGCTTTATTACTATCTTCCAAACACCAGGAATTCTGCAGGGTCGGTTAACTCAGGTCATGAAGCAGCGATTGCAGGTCCATGTCTGCAGGCACGAAGCACCTTTCACCACTCCTCAACACAGCCATTCAGCCTCAACCCTCACACCAAACCATCACTACTCTGAGGGCTCTTATGTGTGAAAAAGCCTTATCATAATTTTTTAATAGTATATAAAGATAGGCATAAAAAGGACTAAATGTTATCTATAATTTTATGGCATTTGTAGTATAACAGCCATGAGAGAAGACAAGACCATTAATAGTTAATATTCAAAGTACAGTGTTATGAAGCAGATAGGAACCCAGTGCTACTCCAAATCATTCTTGGCACCTGTGTGTGCTTGACAGAGAAAGACATACAAGCTAATGGACATGTCACCTGAACTGCACTATCAGCTGGGCTACAAGCTCAATAATCTTATGGTCTTCTCCCATGTTCTCTTTCCTTCTACAGTTAAAAAGGCAAATGTCAAATCTCTAGTTTCCACGTGGCTTGGCTCAGCTCGGTCCAATACTACCTGAGATGCTTAAAGCCCAGCACACTGTTAGGAAGTTGCAACCTCTTGTATGAGCCTGTTCAGGGCCAAAAGTGCATAAAGAACAGCAGAAATATATTTCTGCACAAGATTACGTTGGCTTCTGGGGGTGAGCATCCACCATGGCAAGCCTAGCGAGCTTGCCCTGGGGTAAACAAGATCACCAACTTCCTTGGCCATCAGCTTCTTTCCGCACGCAGAAGTGCCTTGCAGTGAAGGGTGAGCAGACTGCAGAGGCAGCTGCAATCCTCTTTTACATGGGGCCTCCTTCTTTTGCATGTTCTGGCAGTGCAGGATCCAATTCTGCTGCATGTGTTGGCCCCAAGAGTCCAGGCAAGCTTCTGCTCTCTTCTCCACCACAAGTGCAGCTGTGCATAAGGATGCTGAACTGGGAGCCCAGCAGGGTGCACAGGATGCACTGCTGAAAGCTGCTGGACAGTCTGCAAGGCTCCTTTTAGCACTGATACTACACCTGTAGTCCTCTGTTATATCAGTCCCAATCCAGCATGGACCAGAATACTCTAAGTAAAGCGTGCATTTAAAACCATGTGTTCACTTAAATGCTTTGGATTCAGGGGGTTAAATTACGAGCATGCTATAAAAAATAATTTTGATTTCCTTTGTGTTAAAAAAAGTATTATTTTAAGATAAATTCACCATAATTAATATTCAAATATTTGTAATTGTCTATACATTTTTAGAGTTTTCCATTAAGCCTTCCATACCCCAAATTTCTGCTGATGCCTCTCCAGTATTATTTCAGTAATTTCAGTATTTTTATGATGGTTGGACTTATTCCCATGCAAATAATGGACTTGCACCAAAACATGTTTTTATTACGCTTAGTGGATTTGATTAAGCTGGACAATATGAATACCTCTCCTTTGAAGGCAGGCTGGAAAGAAAAAATGTAACATCCTCACATTAAATCCAGCATCATGTAAATAACAAAGCAACGTACCACAGTACCCTGGAGTTCCACAAACTGTCTTCATGGTCACCTGATCTTCCACAATCTTGGAAAGTCCAAAATCAGCTGTTAAGATTTTTTTTTTACAAATGTTAACATTTTCATTTCCTTGTAAAATCACTTTTCTCACATTGTATATGTAGTTAAATGAACAGTACTGTCATTTCCAGAGATGAGGGTCAATTTAAGGAATCTACCCAGAGTGCAATCTGGAAGTAAAATTTGTCTGTACAAATGGGTTTTCTTGGCTCCTGACTGACCCAAATTTAACTTGTTTATCCCGAAGATTGCATACAGCCAATGCAATGAGATGCCTGAGGGCGTACAATCAGTGATACAGAAATGCATTTCAAAAAGCTGTACCTTTGTCTCACTTCAATTTTATCTAATTTGCCACTCACTGGTATGGTAGCAATGTTGGGCACAGCCTGGCATCTGGGGAAGAAGAGGGAAGGTGAGCTGAGAATGGAGGTGAGGACATCTCTAGTAGTGCTCCTCTTCTTTGGGTGAATGCTACAGAAGCCCTCACACCACTCTGGCCATCACACCAAGGCTGCATTAAACTATCATATTATTAGAGCTTTTCCAGGAAAGATAAGAATGAGGACAGAATGTAAATCAGGATACTATCATCATGAGATGCAAGACTTTCATAGAAATGTGTACGAAAGTGCTTGCAAATAGTTCTTGGAAATCTGGATCCTTGAAACCCATGATGAAGAAAGGCACGATGAACATGGCAACACTTTCACTCCTTGCATGCTCACATGCTCCCTGGCAAGGCAGCACGAGGCGGTATTTCTAAACTGATTGCAGTTCAGGAGCACTGCACACTTGGAGTATCACCTGCTGGGTGCATGGCAGAGCTCTGTTTCTTTCAGAAGAAGAGAGCAGGAGGCTCAGGGCTTTTGTTGTTTTTCTTTTAGCATGTACATATCAGTCCTTTTCCAGCTTAACACATCTGAACTGCCACAGCCCACTTTCCACCAGGGAGTACTTCACTGCTCTGTATGACCTAGCCCAGGAGCTGCCCATGGCTGAACACAGCAGAGCAGAGAAGAACACAACACGAAACAGTACAGCACAGCATAGTACAACACAACACCACACCACACCACACCAGCAGGCTTCTTCAGAGCTCCTCTTTGCTCCAACAAGAGCTGGGCATACCTAGCTTTGGAGGTCAGGCCCTAGGCAAGTGGCTGCTGCTCCTGAGGGCATTGGCATAATACATCCCCGCTCAGGAGAGCCTGACCTCACCTCTATCTTCTCACCCCTCCATGAATCTTTTCCTTTAAAATACTAGTTTAACAAAATAGGGACAGAGAAGTGATGTACACAACCGTACGCTAATCTCATGATCCATCTTGTTCCTCCCACACTCTTTATCATCTGCCACTTTCTGCATGGTTTTAGCTGTAAATTTCCCAGGACAAGAGGCTAGCTTTGTGTTTGTTTTTAAAACACCATTCACAACAACGCTGCTGAAGAAGAAATATGCTGTTCATCTGAGCATTAGCATTAGATTACAATAAAGTAGTGGTGAGAAGCATATAGAGTTAGCACATACTACTGGTACAAAGGAATTAGGGAAGCAACTATTTAATGGTGCTTACCAATTTTCAGTGGTGCATCTGGTGCTGGTGTTGCATAGAGTAGATTTTCTGGCTTCAAGTCACGGTGCACAATCCCATTTGCATGCAGGTACTGCAAAAAGAAAATGTCAAAACATTTACCTCAGCATAAGATTACTGTCAAGTACGAGTTAACAACTTCCTAATAATCTATAGCAGCAGTTCATTGGCTGCTACCTATGAGACACAGTCAGTTAACTAACTTTCATCAGCTTTTTTCTGCAAATTTGCTCAGCACAGAATCCTTAGATACGTATTGAGATCTGGATAGGAAAATGAAAATTGGGAAGGCAAAGATGGCATCACGTCCGTATGAGAAGAAAAGCTTCTCAGAAAATGTTGCTGACCTTTTAATACAGTGGTAACTTCTAGGAAGTAATCTAATCGATGCTGAGATACAGAAGTCTGCCTCAGAGAAAGGCAGCTTCTGCATATTACAACATTCTAAGAGATAATCAAAAAATAGTCATATAACTATTAAACTATTAAATAGAAAACTTTGAAAAGAAAAAATGTAGCACGTGCACTCTGTCAACTATAAAATACTTATGGTCTCTTGACCAAGACTTCTAGAAGGTTTTAATACCACACAGTTGTAGGTGCACAGATTTCCACCTGTCTTGGTGAAGCTTGTACAGTACATGTGAACTCACTCTTCACTAAATTCCTGTATAGATGTTGTCCTTGCCTTGCCATAACAGAAGGAAGCACTTCTGGCATATATATGGGCACTTTCTACATTGCTAGGGATAACAATGAAAAAAGGTATAACAATGATAAACTAGTGAAACAAATTCTGTATTTCTTGATTTTCTTTCTTTTCTTATTTTCTTTCTGCAGCAGAAATCTCTAAAACCTTGGAAATATGATGCTTAAGGGAAAAATCAGAGTATCTATCTTATTTGAAAACTTCCTGGTCTACATTTTAGTAGAACCTCTCAGATGTGTTTTCCCTATTGAAAAAAACAAACATAGTGTGTGCACTACTAGGCAGCAAATCGCAAATTGTTGAACATTTGTCTGGAAAGTACAGTTACAATGTTCACTTGAGTTAGCATCTGAGATGTACTTTTGACTGTGCATCAAAAGTTTCCAAAGTTGCCAGTGATTAAGTAACATTAAGTATAAATATATAGCTCTTTCCATAAGCATCATTTTACTGACATTGAATGCTTTTTAAGAGTGTGTTTCTTACAGTGCAATAAATATATTTTGTTGACTTCCTCTAAAATCATAAAGTATCAGTATTAATCATGATGTTGCTAGTGGAGATAGGCCAAAGACTATAATCTAATTTACTTCACAGTGAAATCTAAGTACTTGTCCCACCTGTGTTTTATACAATGAGATGGCTAATTAGTTATACAAAACTGATGGATTGCACTCTGCTACATCGTTTATTGTGGTCATATCTGCATGGATGCACATAATCACATCTAACCTGGATAAGAATACATCTTTATCTTCCAGTGAAGACATAACTGCGACAAAGAGGCTACCACAGTTTATACCACTAATGTGTCTGACATGCAGTAGTAATAGAAACAGGGAGTGTGCTCTACTGGAGTGGACAGAAAGATTTCTGAACTGATTTGTGTTCACACACTGCAGGTCAGTTTAGCTGAAGTTGTAGGAGTGAGAAGGAACAGATATTTTGCAACCACTCAGTGGAAAGCAGACACTTCCAATTCTTTCACATGGAATAGTTTAGACCAAATTTGTGCAGAGAAATGATCCAGCCAAGTTTGCAGAAAGTCTTTTAGCAGGTCATTTTTTACACATGCCTATAACTTAAAAATATTTTATGGTTTGAGGCTGAAAACATCAAAATTTTCTTCTCTTCTAAAAAGTCCATTTTTGTGAAAGTGAAATTTGGAAAAAGCAGTGGAAAAGCTGTTCAGCTTTTCCTGTGTTAAGTCATAAAGTGCGCCAGGCTCACAGGACTCCTTCTCACATACTTCAAGAACTGTAAACAACTATGCCTGCTAACTGTGTTTTCGTTTCATGACTTATTGATTTATTGACAGATTTGTACTGAATTTGCAGTGTGAACTCCTTTTCATTATACATCTGTAAGATCTGTAAGGAAAATAACCTCCTCTATCCAGCTCACCTTATGAAGAAAACGGGCAGGATGCAGGTGGGAGTGCAACAGATGTAATAACCTAATCAATGTCTAGCTACATTCATGGCTCTCTCTGTCCCCTCCACCACATCTCACCTTATCTCCCAACATCCCAGCCCAGATCTCCTGCCCACTCCCTCCCCCCAGTAATACCCTCACCTCCTCTGCCCTCTCCATGTGGAAGTGTAGATCCTTTCATGGTTGCTACAATCCCTGACCTCAGTTCCCTCTGTTTTGTCCTCTCTCTTCTGTAGTTTCTTTTGCTTGACTTCATATCTGGGCACAGGATGTGGTGCTCAGACTAGTCAAGACCCACAAGTATGCTGGCTCACCAGCCTGCTGTTGTCTCTCAGCTACTGGCAAATGTACTGCATATGGCTGGGGCTGCCTCAAGCTGCCAAGTCGTATGTTTAACAGACATCTTGTTGGCATCTTGTGTCTTTCAGACCAAGCGTTCTGTCAAATTTTGTTGAGGTGAGCCTATATAGTCAACAGTTACATTGTGAACCAATGGAAAAAGGGACAAATAGAATAAACAGAAGCAATAACAACAAGAACACAGTATTTTCACTGATGAAGAAAGCCCATTCTTCAACAACACAACAGTATCAGCTGTCCATATGGAGGTGAGAGGTTTCTCACTGGAGTTCTTTAAAATGTACCTGTCTCCCAACAGCCTTGTTACTGAAGGTCTCCAGACCAGGCAGTGGCCTTACTTTTCCCCTTTCCATTAGTGTGCAAAGAACAAAAAAGATGATGAGGAGATGAGAAGACTAGACTTATGAGGAGCAGTTGAGGGACCTGAAGTAGTTTAGACTGGAGAAAAGGAGGCTAAGGAGAGACCTCATCCCTCCCTATAACTACCTGAAAGAAGGTTGAAGCAAGGAGGTTGTCGGTCTTTTTTCTTGTTTGACAACTGATAAAAGGGGAGGAAATGGTCTCAAGTTGTTCCAAGAGGGGTTCAGATTGGATGTCAGGAAGAATTTCTTCACAGAGAGGGTGGTCAGGCTCCTCAGAGAGGTGGTAGATTCCCTATCCCTTTAGGTATTGAAGAGATGTGTCCAACCATCAACCTGACCTTGACCAAACCTAATCAAGGTCAGGTTGATGGTTGGACCCTGGGCCTTGTTTGCTAATTTTCACCAGTCCCAATAGGCAAAGTGAAGAGAGTACACCCACCAGCTCTGCTCACCACATAACACAGTAGCTCCTGGTATCGAAGACTACTTGGTAATTACATTGCCTTTTATGAAAGTGAACAGTATTCTGAGATTTACTGTTTTCTAGAAGTTTTTACTGTTTTTTTTTATTGTCTAATTAGAAATTGATTTAGTTAAATTAGCATAATTTTCTTTGTATAGCACCTATTTCAATTTACATATGCTTTATTTTGATTTCTCTTCACTTCATTTCTCACATATTGATTTTAATGAATAGAACTTTCCTTTACAGGCAGTGCCTCTGCAGCATAAGTTCAAAGACAATTGTTTCTGTCTCCCACTTCAGAGTATAGCTTTGGGCATTACATACTCTCATACTAGAATAGTTAACCCGTGCTCTACTGTTTAAATGTTATGTCTCTCAACGGCTAAATAGCGTGATTAAAAGTGAAGATCATGGCCTATCTATCTAGTCAGAAGTGGTGATACTGACTCTCTTTATGATCTAGGCTTTGCTGAGTTCCATAATTTTCCCCACCTGTAAAATGCAGATGAAACATGAAAAACATTTGCATTCTATGGATGGACGGAGAGATTTAACTGCAGAGTGCTGTACAACAATTTAGCATAGCATGCATGTAAAATGTGATTATAACGTGAAGAGAGATTCTTTCAGTAGCTAAAAAAGTCCTGTTTCCACTTTTTTCTGATTTTCAGTAGGTAACGCACTAGAAGAAAATATGGGCATAGCAGTCGTCTGATTGCAGCTTTGCTTATTTGTGTTAGTGAAATAAGGTGGATACAGAAAATTTATTTTTAAATCATAGTGTTATATTTCCATGGCAACATTACATGGGTATATTTAAATCTGGTTATGTCCTGTAACATCAATGTATCAAATGTTACATTTACTGATAGAATAACAGCCTTTGGTCTGGCCTGATGAGATGTAGATGAAGAGAGGCCACCACAGGATATCAGAACAAGACCTGTGGAAGAAGCCTTGTGGAAGAAGTCTTCTCCATGTACGGTTATTTCATCAGATCAGCTGAGTTGGCCAATGGCACAGGGAAGAGAAACTATGCCTTCTCATGTACTAGTGTACCTGTACCTGTTTCTCTCTCTCTCTTTTTTTTTTTTTTTTGTTAAACAGCAAAGGCACTTGCAAGGCAGTACTGATTTTAAGGAACATTCCTTATAAGGAATGGCTGTTCCACTTAGTAAAAGAAAATGAACAGGAAAAAATAAAATGGAAACTAGAAACAACAGAGACCTGGAACAGTGTGTCAGTGTACATTAAATAAGTGAATGTAAATGCAAATGAAATGAAATAAAATAAAATACATAGTGACAAAACACTATTTGCTAAACACAGGGCCTTGCACATGCTCTGAAGACAAGAGATGTAAGCTGGCCAGGCAGGTGAACTGTATAGGCTTCAGGCACACAGTAGGCTACTGCTTTATCACTGTATAGCACCTCAGGTAATCAGGGACAAATGTATTCTAGCAAAATTGAGCGTGATAGTCTTACTACTCTTTGAAAAAACTTGAGGATAGACTCAGCAAGACACTAGCTGGGAACAGTACACAGAGACTTTTCTAAAAGAATCACCAGTTCAAATAAAGGCAGCCTTCACCTTGGCCTGTATTCCCGTGGCGTACAACAGCAGCTCTTGACTGAACAATTGTCGTGACTCTAACTGTGACTACAGAAGAAAGATTTTTTTTTTCCTTTCTTCCCTTTTCAAAAGCTTCTTGCTAATTGCTCCATGAGAGTTTCGTTTTCTGTTTGTTTAATCCTTTAATAATTAAGGTTCCTATCTAACTTTAAAGATTTTATGACAAAAGGATGAATGAAGACTGCTTAAAATTCTGGCCTTTTTTCTTAGTTTTATTTATGGTACATATTACAGAGAACTGTAGAAAAGTAGGGCTGAAATCAGTCTGAATCATCTACTCCTCTCCATGCTCCTAGACAGAATGAATTACACCTACAACAGTTGTTTGTCCAATTTATACTTAAAGGTCTCTGATACCAGTGACTCTGCAGCCTCCCTGAGCAATTCATTTCAAGGCTGTGCTGTCTTGACCTGTGACTTATCTGTATCGCAACAGGAGCAGATGAAGCACATTACTTTGTTTCTTACATACCATAAATGAAGAAGGCATATGTTCTGCCCCCCACACCCCCATTTTTTTCCAAAGGTCTTTCGTGTACTTAGCATGCACAAGATCAATCTTCCCTCATAAGACTAAAAGACTTAGTCTTTTCTTACAGACCATCTTTTCTAGGCTCATGATCATTCTTGTTGCTCTTCTCCAGGCTGTATTGATTTGCATCAATGTGTTCAAAATGTAAATATGCATTCCAGTTGTGGCTTGACAAATTTTACAGGATGTATTCATAACAGTATTTGCCTTTTTCTGCAATATATCCCACTCCTGTTTGCCTTTTAATCCAGTGTAACCTTCTGGTCCTTTCTGTTTTGATCACAGTCTTAGGTTTTTACTGGTGACTAGTCGAGTTCAGGTACAATTTTGTCATTGGCAGTACAGAAGGGACACTGAATTTTACTGAAGTTATTTTTTTTCAAAACCTACTCTCCAACATACTTGCAGCCTTTCCCAATTTCATGTTGTTCAAAATTTTCATTAGTGTACTTTATATTCCGTCATCCAGGACTGCCAACAAAAGCAGTGAAAGAGGCAAATCCAAGAAGATTTTTTCTTGCACCTCTGCTCTTGTATCTCTAGATACACTGTTAGCACTCCCTTGGTACATGTAGCCAGTCTAAACTCCATCCAGCTTAAAATCACAGCTTTTTGACCACATTTCCCTAATTTACTCTGAGACTGGCAGGTGAAAGTACCAAAAGCTTTACTCATGTCGAGTATGCATGACATCCCCTGTTTCGCCCCTATTAATAATGCCTCTTACACTGCTTGAGAAAAAATTAGACTAATCTGGCATGACTTGATCCTAAGAAAAAACTTGCCTTACTGATAATCTCCATGTTTTGTTATTTCTCAGGTGCCTAATATTACTTTGTTTACTATTTACCATAGATTATTTTCTGGGAAGTAGAACCAAGCCAGCTGGCCTATAATTCCTCCCTTCCTTCCTCTTGAAATGTGTACTACCTATATATGGTTCTCTGCCTCTGCTCTAGGAGAAATAATGGTTAACTGTTCAATCTGTTTCAGACTCAAGAAGCTCATTCTTTAAAGAATGTACTAAGGAGTTCACCAGGTGCAGCCAATTAAAAAAGGGCTAAATGATTTGAAGGATCTCTAACCTAGCCTTTTCTTATTCTAGGCTTATATTTTACCACTCTGTCACTGGTGTTAATTGTGCTAAGCATCTAGTAATAGCTGAACTTTTAATGAAAAGAATAATAAATTAAAAAAAAAAAAAAAGACACTTCTCCTTTCATCATGTCTCCTTCACCTGGATTTCTTCTTATGAGAATGACTGATTTTGCTACGCTTCTTATCTCCTGCTAGATGCATCTCATTTTCTGTCCTGGCCTTTCTGGCTTTATCCTTCACACTCCTGCTATGCTTCTAACTCCAGCTTAAAAAAAAATGACCTATTTTCTGCTTTCTATACACTTCAGGTTGTATTTAACTCCAGGATGTACAGTTTGGGGCCGAGCACTATCCTTCGTTTAAATGGAGTGATGAGAAACCTGCTGACCCTTGACTGCAATACTATGCTCCCAGGGTCTTGCACTCTCTCTGATGGGCACAGGGCTGCTGCTGGCAACACTGCAAGTTCTCTTCTGTCTGCAAGTAAGGAGAAGGTCCTAAAATACCTTTGCTTCCACTTGTGAGAGTGACTGTGAGCCTCACAGCCTTTGGGTTTTGTGGTTTCTCTTCATGACCCAGTGGAGTTATCATCAAATGAACTTCTGCCAAGCATGCCTACAGTATGACTGCCACATTCATGAGCACCAGATTCACTCTTGTTTTCAAAGGGAAAATTTCTACCATCTTTATTAGTACACAGGATCTCCTTAGGACTTGCATGTTGAACTTGTTATGAAATCAAGCCTGCAGGGTTCTGAAAGGAACTGCGGGTAGAAGTTCAGTACTGGACATCTTTGGCTATAAATACAGTCCCTAAACCTTTAAAAGGCTGAAAACAGTATGTGTTTTTTTTTTCTTCTCCCTTTTCAAGACTGTCTAGACTTGTAATTAAGCCCTTTCTGCAGCCCTTACAGTAGTGTGTCATTGTGTAATGAAAGCTACTGTATAGTAGTTTGATTTAGTTTGATTTGTCACTATCATTTGATAGGGATGTGGTTAATTGATAAAGTTTCTGAAGCAGTTAAGAGAAAGTTTAAATAACCTTTTAATGATCTAACAGGGCAGAGAGGGATTATTCATGAAAGAAGAAAATATATACTCCTGTTTTCTATTCCTAGGAAAGTGAGTGAGCTCTCTATTAATCACTTTGTACATATAGAAGGGCAAAGCCAGTCTCCATGTACTTGGTGTCTGAAATAATCATAGAGCACATATCTTACAGAGTACAGAGAGACAAATACTCAGCATTCGAAATGTACACTTAGTCACACACTCTACATTGGTGTAGGCTTTGGAAAACAAGCCACATGCATCTTTGATAAGAGTTTGGGGGTTCAAGACAAATCTAAAATGTCACAGTTAGCAAGCACCTATGTTACAGTCTTCTGCATGTATCCGGTGATGTACAATTCACACATTCCATAATTACACACAAATTACAGGCTGGTACAAGAATAAGATATGTGACCTGCTCTATACCCTAGAGCAAAAGATGTGGTCCCTCTACACCACAGGTTCCACATCTTTAAAACATCTGTTTTCCACATCTGTTGTGACATGCAAGTTGTGTTTTAGATGTCTGAGTGACAAGTGCAAAATGGGAATGGGGCTACACCACTAGCTATCATTGAAACTGTGCTATCCTGACTGAAGTCCCTGTAAAACTCCACTGCCTCAACTGATTCAGGCTGTATTTGAAAACAGCAATACAAACACTGAGTGGCCTGTTTTTATGCTTCCACTTATCACTCAGGCAGCAAATAAGTTAGAATGCAGAACTGGACCCAAATCCTGTATGCTTGGACTATGGGAGTTGGGTCATGTGATTTATGCTGATTATGAAAAAGTACATTTATTTGATTTGGTATTTGACTTGTATAAACAAATTATTTAGGACTATAATCATTTTTAGTTTTTTTTTCCAAAATAGAAAACAATCATTGAAATATTTTCAAAATGCAGGGATTGTTTTCACATGGCAGAGTCTGAGAATTCTTGCTTAAAGAGATTTAAAAACAATGATGCTGTCAGAAACTAGCTCCAAAGAACCAACTGGGTTGCTGTAGTAAAATTGTGAAATAAAGTTATATACACAGCATAGTTTTCCCTCTTCCACTATTCCCTTACTAGTCACATTAACTCCGAAACAAAATGAACAGAAGACCATTTTATCATTGCAGGAAAAAAAGAAAAGAAAAGAAAAGAAAAGAAAAGAAAAGAAAAGAAAAGAAAAGAAAAGAAAAGAAAAGAAAAGAAAAGAAAAGAAAAGAAAAGAAAAGAAAAGAAAAGAAAAGAAAAGAAAAGAAAAGAAAAGAAAAGAAAAGAAAAGAAAAGAAAAGAAAAGAAAAGAAAAGAAAAGAAAAGAAAAGAAAAGAAAAGAAAAGAAAAGAAAAAGAAAAGAAAAGAAAAGAAAAGAAAAGAAAAGAAAAGAAAAGAAAAGAAAAGAAAAGAAAAGAAAAGAAAAGAAAAGAAAAGAAAAGAAAAGAAAAGAAAAGAAAAGAAAAGAAAAGAAAAGAAAAGAAAAGAAAAGAAAAGAAAAGAAAAGAAAAGAAAAGAAAAGAAAAGAAAAGAAAAGAAAAGAAAAGAAAGAAAAGAAAAACGAATATTGATTTATTTTCTGGATATCTTTCAGCAAGTCTGAGATTTCTTTTCTGGATAACAATAAAATGGAGTCCTTTGATAAATGATAAAAGGGATCAGGTTCTAAAAGCTTCCCCAGACATCTTGTAGGAAGATTATTCTTTGCATTTGTCTTGCTTTTACTGGTTGTTCTGGGAAATTGGAAGACAGCATTATGTCTGCTACTTGATACACTGACTTACAAACATTTTCATAAAACTCCAATTAGTTTAGCGAAACTCATTTAACAGAATATTATTTTAGCAGAACAAAGCATATTTGCCTTTGTACTTTGTACAAATATGCATTAACACAACTAATTTGATTTATTAATTCAGTTTATAAATCTGTGTACTACTAAGAAGTATATAGAAATGCATTAGTATAGATGCATAAATCCAAATCATTTTATTCTCTTTGCTACTCTACTAAATCCAAAGGTATGAAATAGCTCAGATGGAATTTTTTAATTCAGCAATTAGATTATATTAAATTTTTAACTGTAAGCTCCACAACTACTTTCTTTTACATTTGGAAACAGTTTTGTTTTTTAATGTTCCTGCTTTTAGAAGAGTGAGGTACCCTGAAGGGTGACAACCTTATACCAGGTGTGATTGCAGCAAATCACTTACAGCCATTTCTGCACAGTCTAACATACGCAGGAGAGGATAAAGCACACACCTTCCCACACAAGTCCCAAACAAATGAGCTCTGTGCAGGGAGCTAACTGTTTGCAGTGGTATAAAGTTCTCCTCTTACACTGTAAGTAGGCCACAGCAACAGAGTAGGTAGAAGAGATTTACTGCAGCGGCTTCGTCTCAGATCCATGTAGAGAAGCCACCCACTTGCAGTCTATCTGAATTCAGTGAAGAATTAGCATATATTAACGCACAGCCCCTCTGCTCAAACTTCCTTTTCTTTCTGCATGGCTGGGGTGCAGATGACAAGGATGCTGTTTCTCTTCCTGCAGCAAGAGCCCCTGCTCAGTAGAGCTTTCCCACTGCAGTCTCCTCACCTACTGGGCACCCACCGTGTGCCTGCCCTCTGTCAGGTGGCTTACCAAAATGGTGAAGGATTTATGTTCTGGGAAGACTCAGTCATTTGTGATGAAATTCAAAAGGACTATGTATCAGATGAAGAGCAATGTCACAAAATGGTAGTGGGCTAGTTAAATTGTGTAACTTTACACATCAAACATTTTTGTTCCTCCACAAACAGGAGTTGCAAACCCTGCCTCCAACCCCCCCCCACCCCCCAGCCCAAAAAAAAAAAAGTCAAGAACAACAACTAAAACCACAGGAAAACTAAAAACTAAAAATAAAAATAATCAACTCCCCCACCAAAACACATGTCAAAACCTAGCAGTCCTGCTCCTCATACCAGTTCCTGTTCCTTCTACAGCTCTGCACAATTCACAGAGCCTCTCTGCTTGACTATCTTCACTTACAGCACAATGTACAACCCACCAAAGCATGCTGAGCTTTTATTGTTTGTACAGTGCTCTGAAGACAAAAAGCATTTTTATCACTTTCTTCTGTTCATTCTGTCTTCAACATTTTTTACTTGAGTTAACTACAATTATATTATAAACAAGAAGAATCCATAAGAAGCAGGAAATTCAATTAATTTCAAAATATGAATAATATTTAAAAGGTACTAGAGATGCAATTATTTTAAGACTAAGCTGAAAGAAAACTCAAAAGCTTCATAAATCAACTATAAGTGCCTGAGAGTTTTTTTTCATAAAATAATGTAACAAATGGGTAGATTAGAGTCTCCACTACTTGCTTCCGAAGAATAAGGTGATTTTGTCCTGCCTGTGTAGTACAATCAAACTAGTAAATTAAGCTGTGCCAAGGAATGCTCCTGGGTGCTAAAACTCATTTGTCTACACCATTAAACTTTCAGAAGAGTCCAGGGTAGATGAGCCCTGACAGAAACGACTCCTTGACACAGTTAGCCACTCCAAGGATTAGTCCCAACAGGCAACATGAATCTGGCCACTTTGGAAAGCTGCAATGATCTAATGCCATGGATACAGGCTGCTGCAAGCTGTACGGCCTCACTGAGGGACAGTGTCCCCAGCTGATTGCCTAGAACCCACAGGGATCTCAAAACAGTGGGGTGCTGGCAGGACCAGACTGCTGAGCTTTGCACCACAGGTGCACTGACCTCAGCAGTGCACAGCACCTCTCATATGTATGTTTTGGCAAGTAAATCAAAAGATTTACAAAGTGTTTTGAAGGTAACATTCCAAGGTAATAAACCTATGAAAGATGATTACATTTCTCTTGCCTATCTGTGAAACTTTCTTCCTGAACTATGTGTACAAAAAGTCTAACCTTTTTACCACATAATTGTAGCTAATGAAGACTTATATTTACATACGTAAATTTCCATTTTTACACACACATTGAACTTGTTTTGTGTTAATTGTACTGCGTTCCCCGAATGGTGAAGTTTGGCCTACATGTGGTAGCATCACTTCCGAAGCCTAATGTTGATCTTACGCTTAAGAAAGGAATGCCTAGGCCATACACTAATAAAACCAATAATGTTTAATGTTCTGTTTGTTTGTTTGCTTTTACAAAAAGCAGACTTTTTACAAAACACAGTTCTAAACACACATCTCTCAAGGGCCACATGTACAGCAGTGTTTGAATTTATTCATCCACTGAAGGTGAGGGCTGGCCCTGGGCAATGCAAAGGCCCACCTCAGTCTCGTAGGCACCATTATGTTACCCTGAAGATGCAGTGCAGCAAGCTCAGACTGATCCCAGCCCTGCAGCACAAGGACACTGGCACACTTCTATTCTGACACAAGGAAGGAAAGCAATATGTGGTTTCTGGCAGCTCCCCCATACCTCAGGAACTTCTTCTCTTGAGGTGCACCTTAGAGACTAGATCTGCCAATTATCTGACCTGTTCGTGCTTTTGCAAAACAAAATATACACTTAAAGACGGAAAAGAAGTCTACTATAGCCCTAGCATGGTCACTCAGCACCCTGTCCATATAAAAAACAGTCTTAGTGGGCAGTTATTTAGGATCCCCAAAGCAGCTGGAATTCATATCGTTCATTTCCATTCTAGGTTTTCAAGACTGAATTTGTCTCCAGGTGATGACATTAACAACAAATATTTTTGCCATATATGACAAAGTACCTACAATGCTTGTGAAGAAATCATATATCTTAAAAAACTGAAGCCTTAAAAATGACCTACGCCTGCAAAAAGCATAACTACAAGGAGCTAAGAAATTCTCATCTGCTAAAAAGAGGAGGCGGTCAGGATGATTAGGCTGTGGATATCTCGATTATGTAGGTGACTGGCTCCTTTGGAAAGCTCTCTCAGATTGCATATGAATATAATCATGTGTTTTCTGGAAATAAATATTGCATGATTTGTGCAGGCTTCTGAATGCAAAAGAACAATTCAGATTCTGCTTGGAAATGTGACAGCCTTATTAAGTCATTTGGCATTTGTTTTTCCCTGAATGCCTAATGCTGCTCAGCTGGAATTCTGAAATATCACATGCCACCTGGAGAAATGCCGAACTGTAAATGTGAATTTGCCATCAGCCCATCCGTCTTCAGAAAGATCAGAAACAGATCAACGTGGGATGTTTTATTTCTGTGTAATGAAGAAAACTTGCCATATTATTGATGTCTCAAGTACAAAAGACTACAAATACTCTCCTTCGTGAGATCCACTGATAATGGAAAACATAATTATAGTATTTATCTAGAACTCTTTAAAAAAAAAATCAGTTGTGTTTCCATCCTTATTTTTCTGAGCGTCTACATGTATCTCTCTTCATATCTATCTTCATTTAATCCCAAATTCTGCTGCTATAATGGAGACATCCAAAAAGAGCCTACAAAAGTTAAGTTTCTGTTCCTCAGCTACTGTGCCATAGTCTTCTCAGGGTTCAGTAAAATCTGGTAAAAATATTTGAATGGAAGAAAAACATGGTGACAGGTAACACATTCTTCCAGTATTCACAGCTATGGAACTAAAAAGAAAACCTTGGTAATTTCACTTTAATTCATGGACAGATGGTATTCCCAATGCAACCTTTTCCAATCTGCAGACCCTGGGGCTATTTTTGTAGGAGAATGACAATAATTCTTAATAAACCCATATAATATGAATGTTTTCTGCAATAAGCAGAGACAAAATCTGTGTAAGAACATGCTGCAGCCTCTGAGCCTGCCTCAGGTTCTGTAGTCAGAAAAGCTGCTCATGCCAGAGGAGTATAGGATGCAAAGCTTGCTCAGATATATGTATTATGGGCTCCTGGGAAATATTAATCTTCTAGGACTTACAACTAGAAAAAACATCAGCCACACATGACAAACTGCAATGAATCCTATGAAACCAGTGGAAATGTTTCTGTTACCTTCAATGAAAGCAAAGTACCCGTGCTAGTTTTGGTCTTTATAACACACTATCATCATAATTCAAATATCTTACTAGCCTTGATCAGCTTACAGCCAACAAAGTAACTGTCAAAGAGAGCTGAGGCCTCATATAAAACTCTAAAATTAAATGCAATGACCATCACTAAGTCACGTGTTATCACTGTTCTTGCTCTGAGGAATGAAATACTATATAAAGGGAAAAAGAAATTAAGGTGGCTATATATATATATATTATATATATATATAATATATATATATATTATATATATATATAATATATATAATATAATATTATATAATTATATATTATATTAATTATTAATTATTAATTAATAATTATATCATTATATGATGTTTATATATATTGTATTTTAATTTAGGATTTTGTTTTTTTACAGAGTGTACAAGAGGCTTATACATTAGGGACAGGATTGAATTTATTCTCATGCTAAAGACTACCTGCAGAATAATTAGCATTCAGTCTAATCCACAGTCTGATCTTTGGTGATTTAGTCTGACCATTGTTATGAGATATAAAGTGTATTTATTGTTACAGAGTAAATGGTGAATCGAGGGGATTTCAACTTGAGCCCATTCCTCTTGTTCTATCGCTTGTTACTTAGGAGAAGAGACCAAGCCCCAACCCACTACAACTTCCTTTCAGGTAGTTGTAGAGAGCAATACGGTCTCCCCTGAGCCTCCTCTTCTCCAGACTAAAGAACCCCAGCTCCTTCAGCCACTCCTCATAGAACTTGTGTTCCAGGCCCTTCACCAGTTTTCTTGCCCATCTCTGGACACACTCCAGGGCCTCGATGTCCTTCTTGTACTGAGGGGCCCAAAACTGAACACAGTGCTCAAGGTGTGGCCTCACCAGAGCAGAGTACAGGGGGACAATCACCTCCCTGGTCCTGCTGGCTACCCTATTCCTGATACAAGCCAGGATGCCATTGGCCTTCTTGGCCACCCAAGTACACTGTTGGCTCAGTAGGAGAAATGCAAAGAGGATGGGAAGGCAGCTCACTTGAAGAGGACAGTGGTGAAAATAGAAAAATGAGGCTGAGGAATGCTGAAGGAATTATTTTTCTCTAGCAATTTCACTTGTTTGGTATTTCCTAAATTTCAAAAAATTTAGATCACCCTTGGTTTGTTGGACAGGAGAATAATATCAGTACCAAGGAGAGTATCGCTTAGGAAAAAAAAAAAGAGAAAAAAAGAAACAAAAGGCACCTTAGATACTGGAAAATCAGTATTAAGGAATGCAAATAAGGAGTAAAACTTAGCTCTACGAGTTGCTCATAGGCTACTTGACATCAATATGATATACCTCTGAAAAAGCTGAACACAATCCAAGGGCGAAGTAGGTAAAGTATTTATTTCCAGAAGACAGTGGAAAGGATTTAACTGATGGCAGAAGGCTGTGGAGAAACCTCTTCTGGATAACCAGGGATCAACAGGGGAGCAGGAAGACTGCTGTGTGATGAGATGATGCCAAACTTTCCTTGTTCAGCAAAGCAAAATGAAGGCTTGAAGGAGGATTTGACCACTGTCTATAACTAAAACACCCGGCAGGGTGGAAGGAAGTGATTTAAGTAAAGGATTGTTGGCACACACAGAAAAAAAAAATAAAAAATCCAGAAACTAGCTATGAATATCTTTAGGCTAGAAGTAAGAAAAAGGCTCTGACTGTAAAAGTTGCAAGTATTCAGGGCAACCTTCCAAGAAGCGTGTAGAGGTCAAAATATGAACTGCTGCTGGGGTAATGCTCAGTACACTTAAAAGGCTACATGTTACAGCTCCTGTATGGGCAGGGACTGCAACTGAGAGCTAGGGAGATATGTGACATATGGGTTCGGGGCCCTGCAGGGAGAAGCTCCTCCATCTTGCTTCAGAGGGGTTTGTGATAGTTACCAAACCCAGCTAGATCACCTCTCTCAAAGTGGGCACCTAAGAAAATCACCTGGCTTTCCCATGACCCACTTGAGCGCAGCTGCCAATCTTTTCCCTTTTCCTCCATCTCCTGTTCCTCCCCATGTTGCCTCTGCTCCTCAACCCACTACAGCCCATAGAGTGTGTTAATTTTTTTCTTCCCCTCCCCCCCCCCCCTTTTTTTTTTCCTTTCTAGCTATTTGAATGGCTTTTAGTTGCAATTTCTAGTGTCTTCAGTGGATTGTGCTGCTTAGCTGACAGTCTGGGGGATTCTCCTACCAAGCTTTACATACTATTGCTCATGTAAGAGCAGGCTGCTAACACTTGTGCAGTGGGATTGGAGGAAGACACGGGGGTTGGAAGCAGGAAGGCCAAAAGGAAAACAGTGAGCTAGGAGGACTTTGTTCCATCAATGACCTGGAAACAACAGCTATGTCCTCATTTAAATACTGATCTCAATTCAGTGCCTGTCAGGGTGAACATCCCACTAAGGGACTGTCCCTGCTCAGCTGAGGCAGCAGTATACAAAATACTGTAAGCAAGGAAGGGGAAATGGCTTTCCCATCTGCTCAGAGCTGCACTGGAAGAATTTCATATTAGGAATGTCTTTTGTCAGGCAAGAACAGCCCAGGATCAGAGCTGTTAGCAAAGTGTCAGGAATGATTTAAGGGGCTGCTAGCTCCCTTTCAAGGGTGAATGTGGAGCAGAGAGATCTCAGAGCTCTGAGGAAGTGATTAAAAGGAAAGTTACTGCTGAAAATTACTTCTTTCAGTCTGTGAGGCTCGGAGAAAACTGGAACATGTGTTTTTCTCAGACTTCTGTCAAACACCAAAGATAGCACTGCAAGAATATGAGGCTGAACTTCTGTGCTGTCTTATTTATGACAAGATCTCTAGTTTCTATGCATTCTTTTGCTTACATTTTTTTTTATTTTGGGAAATTATCATTCTTCTACTTGTCCCTCATAAATCTGCTAGTAGATTGTCCACAATCCATCTTTGCTTCTACTACTACATGTTAAAACCAGTTTCCAGATACCTTTTTTTTTTTTTTAATTATTTTTATTTTCTTTCTTGTTTGTCATCCCACAGGGCTAAATAGACAATTCATTTATATTTTCTCAGTCCTTTGGGGGTCTACCACTCCTCTCTACTATCAAACTGACAGTTTTAGCCATGCCATGTCTTCCTGATCAGGTTTTTTACACCTCCTTTCACTGCTCCTATACCTGGATGCCATCACCAAGAGCTGTGACATGCACCAGCTCACATTCTCCTCTGTGTATCCTCCAGCGTCCTGACAGCACATCCTCTAATACATACAGCTCTGCTATTTTCCTTGCACAGCACAGAGAAATGGCTTTACATGACTGCTAGAGATGAACAGCATTCAGTATTGGCAGGTCTACTGTGATCTGTGAAATATCAACTCCTCTCAAGGGTAGTAATCATTTCTGTTACTGGACATCTGTAAAATGTTGGCAAGCACACAGATGTGGAGTCATCAGCTGGAAACAGCAGAGGAGAAAGATTTAGGTTCATTTGTATACCACTAGACAGTTATGAATTCCTAGTGTGAACTTCTTTTTTTTTTTTTTTTTGTTTTTCATCAGACAAAGTGCTGCAAAAGGCGGCTCTTGTTAGGCCTGATGCCAAGACAGGCTGATGGCTGTGCTACCCTATGCTGTAACACCAAATTCTATAACGAAACTTCTCCAAGCTGAAGAACAAGCAAGTATTTTGGAGAACATGAAAATTCTCATTTTTTCAAGGAAAAGATTTATCTGGGATGTGATGTTTTAAATGTATCATGGAATGTGTGCAGAGATAAGGTCTAGCTGGATGGTCAGTAGCATTTGTTTCATTTTCAATTATTTTTCCTTAAACATGTACACTTGCAATGGTGTCTTTCAACAGAATAGTTAAAACTCAGGCCAGTCAGGAATACCTCAGTCCTGGAAACAGGGTCCCTATCAGCAGAGATTAAATATAGACTTATTTAGGTCTAGCAAAAATTGGAGGCTGTGTGGGGAAGCAACTGCTGTTTCTCATGACATCAGGTAAACACCTGGAATGTAGCGGATGAAAGAAGGAATGCGAAGTCACAGCTGTTCCCTAACCATGGTGACATAAACAGCTTAAACAGCTTTCCAACAGGAATTTGGGAGCAAAAAGCTGACTGGTCTTTTGATTCAGGCTCATTGTATTGTGAGTGCAATAATGGTGGCAAATCCCAGAGGACCCCGCATTTCCATCCAACCTGTAAAGGAAGCACAACACTGCAAAATATAGCTGTCTAAACTAGAGCCATGGAGAAGGTGGAAACAAAAGGCTAAACTTCACATTCAAGCATCCTCCACAGGCTCCAAAAGGGAGCAACCCTGTGAGGTCAGGATGCTTTATTTCCAACCTGTGGAGTCAGTGAGGCCAAACTTTCAACTGCTGTGTTTGCTCCACTGACTTCAGTGTAATATTTATGACCCACATGGACAGGGGATCTAGTCATGGTAAAATCAGTTCTTTTACACAATGTATACCTATGTTTCAGTGCAGGCATGTATTTTTTTTCCTGCTAAATCAGTGAACAGAAAGTCTGGGGCTTCTGCTGATAGTTATGAGCAGTCAGCATTCAGCATCTGTGAGCTTGCAGAGATGAGAGTAACTGTGTTTAGACACATATGACTAAAGAAAGAGAGAAGAGTTTCAGATAAACCAATGCTGTTTCCAAACAAGGAAACAGACACTATCAGGCAACACTGTCAAAGACAAGATTTAGCAGAAATAGATAAGAAATATAACACTGATGAAAATGCCAATGTTTTCAATCATTAAAATGACATTTACTGGCGTTATTTCTTAGGGGAACTTAATTATCTTAAATGCCACTGTGTTTAAGCTATCTCATTCCAGGCTTTGGAAGCTTTTATCACTGAACTGTAACAGCATGCATATAAACTGTGCGCAAAAGTTGATTTCCACACACACAAAAAAATACTACTGTGCCTACTGAGCAGCCAATGTTAGTTTACAAACTATGAAGTTACATGGATGACTGCATGCATATAAATACATAACAGCACACTGTACACAAACAAAATTAAAACAGATGTACTTTGCCTAAATGAAGGCAAACAGACATTTAACTCGGTAAACATCAGTGCAAAACTGAGAGCTGTGAAGCACACTGGCATTGCTCCCAGGTGCACTCATACCTGGTGCTGCCCGTTGTTAGTCCCTGCTGCTGCTGAGGGACTTTATGTCTGCATATGTCTATTGTCTACAGGCATTTTGAGACCTCTGCTTGACAAGCTATGGACACTGAAGAATTGGATAGCAGCTTGCTGACAGTCACACAGCTGGTCTGTGTAGGGTTGTAAAAGCAAAGAGGGGTCACACAATAACAGCTGCTGGGCCCACCAGGAACGTACCAAGCAGTGGCTTTAGCTGCATTCTGCTGACCCACTTTCTTTAAAAAATGTCTGAAAACGATGTGCAAAGATTTCAGCAGGGGCTTTATTTTCTTTTGCTGGCTATCAGAGGGAATATAGGTTTGTATTTCCTTAGTCTGATCATAGTACTTTCCATTGCTTTGCATAACCCTTCAAGAAATCAAGACAGAGATTGATTCTTGGCGTATGATTACCTGCCATGAACTAAATACGCCAAAATGAGTTAAAACAATCCCTAGGAAAAAGTGCAGCTTTAGGAAAATGCTTGCCAAAACCAAAAATTCTGAAAATCAGTACAGGACCTACAATCAGTAGTCTAAAGAGCTTCTGTGTTTTGAGACAGTGTCAGTGGCTTCAGCTTATCATTATGTGACACCTGAGGCTGTACATACTGCATCTTAAAGACTGAATGTACTTCTCTGTGGACTGCACATTAGAATATGTGACTATGCAGAGCCTCAGTCCTTTCCTGAAGACAAACTGCTTCTTTTCAGGCAAAATGCCAGAAGCAAAATACTGGAAACAACAACAACAACAACAAAAAACAACCACCAACCAACTAAATACTAAAAGGAGGATTTAATTTTAGCAGCCAATAAGTGGTGTTTTTTGTTGTTGTTGTTATTGTTGTTGCTTGTTTGCTTTTTTGTTGTTGTTTGTTTTTGTTTTTTTTTTTTAAATGGCTGCAGGACATTTTTAATTTTTGTTGTTGTTGTTGTTTTGTTTTTGGTTTAGAAACACCATCTTCTCAAGGTAAATCCAGTATAAAAGTATTTCCATTGCAGTGGGAGTTTCAGGCAGAAATCCATAAGAAGAATTCACACTAAAACTCACTCTCAATGTGCTGCCATCTATTGCGAATCCTTTTAAAACATTCTTTCTTCTGACCTTCACTACATGGAGAAGAGACAAAAGCTCACACAGCCTGTGGTTGACAAATGCTGTTAATCCTACCAGTCAAGGCCAAAACATGAGTTGTATCCACTAACAATAGAGAGGGCACTATCTATTTTCTAGACTTTTTTTTTTCCCTTTATTTTAAATCTAGGAAGATGAAAGTTTGACGATTTGTTTTCTTCTTTTCCATCAACCAACAGGGCACAACAGGGGCTCCAAGGGACCCCCACTGCCCCAAGCAAGGCAGAGAGCAAGGTTGCTGCTTCCAGCACTTGGACATTCTTTCTGGAGGGACCAAATCCACCCTTGAAGGACACAGACATGGCCACAAGTTCCAGGGCCAGCAGTGGGACACTGCAGAGCAGCCCCTGGGGGACAGGCACCTTGATCTTGCAAGAAGGGGCCCAGTATGTACACCCTGCTTGTGGAGGGCTAAACTTTCCAGGCTCAGAAAGGGTAACCCAGTGTGGTCTCAGCCTTTTTTTTTTTTTTTTCCCAGATTTATTGCTGGGTTTGTTCCAGTCTTGTTCAGGTCATATTTCTGAGCAAATCTGTGTTCCAACACATTTTTTTCCTCTTTGTATTGAAGCACAGTAAGGAAACTTACTCAAATGGAACATAAATTAAATTCTAAAGGAATTTATTTCTAATATTGGATTTAAATATGCTGTGTTTAACCTGTAGAATGCTGTACTATGAGAAGATGGCTTATTTGAAATAAAAAATAGATGTACATTAATAAATAACTTTAAACAATTTTCTAAGGTAATTCAAATGTATGTTCTGTACACTTAAAGTCAGTTTGGTATACTTAAAGTAATTTCTGTATACTTACTTAAAGTGTTTGGTGTCTTAGGAGCAAAACAATCCCACTAATGTTATCAACAAAATCTGCAGCTAAGGTAATTTTTAACACACTGCTTATTAGAACGAACACTGGCATATTGTTTGTTAGTAATGCTACCTTACTTATAGAAACAAAAGTTTACACCAAATACATGGGAAATGCAACAAAAGAAGACCTATGCTAGAACACAAGGAAGAGTGGCCAACCCAAGTTCACAGTGCCTTTCCATAAAGCTAAAAAACATTCATTCACAAATAGCCTGCAAGTTATCTTCAAATACCATGACTACATTATATGTAAGAAGAACTCTGCCCCTAAAGTGATCATCAGAACTGTCTGCCCTGTTGAAAGGTCCCATTGGCAAAACATCCTTTCAGGGTGCCCTGCAAATACCTTCACCTTGCTCAGGCCATGGCTGTAAGGTCAAGGACATTACTACATAGAAGTTCAGTGGTACAAAGAAACTTCTTCTTGCCTAAATACCATGTCTGCCTTATTTACCACTTTCTTTAAAGAAACACTTTACTTAAAGCCTCATTATTTTAACCTGACACCTAAAAGATCATTGGTAGCAAGGAGCCTTTGCCTGAGGCTGAGTAACAGCCAAGGGTAAGGGAGAGTTTCAATGCATGTAACACTTGACTTATTGGAACTTTTTCCCTGTCCGCTGTAACATGGATACCAGACTTTGATTCAAATCAAATATTACTAGGGCCAGAAGGCAAAGAGAGATTGAACCTCCTGACATCAGATAGAAAATGCACAAATCAGTAAAGAAAGTCTTCCACTTTGATAAAAATTACCTTCCCCACAAGTTGCAAATGTTGTGAGTGGCATTTTCCTGGGACAGATACGAGTAAAAGCTTGGATGATTCCAGAGCTATCTCATCACACATTAATCTCTGGAACCTGTACATCATTTAGTGAAACCACACAGTGAAAAGCAGTCATTCATTCCAACTATAAGGTCTCATACGCCTGTGTCATTACAGAAAGAGCAGTCCCTGAATCTAATTATCATTAAGTATAATTGCTGACATTGTCATGCATGACAGAAAGAAAGTAACTTAACAGCTTTTCAGGAATACAAATTTTTCTTGAATATTTCACTCTTGTATACTTCTTTGTTACTCCAAAATAATTTTGACACGTTCACGTAAAAAATTAAGAGGAAATAAAAACGTCAGCTGAACAGGATGACAGTATACAAGATGCTACAGCTTATCCTTCTGTCTTATGCAGTTACTTCCATTGCATATCTAAAAAGCTTTATGGACCTATACCTGCAGTGGAAGGGATGGACAAAAGCCAAAAATGTAGAATCAATTTTGTTTCAATACAAAAGTTAGCGTTCAGAGAGGGGTTCAGAGCTGAGTTTTTGAAATCCCAACACTTTAGACATACATTTCTTTGCATGTCTCTGCTGGTGTGCTGGATTTTGTGATGACCTTTAGACATTTAGGAACTGGAGAACATTTATGGCCCACCATACTGTATTTGTTTGCATTTGCATAAATACAGCTGTCTACAGTTTAGGATTACAGGAGAAACCACAGAGAAGGTTCACATGGTATCTAATACCTCAAAAACACCACTAAAAGACTGCTTCTCACTGACCCTGGCAGATAACCTCCTTCCTTCTCCAAGTGCATTTCAGAGCTCTCAGAACATTCACAAAATGCAATATTTTTCTGTTCTCCCCTGAGTGCTGCAGTGCTAACATAACAGCAGTAAGCTAAAGGAGGAGAACAAGAAATTCAGTCAAGAACACCAGTGGCTGAAATGTCTGCAGTCACTACTGGTATGGGCATGCGTCTGTGTGTGCAGTGCTTCTCACACTGTTTCTCATGAGTAGGATTTTGTGGGCTCTCTGGGACCCTAGGGACCTTCCATCTGAAGGGCTGCCAGGCTCTTTTCATCACCTCTGTCTGCAGAAGAAACTTTTGAACGGGGCTGTGTCAGGGGTGCTTTTGGTTGATTTTTGGGGAAGGGTTATGAAGAAGGCTTTTATTACTATGATCTCTGGTGGGCAGACCGGCAGGGAAGCATGAAGAGCTACCTTATGCAGCCAGTGTAGTTTCTTCTCACATTTCCAAAGCTGCGTGGAAGGATTCCAGCCAAAGACCCTTGCCAAGTAAGCAACATATTGGACAGGGCTCTGAAACAAACCCCAACTCTCCAAGGAAGATTATGTTTGAAAACAACAGCCCAGTGAATCACCTCTTTTCTTTTGCTCAGCTGTGCCCTACCACATTTTATTTATTTATTAATTTTAAAAAATATTTTTTTCCTTGCCTAAATCAAACACATCAACTGTAAGATTTTAAATATACAAATCAAATTGAAAACTGACAGAATGCTAGGAACCAGACCAGGGTTGTTCACTGATTAGGTACATTGGTCCGTGTTTCTTTCTGAAAAATAATTCTGTGAAAATATAAAAAGAAATGGTCTCAACAGAAGAAAAGCACAGGAAGAACAATAATGAAGACATAAGATAATTAGAGATGAATAGTTTACTTTTAAAAAGCCACATGCCTATTCTGTGTAGCAGTTTAACTACATCATACCAAGTACCTCCAGCCTGAGGGGTTGCAGTGTTTCATGAATTTTTGCTCTCACCGATCAGAGGCTTTCAGGGGAAGACAGCATTAGCTGCATTGCAGAGGCTGCCTACCTAACTTGAGCTGTCTCTGGCACTTGCTCTGTGAGGGAGCTGCCCACAGGCTGGAGCGCAGGGGCTGAGCAGCCCAGGGGCATGTCTTGCACATGTGCGTGGGGGTGGCGACACGGAGAGCAGAGCCCACTGCCACAGCTACGCCTCTGCCTTTCTCCTGCCACCGGCTGTGAGCCACACAGCACGATCAAAAGAGCACCCTGTGTGAGGGGAGGCTGCAGACAACTGTCCCAACATCTAGGTGGACCTTAACTTTGATCACCCAGTGTCTCACAACAGATTTTAAAAAGATGCAAAACAGACACATGTTTTACTAGCTATCCAGTAACTATTAATCCTAGTAGTTACATATCCTAGTAGCTATTTATCCCAGGAGTTATACATCCAAGTAACAAGTGTTCTAGCATCAATATTAACCCAACTATATAATTCTTCTGCTTAACATACCTGGTGGTTTGGAAAATATGTTTATAACCTTATTTAAACATTTCCATTAACCAACTGGTATCTGAACATTAAATTCCATACTACATGAAATACATACCACCAAGAATTAAATGCCTGACTGGACACTGAATCATTGCACACCCTTCCAAATATATTTCAAACAACCTGGAGAAGATGTATCTCTCTTACATTTCTCTCTCACCAGTTTTGCCACTGAATCTATACATTCGAGCCACGGAACAAGCAATGGAAAATTGTCCCTCGCGACTGACATGTCTGGTCCCAGAGGAGCTACAAGCATTGTGAAGAGCTATGCTGTGAGTTTAGATAGAACTGGAGCCCTTTTTCTTTTTCTCGTGGGAGTATTGCCACAGAGGTTTACTGCGTTTGAATGGCATATGCACGGCATTCACTACAGACAAACTAAAAACAGCCCACTGTTCGCTGTGCCACAGTGCTCAAGATGCTTCTTCATGACAGAGATAATTTGAACTGCTGGAGTATGAACTAATGCTCCTGTGAGCTACAGCAGCTGGCCCTGCCTGTCCCTCTGCTCTTTGCAAAAGTCCTCAGCTGGGCATAGGGTATGTGGCATCTCTGCACTGCATGCTTTGATGAGCAGGGTTTGGGGAAAGCATCCACAGTGGAGGGGAAGCAACCCTCATGCAATGCTGCAGAGAAAGCAGAGATGCTGCAGACCCTGCCAGGCAGCACTTGGGCTGCCTGCAGTGGATGTCTGCCTGATGACGAGCTTCCGGACTTTGGGTTTGTGATAAGAAAGAAGTCAGAGAGAGCCTCTCGGAAGGAACAGAAGGGATTGAGATGAAGGCAGAAGAGGAGGGAAACCCTGTTTCCATAGATCTGCTCTCAAGGGCAATAGCAACAACATAGTTATGCCTTCTAAATTATTATTATTATTATTATTATTATTATTATTATTATTAGGAAAGAAGTCAATTCACTAACTTCAAACATACATTTGGCAGGCAGCTAACTCCTCTGAGATTTTACCACCCATCTCCCATCTCTCTCTAGAATGGAGGAAAGAAAAAAAAAAGCAGTCAGAAAGAGATCTTTTTAGTCCTGTCACCAGGGGAAAGACTGCAACACAAGACAGACCATTAATATATATCTGAATGCTCATGTGTTGCTCAAATTACAAGCACTTCAAAGAAGCATGCTTGCAGGAAAAAAAGCATTCTTATTTTTGAGAGATGTGGAGCTGTTAAGCTGATAGTTTGTGAGTTTGTTCAATTATTCTTCCTCATGAGCTATTCTTATCACATGAGCTAAGTTATTCTAGGGTGTTGTATCTGCACAGAAAAATATGTTGCATTTTTTGTTAGCAACAATCTTCCACAATATGTCTTACCACGTCATAAGAGAGTTTTAGATTAAATTTTGATTTTTAAAGGAAAGACGTAATTTTAAGGCTCTGAAACTGACACTTTTCTCTTTTTATTATTTTATTTTATTTTATTTTATTTTATTTTATTTTATTTTATTTTATTTTATTTTATTTTATTTTATTTTATTTTATTTTATTTTATTTTATTTTATTTATTTTATTTTATTTTAATCCAATTTTATTTTATTTTATTATTTTATTTTATTTGCTATTGCATGCCTTTCAAGTTTTTTTATAGCAATATAAAAACATGCATTAATGGGTCACTTCGAAAAATACAAGAACATCAGTGAAGTACGCACAGTTAGATGCAAGAAAAAGGATGTACTTACAACCATAATAGTTTATGGTACCTAGCTCTACAGTCACTGAAATTTCCACATGAAAATAAAATCCAGTATTACCATATTTTATTACCATAAAGTATGACCATAAAGTACGGTAATACTAAGTACAGTAATACTTCATATATGAGAGGCCACAATAGGACAACAATGTAATTTTAAAATTCAAGCAAAAAAAGATTTGTATATTTACTTGATAATCAAAAACACACTGATTTGCTGCTCTTGCTACTTATTACTTGGACTCAGATGAATGCAGCAGTTGGAAAAACTCATTCCAGTAATGATATACACTGTTTACTTACACTCCAGCTTCTGCCCATCATTACTAATGCACAACAGCTTGTGTCTGAAAATCACCCCCCATCTAATACCGTTCACCACAAAATCAAATTTGTGCTTGGAAACCTAACCACCCCTGGCTTTGCCCTGCATTCATTTACAAAAGGATAAATCTGGAAGGCCTGTGTTTCTGAAGAAGCCCCTGACCACCTGTGACCCAAATCAAAGAGACACCCTAGTTCTTATATAAATATATATCCTGAAGTGGCATTGACTCCTGAAAACAAGATCCTCATTATTCACCTCTGCTAAACTTTGGATCTTCCAGACCCAGGAGTCTAGGAAAACCTCAACAGAAGTTAAGGGGTTTATGTTATTTAAGCCCAAGACACCCCCTACTTTTGCTGATAGCTATTGGGACACATTACAAATGGAGGTACAAGAGTTCAAAAAGCAATTTACATGGGTGAGAAAACCAGTATAACATCACATAAAACCAGTCACACAGAGACATAAAAACAATTATGAAAGAGTAAACAAAGAAAATGAGAGAAACAAACTCATTATGGGGTCAAAAATATCCACAGTTGCTCACATTTCAGGAGATAAGTTAGGAAATTCAAATGCACTGGTTTCGTTCATGGTGTCAGTGTCACAGAAATGGAACTACTTATCTGAAACAAGAACTAATAAATTATTATAGAGAGTCTGTGCAGGAGTGATCACAGTCAGTCTCAGCCCATGCCATTCCCTGGCACTTCATGAGCCTCCCCTGAAGACTACAGATATTCTCTTAGCTTCTCTTCAAACCACAAGCACAGGGGTTTCCTTTACCTAATGAAAAATGTAATTTTGTAAATAGCCACTTGGCTGGGAGCCTGCTATCCGGTCAGTTTGGTGCTGTGAAACTAGCAACAAAAAAGTGCACAAGACAGTAATAGGACTGTTGAGCAATTGCTTTGCAAATGCCTCTCATTAAACAGGTTCACTTGCATTTTACTTCTGAACAATCGGTGTATTTTTCTCCTTACTGTGATTACAGAGGCAAGAACAAGAAGACAACGAGAGACAAGCCTGTGCCCATGTACATCTGCAGGACGACAGCCCTGTGAATGGTGACAGCTGAAGAAAGGGGCCTCCTTAGGCTTGAGCAAATCTTTCTGGAGACAAAGCAGTGACTTCTGCAAATGTACTGCTACTCCGCACCAGTTCACCAAGGTTGCACGGTCTGCAATAAGAGCAGCAATTGCTGCTGAAAATCACACAGTGCCAGCTAGCATTTCTCCACTACCTATTGATGCCTAGCTGAGTGGTTTTCTAGTTGCTATTTCCCCTCCGGCAACTTCTGAGGCAGGATGTACTTAGTCTGCAGTGTGATCTGCCAAGAGCCCTTCTTGCCGCTTTCTGTACCATCAGATCACTAGTGGTTGAGTTTATTGTGGAATGTATATTGTAGATATGAATTGTACACTGTTTATGTCTCACAGGGACAGGTATTCAGACCCCATGTCCCCAAATGACAGTTTGCACACTACATGCAATTAAAAACAAAAGAATTCTGGCAGGTAAAAGTGTTTTGTGGCTTATTTGCTGTGTCAGGCAGTCTCTCCTCCTGGGAGGAGATGAGCAGACAGGAATCCCTCAGTTCCAGATAGAACCCACAAAAGGGGCCAGCAGGGCCATCGGGGTAGCTCATCGGGTAGACAGACCCGGGGCTTTGGGCTGGGTAAGCACCTTCCTCACACAGCACAGTCAACAGCCTATCTTACAAATGAAGGTACAAGAAAATCTCCCCCCATCTGTCTGAGATGAATGGGAATGGGCCAAATCCTCAAGTCCTTAATCAGTTCTTGGACAACGACTACCCCATAAATGGCACTTCCCTTGAATAAGAATCAGTTTCAGGCACAGACTCAGAAAAAACAGAATTCAGCACTTTGTTTGTGGTGTGTTTTGAATTAAAACAAGAGCTAATTAATCACTTTCATTGCTATTCTAAAATATTTTTCAGAAATAATATTTTAGCCACTTGCTTTCAAAATGAGAAAAGGACACCTTATTTAGATGAAAGCATAATTTAAGATGCTAATAACCTAGCAAATATGACCCTGCCTTTTTGATGCACTGGACATTAACTGTAATACAGTAGATCTGCAGCATGATCATTAGTGCTTGTTCCATTTCCTCTATTAGATAATAGCAAACACAATACCCTCATTTCCTTATTGCTGATGGCAGCAGCACTGCCAGACTCTTTTGACTGCAAATCTTCTTTTCCCTTTGTGCTGCAAAAGGAGCTTTGTAGATAGCTCAAAACAAGCGTCCAAATACTTTTTTGACAAAATAATTCTGAGTCAAGGTACTGATAAAGTAGGCTGGTGTGATAGAAAAGCCTGTTCTATTCCCCTTCATTTGAATATTTAAATCTATTATTAACAAGAAAAAATAGTTGTAAATCTGTTTACAACAAGCAAGTGAAACAAATTAATGTAATCCAGCAAAATGTATCCAGTCATTCAAAATGCTCATGCCCCCTAAACAGATAAGCCTGTGCATGAAGTCATTTGTTATTTAACCTTGCTTCAGAGGGAGAGTATTTAGGACATAAATGCCTTCCTCTCCCAGGCAGTGGCAGTGCTTCAGTAGGTTTCTTATAGAACCTGACAGTTCACCTACTTGCTTATTTGTTCTTGACAGTAACGTGCTAGAAAGGTCTTCACAGGATGATCGTGAAGCCTTGTTAAGATGTTGTCACCAAATGGGATTAAAGGCCAAGATGATCTCCTGGCCTCTATGGAGCCCTGTCTGTACATGATGTGTTAAACCACCATTCCCTGGGAGGAGACACCCTCAAACCTCACAAGAGATTTAAATTAAGGGGAGAAGGTCTATATTTTTCCCACAAAACAGTATGATATAAATCCAACCATTGGTTCTACCTGCTTTCACTAACTGCAATTGTAAGAGCAAACAAATGTCTCTCCCCTCGTTTCATTCCTTCTGTCTGTCTGACATGCTGCCTTGATACATAGAGTCTATTATGTGTCAGAGACAGGTTCTTTTACAGAAATCCTTTTTAAAACCATTGTTAGAACCTCTTTATTCTGCAGTCTGATACAATGACCATTATGTTTATGGTATTTCAAGAGGCTACAAACAAGATCATAGCACGCAGCTGATAATATGTTTCTCACTATGAGCAGACTTGTCTTTCTATCTTTCTTGTGCTGTGATTTCACTACAATATCGTAAATAGTAAAATTATAATTATACAAGCTCTCCTCCCTCACCCACTGTTACATCCCATGCACTGTAAAACCATTTGCAGTGAGCTATCCATATATTAGGATGCCATTTAGTTATCGTTTCGTACTTTATTTCAGGACACACTTCACACAGAATCTAGAGTACCTGACAATTATCCTGACTTTGTTAAATCAGGTAGTACAATGAGTATATCTCTGTATGAATTTTCATAACAAAGAAATGTCACTTTGGAACTTTTTAAGAGTTGTAACTCTGACATATCCGTCTTCAGGTCAGGCATTTCTTTGTAACCCACAATTTAAAATTGTTGGAAACACTGTTAGCAGTCATTGTGTCTACTGTCACTTTAAGGTTATATCTATGAATACATACAATTTTGTCACATCCACAAAATTAACTTAATAGAAGTAGATAAAACTGTCATTGTGGAGGCTTACACTCTAGAATATATTCCGCAGGAAATCTTTTTGGTCTACAGTCAGTCAACAAGTTACAGGTAAATTGTGTGCTAGATACACTGTTTTGAACCTAAACAAAATACAACACAAAAGAAAAAAAATGTGTTGTTGTTTTTTTCTTGTTGTTGTTTAGTTGGTTGTTGTAGTTTTGTTTTGTTTTTTGTTTTTTTTTAACCGAGATAGTTGACATAAGTGAGGTCACTTCTCATACGTTGATATGTGTGGATGCAGGAGAAAGGGAACAATTTGGCATGTTGCACGAGACAGAAAAAGGCAGGCAACCCTGTGAAGAAACCACTTTTAGGAACAGACATCATGGGAAGCAGAGACAGATATGTGGGTTGCATCACTGGCTGGCAGTACTGATGTTGAATCTGACTGCTCTCTTTTCCCTATTATTACAACAGGCTTTAGAAATAATCATGACCACACAAAATAACACGCATTACTTGCATTTTCACTTATTTTACCTATTGAATACAACTATGAAACTATGCAGTTATGGCTCTGAATGTAGAGAAATCAGTTTGATAAAGTGAAGATAATTAGTATTTCCTGAGAGAAATACTAATTCAGGGAGATGGGCAAAGTTTTGAACTCTATATTACTTTTTATTTTCAGAAAACAGCATGTCTTTCAATTAAGAAAAAAAAGTCAGAGAATAGTAATAATTTCAATGTTTTAATAGATTACAGAACTCAATTTGCAATTAGAATTTTAGAGCTATTTTAGTAAATTTATTTGAATACAAAGCAGACATTCTCAGTATAGTTTTCAAATTCCTCTTAGATTTATGTATGGTATGCTTGTGCATCACGTGCATGTGCAAATCTCTTATCCACTTAGACATAATTCTGGTTAGGCGTTTAACTGGAAATGGCTAAAAGTACATATCTGATTTCCGCACAACTCTGAAGAGTTTCATATGTTCAATTTGTGCAAAGTCTATGACCACAAGCCATGCAGATGTCCTTAATATGATTTTTTTTACATTATTAATTTGTAAACAAAAATTATATTAAAAAAAAAAATGTTTCATTAAGTACACTGCAGATCATAACTGATCACAACTGAAGAGATTTGCCACAGGAAGTAATGAAATATGAATATTGCTGCCCTTAATGCGCAGGTGGTAGCTCTTCAGGTATTCAGCTAAATTGCTGTAAAATATTTAGCATCTAAACTACTTCTCACAATTAAAAATTCAATATTCTCCTGTGTTTCAGCATCAATGAGTAACTATTAAGAATGGTATTTTTTTTTCTCTTTAAATAAAGTGCAAATTACCAGTAAAAGAGGTCAACAAAAGGAGGGGACTTAGAAAATATTGGGTGCCTTGTAACCATATTTGATAACTAGGTACCATATTTGTAAAATGAACAGATTCTTTAACTAATCGTAGAAATCATGATGTATTTCTTTATAGGGATGGATCCGCTATTTTCAATTGCTATTGGCCTGTTGAGTGGCATGGAATTACTCAAGAATTTGTTTTTGTAATTCTCCAGTCAGTGTCACATTCACAGTTGAGTAAAATGAATTACATCTAGCCAACAGCAACAAACTTTGTACATGTCCTGTCATGTCAGTATCTTACCATTCGTTAAGATTTTCTAAAAATGGAGATTTCTTAATGGTAACAAAAAAGTTACATGTTAAAAAATGCATTTTACCAAAGTTTTTGAGAAATACTGCAGGACCTAAATATACAATAATTTGAATTTTCTATGTCAGTTTGCTAAAGTTATGTTTAATAAACTCATTTGATCCTAAAACTCCTGAAATAGAACTGCCGAAAGACTGCCTATACTGTATGGGAATTTTTAAATTTAGGGCTCCATTAAACACACTGGATCCTATGTAGTTGCATTAGCATTATAATAAGCTCACAAAAAGGACCCAATACAGAAAGTTACACAGAAAGCTCCTCACATATTCCCATGCAGATTCCCATACAAATCAGTAAAATGCTAATGTTTAATGACTTCTCCTCAGAAGACAGTTTTGAATAAGCATGACAAGACCTATTACAGATTGCTGGATCCATCTGCTCCTCTTTCTTCACAAATTACATCCTTCCCAAAATATGGAAAACAGCTCAAATCTGAATGCACAGAGGTGTTTACACTAGCACTTGTGAGTTCCCAGGACTTAAGGCCACTACATTCTGCACTGCATCACTGCTGAACACTGTAAAGCAAGCATAAGTCCTAAATTTCAAATGTTATTTCAGAAAACCTTTTTCTCTAATGTTGATCTTGAATAGGCCAGGAGAAGGGACAACAGTGTGATGGAATTACTGTTGCTTTTTGGAGAAAGAGCATGTTGCAGAGTCCACACTACAACCACAAGCCATCCTTGCAAACCAGGCTGAGTATATAGCTGGTCTTCCAGAGTATGCCTTACTCTTCACTCTCCTCAACAAGCCAAGAGAAAATACCATACCCACTTGTAAAGGGCAGCAAGGGTGTTTTCCTTACTCTTCACAGTGGCAGGACACCAAAGGAGGATGGTTCCACTTGGAAGAGGCTCCTCTCTTTTTCATGTGGTCCAAGGAATTTCACCCAAAGATTTTCATCTCAGAGTTTTTTTCCCGAGAATGGAAGGATTATGCAAAATACCAGTAGTTAATACTAACAGCTGCAATGAAGAAGCCCAAGAATATGTACAGTTCTGCACATAGTCTACCCCTTCAAGGGCCAAAGTTTTAGGAGATCAAAGAAGCTAGTCTAGGGAGCTAGGGAGTACTCTGAACAAGATTTGGTGACTGGATATTGGGCTGCTGCTGGGTAAAAGTACATTTGTATGAATTTTCCAGTCACAATTGCTGAATCTGGAGCCCAGTAGTTGGTAAAGATGAAGACGATATTACAAACAAGTGGGTGTTGTTTGTACAACAGGGTGCATATTACAGCTCTAACCAGACCTCATCTGACAATAAAACACTCCATAATTACATCCTGTGTATCCACTATTTGCAGCTCATTTGACACACAACACGTTACATGACAGAGTGTAAAACAAAACCCGGCAACAGATACATAGCAATAAACTTTGTATGCAAAATATTATATTCATACAGTCACTTTTCCAGGATATTACAGCTAATATTCCTGTAAGAAAAAAAGTATACTTACGACTTTGAGACTGTGTTTCATCCCTTAAAAAGGGCCACCATGCATTCTAATCTGTGCTTTGCTACAGGAATCAGAGTGAGGACAACAGCTCTTAAACACTGTCACCAGCCAGTGTCACCAACTGTTCTGAACTACTTATGCCTCAGGGACATGGGTGTGAACACCACATCTTGATGAAGGTTCTGCAAGCAAGCCGTACCTCCCAGGCAGGCTTGAGGATGAACATAACTCATATCACCTCAGTGACATGAGATGGGTGAAGAATTTGGAAGAATATTTCCCCAAATAGACAATAGCTACTGTCTCTCATCTGAATTCAGTGTTTACCTCCCTGTTCTTCCAAAATGTTGCCAATAAAACCCCCCAAAATGAAGAATGCTAGAGTGCAAGTGTTAAATCTGAAAACAAACAATTTCTGTGCTTTTCTTCTAGATCCTGTTGGTGGATTAGACGGAGAATGGCAAAAGTGGATGATGCCATTAGGGAACACGATACAACATCATAATCCTTAGCACAGAAGTGCTGCCAGAAAAACCAAGTTTCTTTTGTCTTACAGTATCAAGATTTGGGCCTTTTAATCACCGCTGCACGCTCAAAGAGCATGCTGGATCTGGACTAAAGCTTCAAGTTACTGAAATACCACTTTTGAATAAGCATGATGAAAATTTTAAAAATGTTATATTTCCACTTTGTGGACATGACTAAGAATTCTTTCTTCCTCAGCAAAAAAGCCCAGAGAATGAGATCAGAACCGCTGTTTGCCAACCATAACTCGAACAACACATATGCCAGGACCAGATTCAGAAAACCATTCCCTAATACCAGTGAGGTTCATCAGGGAATGGGAAGAGATTTGCAAGTATAAATGTCTCTTCTATTATAAAGGAAATCTTTTGCAAAATCATCTAAAGAGGTGGAAAATAGATATGATAGAAGATACATACATATATATATATATAATTAGAAGATATATATATTATTATTATATAAAGAGAGGAAGTAGATATTCTTCAATATCTACAATCATGCATAAGATTCCTCCTCATATACACAGAATTCACAAATTTTGTTACTATTCTACACAGGTCTTTATCCTGTGATGCAATATATAGCCATCCCTGACATTGTCTTTTGTGGAATTTAACTTGATGAGACTTTGCTTCCTACAAAATTGAGTCCTAGATTTCTTCCCTACTTGTCTTAATAAACTTACTACCTAGGTGTATATTGATAATATAACATAATAGCCTTGTTCAAAATTTCAAATTTTGTGACATTTATACCTTGGTTAAGTTTTCTTTGTAGCTGATGGCTCAAACCAAAATCCATCAGTCATCTGCATTTCAAATTTGGACTAACTCAATGATTGCACAGAAAATATTAAACTTTTTCTCAATCTTCTTCTAATGTTCACTTGCTTATTGATGCTAAAACCCCAAGATATTTTAATCAAGTCTCCTGGTTTAAAGATCTGATTTCCTAGTTTGCTCTAAGCTCTAGTTGTGGGACACACCAGTTACTCATTGTTTGTAAAATGAAACTGCAAGCTGCATGTTCATTTTTGGTTCTTAACTACTATCATAGATGATAGGACAGCTGAAAGTTCACTGAAATGAATAGTAACATTTGATCTAGATTTATCCCCTCAAAGCTGCAAATGTATGAGTGCCCTCAGCTGTTGCACTCACAGATGAGAATTCAGCACACGCCCTGTGAATTTACCTGACAAGGAATGGAATAGAAGTGTCGGCATACAACAAGCTTAAAGTGGCAGAAAACTGAAATAAAAAATAGAAACATACATGGAAGGGGTACCAAAGATAGCTTCAGGAAAATGTTCCTATCTAGACAAGATAATAGCCAGTCAGAAGAAAACAACCTATTATAAAATGTGATGGGAAATTAACTTAGGTACTGCTGGTTGAGTTCAAAATTACATATAAAAGGTATGCTTGTAACTACCCTAATTACAAAAAGAAAATTGTTAAAAATTATTTCAAATCTGAAAATAATGAAAGAAGTAATTTAACCCTCAAGTAGAAACCTATCACTTTGACACTAATACAAAATAGGCAAGAAGGAATATGGTTTATTTTTAGTGACAAATATAAAGTATGAAAGTACACATTCAAAAAAAAAAAGTATAATTTTGTTAAGTTTCATCGGTTAAGAAGTACAATATATTTTGCAATGAAAATGCTTAAATATCTTCTTCTGACCAATATTTCAAAGACGCTCTGATAGATGCTCAATATTTCAAGGATTCCCTAACATCAGTAACTCATTCTGCAAGTCAGGCAGTTGAAGACCTGGCCTCAGGACATCTGTGTGCAGAAATTCACTTATGACATAAAACAGAAAAGCTGCCACCAGAAAAAGCATGCAGGAAAACCATTCTTTATTCAGCTCATCCTCTGAAAAGGAAAGAAAGGACAATGGTGTGCAAAGAGAGAGAAATTCCCCATATGCATCTTCTCTCAGGAATGCAATTCACACTGTTCTGAAATGCTGGATAGCAGCAAAACCTCCCCAAACAGCACAGCAAAATAGTTAAGGGGATGAACACTGGCTTGCCCTAGTTTCATAAAGGCCTTTCATCTTATGAAAGAGGCTGTCTTCTGGCTTGAAGAACAAGGGAAGTATAACTGAAAAGACGAAGGTGTGGCAGAGAGAAAAAAAAATCTTCCCACTAGGAGCAAATACAGTCATGGGCCTTGAAAACTGGATCAGATATGTAACCACCAGCATACAGAAAAATTGTGGAAAAGACGAATTGAACTCTTTAGTATTTGGGCAAAATTGACAATACTGTTTTTGTTGTTTCCTCTGTTCTTGGGAGAACAGATAACTGATACCTTTATGCTGGTCTGTGACCTGGAAGATTAAGATTCATTTTCTGTGTGCTGGTCTGACTGCCTGCATAATTCTTGGTATGCCAGTTAGAGACAGACTTTCAGGTATTCAGGTGCTGCAAGAAACAGATAAGCTTAGAAGCTTTGGGGTTTAATTTAATTTAATTTAATTTTAATTTTAATTTTAATTTTTTAAAAAACAGTGTAACTCCATTGGGTTTAATAATTTCAAAAGGAACTAAACAAAAACATTTAAGTGCTTTTAAAATCCCACTACCCTTGATTACATGCTTTCAAAGTGTCTTTGAAAGACCTTTGTTAAATGAAGAGATAATACCTCCTTGTGTCAATGATACACTGTGAGGACAGATCTATTACTACAGTATTATAGCAGCCCTTAACAACGGATGTATAAAACAAGCACACTACTTTGAGACAGTTTAGCAAAGTGATGTCTAAATGTTTCTCTTGCTAGGAGCAATTTCTAAAAATTGTGGAGGCCAAAATGCTTAACTGGTGTCAGCAGGGTATGAGTTGGCACGGTCTGTTGAGGAGATTGTGTAATTATCTGTTTTGGAGAATGACCCACTGATATATGTTCTTTTATTTGGGAAAGATCACTCTTCTGCAGCAGCATTTTCCAGACAGATCCTAATGGTGACTCCAGTTCTGCTCACAAACACCATTCTGTCAAGGTTTCAGTCCAGTCTAGCACAGTATCTCAGTTGGGCTGCAAAGATCCCAGTTTGGGAACAGCCACTTCCACAGCTTTCATAGCTTTGGCATGGATGTTGAGTGCCAGGTGTAAAAGCAAAAATCAATACAACCATTCTAACCAGTGATCTAGTACCACGACCTATAAAATCTAAACTTGAGCTACTGCATGCTCACGTAAAGTCCAGCTTTTTGGCTTCTGTACATTTCTGTTCCACTAATTTCAACCAAGCTAATACAGTTCATACAAGCTGTAGACCTTCATCTGCTTCCTCCCTTTTAAAATAAAGAGCTGAAACATCTTCTGAACCATCTTTCAGAAAAACATAATCATATTTCTGCAGAAAAAAAATGGATAAATAATGGAAAAACAACCTAACTGGGGCACTCTCACTGAAAGAAAATATCAGCCAAAAAATAATAATTTGACCTAATTTTAAGAATACAAATAGATTATGTTGTGCACTAAACTTAAATATATAATTTAGACTACATATTAACTTCTTCTCACTACTAGGTACCTTCCACAGAGGTCAGCCATCACCCCAGTCCTATCCTCGGGAGCACCTGGCACCTCTGAGACACTGCATCTCCTCCAACAATCTGTAAAGTTCCTGCCTCTACACTGCCATCCACCACTCTTTTGCATGTGATTGACAGCTGTTTCTTTTTTATTTGTTTGTTTGAAGAGTCCCACACTCTAGGAATACAGCCAAAGTCAGTCACATCCCATCTGCATTATTTGCACACTGCTGAGTGCTTCTGTCTGCTCCAAGTTCTTTGCAGTCTTTCTGCTACCTGACTGCTTCACCCCAAACATCTGCTACAGGCAACCACACAATGCCACAACCCAAAATACCTGCTGCTGACCCTGAATTCAGACTGTCAGGCACATCCTTACTAATATCTTATTATCACAAGTTAAAATAGCCTCCATATTTCTATTTCTCTGAAATCCTTGGAATGACCCAACTGGACTGTTTCTTCTTGTCCAACATGACCCCTGTCATCTGCACTGGAAGTGATCAGTGCTAGTGTTTAGACTAGAAAGTCAAGAAATTAATTTCTTAGTTATTTCCCAGCATCTGATTGCTGGTTTGGTGAACATACAGTGTGAAATCAGATGGGAGAGTTACAAGTGACAAAGAAAAAGAGATAGTGTACAGAAATACTCTATGCAGCCATAAGAAGCCGTCATCTTCTTTGCTCAAAAATCTTTCTACCTTCCTCTAGGTGGCAGAATATGACATAGTTGTGCAAAAATTCAAATTTTTGAAAACCATACAAAATACAGACGAAGAAGCTATATCACAAACTAGACAATCTACTAGGCCCATACTTTATTCTGCCCTCTCTCAGTACTACTGTCATTCTGTGTATGTGCAATCTGAAGAGCAGTGAGAATTAATTTTTGGTTTGACATGTTTTAAACTATACTGTCTACCTTCCTTATAGTCCACACTTTCTTGTGATGAGTCTTGTTTGTGTTTATCACTTCTGCATAGCATCAGAAACTGTGATGGGTCACCTTCAGGCAACAACTGGAAATGAAACATAGCTATTTTCATGACAATCTTCTGCAGGAATCTCTCATTCAAATTCCTATAACTTTTTACACCATCAAAAATGATTAGTCAATCTATTATCCTTTTAACTTGAGAGAAAAGTAATGCACTCTCTTTAAGGTTCCATGCAAATTACTGTGAATTACTCTGAAAAAAAAATGAATGAGAAGCTACACGAGTGCCAGTGATTACAAATTACTTTTAGGGCTAAAATGATCAGTGTTGAACACCATAGGGTTTTGAGACTGGACAGAGTATGCACTCCACTGTAATAGATGACAGAGCATTAAACATATTGCTGACTGCCATCCTATGCCACTTCTTACCCTTTAAAGTGGCACAACCTTAAAAAAAAGATCAATACAAAATAATTACAGGAAGGAAGTTGTGTGCGCTATCTCCAGTGAACTTTTCTGTTTCTTTCATACCTAAGTATTTACTGAGCCATTACAGGTGAAAAAATAGATATTAAACATATAAGGCTAGACAATACTCACAGCAACTGCCTCCAAGATTTGTTTAACAGCATCAGCAGCATCTCGTTCACTGTAATAACCCTTTTCCACAATCCTACAGAAAAAGCAATGGAAGAAATTGCATTCAGGATTATGCATCAAGGTAAATAAACTGTGCAGTCAAAAGCTTCTTTTGAAAAATAAGCTAAACAACAATCAAATTTAAATACTCCTGGGAGTCTGGAGTGCCCTCTAAAGCATAGAAAACAGCCCTTTTGCAATTCAGGTTACTTTGATTCCCAGCTAAATGAGAAGCTGAAGTTGAGATATCAACTCAGCAAGAAGAAATAATACGTACATATTCAGCTGAAAGGGTTTGGAATTTTCTAAAACTCATGGATTCTGAATTGCTCTCATATAAAACTAGGCATCCTTTAAGAACTGCTTCTTCAGATTTACCTTTATCTCTGTACCTCCCTTGTTTATTTATTAAACAAAAGCATCATGCCCTATCAACACAGATCTGAACTGTATAGAAGAAAGGGTTGGTGTCAAAATCTACCAAATTTAAATTATCCACTCAGTATCACAGCCTGAACAATTGTCTTTCTTACCTAATCAGCAGGAAATCAGGACACTGTTGTCAAAAAAAGCAGTTTCATTAAAACTTAAACTATTTTTTTCTTCTTAATGTAAATTGCTGGTATACTATATTTTGTACAAATGACATACAATAGTGTGTTTGTAAACATGCTGACCACATGTAGCTTTTGATGAGTTCAACTATTATGTGTTTTGAACGTCCTGAAAAATCTCCTCTGCCCCCTTCCTTTGCTTTTACATCAAATCACTTTCATAAAAACAATCAAAACCCCAACTTTCTTCTTCAATATTATCTCCCCACAGTAAGGGTTAATGCCATTTTCTGGGCTGCCCTGCTAAAGCCCTGGCCTGTTACTGCATGCTTCACTTTTGGAAGAACATGGGCAGTGGCAGTGGGTCTGAGTGCTGACTCAGGTTTTTCATCGCATGTTCTGCAATAATAGAAACTGCCATTACAGAATAAAGCACAACATGAATGCACAGTTCAGTTCAAGAAAGTCAGCAAGAGAACCAGATTTGCACAGGGACATGTAAGAGGTTAATAAAAGAAGGACATATCACTAACATTTATTAATGGTCCATAATAATGGTTTGGCAAGAAACCCAACAGTCTTTTTACCTTCATATTTAACTACACACATTATTTGTGAATCAGAATAATTCTCCCTCAAAGAATTTGACCTAAAAGGTGAAATCTTTGACCCGAAGTTTTGATTTTTCACCATATTCAGTTTTTGAAGCCCAAGAAAACATAGATATTGTCTAGAAATTGAACCTGTGCTGCCTAGTCATGTATTTCATCAAGTGATCTGCAAGCACGCAAACTAATATTAGAATACAACGCTCAAAGAACCCCAAGAACCTAGAGAGGAACAAACCTAAAATGTCTGAAGTCAACAGTTACTGGGAAGACCTCCTGCCTCAAGGTCCAGAACCAGATTCTGCTTATACCAAGACCAGTATCCTCGTTTCTCCCTACTCCTCCCACCCTTTTCTCTTAGACAAAAAGTTATAAAGTATGCAATCAAATGCCACATTACAGTTGAAAGCACGATTCCTCCTTGCTACCTGAGGCTCTGTGGATTATCCCTGTCTGGTAGGTTACACTGAGAGAACTGAGCCCAGTGACCCTTTTGCCTGGGTCTTTGCTACCCCGTAGTGTCTTGGCTTCCTTCTTCTTTTGAATTCAGTATTTATTAATCTATATGAAAAGTATTTAGGTTTAGCCAGCAATTTCCTGTCTTCAGCATTTGAAAGCATTTCTGAGAACACTGACTTCACTCCCATCCCACCATCCCGCTTCCCTGCTAGTGTTTTGGGTGCTAACCTGCTCCTCCCACCATACCACAATAAGCATGTTAAAAACACTGCCCTTGTCTTTCAGGATTTAATGTATTAAAGACATTCATAGCATAATAATTTTATTAAGCTTACAATCTTTAGTAAGGCATGGCAGACAGCAACAAAATTTCAAAGCTGGTAACGAGGTAATGAAACCAGAAAGCCTGTGCTTCTCCGCTGCCACTTTTGGGATCATATTGCTCCTGCTAATGACCTTCAGGTTCTTGAGGCTTGGCAGAGGGAGCGTCCTACTACTAGTAGGTCCTTGCAACTACAGCAGAGGGGCTGTGCTAGTTTGACCCTCTGCTTCCAAATTGCCACAGCTTTTAGAATATATTCTACAAGGCGCTGTAGGGAAAGAAAACAAGCAAACAAATGGCATGGGGGCTGTGGACGTGCTGCACACCAGCTGAGCTGCTGGAAGCTCTCAGGGTTTAGTTGCAATGCTGGTAATGCATGCATCCCCAGGGAATGGGACACCTTGCTCATGCTGGAGTCAACACAATCCAACAGCTGCAAGACCACCTTGTGCATCTCAGCTTGGACATGGGCCAGGCAGGAGGCAGACAGTTTTAAGGTTTCACCAGGATTTGAAACACTCAGATTTTCCAACATATGTGTTTACAATCAGAGAAATACATGGCAATTCAGGTACAGTTCAATACACCCTTTTCCATCCAACAAATACCTAATTTTATGATATGGTCTATAGCCCAGTATTTGCTCTATTCTTTCTTTATCAAACAGATAAAGTTAAGAATTAAAAAAAAAAAAAAAAAAGACATCTGTTAAATGCAGTCTTTTTTATAAAAAATAAAAATAAAAATTTCCTCCAATCATCACAATCGAAGAAATGTTGAAGCTCCTGTCTTCCTGTCAATTCCCAGCCAATGCAAGAAAGGCATCTACCAACTGCCTGTCTCCTGGAAACATGGGAGATCAAAGAGATGCTCAGGACTGGCACCCTGACCACAGCATGTAAATCAGAACTCCCTGCCTCACACAACTATATACCAGTATTGATAGGATATTGTTTTCATTATTTACATTTAAACACTCAATGGAAGAAGCACACAGAGGCTGAAGATGAAGACACTGTGAATTTACAATTTACAGTAAATGTATGTAATGAAGCATGGGCCCATATTTCAGGGGAGCAATTCAAGACAACTGTAAAATTATTGTGCAATGCACATGGCTCACCAGCTGAAGTTACCTTTGAGTAACATGCACTGGCAAGCCAATTACACCTCATGTAACATGTAGTTATCTTATTTGTTTTTCAGAAGTCTAGAGCCCAGAGAGATTGAGAATACAAACCTTACTCTTAATTAATGATAATCTAGCAAGTAGAAAGCCTGATCTTCTGTAACAGCAGTAAATGAAATAAGACATACTTATTCATACTAGAGATGAAAATTTATTTTTAAGGGTATTCTGCTTTAAAACTGAAACCAGATCTTAGGCAGTAGGAAAGAGTACTGAAAGAAGACTCCTGTAGTTTAGGTCTGTTAATAAAGCTGGGGTATCATCTGCATATCTATTTTTTGCATTCTCCCTGTGATAGTTTACATAAGACAAAGGGTAGGTGTGCCAGTTTGCTACCTGAGACTAGTGAAGCTTCTTTACAAGGATTTTTCAGTTTCAGCTGGCAGCTTAACACTGACTCATTGTCCTTTTTTTCCATAAAGTGAAGGAAACTTGCAGGAATGTCTTATTTTTTTATTATGGAAATTAAACAATTATTTATACCTAGCTTACGGAATGATCTTTAAGAAATGCCTAGATGAAAAAAAATCAAGCCTTCACTGAGAGGACAGAAAAACAAGAAAGGTAATGGTAAGGAACTAATTAAATCCTGTCTTTGATATGCAAATGAAATAGCCTGGTAGGCCAAAAGAGTGTTTGAGAGAAAAACTGGGAGGAAGGCAGAAGGGAGTGGGAAAGAATGGATGCAGAAATGCCATTTTAAAGTCAAAGAAAAATTGGGTTGGCAGAACACTAAATTTGCTGGCACAAACACTCAGAAAATTCAAGACAGAACTTCACATCAATGATGACTTTCTAGAGCAAGCAAAAATACCATACTGATGCTATAGAGAATTCATATTCTCATACCTACCTGTGTAGAACCACATCTATGCCTGCACATACACAGTTAATGAAATACGCCAATTCAGTTATTTACACTTGTACCCAGCCAGACACACACCTAGTACATACTGATGGACATCAAGCCGCAAGTCTCCTAAAATGCCACCTGGTTTAACCTTACCTTTCCAAGCACACATGAATGAATTTGAAAGAAAACCTACTCCTGCTGTAAGGAGAAGCATTTCCCAAAGTCATCTCCCCTGCTCTCCTGTAGGGCAGCTAGGGATGCTGGTGCTCAGCTAAAGAACAAAACCATCTATAGTGGCACACTGCCCCACAAACCAAAAGGTAGCCCGGGCAAAGGCTGCAACCTTTCTCCTGTGATTAGTGCTCTTGTCTGTGCAGCAGGCAGATGAAATCTGGCAGCTTCCATATGGTCATTAAGAATGCATACTGAAGTGTTTAACAACTTGGAGTAATGTTTGCCAAATCCCACCCAGCCTTGGTAGCGTTTCTGTTCATTCTGAGTACTCGGAGGCTTCTGACAATATTCTTTAGTTTTCCAGGCAGTTTTCAGTGTAGCCTCTAGACATCTATGCTGTTGCTCTGCTATGGAAGTGTGAAGCATCCTCTGCTGCTTATAATGTTTTCATTATGCACATCTTCATCAGAGTCTATATCAGCACTGGCATAAAGTCCTACAGATGTTCACCACACGTCTGCAGCCTGCAGTGTAATTTGGAAGGACCATACACTGGATTTTACTCTTGTTGGGACCTTCCCCTTATAACTTGTTATTTCACATTCATATGAAGCCACTGAAAGCAATAGGATATCACTGTAAAAGAATGTGGACACACTTGCTCTGCAGATACTGTATTACTCATGTGGAAAACAATAAAAGGAGGAGTGGAGTCCTGCTAAACTAAACACATTTGATCTAAAAATCAATAAAATGTACAAAACACTCATATCCTAACTCTTTTTATAGTTTAAGGAAAGATCTTGAATCAAGGCACAGGAGAAACACTGTTAGCTCTTGGGTCTGTCAGAGACTTCCTGTAAACATTGTAGTCTACAGCTACAGAGTCTGTAGGTATATACTTCACCTTGTCACCTGCACAGAGCTGTTAAGATCTCTAACTTTCAAACAAATTTGAAAGCTAATTTTGTAGATAATTGAGGAAATCAGCCAGGGCTTGATCCTGTTCCTATTTAAATTAACAGAGGCAGACCTCTATCTTCTCTAGCATCCAGGACATGTCTACATAATATATCTTTCTTTTTTTTTTTTTTTTTCTCAGTCTTTACCAGCAAGAGTTTCAGCCACATAGCCCAGGCCCCAGAAGGCAAGGGCACAGACTGGAAGAATGAAAAAGCACCCACAGTAGGAGAAGAACAAGTTTGAGACCAGCTAAGGAACCTGAAGGTGCACAAGTCCATGGGACCTGATGACATACAACTATGGGTCCTGAGGAAACTGGTGGATTAAGTTGCTAAGCCACTGTCCACCATATTTGAGAAGTGGTGCATGTCTGGTGAAGTTCCCACTGACTGTAAGAGGGGAAACATAAAACCCTAATTTTTAAAAAGGGAAAAAAGGAAGGCCCATGGAACTACAGGTCAGTCAGTCTCACCTCTGTGCCCAGCAAGATCATGAAACAGATCCTCCTTGAAACTATGCAAAGGCACATGGAAAATAAGAAAGAGATCAGTGACAGCCAACATGGCTTCACTAAGGACAGGTCGTGCCTGACAAATCTGGTGGCCTTCCATGATAGGTTACAGCATTGGTGAATAGGGGAAGAGCAATTGACATCATCTACCTGGACTTGTGCAAAGCAGCTGACACTGTCTCCCACGATATCCTTGTCTATAAATTGGAGAGACATGGATTTGATGGATGGACCACTTAGTGGGTAAGGAATTGACTGAATGGTTGCACTCAACGATTTGCGGTCAATGGCTCAACGTCCAGCTGGAGATCAGTGATGAGTAGTGTTCCTGAGGGGTAAGTATTGGGCTGGCACTGTTTGACATCTTTGTCAGTGACATGGACAATGAAATTCTGTGCACCCTCAGCACAGCAAGCTTTGTGGTGCAGCCAACACTCTAGAGGGAAGGGATGCTATCCTGAGGGACATGGACAGGCTGAGAGGTGGGTCTGTGCAAAAATCCTGAAGTTCAACTGCCAAGTGCAAGGTCCTGCCCCTATGTCAGGGCAATCCTAAGCACAAATACAGAGTGGGCAGAGAACAGATTGTGAGCAGCTCTGAGAAGAAGGGGGTTGTTGTTTGATGAGAAGCTCAACATGAGCCAGCAATGTGCACTTGCAGCCCAGAAAGCCAACTGTATCCTGAGCTGCATCAAAAGAAGTGTGGCCAGCAGGTTGAGGGAGGTGATTCTCCTCCTCTAATCTGTTCTTGAGAGACCCCACCTGGAGCTCTGAGTTCAGTTCTGGGGCCCTCAGCACAAGAAGGACATGAACCTCTAGGAGAAAGTCCAGAGGAGGACCATGATGGTCCAGGTCAGAGGAATGGAGCACTTTCCCTATGAAGACAGAGAGAACTGAGATTATTTAGCCTAGAAAAGAGAAAGCTCTGGAGAAACCTTATAGAAAACTTTGCGTACTTAAAGGGGGATTTTACAAAAGCTGGGGAGGAACGCTTCATCAGGAAGTGCATTGAAACAAGGGGTAATGACTTTAAACTAAAAGAGGGAAGATTTCAATTATATTTAAGAAAGAAGTTCTTTACTCTGAGGGTGGTGAGGCACTGGAACAGGTTGCCCAGAGAAGCTGTGGATGCTCCATCCCTGAAAATGTTCAAGGCCAGGCTGGATGGGGCTTTGAGCAACCTGATTTATTGGGAGGTGTCCCTGCCCATGGCAAGAGGGTTGAAACTGTATGGTCTTGAAGGTCCCCTCCAACCCAAACCATTCTATGATTCCATTACAGAGATGAGGCCATAGCAGAAAAAGTTTGCTAGTGATGCTGGAACTGCAAGGAGTCTCAGTATTGACGGTATTTAACAAACTTAGAGCTTCACAGGCACTGATTTGCTCTCCCTTAAGAACGCTTGCCCCCCTTCCTGAATGGGTTAATGGCATACAGCTTGGTCCCAACTAGGACAAACTCATGGCAATAATCCCTGCAAAGCTATTCCTGTTATTTCTTGAGCAATAACAACAAAAGGCAAGAGGACAGTTTAAATGAGAATGTTTTAAATGAAAAGGCTTCCACAGTGGAGTTAAGAACCAGGCAAGCTTTAATGTTACATCAGTTCACAATTAGAAAGTGGCAGGAAGCCAGCCAGTATTATAATTGCACCATCATCATTGCTTGAGTCATTTATCCATACATATACAATTGTAATTATGTGTCCTCTGGTGCCTAGAATTTCATCTAATTCTAAGTGCAAGCACTGACCACACCGTAAGTAGTGTCTTATATACAACCATTTCAAAAAATATTTGTATCTCTTGTCTTTAAGAGAATATTGTAGTCAAATAGACACTGGCTGACTTAGAACAATTCTGGCCAGTGATGGAGAATAAGGTGCTGACTGTAAACTAGTCTAAAGGCATTATTACAACTCTGTACAGGAAAGAAATATCAAATTACATTAGAAAGCCTACAAATGAGCCATAACACACACCTCTTTATTCTGTAAATTACTGTTTTTTATCATTACTACAGCTGAAATCAAGAGACACTAAATGAGCTATTATAACATCAATAAGCATTTTTACTAGAGCCAATTTGTGTGTTGCCTTCTGTTTTTCATAGAATAGGGCATATTTGGTGAAGCCAGTCAGACCTTTTTTTTTTTTTTCACAGTCCTGCAAAAGTGAGGGGGCTCTATCTTCCTCATGTAAAATAGAATTCAAAGGACTGCTGTGACTCATGCTCAGAAGACAAATTGCCACCACTTAATGGGACCAGCCAGCAGAAACAAATAAAAATACTACTCTGCCACTGATTTATAAAACACCCACACTTTTGGGACCAATGAATTCTCTTACTCTTTTTCATGTACCTTAGCAATTCTAATTTCCATATGCAGAAACAAGAAGGCTTCAGGAAATTTTGTTCACAAGAGCATTTGTGAACAGCAAATGCTGTTCACATTTCATTTCATTTCATTTCATTTCAGCATCTCTTAAAAAGACAAGTTCTTTAGAAAAAGTAATTCCTATATATGCTACCATAAAAGAAGGTACTATCAGTTTAAATCTATGTTTCAGATGAAATTATAAGAAATCTGAAATGAAAATTGAACCAAGAGGTAGTCAGCCATAGGCAGTATTTTTAGACAATGGTTGGTGTACTTAATAATGAAATGAAGAAAGAAACAAAAAAACCTGTGGTCAAGATGACAAAGTACAGACAAAGAAAACATATGGATTGTCATAATCATTTGAAGCACAAAAAAGAAAGAGACTAATAAAAACTATTCTTATCCATCTGCACATATTGTGAGCCAAATGAAGGTAAAGTAGAGCTATTTTTTTCTTTTAAAGTAGAGCCTTTTGCTGAAATTAATTTGTAAAAGTGATGTATCAGTGATTCAGCTGAAAGGCAATACATATCAATAAAATCTGAATGGAAAAGACCAACTTCAAGAAAATGTAGCTTATAAAAAACAGATACCAGACTTCATTGAACTGCAAGACCTATTACTACCTGTCACAATAAAGAGGTTAATCGGTAGAAGCAAAACCAGATCAACAAAGGGACCAAGAATCTGATGAAACACATCATGCAGTAGAAAAGAAAGTCAAAGTTAAAAGTATCCAGCAATTACATTTACGTAGAGAGTGAAGAAGGGATGGAGGGTAAAAGGAAGAGATGAGAGAAAAATATAACTGGACCAAGCTTAGGTCATTATTTTAAAAGGAAGGAACTATAAAGAAAATTGAAGAGAGTAATCAAAGGTGTTAACAGAATATAATGAGAAGATTGAGTATATATGTAAACAAACCTTTCAACAGTCTAAAGTTTACTGATTATTAATAGAAGTGTGTTAAAAAAAATAGCTTGATGAACAATTTGGTTCTATCAAATAGTCAAGTCTAATACTTTTTCTAGGAAAAAGACATCAATTTTTATGGTGTCAAGTCATTCTACATTCCATGATCATTGCTGAATTCAACTTTTTTCTCTTTTTTTTTTTTCACTGAGATCTTAAATTTATATTAAAACGTTTGAGTTAAATTATTTGAGATTGAATTCAGTTCTATCTATCTGAGAGTATTTAGAGGGTTAATTCCATCAATTCTGCCATTATCTTTCTCCTTTTACATGGAGAAGAGGTGAAATGGAGAAAAGCTTTTTGATTATAAATCTGCCTTTTAAAGTATCCACATAGAGTTTATCATTTTATTCTGTATGCACAATACAATGTCATACAAAAAACTGATAAAACTCAATTTAATTATTTCTTTCCATCACTCAAACTTCTCATATAAAAGATGTGTCTATGGTCTGAACTCAGTGACACACTTCGTAAGAAGATGCAGTGAGAAGGATGATGTGATAGAGGGATGAAAACTGATCTTTTCCCTTCACTGTTCTCCTCACCCTGCAATTTCCTACCCACAAATGTAGTAGAAAAAAAGGTCCTTAAAAGACTGGTCTTGCAGACAGAGAAAGCAGGGACGAGTCTTAGTGCAATCAGTGCACCATGCATTTGAACAGCTGGGTTACATCTGGGTTTCTGTTTTTCTCAGTGAGATCATGCCCCAGCACCAGTGAAAACTGGCATCAGTATTGCAGCAGTGTGAGAAATGCAGCCATATGCTCTTGGACGTACAGGGCTGGGATGCTCAGAAGCACTAGAGTTGTCCTTCAGGACTCTGTTACAATGCCACTGTTCAAAATGTTCTTCAAGCATGCGTGGCTGTTTCAAACATCCAGGAAAGAAAGAGGAAGGCCAAACAATTTTAAAGGCATGTTTGCCAGAACTGGGATGGAGACACAGCTTTAGGAATGAACTAGAATACCACTTAATTTACACCTACTAGACCTACTGGTGTTCTCTCTCTTTTGGTCATTTTGTCCATTGGTTTGTCTTACTTCACAACCTTTGTGACTACTCACTTACTGGGGTGATGAAAGCCATCATGCAAACTAGCAATAAATATTACAATTTACATAAACTTCTCCAGTTTGGTGTGGAGTTGTATTTATTGTGTTTGGCATGTCAGAATATGGCCTACAATGTGATTTATGAAGTCTGAGAAATAGCCTTTTAAATATATAAGCAAAACCAACTTGATTCAATTATATCAGCGAGGATGTGTAACTGACATATTTGTTGGAATTTATCGCCTTTTGGGTAACACAATTGACCATCATATGACAGGTTATTTAAGCAGTAACATGGATTATATGATAGAAATATTAAATATGGTGAAGGAAGTTTGTGTTAGAGTGGCATGAAACCTGCAGCACATCAGGAAAAGTAATACAATTCCAGAGAGTGAATCTGACTTGGGCATTTTCAAAATCACCTTCATGATAAGGAGAAAGAGTGTGTGAACAAATTTGCTCATCTGCAGCTCAAATACTGTGCAAAAGAAGAATGGACAAATGGGATGGCAGAAAGCAGTAAAATAGTTAATAAAAAAAGTATCTGCATGTTATCAGAAAGAGCAGTACCTGTAACACCAATGAACGTGTTCATAGTAAGGAGAGCAGATACAGTGGTGTGATTGATCCAGTTGTATCATCTGCTAGCAGATAATTTGGAAGAGGCCAAAGGACAACTCCTTCAGAGTACAAAAGTCACTTTGCTGTTTGTGTATAGCAGGTGGTTTACAAAGTTGTGTAGCTGTCCACCAAGCATGTAAGGTCCTGCAAACCCATGGGGTGGTCCCTGCCCACATCACAGTCCTGCTTGCCCACATGTTCTCTGTGCAGGGTCTTTTCTCAAGAACAAGGGAGATTCTTGAGACTTGGTGAAGTCTGCCATCCATATCTGTCACAACCTCACTGTCCAGCAGGAGATTTCCCAGAGCTGTTTGGCTTTAGACTGAGACAGGAGTCATGCAAGCACAGCAGAGGGAGTGCACTGAGATTCTTGCTATGTCAGAATATTCAGGATGTCATCCTTCACACTTGATATAAATATATATAGATTGAAAACATAAACCATGAAAGGGGAATTCTGCCCTAGGGCAGAAAGCTAAGTTTATTTTCAGTGAAACTCAAAAGGAAGCCACTGTATATCATAATACAAGAGTTAGCCCTTCAGCCCTGCTGAAAAAGAAGAAAGGGACAGCTAACATTTAATTCATGTTATTACTGCAGAACATCTTGGCTGCATATTTCTATTAGAGGTGGGGTTTTTTTGTTTTTGTTTTTTGTTTTTTTTTTTCCCAGATCACACACCAGATAAGACTGCATTGCCAAAGTTTCCAGTTTTGTTATATATGGAGAAACAGAGGAGGCTTAACTCAGAAGAGCTCCATAGTATTAGTTCTCATTTGTAGCATCACAAGGGGGCACCGCAATTCTAGTAAACATCTCTCTTCAGGCAACACCAGGCAGCTTTTTGTAAGCAAACTGTAAAACCAAACCAAACTTGTAAACTTGTAACCAAGCTTGTAAACCAAACCACTAAGCATATGATTTCGGTGAAAGATAAACCTGAGTACTCAAATGCCATAATCACATCCTGAGTACAGATAACAGAATGTTGAAAATGTCGTAATGTTGAATTCTAGTTCTGTCATGTAACACAATGCCACATCCCAGATCACATGTGGTCTTTTCAGTTCTCCCCCTCTACTCTGCTCATGTGAGACCCACCTGGAGTAGTTGATTCAGCTCTGGGGTGCCCAGCACAAGAAGGGCATGGGTCTGTTGGAGGAAGTCCAGATGAGGGCCATGAGGATGATCAGAGGGCTGGAGCACCTCTCCTATGAAGACAGGCTGAGGGAATTGGGGTTATTTAGCCCAGAGGGTGGTGAGGCAGAGGAACAGGTTGCCCAGAGAAGTTGTGGGTGTCCCATCCCTAGAAGTGTATAAGACTGGGCAATATGGGGCTTTGAGCAACCAAGTCTTGCGGAAGGTGACCCTGCCCATGGCAGAGGATTTGGAACTGTATGGTCTTGAAGGTCCCTTCCAACCCAAACCGTTCCACGATTCTATGATTCTTCTATCACACACATGGTTGATGCTCATAAAGTAAACATTTTACTGGCCTAGTTGTGTTTTTCCCTTTGCAAACTCTCATTAAACACTCCTGTATAGTATCCCAACCTTTGGAAAAAATGCCCAATCTGAAGCCACGTAGATATACAAGAGGCTATGTGAAAGGTAAGGCATCTTGCACAGGGTCCTCCATAGCTTGGTGCTTATTGGTTGTTTAACTTGTAGCACATCTTTCCTGATTGCTTTGACTAACTATTGAGAGACCATGCACCTTTCTTCTGCTGAACCACAGACGTTGCAAGAGGAGTTGTTTTTGTTGTTATAGTTCAGAAGTAGTTCATCTCAAGGCTGTAGCTATGAACACGGTATACAAAAGAGTATGCTTTTGTTTTCTCAGTCAAAGAGCCCTTCAGACTGAGTCTTCAATGCATACTTTATGTAACAGTCCTCTAAAATATTAAACTTTAAAAACAAAGAAGGAGGATTAAATTGCCTGTCCTTGCATGAGTTTGAAGGCACTGTACCTTCATGTACTTTCTGTAATCTAACTTCAGTGAACTAACTGATTTACTCAAACCGGTATAAAGTGCATTTCATATTTTCTCTTGCTCTAAAACAAACAAAAATCAACAACAAACAAACAAACAAACAAACAACAAATCTACAACAGCAGAGTATTGCCACAACACTATCATAGAATTTTTTTAAGATTAAGTATGTGCAAGATTAAGGATGTGGAGCACCACGAACAAATTACTTTCAGACTCAATAGCTGTCTTGCAGAACCATTTTAACAAAAGGAGAGGTTTTATAAATAGAATGACTATCAAGTAATATTTCTTTTTTGCTACTCTGCTTATCAACTTTTAATCTGACATAACACAATCCTCCTGGCTAGCTGATTGCCACCTACCACATTTTATGATGACCTGTCAATGTGATTTTACCAGTTTTCCCTGCCTTTTGTCTGCTTCAGCATGATTTAACACTATGCACGTGCAGAACACCTTTCTTGCACTGTATGTGCTCTTCAGAACTTACTGACAATTTCTTCCATTCTCTAGTCATGTAACATTTCCAAAACAAAATCCTGATAATCACATTTCCAAATATGTTTTTGCAATTAGTTCTTGCAGATATTTACTCGTGTGAATAAATCATATGTTGATCAAATAATTCCAGTAATTACTGACACATGGACTATGTGCAGAGCAAAAACCTGGATTATAACTTCCCAGAGGGACGTACAGAGTGAGGTTTGTACAGACAACTTACCTGTCAAATAGTTCTCCACCTGTGACCAATTCCAGAACAAGACTGATTTCGGTAGGGGTCTCAAATATCTCCTTCAGTTTTATCTGGTAAAAGACAACAAAAAGGATTCATTTTTGTATTTGTCTTCTTGCTTGGCACATCACGGGGCCAACAGAAAGACACAGACTCCAGCCAGTAAAGCAGAGGATGATACCAGCTGAAGTTGGTGTCATTTACTTTGCAGTTCAGCACATTATTATACACATTCTCTCACACTTTTTTTTTTTTTTCTGGCTTTATTCCCTATACATTCCCTTTTTTTGTTGCTGGTTGCTATAAATCCTTCTGCAACCTCTATGTAATACAAGAATTTTAGAATCTACTTTCTTTAGTGCTCGTCAATACCTCTCTGTAAATCTTTCAGTGTAAGCTGAAGTCTCCCCAAAGATTGAAAATGCCAAATTTCTCCTATCCTTTACAGAGCTCTTTTTGTACAGTTTCTGACCCAACTCTGTAAGAACATCAATAGTTTACTTTAAAGTATAATTCAACAGTCTTGCATAATGAATTGCTAATGAGCACATGAGGAGAAACCAAAGCTTTAATCTAAGACTCTCACAAATCTATATAGGTGAGCCACAGTAGTCCATGTGGAGCTCTCGGGAACACAGGCATTTTTATTTTTTATTTTTTAAAAAGGAATGGATTGGAACATAGCTGAACTTACAATGTTGGGATGTGAAAGGCGAAGAAGCACTCCAATTTCTGTGCGGACAATTTTCTTGTCTACCTGGTTAAAAGCCGGGAGGAAAAAAGGTGAATAATTGATTTCTCTGTTCACCATAGAAAATTCTAGTTGTATCATAGAAAAAGATGTATGAACAGCAGTTCTAGATCACTTGGGAGAAAACAATGATGCAAGGTACACAAATCAAGTATATTGTAAAGAACAGTCTTCCATCATCACGAGACAGATACTATAACAGAAAAACATCTATGTAGCAAAATGATCACAAATGTACATGTAAATCATGAAAGAAGTAGACTATAGAAAAGGTATCAGAGAAAGCTCCATGAATTCCTATTTCTATTCAAGCTCTGCCCTTGTGTACTGCTACTCTCCAGTTTTTGCTAGAATAGCTTCCTTTAAACACACTCTGGTCACCAGCTGTACTTACATAGTTTTCTGCAGGTAGGATGAGCACATCAAAGCAGTGTAACATGCTGCTTAGGACAAAAAAGCAATGCAAAGGTCAAACACGCCCCAGCCGCAGGCAGGGTGTAAGGTTTAACTTCAACTTGCTTCAGACATATCTGACAGAAAGGTCTACTTACGCAAAGACTATCCCTTTGATTAAACTCTGAGAGGATTAGCTTTTCCCTTTCCTTCCCTTCTCAAATTTCTGGCTTTTACGATCCAGGCACAACCAAGCTATGCCCTCTTGGGGGAAACTGGTCATTTCCCACAAGAAATGCAGACCTGGGCAGTATTTCAGTCAGGAAAGATAACTGCTGATCACCCTGAACTTGAATGCTTAAGCAAGCAAGAAAAATGCTCATAAGCAAATTAAGCATGCTTTTTATGTTACTAGGGTAATCAATACATTTATGGAAAAAAAAAAACTCTCTTGGTTGCAAATATTTTCACAAAATCAAGAGAAATCCTACAACGATGAAAATTATAAACATTTTTCTTCTACAGCACTCTTCATCTCAGGGGTTATGAGCTGAATAAGAATCACCAAGGTAAATCACTAACTTTTTCCAAGCTGATGACACAAATGAAGTCAAACAGAAGATTTGTTTTGTTTTTAGCAGAGGCTTTTCATCGAACATTTATTTTTTCTTTTTTTTTCTTTTTTTTTTTTTGTTCATTTGTTTTACATAGTTGTTGTTCATAGATGAACTGTTACACTATACAAATCTTTAGAAGGGACATAAAATTATCTTCAAATTCTTAATGAAGAAGACATGCTTTAAAAATGATCCCTTCTTTATGACCTGAAAGACAAGAAGCTCTTCTCTGTATCTAATTTTTCCCAGCAATGACAAAATCCAAGTATCAGTCACACTCAGAACTACAGAAAAGGCAAAATTTGATTCTCCCTATGTGTGTGTAAGTCAGGAACAATTCCAGGACAGCAGTGCTGCAGTGGTTTGTCAGTGGTGTAAAGCAGTAGAGAGATAGAGCCCTTAGGGACTTCTTGAAACTCATTGACATTTACCTGCTTTTTGTAGCTCTGACAGGAAGCAAAATGAAAGAAGCAAAAACCAACTTTGAACAGGTTTGGTGCATCAGAGAAGCAGCAGAAAACAAAAATTAAAGAGGAATAAAATGCTCCATTCCCTGAATACCTAATGGGAGATAAAGAGCAGGGTCAATAACTAAACCTTCTTGAGATAAGATGAACATGGGATCAATAGCTAAACCTTCTTGGGATCAGACGAACACCAGGCCCTTTCAGCTCTGCCAAAGGCCTTATACTTTCTATCCCTTTCTGCTCTAAATGCAAGTTTCTCTGTTCTTGTCTCATTGAGCAGTGGCTTTGAGGAAATGTGTCACATGCAGTCTCTACCATGCCATGAGCACCAGCCTGCGTGTTCCTCCCCATGCCAAGAGGTCCGACTTGGGTCTAGGATGCCTGTGTCATCAGCATGTTCCTTTGCCTCTCTGTCACCGGTGCAGGTGCATAGCTGGGGACTCAGAGGCTCTGGTGATGCTGGGAGTAATAATACATGCCTGGGATCTTTTTATAGGCTTGGCACCTCAGACTGGATCAAAAAAATTAATGTGCTGTATCACAGGGACAGCTGCTGCTTAGACTGAGCAACTCATCCCCTCCAAAGGTGCCTGTACAAACTGAACAATCTGCAGTTTGTTTTCTCCAGTTCTGAAAATGTTCACCCATCATGCATGCCTGGCTATGAGCATGTAAGAGTCTGCCCAAATCCTGAATATGTTTCTTTTGGTACTAAGTAGATACTACTGACAAATGATAAAGGCCCCCTCTCAACTCACTAGTGGCAACAAATTAAGTGAAAAAGCAACTTGAGGCTCAGTTTCAGATAGGCAGGCCCCTCTGTGATTCAATTCCTGACCTGGCACACACACTGTTTTTCTAATGTTTCTTCAGGTGATGGTATGAGAAAAAGGTACCTAAAAAAATCAAGATGCTGGGTTGCAATGGCAAATAATCATAGAATCATAGAATATCCCGAGTTGGAAGGGACCCATAAGGATCATCAAGTCCAACTCCTGGCACCACACAGGTTTACCCAAAAGTTTAGACCATGTGACTAAGTGCACAGTCCAATCTCTTCTTAAATTCAGACAGGCTTGGTGCAGTGACTACTTCACTGGGGAGCCTGTTCCAGTGTGAGACCACCCTCTCGGTGAAGAACCTCTTCCTGATGTCCAGCCTAAACTTCCCCTGCCTCAGCTGAACACTGTTCCCGCAGGTCCTATCCCTGGTGATTAATAAGGTCACATACACATGCTTAGGAGTGTTAAATATTTAAAAGCATCCAAGAAAATGTCTATTGGGATATTTTTTACATGAGACGTGTGCATGTGTAAGTGATATGAATAGTTTTAGAGTAAAAGCAGCAGCATATGTAGCCACAACATTCTACTCTAGGGAACCTCCTGTTTTTTCACTTATTGTTGCATTCTTACATTCTCCTAAGTATAGACAGTATCAAAACTCATATTGTTGCAGCTCCTTTCAAGAAAATGTAGGTACCTAAATCAGGGTCAGAGTTGGCCTATTTGCAGTTTCGGCAGGAATATCAACAATTCAGGTACAAATATTCTTGACAGAAATGATTTGACAGGATGACAGCCAGGCAGTTCACTCCATAGCATATTTTGCTAGAGCAACAAATTTTAAAATTTGGATAGTTTAGCCAGAAAACTCTTTTACCACAAAAGTTTGTGCAAATGTTCAGATGTAATACCTTACAAAAATGAGGTTGTGAAACCATTTATTTTTGCCTCTTCCTCTCTGGATGCAATTTAGGAACCTAGCACAATATCTAACAATTAATTGTAGCTTTCCTTAAATTAGTTACTCAGGATTGTCAGTGAGACCTATGCAATTATATCACAGTAAAGAATAATAAAGTCAGCAGAAATGGTCTATTTGTGAAGAGAGAAAACAATCACATGCTACCTGTAAGACAGGTCCCGGTTCTATTAGTTTATTGATTACTCTTCTACAAGTTTTCTTTATTCTTTGTTTTTAATTTATGTCAAATGGACTAGAATGTGCTTCTAGTCAAATATTTCATTAGTATTTTATTATTAGTATTAATAATTTCCTTTTATTACTTAATTTCTGTTTGCATGCTTATTTTTCACTTGCATGAAAAAGTTATCTTAATTCTGTACCTGGTTGTGTGACTGCCTGCTTGTGTAATTTTAACAGTGAAGTGATTTTACAGAGCTATATTTTCTGTTTGTTAACTTCATACTGCAAGCAGTCAAAAAGCATTTGCTGTGATAGGCCTGTGAAGCAGGCTTCTGCATTTCTGCTTGGTAGATCTACATCAGTTTGAGAAGGTCTTATCCAGGCAATCTTGAAACACTTATTTATCTATTCTCCACTGCTGACCATAGGAACTGAGTTTTCACTGCCCATGGACAAGAAAATAAAAAAATAATAATAATAAAAAAACTGTTAATGACTAAAACTTTATTTTACTAAAAATTTATATGTTTCCATGGCTTTCCTGTGAAGACACTCAAATGAAGTGCTAACATGCAGAAAACCTGCAAGAACTACTTGCAGGTGTGACAGACCACTGCCTTGTTCTGTGGCTTGCAGCGGTCCCCAATACACCTCTGTCAGTAAAGTCCATCAGGAGCTGTGACTGCATCACAGGTAAGCGTCTGCACACTGGCTTTCACATAACTAGCTAAAGTACCTGCAGCAGCAAAGATCCAACAACCTGAATTTGGGAGCAGGAGGCATCCAAGAACCCAGTGCACTTAATGGAAATGGCTATCTGCACTGCAGCCACTGCAGGTTGTGGCTTTGCTGTGTTGATGGATGTGGCCCCTAGATGAGTGGCAGCATGCTGTGTGCACTCAAACCTGAACTCCTATGTCCTGTTTACAGACAGACACAGGGTTAACAGCATTATTAGGGTATTTCACTCAGCGAAGACACAGTCAGTCAGGACAGCATTTGTCAGTGTGGGTCAATGAAATTATCCACCCACTTTATATTAAAGCATTTACTTAACAATGTAATTATTCCTGGATGTGTTAGTATTTTGTCTACCCAATTGCTTCACTTTTCTAGAACTAGGCATTCATCTGTCTTGCAGATATATGTCTAAAAGTCCTGCATCTTCAAAATATGATCCTGGTCACTCAGTGGAGTTTGGTTTACAACCAGTCTATTTCTGGTTTATAAATTTCAGTCGATTTTGGCAAGGGAAAGGGCTGGAAAAATCCTTAATGAAAGCTGAGGTTTTTCCGTGTTCCCAGGTCCTGAGATGGTGAGGCTGAGTGATACTACAAACCCCTGAGATGTGAACGTGTTGCTTCTATCTGAATTAAATCAAACACAAAATAAAACAAACTGTTACTGTGAAGAGGTTCTTCTAGCTGCTTCCTTGCAGTAAGGTACATACATCATCCTGAAAACACAAGAGGCAAACAGAGGCCCCTTAGACTTAGTAGATAGCAAGAATCAGAGTGCATTCCTCATCCTACAAGCCTGCACTATGCTGTCCTCCTTTCCCAGGGCCCTACAGACACAGAGGGACACATCTGGCCAGGTGTGGCCACCAGGCAGGTCAGGTGAGAATGCTGTGCCCCAGCAAGGGTCACAAAGCAGCTTTTGAGGAGCTTCATAGCACAGCCCACCTCACTGAGGCTGTTCACTGCAGCTCTGCGCAGCTCCTTATTAAATATCTCGGTTAGTTATTGACTCACATGAACACCTCTAATTGGAACAAATGAATGATTTATTGAACCAACAGTTCAGGCTGTGGGCACGTACTTCCTTGCATTTACAGGGAGCATGCTGCAAATCATTATTGGCTTGCCACCACTCTCTGCCAAAAAGTGCTTCTAAGAAACAATCTTTATTTTCATCTCAGGTAGAGGAACTCCTCTGCAGCCTAGCCCTTTCTGTACTTCGTGGTGTCAGTTGCTAACTACTCTTTTTAATTTTGCCATTATTTTATTTACTTCTGAAAAAGTATACACACATAGAGTACCTGCAAGCAGAGATGTTGAATCTCTGGTAGTCTACAGGTCTGTTCCCAACTGTCCTGAATATGCAAAGGGCTGCTGGGTTACCCAGATTCTCTTGAAAAGTTTTAAGAAAAAGTGAAATGAGTTTCTGAGCATGAATTTAAATAAATATTCACAAGATTCAAACTACATATTTTCTATTTAGTTTTAAGCTTTATTTTTTAATTTCAGAATGTCCGGAAATTCCAATTTCTGCCCATCTCATACACAGAATGTCTTCTCAGGAAGCCTTTCAGTCGTGACAAAGATTAAAATACTCCAAAGATGACTTTTGAGTCTGCATTTTTGTCTGTGCAAAGCTGGTTAGTGCCATGTAAAACATGCATCTGAGCTGGCTTACGTATCAATGCAAGATAAAGATGTCATCCTACAACATAAGTAATAAAAAATCCTGGGAAACACAAGAAGTGGCATGGCTGCAAAATCCCACAGCAAATGAAAATAGGTGCTTTATATGTGATCCAGTCTATCTTTCTGGGTTAGTCTGGTGTTATTCCGTAGCGGCAGCAGTGGACTGTGAGTAAAAGTCGAGTTAAAAAAAGCTGAATCTTCTGAACAAAAGGATACCTCTTTGTTCCAGTTAGGGAATGTATTTAACACCTATTTCAGGTGATTTGACTCTTTGTGTGTCCTTTTTCTGAGGAAAACTTGAGTTTTTGAAATAAAGAATTCCTCCCATGTTTTAGGGGTTCTTAGTGGGGCATTGCTTGACCTTCTCAGCAATGTCAGCAGCTCTCTCTTCGTAAGGGAGCAACCTTTGTACTCATAATGGAGTATTATTATTATTATTATTTTAAAAATGTGGTTCAAAGTAATTTATTTTTTTTTTTGGTATTTTAAACTTAGCAGACTTTTCCAGATCTATCTCTATTCAAGCTGAACATGAGGTCCCTGAAGAACACCTCAAACAATACAATAAAGCACAGCAGTAATTGCACAGCCCTGCAGTATCTTCTATAAACTCAGCAGGGAGTTTTCATTTTGTAGGTTGCTGACAAATTTTTTTTGAGCCTCCATAAATCAACTAGTATTAATAGTGCAAAGAAAACAGACCATTTCTTATTAAAGCAAATATTTTCTGTCTTTAGGCACGGGACCACACTTCTAATTTGCATCTACAATGCTTCAATGGATACGTATGCTTCAGATTGTACACGCATGCATGGAACTGCAAGTTACATTAATGTGCCTGCATTAGTCCTGTGAGGTGCCTAAAAGTCTGCTTGTACATGCGAATCTGCGGGCTGCAAATATAGGTCAGATGGGCTTGTACAAGCATATGCTTTTTAAAAAATGAATGAGAAATGTAGTATCTGTATATGATAATACTGTTAAACTGTTACATGTAAATTTTTCCATCAAAGGAGCAACATTTGTGTTTGTCAAAAAGCATAGGACATTTTGCAGGCAAACCATCAGATGGATAGAGATGATTTGTGGAATTGTGTATATTTAAGCACAAGAAAGCAAATGCTGATTTACCTGATTAATAGCCCCTGCACTTTGTAATATAAGATTTTAATGGTAAAGCTGGCCAGATGCAGGTCATATTGCCATATTCTCCAAAAACACACAGACTTTTGTGAAGCGTGTCCTACTGCTCATCCACATTAACTTAGTGGTATCACAAAAGGGTGAATCACAAGGTTCCTGTAGCTTGAACAACAGAGGCGATTTGCAATAACACATTATCTGTACAAGTTCAATACAAGTTATATGTTCATTAGAACAGGCCTTATTGTACGTTGTAGTCTAACTATCTGACTAATTTTGTTGTTATTTCTGCTCTTGACTCATTTTTACAGATTTCCTCAAATATGTTTGATAAATGTTGAACCATTTATGCAAACAAATTTCAGGCTATTAGGTATTCATGAGCTGCTCATTTCACCTATTCACTGTTTATAGTGTGGCACTGCTATTGCTAGAGTTCCCAAAGCTGTGTAGGGGAAGACACTTAAAACAGAAGAACAATGTGTAAACCAAAGGTAATTACATTTTTTTTTCCAGTTCAAAATAGTCACATTTATGGGATTATGTAGCAAATTGTACTTACTATTTCCTTGCCCATTCTTCTCATTTCATTTATGCAGTTACAAACCCCAAAATTACCTCACTTTCCAGTTAAAATTTATTAATCTAGCTTTTACTTTAAGTAATGTAAACAATTTTAGACATCTGGCATTCTGTAAAAGGCTTCACATGCACACCATGACACCAAATAAATAAATTGTATAGCCACATAATAGAAGCCCCTTAGAAACTGAGAGCTTTTAGAGATAGAACATTGTATCTTATATCTCATATGAGATAGAACATTTCTTATCATCTTCCTATCATCAAGTACATTTTATTTTAAAGCTATTCTAACTTCTTAGGAGTCCTCAAATGCATGAGAAAGATACTATGCTTACTTACACATTATTAGCCAAGTGTGATGCCTACTGCAATTTAAGAAATTGCACAGAAATATTAAGCTAATATACACACTGTTCTCTGCATTGAGTCACACTCACAGATGGATGTGAAACTTCAGTTCAGTCCAATGAAGCTCTGATGCATAAAGAATACCATTAGTATTGTAATATCCATCACAGATACCAAATTATTCTGTGTAATCAAATAAGCGCTCTACTACTTCATTTTGTAAGGCCTGGTTGTGAGTCTGCTGATCAAATGAGAACATTTTGTTCAACACATATCAGGGAAGAAGAAATCTTGACAACTTCAGGTACAGATAAAGTCTTGTGTGTAATCCCTGATAAAATGCCCTGAATCTCTGGACCTGCTGCTTAAATGGCACCTGAACTAGCAGGCTTGCAGTCTCCTGATGCTAGACAAGCGTTCTGGTAGATCAGCCTCAAATACCAACGAGGGGTCCTGAAGTCATGAAGTCACTTCAGTATTGTTTGACCATAGATAGAACCAAATAAATGAGTCCATGGGCCCACAACTGCTTATAATTTACAGGTTATATATTTTATAATCTTAATAGCACAGAAAGCCTTTTCAAAGGGGGGAAAAAATGCCTTGAGGAAGCTTCTTAGGGATGGAGAATGAAAAATGCTTAATATAAATGGGAGGGGGGCCAGAGAAGAATGTAGAAATGGTGAGATGATTAAGACAAATAGATAGACATCTGAAAGCATGGCCATACAACTAACTTGGAGAGGTCACAGATTAGAAACTGTAAACTGAGTCTCTTCTTAGTGCTAAGTGTCAACAAATACCATCAGAATTTACAGGAGTGTTTCTGTCTCTGCATCTCTCCAATCCCTACGGAGGATATCTCAACTACATTAATGACAGGCACACTAGTTTGCCTTCTCTGCCAGGATCTATGAGCCATGCTGAAAAAAAAGGAGAAGCAAAAGAAAGAAAAAAAAGGAGGAGCTGGCTGAGAGCAGCAGAAGTGTACAGTGACCGTCCTCTCCAGCAGATCAGGCAGAATATTAGCCTAGATTAAGTCCCAACCTGTGAATTCTGCATGAAAGTGCTGCAGGGTGCTTTCCATTCAATCTGGAGTCCCTGAATCTCTATACAATTTAGGAATCAATAGAGGAGATGCTGAAAGGAGGCTAATATAAACTATGTGAGCTTGAACTAGACCAGATGAATATTTGAATTTCAGGAGACTCACCTATCTCTCCCCTTACTGCCATCAAATTCACATGCAGATTTCGCAAATCACATAGAGTGAGCTAAAAGCTATCTCTGATGCATAAAGTGCCATTTGGGGATCAGTTTTGGTACCTACATAGAAAAACAAAGCCTGAAGACCTCTTACATTTTTCTGTTACTGCAGGTAAAATCTGTGGCTAAATCAGCTTTTGGTGAGGTCCAGATACTCTAGGCTGATAAACTTACTGGGATCTAAAAGCAGTTTTTTGAAGTCTCCATTACAACTGCAATACTCTGACCATGCTTTCATAAACTCTGGGAAGGGCAGGTTCTGAGCAATGCTCAGCAGTAGCTGTCTCTCTTTGAACACGTCACACATCCATGATATGGGAGAAAGAAAATCTGGTTTGTAACACACAAGTTACATGACAGACATGTCCACAAACACTGTGGACATTTCTGCATTGAAGACATTAACATCAACAAATAAAATGAAGAGTTCAGATGGACAAGAAACTTTTATGAATCACTTGTAGTGTTGTGCATTCTTTCATTTCTGCCTCCCAGCATCATTTTAACAGGAAAGACGGAACATAGAAAAGCTTATAGCTGATAATGGCATTCTTCTGACATGGAGTTACACCTCTAATGTGGTGAAGGACACTAAAGAGCTCCCCACTCCTGTACGAGTGTTTCATTATGGAGCTGCAATACAGAAGAGCACTGGCACCACCATCACCATAAATCCTCATTACACCTTTGAAAAGACTAACCTAGAGATCTGAAAGGCTTTGAACTATGAACCCCAATTTCTACAGAGTGCTCCTTTCACCAGAGTTTGAGAAAAGCTGAGATCTAACACTCCACTCCTTTCTCTCTTCAGCCCTTTGTGCTGGCACTCTTGATTCTGCTAGCTAATGCAAAACAACAAAAATAAGGGACAAGTAGCCTTACCCAAAGCTTTGCACATGCCTGCCTTATCTCCATGGACTTTATCTGTGAAGAAAAGCATGCAGGATGTAGTTATTGCTGCTTTATGCACTGTCTTACTAATTGCCTGGATACAAATCCTTTACAGATCCAGCTCCTAGTCTCAGCACCTCATGTGTCTGCTATCCATAAAATATGAAAAAACTACCATGTTCTCTCAGTGTGGTGCTGCAACTACAACACAGTAATGGCCCCCAAAGAACAGCTGAAATAGGCTGTAATGGTGACATGAATAATTTTCCTAGAGTTCTGATAAACAGATTTTTGTCTTCTCATTTGAAGGAAATAGGACTCTCACCTGCAGAAATTAGAACCTTTCCCACAAATTCTAGAAAGCCATGACACAGAGTTCTTCTGACTCCATATTTTCTCATACATTTACATTCAAATTCTGATCCTACTATATTTGCCACTCAATTCAGAAATCTACAATTATTTATCATGCTAACTCTTCTTATAGCACTATTGTTTTATGAGGGTGCAAAACCACCCTAAGAGCTAAAACCAACATGATAGTTATGTATTCTTGCAGACAAAATCTAAATTTCAGCAGGTTGATATTCCTGATAATACTGCTTAGAGATCCACAGGAGTTGGATCTTTGCAATACTAAATATACTTCAAGTAATAATTTTCTCAAAAAGATTGTAAATCAAAATGACTTGAATACCTCCATACTAATATATATATATATTATATATATATAAAATACATATGCATAAATATAAATTGAATTTTGTTTTAAATGATTTTATTAATGGAAAATATCAGCTCTGAGAGGAAAATTTTAGATTTTAAATATATATATGTATGTAAATACATATTGTAAACATTTCCAATCTGGACAAACAAAAAAACAAACAAAAAAGAATACTGCCATAGCACTTCAGACAAATTAGAATATTACGTCAGTCTCTCAATTTTTCTGTGGACCAGTTTTCTCAGCTAAATTTCTGCTCTTCCCAGATGCTAGTACAGAAAGGCTGCTGATTATTGCTGCATCACCGGACCAATATATACAGGTCTCCTCAATATGTACAGTCTATAGCAATAGAGAAACATGGTGGCAGGAAAATATGGAGGCTTCTGTAAGGTCACATGGCAGCAGACAGATATTTTCATTTTATAGACATAGACATAGGAGCTTTTTCTACAGAAGTCCTGTTTACTAACTCTGGCAATCTCCACAAGTGACACACAGTCCCTAAACCCATTTTTTAGAGTAAACACCTGTGGCACTTGCCATCTCAGTCAATTGGAAAGGTTCAACCAAAAGCAACACTCTTCCAGGAAAACAGACGTGACATTTGCACAAGCCTCTTTAGTACGTCTTAATACCACCAATTCACTGCAACTCAGAATAACAAGCCCAGCCCACAATAATGTCTGTACAGCTGGAAATAAATAAGTTTATAACATATATATGTATATTATGTATACATATATAACCCTTGAAAAACAACCCCACTTATGTAGGAGGGAAGCTTGTTACCTTTACATTTGTTGACACTCCTCTCAGCTCCACAGACATAAAGTATTTATTGTTGTCAAATTGTCTAACTGATTAGTATAATTAGACTAATTCCAGCATAGCCATTGCCAACATGTGTATCTTACAAACTGTTGCTGTGTTTCTGATCTGAGAACTTTATGTGCCTGAACAACATCAACCAGTCTTCAAGAAGAATGTTGCTTCCTAAAAAAAATATTTTAAGTAAATGCCTAGGAAGTATTAGCTAAGTATCACAAACCCTGTGAGGGAGGATGCTCACATATGAAAAAAATGAAATTAAAATTCTCCAAAGTAGTCTCACTTATTTGGTTGCCTCATTGACTGAGACACAGAACACCTAATATTTCATAATACTTAATCAATTTTATGGGGCAGTATATATCAGTTAAAACCTAGGAATATTAACCAGGCTATCTTAAAAAGCACTACCATTAAACAAATCAAATAAACATTATCTCCATGTTATGAATGACGAAGCTGAAACAAAAGCAGTAAATAACTTGGCCAACAGCACAGGCTGAGCTTGGAGTACAGGAGGACCCAAGCTCCAGGCAACCTGACTCAGAATCCCATTCTCCTTTCCTGAGAGCATGCTGCTTTACTGCAGTGACAGCTCCCAAATTACTTCAGTTATAATTGTTAGCACTTGGTACATCTAAAAAGATGGGAGGCCCTCAGTGTCTTGACTTCGAAAATGACAGAGCAAAGGCCATCTGTTTTCTTCAGTGGTGACATTCACTAATATTTTTTAAGCAAGTCATCCAGACCACAGCAGGAAATTTAAAGGCAGAGGTGGACCTAATTTCTTGGAAGGCATTTACCTGCCCAAATAACGAGATGATCTCCAGGCTGGCCCTGGTTCATATGTTGCCTAGCTTCCTCAGAACACACCAGAAGGAGGCAAAGGTCTGCAGACTAGAGGTTTTACTCTATAAATAGCACATTTTACTCCCTTCAAGAGTCCAGTGTTCTTCCAGTATGATCCATATGATATATACTGTATGCAACAACTGTTCCAGAATGATTGATTACAAATCTCATGTAATTTTTCAGTCCCTGCATAGAGTAGTAACAACCATATCTGTAAAGTGTATCCTAAAGATACTTCATTTTCCTTAAGTAAATACTGAGTCATCATTGCAGAACTGCATAGTGAAAAGCAAACTGACTTCATATTTGCAACTGCAAGTTTGTAAGTTCATCTCTGTACTTACCTCATTTGATGATTTTTTTTTTTTTTCTGAAGCACTATACGAATCTGCTTGCTTTATTTATTTATTTATTTCTGAATGAAATGGATTTTCTAATAAAGGTATTCCTTCAATATGATTCAATTATTTACATCTACAACCTTTACAAAAAGTAAGAAATCTGCTAAACACAGGAGATTGAATAATGAGTAGATAATACAACCTTGTGTTTCAGTTAAGCTCAGAAGACTGAGCATAAACTTTGAATGAGGCATATAAGCAAATCAAACACAACAGTTTAGCACCTTAATTCACTGCCCATAGATGTAGGCTTTTAAACTTATTTCTTTTTACATCTCTTATGAACAATTCCACATTTAATTTTATATACATTATATCAGAGTTGTGTTTTTTTCCCCTGCTAATACGTATATCAACTTTTCTTTTGGCCCCTTTACCTCTTCTAACAGTTGCATTTTAGCTACTCTGGAAGTATGGTCCTAATTCATTTCCTAATTTTGGCAGCCGGAAATTTCAAGAGTAAGAACTACAAAAGTTCCTTGAACTAAGTTTTGTTCACCTAGGTGATGAAGTAATATTAATTACAGAAGCTTCTAAAAACTCATGTCTTTCCACAAGTATGTATTCTCATAATTGACTGGTACATCTTGCCAAAACCTTTATTTGCTTTTAAACAAGACTGCATTAGATAAAATGAAAAATTAATCTTATTACTTAAATAAAAGAACACTGATAAGCATTTTATGTTTCTTACAGTCTATTCCCAGCATGCTACTTCAGCCCAAAAGGATCATTTGTTTCTTGTCTGAGCTGTTCCCTTGAGACAAAAACAATGATTTCAGAAGCTTTGCTTTAAAGGACAGTACAGTAATGATCAGCACTCACAGTCCGGAGCTGTCAGACTTCTAACCACACACTGCTTGCTGCCATTTCCAGAACATCCTGGACCACTCACTCCCTGACCCCACCCTGTTCTCACGGACACTCTTCCTTACTGAGTTAGTCTTGCTCTGTGCAGTGTTTAAAGTTAGGCAGTTTGAATGGAAAAATTAGAGTATTTGAACTTTTGTCATCTTTGTCTTCTAATTTCCTGTGCTCTTTCAAACCCCTTTAAGTGCACATAAGAAAGGGAATTGAAGAATGGGTCTGTGTATCAAAAGCTAACATTCACAGGCTCTTCCTCTTTCTCTCCCATCATATCCTCCACTATTGAACTGCCATTTATTTATTTATTTTATTAATATTTAATAATTGTTTTAAAAAGTCAACAGGAATCTTAAGCTGATCAACATTTTACTGTATGACTTGGCCCACATTTGATTATTTTTACTGGGAGAGGATCTGAGCAAAGATCAGGCCTCGTACTGTGGGAGCATTGTAACACAGTTAGTTCTGTCTCTGTGATAATAATTATGTGTCCAATTTGGAAGACAGCTACAGTAGCTCGTCACACACAGACACAAGCTGCAGCATATCCTTCCAGTATCTGTAATCGGTATCATGTTCTTAATTATACAAATAAGACCAGTTGTACAGTAATACACTTATTCTCATAACACAACAAAATGTGTATCATTACCCTGGGAAGAGCTCATTTACACAAGTTGTTTAACCATACTGCTGATACAATCAAAGTTGCATTAAGCTAAGCTACTGATGTTCTGCAAATAACTTACATAACCATTTTCTTATGTCCTTCTTGCTTGCCATTTTTCTAGTATTGCTATCATTATAAAAAGAAATCTGTGTTAAAATAAGTCTGCCAAAAATCTGAAGTGAATAGTTCCCAGACACATATAGATGGATCTAGTATTAATGCGGCCATGGTGAACATGAATTAATCTCCACAAAGGCCAAAAAAAGGGCAAAGAAATGGTTTTAAGTAATATCTTTCTTCCAAGTGCACTGCACAATGAGAATCATAAATATATATATATATATATTCCTAAAACATTAAGGGAATTATTGGCATAGAAAAGTGAAAAAAATATATATATAAAAAAAATGAAGTCCTATGCATTTCCATAAGAAAGAGAGCGTAAGCTGCAGCAATGCAAACTGTGCTTCCTCCAATGCACCAGATGCAAATTCAAAAGCAGCAAAGAGAACTAAATTTCTATGCCAGTTTAAACTTTGGCTTACTTTCAGAGATGACAAATTAATGCCAACATTTTACTCATGTGGAACCCACTTATTATGTCTTGCACAGAGACCACCAGTTAATTCAGCATTTAGACATGTTTACGCCTACCCACCCATCATTATGTTGCTACATGCGAACATTCCTGAACTTTATGGAATAATGGATGATTTAACACTAGAATAAACTGAATCAAAACCACTCATGAATAAAAACCATACCCATGCTTCACAGCTTGCTTGGTTCCTCTCAGATTTATCTTTGTTAGAAACATGAACTACTGTTCCCTATCCACCACTATTCTCTTGCTGCTTGAAGTTTCTCAGACCATTACTAGCCTTTCCTCTTTAGTCTTCCTTTATGCTTTCCACCATCTATTTCATGACACACACAAAAATAGCTGTGGTAGAAATGTTATATATATGGAGCTCTAAAAATAAATGATGTCACAACTGGTCCTTTTGCAATTTTGTAGGGAGAAAAAAAACCTATGAAATATTTAATTTTACTTGAGTTTGGGTTGATGTTTTAATCCATTTATGAAAAAGCTAAATCATATAATGATATTTTTTGAGCAAATCAATGTACTAAAGCAATATGAAATCACAGAGTGCATTAATAATATAGAACCTGTTTCTTTTTCACAGTGAAAGAATTTTTTTTCTAAAATGTTTTGCCCAAATCTAGGTCCATACTGACAATACCAGTTGAAGATACAAGCAAGATTTGTGGAGATAAGGGATTTGCAACAGAGTACTATTACTTCTAAAAGCTGTTTTAACTATAAGGAACTGAAGAAGTTCCGCTACAGAAAATACAAAGCTTAGTGGGGTCCTAAATCTAGTCCATTTCCCCCATGAAGAAACTGCACCCAAAGAGAAAAAACAAACAAAACAAAAGAAAACAAACAACAAAAAAACCCAGAAAGTCAGAAACATATCCCAAAGCAAAAACAAAAACAAAACAAAAAACAAGAAAACAAACAAAAAAGCCATAAAACAAAAACCAAACCAAACCAAAAACAAAACCAAAAAACACTTACTGTCTTCTTCAACATTTTGACGGCGTAAGGTTTCTGGGTCCCTTTCTGCCTGCATCTGTAGACAATGGATGTAGCCCCACTAAATTAAAAAAAAAAAAAAAAAAAAGGAAGAATAGTTGTACATATGCCTCTTTGAATATGTCAATAAACAGAGTTGCCTAGCTGAAACTATGTTTTCTACTTCTTCCAGCTTGGGCAAAAATACCTTATTTTTCCCCATAGACGCAACCAAAAACATGGTCTAAAAATTGCTCTCTGTCAAACCAGCAAACTTCAGTGACTGATTGTTCAGCCAACAGAACTGTAAGATCTCAAGGTGCCTCTTCATCATGCCTTCTATGGGTCTTGACATATCCTGACATCTGGATGACTCCTTAGGGCAGCAAGGAACATAACCTGGTCCAAAATATGCGGCAACCTATCATGTCTTTGTTAAGGCAATCCACTTGCAACAAACAGTAGAGATGTTTTCTTTTTTCTTTTTGTTGTTGTTGTTGTTTTTGTTTGCCAACCATTGATGGCAGTAATGGTGACGGAGACACAAAAGAGGAAAAGAGATAAGTATTGTGCTACTTCCTGCCTGGTTGCCCAAACAGCCACATACAGCACCAGAAGGACCAAGCAGCACTTCTGGTTAAGTGGGAACTGAAGGGAAAAATCAAACAAATTACAAATTACACCTTCAGGTCACCTTCAAGGCCTACTTGCCTAAATGTGTTAAATGTGTGCACTCAAAGTTATGGCACTGTTGGTTGGAAGACACTTCTCTGAGTGGGAGGTTGAGACCTCTCCAGAGGTCTAGATCAGGGCAGTCTCAGAAGCTTTACTTGTTACCTTCAAGGAAGGGACCTGTACTCTATGAATTAGGTAAACAGAGGGAAAAAAACTCTGTCTAAACCATAATAGTTACAAAGGATTCAGATAACCTTATATTCTAACACATTTATGCTTAGATGTCTCTAAGCAACCAGTGCCAGCCACCAGTAAAATGGAGGCACTAAAATGCTGCATCTCAGCACTGGCTTTAAGGCAATTTTGGAGCCATTAGCAGCATGGAGCACATGGGCCAGAGCAAGGAAGTCTGTCCTCAGGAGATGTGCTACCCTCGGTAAGACTCGTAATTCCCGTTAGCTGCAGATTTTCAAGTGTTGTGGTTTAACCCTCAACAGATAGCTAAGTGCCACACAGCCACTTGCTCAAACTCCCCCAGGTGTGATGGAGGAGAGAATCAGAAAGGCAACAGTGCAAGAACTCACAGGTTGAGATAAAGGCAGTTCATTAGGTAAAGCAAAAGCCACATGCACAAGCAAAGCAAAACAAGGAATTCATTCTCTGCTTCCCATCGGCAGGCAGGTATTCAGCCACTCCCAGGAAAGCAGGGCTCATCAGATGGAATGGTTCCTTGGGTAGACAAGCACCGTCATTACAAACATCTCTCCTTCCTCCCCACCCCCCCCCCCCCCCTTCTTTCCCAGCTTTTATTGCTGACCATCATTCAGCAGGGGATGGGACATCCCTTTGGTCAGTCTGTGTGAGCTGTCCTGGTTGTGTCTCCTCCCAGCTCCTGGTATACCCCCAGACTCCTCACTGGAAGGGCAGCACCAGAAACTGGAAAGTCCTTGGCTCTGTGCAAGCACTGCTCTGCAACAGCTAAACACATCAGTGGGTTATCACCACTGTTTTCATCAGAAATCCAAAACACATCATCATAGAAACCTCTACAAAGAAATAATCCCAGCCAAAACCATGACATTAAGCTAGAGGGTACTGGCACTATCATACACAACTTCCTGAAAAACATACATAGCAGAACCTCATGAAATGAAAGGATATCACATAGACCACGCAGCCAACTGCACTGCAGATCTCTTTCAGACAGAAGAAACCCACACCAGTATAAGAGATGGCCATGAGATGCAGCACAACACAAACAGCTTGCTTTTGAACAGGGTTCAGACATGCTGACTGTATGACTTAAGCTGTCCCATGGGGTTTATTGTTCCAGATATGTTATTTCTATACAAAACCAGCTTCTGTGCTGCTGGCATGCATGCTCTGCACTTCCCTCTCCTCCATATGGGCACAGGTGCTGGGTAGTGCTCTACACAGGCATGTCCAAGTGAGCAGAGGAGCTGGCACCTGCCTGAGAAGATTTATTTCAGGAATAACCTCTTCATCAGGAAAGGTCACTGGCTGTAAGGTTTATGCAGCTCAGTCATCTGAGGGCTTGTGTACATTAAACACACATAACATAATCTTCACTTCAACTCAAATGCTAAAATGATTTGTCTCTCATAACAGTGTATTGATAAATGTGTGGGAGTACTGCAAGCCTCAGTAACTCCCAGAATCATCACATGAATTTAATTAGATCCCTCCTTGGCCAACTCTCAAAAGACTTTATTTAGCAAAAAAGAAAAGAAACAAAAAATTAATGCCACATTAAAAAAAAAAAATCATATGTCTTAAGGACAACTAAAAATGTTGAAAGATAAAATTCTAAGGACCTGCTATGACAAAATTTATAACTCTAATATTTTACTCCAGCAGTGTAATGGGTAAGTCACTATATAAACTGCTAATCGTTCCTATATGCTACTTCATATATTCAGAGTGCAATATAAACATTAAACTAATTGATCTACATATACTCTTGTTAAGTAGGCATCAAACCTTCTAGAACTGACTTGATCAGGTTAAAGGCACAGTTAGATAAGCTGTGCAGCTGATGATCCCAAAAGATAGATCATCATTTCTGTGCCCATCTCCAGGCATTCACTGCGGCTGCTGTGACTGAGGGCAGCCACTGCCACTCAGTAATGCTGTTGTCAGTGTTTAATTTACTATTTTGTAAATTGGCTCTGCAAAGTCTTCCACAGAATAAAACCCTGGCCACTAGTACAGCCCAGATGATTTTACAGAACAGGATTCGTGATGGGATGGACAGCTAAACCAGCAGCGGTGTATACTGAGCTTATACGGCAAGGGTTGGGGGTGGCAGGGGAAAGGGTGTTGCAGGGGTGGCCTCTGTGAGCAGAGCCCAGCAGCTGCCCCATGTCAGAGCAGAATCAACTCCAGCTGCTCCAAAAGGGGTTTGCTGCTGGCCAGAGCCAAGCCAGGGAGCGATGCTGGTTGGGCCTCTGGGAGAGCAGAGTTAAGGAGGGGGAAAATACTGCTGTGCTACAGCAGCTGGGAGAGTGGGGTGAGAGCTGAGAGAGAACCAGTCCTGCAGCCCCCAAGGTGAGCGCAGCGGGAGGGCAGGAGGTGCTCCAGGCATGCAGCAGCAGTTCCCCTGCAGCCTGTGGAGAGGCCCGTGGTGGAGCAGGCTGTCCCCCTGCAGCCCATGGGTCCCACATGGAGCAGATCTCCACGCTGCAGCCCCCCTGTGGAGGAGCCCCCGGTGGAGCAGGTGGATGTGGCCTGGAGGAGGCTGCGGCCCATGGAGAGCCCCTGCAGGAGCAGGCCCCGGGCCGGAGCTGCAGCCCATGGAGAGGAGCCCATGCAGGAGCAGAGGGTCTGGGGGGAGCTGCCGCCCACCCGTGGGGGACCCGTGCTGGAGCAGTTTGCTCCTGGGGGATGGATGGACCCCGTGGTACGGAGCCATGTGGGAACAGGTCTTGAAGAGCTGTTGCCTGTGGGCAGCCCTCGTAGGCTCAGTTAGGGCAGGACGGCATCCCGTGGGAGGGACCCCACGTGGAGCAGGGGCAGAGAGTGACCGTGAAGGAGCCATGGAGCCAAAGCGTCAAGGACTGACCCTTCCCCTGCGCTGCTCAGGGGTAGGAGGTAGAAAAAGATGGGTGGGTAGAAGTTTTTTTTTTTTTTTGTCTTCACTGCTCTAGACCTTTATTAATTGACAATAAATTACATTAATCTTCCCAAAGCTGACTGTTTTGCCCATGATGGTAACTGATGAGTGATCTTCGTGGCCTTCTCTCAGCCCAAGGTGTTTTTTGTTTTTTTTTTTTCCCCCATCATATTTTCTCCCATTTTTCTGTTGAGGAGGGGAAGTGAGAAAGCTGCATGGTGGTGCTGAGCTATCAACCAGTGTGAAACCACCATAGGGTGGCATGGCACCGCCTTTAACAGTTCACCTCAATGTACCCAAAGCCAGACGAGTGTCAGCATAATCTTTGAGAGGCAAATAACAGCACTAAGAAACAGATACTCAAGAAGGCATGTCCCGGTAAGCGGCTTGCCATCAGTCATTTTAGTCACCTTTAATAATACACAGAAGGGGTGAGTTTAGAAATTACGCCCTGTTGTAAAGATTTCTGACAGCACATCTCTGGAGTTATAATTTCGGGACAAAATAGTAAGATACCACAAGACTTGGGAATGCTTTTAGAGAGATCTCCTTTGGTTTATGTGCCTATGCTGTTCCAAGGAAGAGGTCACTGAGCTAATGGCTAACACTACCTTCCTCCTCCATGCCAGAAACCAGCACCAACAGTCAGGAACAGGATCGCACCACACCTGGTGCAAACCTTAGCAGACAAGCCTTACTAGTACAGACCTTACTCCTTGTCTCTTTGGTGATAAATTGATCTCCTTGATTCTTCCCATTAAAAAAAAAAAAAAAAAAAGTAGGGGGAGGGGAGAAAGCAGCCTGCAGAACTTAATATAAATGTGCAAATAAAACTGCCTTGTGTAGAGAAGTGCATTTTACTTTGCTTATTTTGGCTTTCTACTCAGTGAGCCTTTTGCTGACTCAGCACATGTAGTTTTCCAGAGCCTGTATGACTTGGGAGGTCACCATTGGGAGGTCACCAGTATAATCACAGTGATTCAAGCCTCCATCACCCAGAGGAGTGGGGAGCTTCAGTGGCAAAAACCTCATGTGCATCTGAAGAGCTGAGAGCTGGTAACAGGAGAAATCTCTTGCTCTCATCTTGAGCTGTTCAGCATCAAACTGTGACTGCAAACAACAACACCCTCAGAAGCTGGTCTGGAATTCGTATCAACTAAACATTTTGTTGATGCGTTTGGTCAGAAAGCAGAAATATGTAGAAAGCAAAAATTATTGTGGCAACATACATGCCACTTTCTGTAAGCATACTCCACTATATCTGAATGATAAATGTTAATAGTGATACCATAACTATCATACCAGCAGATACTATAACTATGGAATATTTAATCCAACAGCGTGAGCAGTTTCAACAGAAGAAGCTGAGAGGACCCTAAGCCCAAGCAGCTAATAATCACTTGCAGATGTACATTGCAGTGTGTGATTGACAATGAATCCATTTCCAATTCAGCCTAGAAACCAGAAATTAAGCACCCCATACACCAGATGAGTCCAACCACAAAAGTACTCACTGTATAGCTTGACATATTTAAAATTGTTCCTAACAACTCCTCCCTCTTTGTAGCTCGCAAATGCATACATACATATCTTTATGTATACAAGGTATGTATGTATATATACACTTACAATTATATGAAGTATGTTTCTGTAGGTGAATGTATATTTGTTTACTTTTAAAGAAAACTATGTTTAGAGGAATACCCGGTTACTGCTTTTATGCTTATAACTCTCTTCTCTGTACGTATCAGGCTGCCTGAATTCAGAGCATAAATTATTTGAAGTTGGCTGGAACAATAAGAAAAAAGGCATACTCTTGGAATATTTAGCTCACCAAGTTAGAGAACAGTAAAAATTAGAATTCCTACGTTGTTGAAAACATCAGCATTCTCTTTTACTGTCATATCTGTTTCTGTCTGGAAAGTTGTTTAATGATTCTGTTAAAGATTTACTTTTAAAAGCCCACATATAATTGTGAACTTGCTCAAGATGAAAAAAAAAAAGAGGAAAAAAACACTGTAAGATATGCTTTGCTAAACAACTGGGTTTCTATGTCTTAACTACTTGGTCATAATCAACAATAAAAACACTTGCTTCCATGTCATACCACCTACACCAAGACCAGTGACAACTCATGAAAAATTTCATGATGTCCTTTACATGAAACGAATCACAGCTGCTACACAACCCATTCATATTAGCACAGAATTAGTTTTTCTGCAGTACAGATTCTTCAGTGACATGATAAACTCACTCAGCCTTTAGTCCAAACATTGCATGATCACTTTAAGGTATTAAAAGAAACACTTAACATATGAAATCAGAATAAAACTTGTTGTCTGACATCTCTGTGTGTTGTTTTCTAATTATATTTGAAAAACATTTTAAAATACTAAAAATCCATGTGTACAACTTTTTGTATTCCCTCCCCACTCCTCCCGTAAGTATTTTGAATTATTTTTCTGCATATTTACCTTGGGTTTTATTGAACCTACAATTATTTTAAAAGGATACTATTTTAGAGATTGAAGTATTTTAAATGCTTAAAATAAGTAGAATAGCAGAGATGGTTATATGTATGCTACATTTGGTTGGCAGATAGCAGATACCAAGTGGATAGCAGAGAATGTGTTCATCAGTGCACACAACAGAGTTGGGCTACAGTAAAAGAACTAAAGAGGTGCTTGTCCTGGCATGAAGGGCAGGACTCAGACAGCAGCCTCCAAAGAAAAGGATGGACTTGCTAAGCTGATGAGGTTGTCGTGATGAGATTAGCACCTTTCACCATAGAAGAGGGTGGAAAGCAGTGGAAAAAACACTTATACAGATCATTAGAAAATAAAAAGAATTAATAGGAATAGATCCAGAAATTAACAAGGAGTTGGAAAAAAACTGGGACTTAAAGAGTCTAAAGGGAACTTAAAGGAAACTTGCATTTTGATGTCCTCAGACACTGCAGTTAATCAGTACAGGGTAGCTACTTAATCTGCATATCAGAGGTAAACCATGATTGACCCACGCAGCTGACTGTTGGATGTCAGGGTCTAGTTTCCCTGCACACAGAGGCAGCAGGGCGGTGGAGTTCTGCCTGTGCTCAGGAGACCAGGCTGCAAAGCCAAGAGGAAACCAGGCTGCAAAGCCAAGAGAAAAGGAACAGTCACACTTCAAGTACATGAAGTCAGAAATAGCAGTGTTAGCACAGATGGAAGACCCTTGGAGGATGTTATGGAGGTGGAAGCGATGAGAATTTGCAAGTAAAGACAATAAAGGATAAAATGGATTTTGCAGAAACAGGTGTGGACTCATGGGGAAGACTGGCACAGAGAGAAAACAAGGCAAGAAAACATGCAGAATTTGAGCTGGTTTGGTAAAAGCCTGTTACCTCCACCCTAAACCACCAGGACCATAAGTCCTTCTACCTCTGAAACAGGTGAAGCAAAATGAAACAGTCACACATTTATTTGGTCACAGGTAGGAAGGAAGGGTGAATTCCTAGAGCTGCAGTTTTTATAACAAATCAAAAAACACTGTCAGTATTTCCACTAGAAATAGAAAAAATTGGTCCTTTTTAAAATAGTTCAGCATCTCTGTATCATGCTATCATCCTTGGCTTTATACTGCATTTTGAATTAACTCAGTACAAATACACTCCCCAATGTAATCACCTCTAAATTTCATTTGGATTAAATTCCTTAAGTTCTGAATTGATTTTTTAAAAATACATTAGTTTGTGCTTCATGCAGTCAAATAATGATTACACAGTCTGATTTGCCCAATGAAATTAGATGAAAGAATGAACAGTCCCAGGAAAACCATGCCTAATACAGAGCCAGAGAAATCTGTGCTGCCAGAACTGAAGTAACATTAAAATTCAGTATCAGTTCCCATAAAGAATACTGCATTTTTATACAGCTTACAGAATTTTGTCACCAGGATGGTGGTCAGGTACTGAAATAGGCTTCCCAGAGAAGTGGTTGATGCCCCATACCTGTCAGTGTTCAAGAGGCATTTGGGCAATGCCCTCAATAATATGCTTTAAGTTTTGGTTAGCCCTGAAGTGGTGATGCGGTTGGACTAGATCTTTGTAGGTCCTTTGCAACTGAACAATTATGTTCTTTCTTTTCTAAACATATTTTCAAATGAATATTACATTAAAAAATTATATTTGGCGGTATTACTATTTTCTGCATTTTAAAAATCCCATACATGTAAATTCAGAAAATAACTTGCATTTCATGTGAATGTGTATCAAAACAATCTTCTGAGCAATTATTAAAGCACTATTCAAATCTGATCTAAAATCTTCTTATAAACTTCACTCTCTATCTGTGTTGGACTTGCACACAATTCTGTGCAGCTGCAGCCCTACCTTTCCCCTCATTATTTGACAACTTGTAATGAAAATAGAAAACTTCAAAAAGTGAACATAATGTAGGGGGAAAAAATGGTTTGAGCTCCCATCTTCTATAAGGAGTAAAACTAATCTTTGAAGAAGGCAAAGCTGGTAGAAAAGAAAATAATAATTCATACTTCAGGAAGGAAAAGATAACTTCATTTAATTTTCAGAGCTCTTTCTGGATTTTTACAAGAAAGGAAATCTACACCCTTTCAGATTTCGATACAATGAATTTTAGCTGTGGTGCTGACTTTCCAATATTCAATGTTTTAGCAATCAATTCCTGTTGAGGCTGACCCACAAAAGCAATGCAGTGGACCCAGATGGTATATTCTATATTCAGACTTCACTACATTGTATAGACAAACAAAAATTGCTGTATATAAGCACATTCCCAATAGAAAACACATGCAGTTTTTAAGTGAAAAGTAAGCATACTATTTTTCTTGAATCTATACAATCCACAGGTAACAATATGCACAGCTGTAATCCCTTGGATGTGGGTTAGTTTGGCTGGTGAATTAATTAAAATGTAGCAACCCAAGCCACCCCTGCTGAATTGGCTGGACTAGTAGCTGGTAATTCCTGCTGGGGCAGTTTATTTCTCACTAGTTGGGCTATTGTATGAAATTTATAGAAAGAGACCCCTATCCCACAGGGAGTCTAAACACTTCACTACATCTGGCATTATTACCTATTAAAACAAAGGATATCCAGCTAGGGGTTAAATTGGCTGCATTCTATAGTATTCACATTAACATTAAATTCTTTCTCTCTACTCAAATACTATATCTTGAGTCTCTGTTTACCTGTTGGGCAAATGTTGAGGAACAGAAACAGACCACCAAAACAGCATATTTGAAAACATTTTGATGAATCCAGCTTTCAGTGAATGGAAGAATATAACTGACCCAGAGTTCCTAAAAAGCAACTTTCAGGTGCTCGCAGATCTGCATTTGAAAACATGGAAGCAAATGTCAAATACAGTGAATTTCAGAGGTTACTGTTTCACTACACATACACCTTGCTCTTCTTTGTGTAACTCAACCCTCAGAAAGATGCTTCCTGAACAATGCTTCAGGATTTCTGAAATGCAGATACGAGGTGATGATCAGAGCACTTAATAGTGCATTGTGGAAGACAAAAGTATAAAAAAACGCTGAGGGGTTTTATTCTTTTTCCTTTAGCCCCTTTAAAAAATGGATTAGACTGCACATAATAATAGCTGTGTTTCTAAAACAGCAGGGGACTTCTCAATAGCAAAACCAATTTCATTTAAAACTGAAAAAATTTTGCAGCTGGAAGTTGGCTGAAACCCAGCTTGTAACAGCATCAAGATTATTTTTTGACATATAGCTCCTGCAGTCCAATAGATCCAGAAGACGATTTTGAATATTTTATTTAGAACAGAGTTTTCCATTGAGACTGCTCTTCTCTTTTTAGGGACAGAAGAGTAGTTACTTACTCATGTTCAGGCTGTTCAATGAAATACAGACAGCAAAGAAAAGGAATTAGAAGAGAGGACCCAGTAAACTCCTGCTGCTCCAACAGGTTTTCATCCTTGGTCCTAAACTTTGGAAACACATGAGCAAATACTCAGAACCAGTTGCTTAGACTACCTGTGCAAGATGCACAACCAAAGCCTTGGACTGGCAGTCACAATGCATACTCTCAGCTACAGATTCTGTGCACACGCCTTCCATCTATGCAACATGCCAAACAGCTACTGATCCTCCCTAAACAACACACAAAGCTTGACGACAGACATAGATCCTGGAGAAGTATGTATGCCTTATTTTAAGCACGTTTTACACCATTAGCTCATAAGCAGCACTTTTTTCTTCTTCTGAGAAACACTATTGCTGAATACACATTCTATTGTCATTATTTATTTGCTCTTAATTAAGTAGGATATGCACTGAGGAGCAGAAATTTATATATATATTAAAAACAAACAAACAAAACCTTTGAAAGTGTGTTGCGAGACCTTTCCTTCTGAGCCACCACAGAATAACCTGCCTCTTTTCCTCCTGTGACACATTCCTTCATCAGGCTATATGCCACTGGAGGAAGTGTTTTAAGCAGCCTGTACTTTGACTATGTGTCAACATCATTGATTACTGCTCTTCATCATGATCTCCAGGTGCAGAAGGCAAACAGACATTTGCACTAAATGACAACAAGTGGCAGCACAAACAGCTTCAGACACCCTGTAGCGATTCCTGGAGAATAGCATGTTTTCCTGGTCAATGGAAGGGAAGCAAAAGGGAGGCTATGGAAGTTGACTGAGCAGATTGCTCTGTATAGAAAAGAAGTTACCTTTCTAAAATCAGGTGGGAAAAACTATGCATATCTACATATCAAAACTAAGCTTTGAACAAAATTTTCTACCAGCTAATCTAGGTCAAAACATTTCCAGGATTCTGTGAGCTCTCATGCTCATTTTGGTAAGCTACACAGCTTTCTATGTGGAGGCTGATGTTGTGCTGAATCATCAGCTCCTATGCAACAGCTTCTCTGCAGTAAGCTGCTTTTGCCAGAAAGTTTATGTTTGGTGCTAGCACAGGACCTCATACCAGAAGACGACAAACAAAGCTTTAATATACAACAGATTTAAAAGTTCTTTGGCTTTTTTCTAGCTACTTTGGGTATTTTCTTCTTTAAACTGGGTGGGACAGCCTTTTCTAATCCTAAGAGTGAAAGCCAGGCAATGCAAAACAGTTTAGATTGTTACATTTTGCTAGTGCTCCCTAAATGAATGTGTTTTACAATATTTTGCAATTTCTGATCACAGGTATATTTTCTGTTAAAGATACGGTATTTTTGAAGTAAATTTTGGGGGTATTGATTGATAGCTGGCTGTATACAAGCCAGCAGTGTGCTCAGTTGGCCAAGAAGGCCAACGGCATCCTGGCTTGTATGCAAAATAGATGGTCAGCAGGACTAGGGAAGAGATTGTCCCCCTGTACTCTGCTCTGGTGAGGCTGCACCATGGGTACCGTGTTCAGCTTTGGACCCCTCACTACAGGAAGGATATTGAGGTGCTGGTGCGTGTCCAGAGAGAGGCAATGAAACCAGCGAGGAGTCTAGAGAACAAGTCGTGCAAGGAGTAGCTGAGGGAGCTGAGGTTAGTTAGCCTACAGAAAAGGAGGCTCAGGGGAAACCTTATCACTCTTTATAACTACATTAAAGGAGGTTGTAATGAGGTGGGAATCAGGCTCTTCCCCCAAGCACCAAGTGATGAGGGAAAGTGGCCTCAAGTTGCACCAGGGAGGTTTAGGTGGAATATTAGGAGAAATGTCTTCACTGAAAGGGTTGTGTGGCATTGGAATAGGCTGCCTAGGGAAGTAGTTGAGTCACCATCCCTGGAGGTCTTCAAGAAATGTGTAGATTTAGAACTTAGTAGCATGGTTTAGTGGTGGGCTTCAGTACTAGGTTAAAGGTTGGACTAAATGGTCTTAGAGGTCTTTTCCAACCTGAATGATTCTGTGAATCTAAAAGAATAAACTGAAATAACAAATTTTCCATAGTGTCACATTTAATTTGCATTTTCTAATAGTTTTAACAGTCAAAAAAAAAAAAAAAGCCACTAATTTGCCACCCTAAACTGTCATCATAAAAATAACCTAATAAAAAACTTCAGTAAAAAAGGAAGCTGCAGCAGTGAGCACACTGATATTAAACATAAAACAGAAAAACAGATTTTCTGGGAATATGAAGATATCATTACGGCAACACACTCTGCTACAGCTTGTGTCAATGGGGGGCTTAATTCCATCAGAGCAACAAGATTTGCTGTTCTTGTTAGTCTGGTGTGTGAAGGGAAAATTACTTCCAGCGCGGGGGAGGCATCCAGTCAGATGTGACCTCGCAGCCCTACAATGCCCTCTATTTTTAGCTGGGCCGACTTCACTGCTGGTGGCCAAGAAAGACCAGAGCAGGTCTATCCCTTCCCTAAGTACTGGGCCTCTGATGGATCTGCAGGGAAGGGTGCAGGGTCAGTCCTGAGCTATCCCCACCCAAGGGGTGAAGCAGGCGGGAGGCCAGGGCCATTGCATCTCCCTCCTGAGTTACAGGAATGCCATACACAGCCCTGTGAAAGCTCATCAGAGGTCAAGGCACACTGCATGCACTGTGCCCGCCTTACCCCTCAGCCGTGGGCCCTCTGCAAGACAAAGCAAACAAAAAGCACCAAGTTACCGCTCTTGCAAATTCTTCATTTAGTAACTTGCTTTAATGTTTCTCCAGGGACTGATATAAGCCATACAGAACTACAGTCTACGCGCTTAATTGCCCTGCCCTCGACCCTTTCTTCACCCCCATGTATTTTGCTTTATTCTAGCCTTTTCAGACCTCTGCTCTGTGTTGTCAGTTCTCAAGGACAACAGCTAATGGCTCAGGTTTTGCCCCAGAGAGGTTTTTTCTTCAGCATTTTGGGGTGAAATTCACCAATTTACCACCAACATCAGCTCTTCTGACATGCCTAAATATCCTCACATCTGTTCTGTTTGAGCCTTCAGTATTCTATTAATCTTTCATGAAGACCTCAGCTTTCTCTTCACAATGTTTTATTTCCTTGTCCCACCTATTAAGTAAAGACCTGTTTTTGTTGTTGTTGTTGTTTGCTTGTTGTTGTTTTTCTGTTTGTTTGTTTTTTTTTCCTTTTTCTTTTTCCTCACCCTCCTAGTTCATTTCTCAAATCTCTTCCTTTATATAAATATATAAATATTATATAAATATAATCAACATTGAGCCTTCATCTTTCCTCAGTCCTAGAGCTAGTGCAGTGTCCTCTGTTCTGTGTTTTTTCTTTTTTTTCTTCTTTTTTCCCTCACTTTTTAGCGAAATTCTGCTTTTTATCTCCCCATTATTTGACAGCTCCTAATACAGATATTTATACCTACAGGAATTTGAAAAGGATTCACAGCATGACACAGAAATCATTCCTAGTGATGGTGATCACAGACCTTCCTGATAACTAATGACGAACACATTCAAGCAAGCGTATGTATGAGTGACATATTCAAGAGTGTGTCACTACTACCAAACTCTTGAGATAAGGAAGCCCCTTTCTGTAACTACAAGTGAAATTTCTGTTTTTGAGGAGAAAAATCCACGGTTTTTAGTCCATCCGCATCTTTATATTATTTTTGCTTGAGGCTCCCTGTAGCAGCCACTGAAAAAGCCACTGTTTAACCAGCTATACTAGAGAGAGACCATAGTTTCCAATGACTGCAGTTTCCATTTTTAAAGGGTGGGGGCTTTTTAGCTGTCAGACCTGGTCTGTAATCCAGGATAATGATTCTAATCCAATCTATGTCAGTCTGAACTCACATACATGAAGAACTCACCACAATGATGTATTACAGATTTAAAACTAAATTAATTCTTTCATGTTATCCACATAGTATTGAAACTTCAAGCATAACATACTCTAATGACACACTTGAAGACTGGCATTTTCAAACTGTATTAAGAATGTGAATCACGGTTAATCAGTATTTGGAACATACTCTCTATAGGATTTACAGATTCCCTTTATTTTATTTATTTATTAAAAACAAAACAAAACAAACCAACCAAACAAAAAAACATATTTGTGAATGTTCCCAAATGTAGGTTTGGAATAAACAGTGCTGTCAGTTATACCCATGCATAACTTCACGCACTTACATGCACCAAGTTATGGCCATGCAATTGACTGTTGTTGTACACAGGTTGCCCGTGCCTACCCTACACAGCAAACACCCTCTGAAGCCCAAGTCAGCGACAGCTTGACACCACACTGCTATGAGATCTCTGAAGAGAGCTTTGATGAGCCAACACAGGGGAAGTCTTTGACAGTGACCTCCATGGACCTTCAAGAGGTTGTTTTAGGATAAGCAAGTATTTAGAGTGCTGTCCAGGAACACAGCACAACACTCTGTATCCCAAAGAGAGGCATTGCATTCATATGCAGAGCATTTTCATCACTTATTTTAAAGTGGCAAGAAATAAGGGTACTACTGTTATAACCTCGAAGCAGAATCATTGTTCAGTGTTGGAACTCACAGCAATGCCTGTTAAAACAATTAGAAGCACATTTACCCTGTCAGGGGCCAAATTTGTGTTAATGATATTTTAACATGCTATCCTACCTCAGAAATTAGGGTCTCCTAAATTTCTAAGGAAAAAGTGAGAGCTACTTTTAGCCCTATTAATGCTACCCTGGGTTCTCAGGGCAGCTGCAGACCTAAGCATAGACAGAACCTGTGTGTGCATGCTTGCTTCCACATGGGGAAGTCCTTCATCATGCAGAGCAACCCTCAACAAAAGCACTGTTCTCCTGACAGTATATAATGCTGGGCTGTTATCATAGGCTTTTCCTTACAGCAAGTGAATCTTGACAGTTAGGCATGCCAGCTAAATGAAATCAAAGAACAGCGATTTTTCTTAGTCTCATATTATATATAGATGGTAACAGAATGATACCAGAATTGTGCTCAGAAATAAAAACCAAGCTGCCAAAAGGCATCACACACTCCTTCCCCAAATTGGTTTTATTGATTCTTGGAAAGAAAATACCCTTAATGAGATCTTCTGCACTGCCAACTATTGAAGTCATCTACCCAGGAAACACACTGAGGTTCATGTGTCTCTAACTGCTGCTTCAGAGTGGAGACTTGTGTACCCGATTTTCCAAAACTAGCCCAAAATTATAATGATTCTTTTTTGAAGATTTAACAATTTTTAGTATTCATTCTGATCAGTAGACTGTCCATCCAGATTGATTAATAATGAATTTACAGTGTTTTCACATGCACTGCAAGTGTCTAATTAATAATGCTTTGCAGAAGATATATTATGAAATTTTAGCATATGTCCAATATATAAAGAACTTTGGCAATGTCAGATTTCCTAAAGCTTTAGCTTCAACGTATATTGTAAGTTTATATTACTTGTTTGATCCTGGGGAAAAAGAACACGTGCTTTTTAAGGTTCACTATAATGCTGACTGAGAAATTCATCCAATTTTACATTTGGAGTTCCTTTCCTTCTTTCCTTTTGCCTCTGTCTGTAGTATTTGAAAATACAATATCCTCCTCCTCCCCACCCCGGCCCCCGATTTCATAGTAAACCTGTTAAGAAATGGCAAATTTGGATATTTAGTCATTAAAAACTAGTGTTTCTATTCACTAATAGAAAGTATAGAATAGTTCACTAATAGAAAGAATAGAATAGTTCAGTTGGAAGAGTCCTAGAAAGATTATCAGGTCCAACTGGCTCACCACTTCAGGGATAACCAAATGTTAAAGCATATTAAAGAGTGTATTGTCCTAATGCCTCTTGAACTCTGACAGGCATCGGGCATCAACCACTTCTCCAGGAAGCCTGTTCCAGTGTTTGACAACCCTCACAGTAAAGATATTTTACCTGATGTCCATTCTGAACTTCCCCGGGCACAGCTGTGTGCCATTCTCATGTGTCCTACATCGATTACTGGGGAGCAAAGACCAGCACCTCCCTCTCCTCTCCTCCTCAGAAAGCTGTAGAGAGCAATAAGGTCACCTCTGAGCCTTCTTTTCTCCAGACCAGACAACCCAGGTGTCCTCAGCCTCTCCTCACAGGACATGCCTTCCAGCTCTTTTACCAGCTTTGTTGTCCTCCTCTGGATGCATTCAACCATCTTAAAATCCTTTCTATACTGTGGAGCCCAGAGCTGCACACAATATTCAAGGTGAGGCCGCACCAAAGCTAAATGTAGTGGGAGCATCACCACTTTTGACCGGCTGGCTGGTGATGCTGTGTTTAATGCACCCATTTAATGTGGTTCACTCCCTCGGCTGCCAGGGCATGCTGCTGGCCATGCTGAGCATGCTGTCACCAGCACCCCCAGGCCCCTTTCTGCAGAGCTGCTCTCCAAGCACTCATCTCCCAGTCTGTGCCTGTGTCCGGCATTTCTCTGCCCCAGGTGCAGTACCCAGAATTTTCCTTTGTTGAACTTCATGTCATTGTTGATCGCCCAGTGCTCCGACCTATCCAGATCCCTCTGCAAGGCTTCTCATCCCTGCAGAGAGCCAAAAGCACCTCCTAGATTAGAATCATCAGCAAACTTGCTGAGAATGCATTTCACTCCTGCAACCAGACCATTGATGAAAATGTTGAGCAGGATCAGCCCTAGAACTGAGCCCTAGGGAACACCTCTCCTGGCTGACCACCAGCCAGATGCAGCCCCATTCACACAACCCTTTGAGCTCTGCCATTCAGCCAGCCCAACACCCAGCATAACATGTACCTGCCCATCTCACAGGTGGACAATTCGTCCAGAAGGCTGCTGTGAGGGACACTATCAGAGGCCTTACTAAAATGCAAAATGCCTTCCCAGTGTTTTCAGAGGTATGCTAAGCAACATCATATCACACTATAACCAAAAACACTGGCAAGAAAAGCTAGATTTGTGTTTTCCTGGGGAAAAAATATTATACAAACTAAAGCCATAAACACAGAGCCATCAGAAGAACATTGCTAAGATGTTTTTCTAGTATTTACAGGAAAACAGAAGTTTTCAATACAAGCAATTCTCTCAGACAATTCTCCCAGTAGAAAATAAGTTTGACACTATTTAGAGTTGACAGAGAATCTCAAATGCATTTTGCTGCTGCTCTGAGAGGTTAGAAAGACTGTGTATCCATTCAGAGAGAGTAGGAAGTTGAGGTAGGACATAATGAGTGAAGAGAAAGGCTATTGTGTAACTCAGCCACAACTGTGGACATCTGATACAGGCCTGAAAAACAGTTTAGGTCAAAAGTGGGACATGCTGATGTCATGCAGTTGTGCATGTAGACAATGGCTGCACAATTTGGAATGATATGCCAGTTAAAAAAAAAGGACAAAACATGCTCAAAGGAGCCTAACATTAAAGAATCAGACCTGGCATGACAGCATAGAAAAATGATGTTACACCTGTCTAGCTCTATCTGTTAATCTTTCAGATATGTAAGTAATTAATTCACTCCAAAACAACTTTTATTAACAAATATTTCTATCTGTTATATATTCTTGTTCTTACATGAAGCTAGTGACATGCTATTGCTAACCAATTAGGAGTTTTATGTCAAGTGTTTCAAATTAATTGCTTCATTTCTCTGTATTTTTTTTTCTGAATAGGAACCTTCAAAGCCATTGTGTCAATTCCCTTGGGAAAAAAAAACTGGTGCCTGGAAAACACTACTATCCTACATTTCCTCTATCTCTGGATTTCACCCTGTAGCTGCATTTAGCCAGCTAAAGTACTTTTGAAGACCCTTGTTTTTGTTATTTTTATTTTTTATTTTTTCTGTAGCAGCATAAATGTAAAATTTATCTACAGGGCAAATTTGACAACAGCAACAGAATAGGATTAGGACTTAATTCTGCAGTGTTGTAGCATAAAATCTGTGCAGATTTGTAATCAGAGTATTAAGAGTATACCATCATTGCTCCAAAATTTTTTAAAAAAGGGTGCCTTTCTATAACAACATCATTCTTCTGACCTAGGATTACTAATGCACTAAAACAAAACAAAACAAAAAACAACAACAACAAAAAACAGAAGAGGGAAATGGAAAAGAAACAAGATACATCTATGGCAAAAAATCCTCATCTGAGACTTCACAAATAACTCCAGAAAGACCTGCACTTACCGTGGGGACTGTTTTGTAGTGTCGAGCTACATTCACAGAACACAAGTTATTATAATTAAGTAAATTTCCTGAAAAATTGCCCAGAGACAGAAACTATCCTTCTTAAAACACATTTATTTGTACCAGTAACAGCTAGTCTGTGTCAGGGACATGATTATCTGAGAAAATCATTTCCCATTGCTACATTATTCTGGCATTTGTGTCCTTCAGGGAAGTCAAGTTAGAAAGACTTTTTAAGAAGTGGCAGTCAGCCTTTCTGAAAGGTAAAAACAAAGGTATTTAAATACACATGCATTGCACCTCCAGTGAAAATCACTAGTCTCTGACACCGCCCATCTGCTAATCTTTCAGCAGAGTGGGCCTGGCTACAGGCAGAGAAATCAGTGCTGCTACTGCAGAGATACTCAGATAGCCTGGGCATATGGTGAACCTCTGCAGAGAGAAAGAGGGAAACAAACTGAGGAAGTCTCAACCATTTAAATCTGAAGAAAGATATATCTGCTACTTGTTCAGACACAGCACTGTGAAGATAAATGAACAGGGCAATCAGCTCTGATAATATTGTTAGCACTATTCGGGATCTCAGTGAGCTCCACGCTGTACTTCAGACAATGATTTTGCCATACACGTGACATTTTTTATACACTTGTGGGTAACAACAGTTACAGAATTTGTCCTAGATAAGTAAACTATGGCATAATATAAGCATTACTTGAATATATACATCACTGCAGTAATGCTACAGTAACACGGACAGAAAAAGTAATTACCAGTTAAGAGCAACTTCTAGACTTACTAGTTGATTGCTGGGAAATAGCACAGATTCTGTGAGATGTCAGAGGTGACTTTATTAACTTTTTATTACTATTATTATTTATTTATGCAGAATTAAACTATGGTTGGAAAAGATTTTAGCAGCCTCTGACTTGAATGTCTCAACAAACATCCTTAGTTTCCTGCTAACAACTATTGATAATCACTTACTCAACACAAGTTTTTAAATATTAAAAAATAATAATCAGCACACTTCATATTTAGTGTTTCACACAACTAACCATCTCAGTTCCATCTTCATTACCACATTGTTCTCCTAAAGGAGGAACACAGCATTCTTCACATTTTTTACTGTTATCAGAAAGTCCTAGTGCCAATACCATTAACAAAATCAATAGCTAACTTCTGTTTTCTCCCAGTTTGCTTTGTTAACTTCCCTGACTAGAGTTTAAAGATGTGAAATAATTCCCCTAGGTTTCAAGTCTACTCCTACCAGCTCTAATGATAGAAAGTAAGAGCTTCATAGTTTTTTCCATAAGAATGAATCTAATTTGCAAAGAGTTAACAGTAGATACCCATAAACAAAGATTTATGGGTAATTAGTCTGGATGCTTAATGTATGGCAATGTAGTTTGCCAAATAATGAACAACACAGCTGTAATTAATGAAAGCCCTTTGCCTCTACTAGAGTAAAAGAAAAGAGAAGATATTAACTAAGAGAAGTCTGACTTCGCGTTTTTGTTATTCTATGGTCAGAAAGATGCACCCATCAGTCTGCATTCCAGAGACAGCATTTGAAGGGGGGACAGCCTCATTGGAGAAGCAAGACCTGACAGTGTCCAGCATGAAGAAGAAGAACAGGGTCACACAGTGTACCAGCCACGAGCCCCGGAGCATAGGGACATGCAGGGCTGTGACAGGGAGACAGGAGCTCCAGGGCTCCATGGGGAGGAGCTGCAGCTGCCCCCAGTGACAGGAGGCAGACCTCTACTAGCAGAGCCCAGGAGAGCATCCTCTTGCTACCAATGCTTCACCACCCCATGGACTGCTTCATACACACAATTGCTTCAGGTACAGAAAAACAGGAAATGCAGTTACTTACAGCATGGCTGCCCATACAGGCTTACAGTATTTTGGTTGGAGCCACATTTTTTTTTGTTTTGAGTTGCTTTTAAGAACTTGAGAAGTGCTGTGGGTTTTTTGTTGTTTGCTTTGTTTGATTTATCCTCAAAATCTACACTTCCTAAGGACTATTAGTTATAAACACAAAAAGTTACTTTTTTTTTTTTTTTTTTAACTCAGCAGTACTAGAAGTGGACAGTATGTAATTTGAAATTATTTCCATTTAATCAAATACTCCCACAGTGCCACACAGCATCATAAACCAAATTGGCTCTCTGGTTCCATTTAAGAAACATAGGCATGAGTCAAAAAAAAAAAAAAGACTCCATAGCTATTTTAAGTATTCATATGATTAAGTGAACATCACATTCTCACAGCAATTTTAAGAGGAATAATGTTATTTTAGCCATGAGAGTCTAAGATGGCAAGCTTTGCAGGAAAAGAAAGCATCTTAATAGGCATACTAACATTGGTGGAAAACTGCTTTTAGTAAACATAACCTGAGATTATGATGAAAATACCTAGGGTTTCCTTGTAAAGACTGAAATGCTGTTTCACTGAACATTGCAAAGAGTTTAGTGTATGACAACACTCAATTTTTTCTCAATTTTTTCTCCTACTGATTTTTTAAAGCCTTTACTCTCTAGCGTACCTTAGTCATAGATAGAACTGACTCTTCACCTTCTTGTTTTATACAGTCAAGAAGAATTTGTCCAGAGTACCTAAGATGGCAGCTATCAGCACAATGTATTCTGACAGACCAGTTGAAACCCTTGTGAGCATCAATGAAATAGCCTTGAAGTTAGCTGGGCTCTTTTGAAATAAATATTCTTCCCAGTCTAATTCTAAAGTGCACCTAGGGAATTGTTTCTCTTCAGAGAGGAAAAAAAGAGTGGAAAGCAAACAATGCCAGTTCAAGGTAATTTAAAAAGATGTGCTTCTGCAATGTAAGACTGAGACATAATGTATTTAACTCCTGTGGCTGTTTTTCCCTCCCCTCAATATTGACATCAGCTCTTGTTAAAACACAGGACTCTGAGTAATTTTTCGTTATTACCAGACTCATCAGATGTCTCATGAGCACAAACAGCCTTGCTCTACCCTGGCCTTATCTCCCCATTTGTATAATAGTCTGTGATGCTAACACAAGTGCTGAATACCTTTCCTCAGCCATCAAACTACTTTTCTGACTCAATACAATCTGCTTCTTTCCATCTGAGCCTGTACAAAAACTGAGCAAAGCTCATGTGATGAAATGTTGTCATTTACTTCAGAGATAATCACCTAAATTCCTTCTGTAGTTAAAAGAGAGAAATGGGCAATTCTGGAGCCTGATTCACCTCATTCTATGGACATTTGGAACAGGTCAGGTGGAACATGACCTGAAAGTGTTTCTTTTTTCTTCCTCTGATCATGATGAAAGCTTTATATAGGCAACCATAATAGTAACTGTCTATGGTTAGGAGAAATTACTCCCACTCTTTCTAAGTACTGCAGCCAATATAACATGGCCTTGATGAAAGAAGCAACTCTCCATAGCAGACTCTCCATAGCAGCAGGAACCTCACCATGAGGTGAACATTTCCTCATGAACCTGGGGCACTGACATCTCATCTCTGAAAAGGAACTCTCTTAATATAACTAATACTGAAAAAAATCACACACCTTTCTATCTTCTGCCTCCTCCATGACCCCTCCTGACCAGTGCAGATTATCAGGAGTGATGAAACCACAGTAAGAAAACAGCTACCTTGTATGGTGTGGTGTGCACCAAGAATGTGCCTTATAGTAAATCTGCATTGAAAGCAGCAGGAGAAAGACCACAGGGAAACCATCCCAGGTGGGGAAACAGAGAAGGACACATATACATATACCTGTATGTCTGGAGGTGAGATGGGCAGAGAGAGCAAGACACTGAGGAAGTCTGAGGAGGGAAGCATGGTGAAGTAAGAAGACAAGGTGGTGAGAGGAGAGGGTGGAGGGAGAGCACAGAGTGGGCCAGGAGATGTTACAAGTCAAGAGATAGCTGGTAAGAAAGTAAATGAGAAAAGGACATCAGAATAGAAGGAGCAGCAAATAGCAAATATGTAGGTAAACTTACAGTTTCAGAGGCTGAGGAAACAGAGCATGCTGTGACACAGCACAGTAGAGAACAAGAGCCAGAGAGAAGAGTGCAAAGTGTGAGGGCAATAACTGCATTGCTTTCTAAGTTCTGAAGAGGAATAGGAACAAATGAAAGAATAAAATTATATTTTTTTCTTTTCTTTTTTTTTTCTCCAGCTTGGCTCCTTCTCCTATATTTTTTTCTTTTCTTTTTTTTTTCTCCAGCTTGGCTCCTTCTCCTATCCTAAGGGATATGTAAAACTTGCAAAATGAGTTAGTTGTTTTACCAATGTTTTAAGCTCAATGTAGCATCAAAAGTGGCAAGTATAAAAAAAAAAAAGTGCTACAGACTTATTACACGTAATGCTATTTCAAACTTTCCACATTCAGAAGCTGGAAAAAGAATTTCCACACAAAATATATCCACAGTGGCACCTGCATCAAGCTCAAGCACCAAACCCCAATCTTGTACATAAGCATAACTTGACACCTACACCAGAATGAGATTCAACAAGACTATGACAATTTTACACAGCTTTGCTGTGCAACCTAGCAGTCTGAGATTAACACAGACTATTGTGACCAACACTACTTAAACCAGATATTCCTCAAACAACCTGAAAATCTGATCTTCATATAAAAGTGAACACACTCTGTAGACTGAAAAACAAACTAACAAAAACAAAAAACAAAACACACACAAAAAAAAACCATCAAATTCTAAACAGGAATGCAGAAAGTAACAGTATCAATCTACCTTTGACAGTTTGCCTATACTCTTCCCCTCAATCTCCTCTTCTCTTGTACGTGCACAGAAATTCCACTGTGCTCCTAAATGTACATTTAAAATAAACCATTTTAACTTGATTTTCTACTATTAACAATAGATTCTGTAAGCAAACCATGCCCTCTTGCATTGTCTTTACCCACCTATTGGCATTCTGTAAATGTCAGGTTTTTAATGCCAACTGTAGCATTTAGTTTCAAGCACACATGCAGCATATCACTTAACATTTAAATAAAAAGGGAGCTGCTTTTCCTATTGCTGCTGTTATTATTGAACAGCTACAGCATTCCTGCTATGGTAACAAAAGAATAAATCTTGGCATGACTGGAAGAGAGGAGAATATAATGGTTCTGGACAAATCCTGGCTGCACATGACAGGGGCTCTACAGGCAACAGCTGGAGTAAAGCTGAGTACACTTCAAATCTTATTGCTCTGAAGAAAAAAAAAAAATAGAAAAAAAAAAAGACCTGCATTCATTTTTACATTATAAGACTAAGGATAAAGTGTCATGAATTTTGAAAAATGGCACTGGCAAAACATAATTGGATAAACTAAGACAGCTCTCATTTTTCATACAATATACAAGGCACTGGGTGGTTTTACTCTAACTAAATTCCACTGCCTTATTAAAAAGCTGTCCAGTCATCACTGAGACAATAAATTGGGCAGGTACTTTCAGAAGCACTTTTATGCTTCCCTAGCAGGCCAGCTGTAGATGTCATGGCTGACACAGTGAGCAGGAAGCCTAGTAAAGCTTCAGCCATTTGCTGCAGTAAAATGTACGAGTCACATAAGGTTTATTTAACAGTGCTAAATACAGCTTATCCAGAACTCAGATAAAGGACACTATACCTTTTTCTATGGCTGGATTTGAAAAGAGATGTCTGTATCAACTTGCTTACTCCTCATATCCTGTGGGGCATAAAGTTTTTTTTACCGTGCTAAGAAACGTACTTATTTCTTTTAAGGCTGTTTGTTTCAGAAGCTCATTACAGAGTGGAACAAGTGGTACAGCAAGAGCATTGTCACCGGGTTCTAAATAGCCAACACCTGCACCAAGTGGTTAGGATGCCCTAGTACTGATGTGCAACAAATGTAAAAAAAAAAAAAAAAACTATGTGACAAATACTTAAAAACCAATCAACCAAACAAAAACCTAAATAGAAGTGATTTTGAAATAACTGGATTTGAAAAACCTATACAGTCAGATGTCATATCACCAATACTAGCTAAGTGCACAACTACAAAATAACAACATTGTTTTCTTTCTAGTTGTTTTTTCATGCAGCATGATGATATGTACAATTTTATAGCAGATCTATGTCTATTTGTATTGCTTTTTTCCTACCTGTGTATTTTCAAAAAACAAGATATAATATCTTTGCTTAAAAGCATCTGCCATCACTAGTTATTTCATTAACAGATGACCTCAGGGGAATATATGGAGTATTATACAGTACTCATGCTTTAAAAAAAAAAAAAAAAAGAGATATCACAAATCCATAAAGAAGGGTTTACCTTTCAGCACAAATTTGCAACACCACTCCGGTTCTCCATACTTGTTTGCATTACTGCTTACTGCTGGTTTATCTGCTAAGATACCTGTGATTACAGCTAATTGGGAACACTGTAAGCTGCTGCGATATACTATTTAAATCAAGTCTGATCAGCAAGACTTTTGAAGAGATTCCTGACAATGTTTGTTCATTGTAGGTTAAACCAGCATACTAACAGGCTGATAAAAAGTATAAATCTAATTTTGAAAGCTGGAGAAAAAAAAAAAAAGTTGCTTGTTAAGTATCATGCATGAGACTGAAGTAAGCTTAACTTGGTTTTAGAAGACCATATGTCTTGTGACCATAAATTTAGTCTGCTATAATACTACGAGATGCTGCAACCTGTTGCACTGAAACCTGAACAACCACCCCTTCCTGAGCCATGTGCTATAATTCACAATATATTAAACAGGGGAATTTAAAATGGTATACAATGTAAATCATATGTAAATTATATTGCCTAAATTGTGTTATCACTTCCTGTAAAAAGGAGAAATCCTGATTTTTCCTGACGAACCATATATTTTACTTTCTTAACTCTAGCTATTCCTTAAGTGCTGGAAGACAAAGTTTGCTACTTGAGCAACACACCATTCTCCCCAGGCTAGGCAAGCAGAAAAATACCAGAATTCTTTAAACTATTCTCTGTACAAACATCATTTCACCAGTTAAGCAAATGAATCGGCTAATAAATACTACTGCTGGTATTTGTTCTCCACACTTTGCCAGCAAGTATGTCTTTGTTAATGGGATAGACACAGGATTATTTTTGCCAGCCATTCATTTTTTTTTTCTGTCACTGAATTCACAGACTTGAGTCAGCTCCTATTTTCTTTTCAAATTCCACTTGAATGGAAAAAGCATTTTATTTTTTATCAACCTTCTCCTTTTCAAAGGAGATTCTTTCTCATTTTGTAGTAGAAAATATAGTCTTTTAACAACTTTTAATTATTAAACTTATGTGTGAAAAAGGTTACAGAAAAGATTTTGGTAGAGCTCCTTTTGCTGCTCAATGAATTCCTCATGATAACTATGGCAGAGAAAAAGAGGATGGCATGATGCCAGCCTTTCAAGTGATTAATGGGCTAGGGAAATTTTTGTATCAAGATGTGTTTTCCTTCCGTACAGAAAAACAGGCTTTTTATATTTCTTTCTTACAGCCGTAGTAGGTAGCGTCCAAAAATTTCCTGTCTTTTTCAAACTTGACACCTGGCAATTTAAATATTTGTGTCTGTCTTTAGCAAATCACTGGGACTGAGGAGGTTAGTTGCTAAGACTGTTTTCCCTGTAATTTCTGGGTCCATTAAAAAAAAGAAGTGTTCTACATGGTAATCAATTGTAGCTGTTTATGTTATTCTTGTATTTCTCATTATAACAACAAAATATATTTAACTTGAATTACAGTAGCCACAGTTTCAGAGGGTTTCTCCTGTAACCATACTCTTATGTTTAAGAGCAGAAGTAAATTAGGCAATCAAAAAAACTTCTAAAAAAATTAATTCTGTTCACCACTAATTAGGTGACTGCAACCCTTTGTCTACCGGATTCTAAATTCTATGGATGTCTCAGGCAGATGGGCAGTTTTTTTTTTTTGTTTGTTTTGTTTTGTTTTTTTTTTTTTTTTGTGAAAAATCCTGCAGGGATGTAGACTTATGTGAGCTGGCAGAACACTATGAATATTTGAGTGGATGAACTCCCCAGCCTCACACCAAGTCTCTGCTTCAGACAAGAATCTGCAAAACAATTGGAAAATTTGTCTGAAATGGTGAGCAACAAATTCATGAATTTAGGAGCTGTGGTGCACATTTTCCATTTTTCACTGCACTGGGTATATTGAAAGAAGAGAAAGCTAACAATCCAAAACTTGGCTCTGCATTTCTAAATTAAATCCAAGCATGTGTTTCTGATCATTCTTCAGTCACAGGGACCCTAAGACTCCAAGAAAAATATGTATTTTATAATCTTATTAGGGGGGTAGCAATAATGACCAACCTTCCTGTATGCACTGTTTTCATTCTACAACACACTTTTTTTTTCTTTCTCCAAAAACATCTGAGTTCCCTCATCTTTTCCTGAACTGTTTTTTGTTGCCATCAGGCAGCCAAGAAATAAAACAGTTAATCTTCTATTTTAATGACAGGTATTAATCATTAACTCTGTTTGAAACATAATGAATTCATTAATAAATAAAATAAAAATCTTACTTAGATTCCTTGCACTTCTTATGAATGAGAGAAGGTTTTAACTGAGAAACAGCTCATTAGATGAAGCCTGAGGTCTGCTGTGTTTTTAGCCAAAGGTCAAATGCTTCTTCTGTTTCTATAAATGCTGCAGTTCTGGAAGGTTGTTGCAGACCATTAGTAAAGAAAATGAAATTTCTTGGCATTGGTAGAAAAAAGACATTTCTTTTTCTCTAAACAATGTTACATAGCAAAGAATAAACAGAGTTGTGTTATTAACTAAGGTTCATGCCTTACAGTAACTGTGTTTCACTAGCATATTGCTAGCATATCTTCAATTATAATAGGCACAATCATTCCAGTACCATTTCTTTTGCACTAATTTTTGTGAGATTTCCACAGGTACTATAATAAGAATGTAAAAGTTTCACTCAATTTAAGTACAAATACTATGTTAATTGGATGTATGTCATTCAAAATGAATTTATCATCTATTTTCTTTAAGATTATGTTTCAAGATAACTTGTTCATTGGCTAAACACATTTTACTTACCTTTTTATTTTTTTATTTTTTATTTTTTTTACATATATATTCTTGAAGTTCTAAGCATTTCTGTATGCACCTTGTACTTTTCCAGTAACCAAACAGAAGTGACTGAGATGTTGTCAAGCTTATATTTTTTGTTTCATTTGTTTTTTGGTAAAGACTAACAACAACAACAACAACAAAGAAACAAACAAACAAACAAACAAATTCATTGCATAGGAATGAACATCTGCCCAGAAACTATTTTGATCAGATAGATTGTTTTTTCAAAAGTAGAAGAAATCAAAGCTGTCATATTGCTGAAAGCAACCGTGAAAATGTAGTGGATTCTATATTTCTAAATATAATGGCTAATTGGCTAAGGTATTACTACTACAAATGGACTACCAAGGCACTTCAGGTCTATTTTGTTATACAAAACTGAGCAGGAGACTGTACATAGGACTGATAGGAGCCAGTAAGAAGAAATAAGCATTACTCAGAGACCATATAGAAAGAAAACAGCAACATGAGAAAAAGCATTGCACAAACCCAGCAGTACATAAGGCTTTAGCATAAGCCTTGCAGTTTTCTGAACAGAAGAATAATTAAGGATATAGTGAAAAGTGGAGAATGGGATAAAATGCAATTTAAATATATTAAGGCTTTGCTATTTTAAGATGCATCATTTTACATATGTAAGAAATACAGCAGATCTTATCTCTGTGGACTTCAATGAAGCATTAGAATTCATGAGAATTTATTAGTTCACTGTGAGAGGATAAGGACTAGCAGAGGAATTACAAGGTCAGTCTCATAAGCCAAAGGAGACCAAGAAATACAGAGCACTGAGAAGTACCAAGCCACCAGAAAAGTCATGGATTCAGTTCTTCAAAAAGACTAGTTTTGAGTTTCTTCACCGTGGAAGGGAAAGAACCATCTGACATAAAGCATAGGGTCTGGTTCAAAACACAAGGGGTATAAATTGACTATAACTGCCTTTAGCTCAGAAATTAAGCACATTTAACCACCAGAGAAATCAGGTTTCAATGAAGCTGATTTGTTCTGATAGGAACAAACGGCACAAACAGCTGAACCCTGGAGCAGGAGCACGACTGACATATGAAAAGGGTTATAAAATGAGACTTGAAGAAATGGTAGTGTATTGGACTAAGACACAGACTGAAGAACATAAATATACAGTTTCTGGCTTTAATACACTCTACTAACTTACCAGCTTAAAATTAAACCTTGTACAGTGATTTTTAAAGAGTTTTCAGAATTATATTTGGTCAATATTGATTGCAGTTTAGGTTTACTTGGTGAAGGTATCCATAAATTGAAGAGAAGACTATTAACTAGGAAATGAACTTTAGATGGGATCTGGAGAAATTCAGAGATATTCTGTGCAACACAACAGAGAGATGTATGAGCAGAATTATTGCTGACCAGCAGAAATGCAGAACTTCTGGAATTGGTTACACAGGCCACAACTGTATTTTTTTTCCCCCTGAAATGCATTAGGGAGATTCCAGCTGCTTTGTTTTATTCAGAGCTGGTGGCCTCAGATATCCAACACTGTTTGATGTATATACCTGTGGGTTCTGCCTTTCCAGTAGATGGGGAGTATCCCTGGGGCAAAGACTTCCTTACTTGCCACATGTTGTTTTGCACACACTTTGTAACAACATCAGCGTTCTTGGTTTTGTGCTATAGATAACTATGTAAAGTAAAAGCCATGCTAATTGGTATGGCCAAAAGCCAAATAATTACACCCTTGAAAAATACAATAACAAATTCCGCTCCAAGCATCAAGCCAATTTGTTTAAAAACTTACATCCATAAAATATTTTTACTTCTAGTTCAAAGAGTCAGCTCTTGGTTCTATCTTTCCTCTGTTCCATCCCATTTCCATTGCAAAATATTTTAAGTCCACCTTTCTAGGAGACAGTCTTAGTTCCATCACATTATTACATTAAACAAAAGAAAGCCTTGGTGAAACTCCATGAGTTATTCTACATAGGAATTTAGATTCAAACATTGTGTTGATCCTTTCTGACCCTAAAAGCACAGTGAATCTCTTTCATCACTGAGAGAAATCATAGCACATATTTCCACATGTAGCTAAGCTCTATGTAATCATCTCGGATGCTAACAGAGCTTGCAAACAAGATACAATACAGGCATGCTGAGATTTAAAGTCTGATTTCATGTTTATGTAAAATATAAATCTGTTCAGATACACTGGTCCCACAGGAACATATTATCAGATGATAGTCTCTAGAAAGTCTCTAGCTACAGTTCATATGCAGTACTACAATTGAAAACCATCAACAACCCTTCAGAAGTCTGTTGAGTTCCTCTAGCTCATGTAACTGAGATAAAATTTTGGATTTTTGGAAAGGAAGCTGAAAATGGCTGAGCACAGCATTAAATTCACTGTTAAGCTGAATTATGCAATGTCTGTGGCATGTCACATCCCTTTCTCAGCCCTGTTAAATCATACCTATTTTCAAAGTAAGAAACATCCATGACTGGATTAAAGAGACTGAAATGACACTTAGGAAGCAATGTTTCTATATTCCCTTTGACAGCAACAAGTGCTTAATGACATACCCAACTTCAATACCTACTTGTTACTGTTTTGCTATTTGGTTGAGTAGAATCGTAGAATCATAGGATATCCCGAGTTGGAAGGGATCCACAAGGATCATCAAGTCCAACTCCTGACACCACACAGGTCTACCCAAAAGTTTAGACCATGTGACTAAGTGCACAGTCCAAACGCTTCTTAAATTCAGACAGGCTTGGTGCAGTGACTACTTCACTGGGGAGCCTATTCCAGTGTGCGACCACCCTTTCGGTGAAGAACCTCTTTCTGATGTCTAGCCTAAACCTCCCCTGCCTCAGCTTCACACCATTGCCACGGGTCCTATCACTGGTGATTAAGGAGAATAGGTGGGCACCTGCCCCTCCACTTCCCCTCGCGAGGAAGCTGTAGACTTCCTCAGAGTAGTTCTCTGTTCCTCAATGTGTTCACTCACTGTAGTTATAATACATTTGCAGTATTCCTAGTTTATTTCAGATTAGTTTTCCAGTCTACAACACATTATTTTTACCACCAGGTAAATGCTCTGGCTACACAAGACAACTTTTGATTGGAAAAAACATCTCCTGGAATTTACATATATGGCACATCCCACTGAAACAAACCAAACAGTAACGATCATATGCTTTTGCCATAATGCATTCCTACAATGACATACAACTTACTCCATGAATCAGCAATGACTAACACTTATGTTTCTTTGACTTCACTCTTCCATAATACAGATATTGGCTTTCTACTGCATCATTTTTTATTTTTTATTTTTTGAATTTTTCCCAACTTACAAGCTAAACAACTAGAATTTTAAAATTGTCTTTAAAAGTATTTTTCTATAAACTTGAATTGCTCAGATCTGTCAATCTGTCATTCTTGCACAACATATCTTGCCCAAGAAAATTCCAAACTATAACACATAACTAGGTAAAGGTTTTTGATTCAGTAGGTGCTCAGTAAATAAGCTTAACCTTGGGGAAACCGAACCACAGAATCATAGAACAGCCCAGGATGGAAGGGATCTCACATTTTATGGAAAAGGGAGCCTAGATGAGATTATGTAGCATCCTGACCAGTTGCATGTTGAAAACCTACAGTGGTGGTGACTCCACCATATCCCTGGGGAGGTCATTCCCATGACTGATTATACTCACTGTTAAAAATTTCTCTTAAATCAACATAAAACCTCTCCCAGTGCCACTTGTACCTATTGCCCCTTGTCTTCTCCATGTGGCTCCATACAATGGGAAAACCTCCATTCTCTCTATAGCCACACTTTAAGTAGTGGAAAACTGTGGTGAGGACCCCCTGAACCTTCTCTTCTCCAGGGAGAAAAGACTTAACTACTTCAGTCTTTCCTCAAAGAGGAAGTTCTCCAGCCCTTTGATCATCTTCATAGCCCTCCTCTGGACCCTTTCCAATCTGTGTCTTTTTTCAATTGTCATTGATCATAACTGGACAAAGTACTTCTTGTGCAGCCTGACAGTGAGTGGGGTGAGATGATCACATCTCTGATGATAGTGCCCCCACAGATGCAGCCCAAGATCTCATTTGCCATTGTTGTTGCAGCAGCACTGCATGCTCAGCTTGTTGTCCATCAGGACTGACAAGTCCCTTTCAAAAAGGCTGCTCCCCAGCCACACAAATCACCTTCAAATAGGAACAAGAAATAAATGAAATTAAAAAATAAAATAAAATGGTATTGCCAAAGGAGACCCAAAGCCTATGAAGGCATATAGACCTGGGCATCCTGGGCTGCGTTAAGAAGAGCATTGCCCACAGGTCAAGGGAGGAGATCCCTCCCATCTGTTTAGCGCTGGTGAGACACATCTGAAGTGCTCGGTCCAGTTCTGGGCTCCCCCTACAAGAAAGGCAAGGACATACTGTCATGAGTCCAGCAAAGGACCATCAATATGATTAAGAGGCTAGAGCATCTGGTGTACAAAAAGGCTGAGAGAGTCTTAAGTCTCTTAAGTCTCACTGCTCAGTCTTAACAAGAGTCAGGGAAGATCTCCTTCCTCACTGTATGTAAATATGTAAAAAATTTATGATAAGATCACCCGTATGATGGACCAAGGGAAACCAGCTGATGTGATTTTTTTGGACTTCAGCAAGGCTTTTGACACGGTTTCCCATAGGATCCTACTGGACAAAATGTCCACCATACAGCTAAATAAAAACATAATACGCTAGCTAAATAAAGCTAAATAAAAACATCATACGATGGGTGAGCAATTGGCTAACGGGCAGGGCCCAAAGGGTTATGGTAAATGGGGCTGCGTCAGGCTGGCGGGCGGTCACCAGTGGGGTCCCTCAAGGCTCCATTTTAGGGCCGGTACTTTTCAATATTTTTATAAACGATCTGGATGTAGGAATAGAAGGTATTTTGAGCAAGTTTGCTGATGACACCAAACTTGGAGGAGTTGTGGACTCGAATGAGGGTGGAAAGGCCTTGCAGAGGGATCTGGATAGGTTGGAGAGCTGGGCGATCACCAACCGCATGAAGTTCAATAAGAGCAAGTGCCGGGTCCTGCACCTGGGACGGGGAAACCCTGGCTGCACGTGCATCAAGCACGGCATCACTAGTAGGTCAAGGGAGGTGATTGTCCCGCTCTACTCTGCGCTGGTGCGGCCTCACCTCGAGTACTCTGTGCAGTTCTGGGCACCACAGTATAAAAAGGACATGAAACTGTTGGAGAGTGTACAGAGGAGGGCTACGAAGATGGTGAAAGGCCTGGAGGGGAAGACGTACGAGGAACGGCTGAGGTCACTGGGCCTGTTCAGCCTGGAGAAGAGGAGGCTGAGGGGAGACCTCATCACAGTCTACAACTTCCTCGTAAGGGGGTGTCGAGAGGCAGGAGACCTTTTCTCCATTAACACCAGTGACAGGACCCGCGGGAACGGTGTGAAGCTGAGGCAGGGGAAATTTAGGCTTGACATCAGGAGGGGGTTCTTCACAGAGAGGGTGGTTGCACACTGGAACAGGCTCCCCAGGGAAGTGGTCACTGCACCGAGCCTGTCTGAATTTAAGAGATTGGACTGTGCACTTAGTCACATGGTCTGAACTTTTGGGTAGACCTGTGCGGTATCAAGAGTTGGACTTGATGATCCTTAAGGGTCCCTTCCAACTCAGGATATTCTATAATTCTATGATTCTAAATACCTGCTTGGGGTGCAGTTGTACTAAAACTGACAGATCTAGACCCTTGTCAGTGGTGCCCAGTGACAGGGGAAGAAGCAATGGACAAAACATGAAATACAGGAAATATCATTTAAGAATAAGAAAAAAAATATTTTACTATGAAGTTGGTTGTACATTAGGTGAGGCTACCTAGAGATGCTGTGGAGTTTCCATCCTTGGAGATGCTCAAAACCCAACTGGAGCAGTCCTAAGCAAGCTGCTATAGCTGCATCTGGTTTGAGTGGGTGGTGTGACTAGAGAATCTTCAGAGGTCCCTGCCAGTTTCAGCCACTCTGCAATTGCATGATCCAGTTGTTACCATGTTCTTAACCTCCTTCACAAAATACATCATTTTTATCATTTGTCCCAGGAGAACCACTAAACTCTAGCCCAAAGGATGTAAGTAACAATATGTTATAAAATCTTCTATCCAGTTCCTCAACATTTTCTTAACATTTTCTATCTTGGAGAACTATTAAGAAAGAATCTATGTTGGTAATTACTTTTAAAGAGAACCCCCTTAGCTTCTGTAAGATACTATCACAGATCCTAATTTGGAGGGAGCAACTTTTATGAGACTTTTTGAATGGAGGAAACTATTTTAAAATAGAACTTCTTTCAAATTCATAGCTTCTCCCCTGTTTACACTTCGGTCCTAGTAAAGTCAAGTCCATCTCACTACCACTATCGGAAAACGTTTTTCTAGTCAAAACTCCCCGAGAGACTTAATAAGGAGTAAATCAAGCAGCATCTCAGACTGAGAGAGAATGCATCCTTCCCCAATTCATTTCCTAAAATTCAAGGATTTAGGCAATAACTGTTCTTTTGTTAATTTTTTTCCTTTACATGCGCAGGCATGAGAAACAAAAATTTGAAAAAAAAATGTTAGATTGTATAAGCGTTTGATATTCTTGCGGTTTTTTGTTTGTTTGTTTTTTATATGAGTTAATTTTTAATAGGAATCCGCAAGTAAGAATATATCGTTACGGAGCCAGAGGCTCAGCTATCATTTCATTGAAGTCCATGAAGTAAAGTAACTTCACCTAAGTTGAATTTTTGATTCATCAAACCTCATTTTAAAGATATTTGATGTTTTCCATGCAAGTTTAGCTCTCAGACCAGACAGTAGACTGAAACAGTAGAACCAAAACCACAAAACCACCAGATGATTAGCACATTCAAACACTCTCAGAGCTCAGCAGGATTTAATTAAGAAGTCAAAGGTAACAGGACTGATACCACATTTCCAACTACTCTGAGCCAACTAATTTCCTAGCCATCTTGCAAAGCGTTAAAGTGCTTTTAAAATTTGTTTTACAATGCGGATGGACAATATGTGATTTTACATTACCAGTGACTAATGATAATATACAGACAAGGTATGATTAATAACTGCGTGGTTTTGGGTTTTGTTTTTGACATGCTAAATGCTTTTGTGTCCTTTGCACATCATTATTCCACAAATTCACCTCACCTGTGTGTTTTTAAAAGTTCAAAACATCTCTCTATTTTAATTTCCTGAAAATCTTTGTACACCTCTTAATCATAAATAGATCTGGTGACTGATTTTCTGCCAACATCCTCTAACATGATGACATGAAACAAATGTATAATGCAAAGCTAATACATATTTTGGCAACCAGGTTGATTGTGCTTAATGATCACATAAGACAAAGAAATTTGGTCCTGACCAGAATTAAGATCAAATAACCTAGTTGCACATTTAAGTCTACCAAGTGACATCCTACACTGCATCAAATCACACAACTGCAGTGCAGTATTTAAAAAAAAAAAAGTTTCCATTGGAAAAATGTGGTAGATTTTTGCAGCAGAAAACCAGATAATACAAGGAGCTTATGGGTTAATTATTGTGTCCTGTAGTTCCAAAAGCTATTGACAAGAATATTTTTGCAAGGATATAAACTGTCATTGCAGCCAATGTGGAAAAATAAATAAATAAATACAAAATTAGAAAAATCAATCAACAAAAGCCAACAGTGTACTGAAACATCATAGCAACAAAAGAAAAAAAAATCTCAAAAAATTAACTTGATTTTCATAAAATGTAAGTTTTATGGAAATTAAGTTATCAGCTAGTCACAAAAATGAGAACAGAAGGGTATGGTACTTGACACCAACAGGATGTGGTTTAGCTTAACTTTCCTTCAAGACTATTTTTATTCAGTGAGGTTGTCTGAGAAGAAATTTATGATTCATCTATTATAAATATGCACACATAGAGATAGTAATAAACAGAGACAACTAAAAACCACTGAGGAAATAAATAAATCAGATATACTTTGGGTTACAAGACAAATCAATAACACTCCTTAGATTTTCTTTCAGGGTATGCAATAACAATGTACTGGCATCAGAAATAGTCATTTCAACTTTGCAGTTGATAAGTCTCAGAAGAGAGATTAAAAGAAACAATATGCATCCTAAAAATGGAAAAAGTAAAAATTATATGAATACACAGATAGGTGCTAATAATCAAAGAGTATAGCAACTGACACAACAGGTGCTAATAATCAAAGAGTATAGCAACTGACACAACAAGTTGTTAATGTGCAAGAAGTAAAAGAACATTCACAGAAGAAGGAAATATAAGATCTCCCAGGTGCAATATATACTTTAAAAAGAACAGAGATCTCCTGAATTTCAGAGTTGCACATTAATTCCCATTGGGCCATAGAAATGTTTTCCCCCAAGTTTTAATGGAACAAACTCAAACAATGTTGGTAGCAACCAAACTCACTTCCTTTCTTGACAGCCACATTAGCTTGCCAACAGAAGTTTCTGCTTAGATCCCGAACCACAGATATTCACATCACAAAGTTTACCACATTAAGTGATGTAAATAACTGTTTTTAGAATGTCATAAACAACTTTGAATGCATTTCCCTGTCAACACTTTGAGATTTCCTTTTTTGCATCATCTCCATATATATCTGCATATGAAAAAGTGAGAATCATAAGGATTTAGTGTGGGTATATGAAGGATTTCACATCTCTAGGATCATTTTCCCATTTTTACTGCTAGGAAAAAGCAGATTGGAAAATGCTTAGACCAATATGTTAAACATATTTCTGAAGGCAAGGTGTTTTTAATCTTGCAGTACCTAGTATATTGGATCTGAAAACAGTAATTGACTTTTACACTACCAGACTAAACTGCACATTTGGACATTAGCAGTGTTTACAATCAGAAAAGCATTAGAGAAAGGATGCAGATGTTATTCCACTGAGTGCTCTGAAAATGTTAGCTCTGAGTGAAAATGGTAAGTGGTAAGGAACTCCAGCAGACAAAGCAACCTCTTGTATAAGACCAAAGCTTCAATGTTCTGCCATCAAAATTAAATGTCACCTATAAAGGCTGGAGACGCAAAGAGTAACGAGCCTGATCTTTGATTTGTCAACACAGTAATGATGACTGAGTTTGTAGATCATTATTCAAAACAAAACAAAACCAAAACCTCCGGAGAAAGGTAAAAGATAAAAGACAGTTTTTATGGTATCCCTGTAGAAAAATGGAGAGTGGACTTAGAGGATCCCGTGGTGGACAGAGTGTGATTAGGCAGCACTACATATTTTATTTCTCTTCATAAAGCAATGGATTTCTTTCGTCATCTTCTGGTTGCATTTTTGAGTGAAACATGACCCCAGACAAACTAATGGACTAACATATATCTATAGAATAGGGTGCAGCTGATTTTCCACAATGAACGTATTTTTACCTTTGCTCCATAACAGCATCTAACAAGACAGTAACCCTAAATAAAAAACTAACAATTCCATACAACACCTGTTCCAAACAAGATTATTATTTTGCTTTCCTGGTAATAAAATAGCTGTTGGAGACAAAGATCTGGCACTCCAGAGGTCACCTTTTGTCAGCTTTTTCAAAATACTCCCACCAGGTACCTAAACTGTGGGATCTATACACATTCATCTGTTCTGTTCTTCTATAGCATATTTCTGTGCAGCAGAATGTGTTGTTACAGATCAAACTGTTAAACTAATTAATTACTAGGATGCATCATCTCTCAATATTCTTGCATGTTCTCACTTTCCAAAAACTTCATCTTTGTTTCACAGAAGTTCCTTAAATGGCATTTTCCTCCCTGTACTTCCAAATGCTTCTTCCTATAGAAGTGCTGAATTTTCATCTTTCCACCCTTATCACAACAGTCCTGTGGCTCCTGCAGAATCTAGGTGTTTCACAGGTAGCTTCTCTCTCCAAGCTTATGTCTGCTATAAGCTGAGAAAACAACACAGATAATCTTCTTTGGACAATCTGTTTCTGCTTCTGAAAGGCAAAAAGCAAGTAAACATTTTCTGGCTCAGTTACCACCTCCCCACCTATTCTCCTCCAAGGGAAACTCACGGCATTGCAAGTATTGCTTCTTCTCTGAAAGCTCATCCAAACTTCCTTGACTCATCACATCAAAACAAAGCCCCAGCCTCTGAGCCTTCAGCCTGACTTGCTTTTCCAGTTTCAGAGTGAAACTTCAGATTAAATGAAACATCAGAGTTGGAACTTTATTTCAAGGTATCAAAGAGAGAGGATATTGTAAGGATATTTTTTTCTACATTCAGTGAACAAATGACTTTAGTCATCCTATTCAGTTACAGTCCACCTGATTGTATATAGAAACCTGACCATTTCACCTGCAAGCTATTCACCTTTTTTTTTTTTTTTTTTAAGCTCAATAAACACCATGCTTTCTTGCCTTCCCCCCCCCCCCCCTCCTGTGGGGACAGTTCCACTTTTGATCCATGTACAGACCAGCAGTTACATTTTGCACTTGCACACGGAACACCAAAAAAATTGGCAGGAATTAAATCACAAGCATATTTTCCAGCAAGTTACAAACTCTTTTCATGTATTTCCATGAAAAGCAAAGCTACTCAATCTGTACATTTGCATGATACATTGCAAATATGAAACTATTTTTGTGTGAAGTATATTGGATTTTGCAAGTCTTTGTAATAAAATATTGCATTGAGTTTTCATAAATGTAGTATATTGAAATGATATCTAAAAGAGTAACGTAGTTTTTCATAAAATAATAAGTATTGTTTTCAACTTGTGCTGCTTTTGCCTGTATTCTGTAATGGCCTGCTCTTCATTTATTTAATCTCAACAAGGACTTAGCAGCATCACTTAGTGAAAGTGAGGATGACAGAATCTGATCTTATTAGCTGTGATTTCCCCATTTCAGACACTGGTGAAACTGGTGAAATAGTGATGACTAGAACTCTGAAAGGTTTGCATCTTATAGAATATATTCTCGACTGGGTTTTGCTAGTCCATTTAAGGGTATATAGAGAATACCACTGCCAAAAAAGAGTCTGCCTTCATCAAAGGTCTCAAAATCTGCATACTTCCATAATACTTAATCATCTAGATTAGGTAGGAAGTAACATTAGATGATCTAAGAATGCTTTCTATTTTCAGACTGTGTTAAATCTATTAATAAAATTAAAGCTGGTTACTGTAGAAGGGTTAACAAAACAATGGGCTTGTTGCAACTGATTTTTCTTTTGACAACATCGTGAAATTTTTTTCTGCTTCTCAACACTTTAACCAAAGAAAATGAGTAATTCGTTGTGCCGTATTGAAATCAATTGTCGTCTAATTTCACAAGGGAGAGATTTGTTAATAGCTACATTACCAACAGTAAAACAAAACAAGCAGGATGCCTTGTTCATCCACATCTTCTAGTATAAATAAAAAAGTGACTTGCAGCAGATTCATAGGTGGAGGATTTCAACCACAGATGGCTGACTGCAAAGAAGGATATCAAAAAATAACGTTGACTACTAAATCACTCATGAGGGAGAAATTAAGTGCAGGTGTGGCAAATGCAGACGCACAGCTAAAGCAGGCTCTTCCAAAGTGTTCAAACCTATCTTTTTCATCTAGCATGTTCATATGCAGTGAGATTTCAAAAAATGCAGCACAGCATATAGAATCTTAACATTTATAATTGTTTTTGCCAGGCTGGACAGAGGAAGACACTGGCAGAAAGGATTTCTGCTGTTGAGGGGAAAACAGGATTGCTCATTATTGACATATTTGCCACTCGCCAGTGCTTCAAAGGGATAAAGAAAACTGCTTTTGACTTAAGAATAGGTCAGTGTATAACAGTTCAATGTTTCTACAGCCACAGGGAAGAAAAGTTCTCAGGTGTGTCATTTTACTATGTGACTTGAGCCAGCCATAGAAAAAATTGTTCTCTCACTTATGAGGAAGTATAAGAGTAGAAGAGTTTCAGAGGTGATTAGCTGTAATTCTTTGCTCTTCTCTTTCTCCTTTTCTCGTAGTACTTCTAACTCCCACCAGCTTGTTCTGCCACACAGAAGAAACCATGCAGCTCATTGCTGAAATTATTATACCAGCAATTCTGTAATAAGCCTGATGAAAAGATGGTTTGAATTCAACTTAGGTAATTTACACAAGAAGTTTAACAACGTTTTCAAGTTCTGAGTTCTTCTGTATTGTGCTAGCACCCTTGCTCACAATAACAAGGAAAAAGAAGAAATTGTCTTTATTCTTTCTTCATTTCTCTGCCGGAATCACATGCCCCTTCCCTCCTTTTTTCTGTGAGCAACAACTGCTGTGGGATGGGGCCCAGTACCCTGGTCAGTGCCACCCGGCCACACCACGCTGGAGTGATGCCCTCCAGGACATTGCTAACCAGCCGTGCAGTGGCACAGTACAATGAATATGCATACATACATACATACTCTCCCTCCTAGTACATGGCTGAGTTTGAGACCTGTGGGCACACTGGCTGCCCAGAGGGTGGGCCACTGCTCCACTTGCTGTTTGTCACAAGGAGAAGAACGAGGCCTGGCACGGACTACGGCTTCCCTCCACCCTCATCAGCCTCTAACAATGATCACCCTTCTCCTCCCTCTGGCAGTGTTACATCTGTGGCTGCTTGGCCAGCAGGTACTTTACAGACAGTGACAAGATGAGGTCTTCCCTAATGAAACTGTGATATCAAAGGAAATCATTAATCTTTGCCCTCATTTTTCTTTGTGAGTAGAATACACGCATTACTAACAAGACGGGTGACCTGATACTGCATTGTTTTAAGGCAGTTGTGCTCCTGAATGACGCTGCAGCACACAGCATGAACATAAAATCCAGGCAAAATACTGTCTGTAAGCAGAAACTGCCTAACATAATGATGCTGCAGAGAGGCAACTACTGACCTGGGTTTTGCAGAGCTGTAATCATTCACAGTCTCTGTTTAAATGAGTGCTGCTCAAATTTCATTATGCTTAAAACAATCCCCTTGGGAAAAGCATCTGGAAAGTCCAGAACACATCTATTCCAGATCTGCTACATAAATGTAAATGCACTGTTACATAAATGCACAATGCTTTATAAATAACTAATACTAATCTCATTCTCTGGTTCAAATACAATTTGCTGACATTGCTTTTTATGGAAGGCACCTTATTGCTAAAAATGCTAAAAGTGATCTTGCATAACTCTAGTTAAAAGACTTATTAACACATCTTACTCACACTCCTTTTATTAAAAGAAAAACACAGGCAATGTTACCAATTGGCTTTGGTCCCATATCCAAATTTGGTAGACTTATAAGGTTTCTGAGAGACAGGTACATAAATTTATATAAATGCTGATGTGTTTCAGATCACACATTTTCTGGACCTCGACTTCTATTCAGCCTCCTCCCCTCCTCCATATGGCTTTCTAAAATAACTGCTGTTGTGTCAGTTGCTGACAGAAGAGACATCTGCAGTTACTCTGACTTTTTAATTTTCTTGCCTATTTAAAGATCTTGGATTTGAGTTCATAAATCATTGAAATTAGCTTTTTTCTTACAAAAAAATAAAAATGCATAGAAGCAAATAGTTAAATATCAAGTCAGCAAAATCAGAAGTGGTGGTGAAAGGCTTCAGATGACATGTATTTAAAAGATATCCATGCAAAGCAGCTTAGAAATTAAAAATAACTCTCAATTAAAATAAAGGATGCTTTTGGCTACATGGAAGTAATTTTTCGCATAGCAGAGGCCTGGAAGCAACTTTAGTTTCTGATCAGGTGAATACAATAGTAGCTGCTTGCATGGCACCATACTCTGTACGTGAATCACATGAGCTGCATCTATCCTCAGTAAAATGCAAGTATCTATGCTGTATTGTTGTGTTATGAAAGACAAATAATCCACTACATTCTACTAATCATTGTAACACCTTATAGATTTAAATGAAATGTACAGCATATACTGGTCGAAACTTATCTTGCAGAGAATCATTTTACTCTACTTGCCCAGGTGCTGACATTGGAAATTGTGCTTGTTTTATGGATTCAGAGAAAGCATCACACATTTTTACATATTGTCTCTGCAATGCAAGAGAGAACAGAAGGGACAGTGAGCTCATACTACATCATCTCAACGTCATCAGTTGAACTGTGGTAAGTGGCCCTGACCTATTACAGCTTTTAAGCCTAGTCTTAATATTAAGCATAAGAATAATACCACTGACTTCAGTTCTGAAGTACCTTCACAAGTTGAGGCTTAAGTTCAGACTGAAAAATGTTATTATTGGTCAAGCACGATGATAAGGAGCAGGAAAAATCTCATTTATAAAAAAAAAAAAATAAAAAAATCAGAAGATTTAATCTTGGAGTCAATAAAATAATAATAAAAAAAAACCTGTAAAAACTCAAAAACGCTATTCACAGTGTTACTCTCCAGAATAGAAATGTTTTTGTCTTCTCTCTCTTTTCTTGCAGGCTTCTATTTTTATACTACCCTCCTAACAGCAAAGCCTTTCACTCTTTAAAAAAAAGCTTATTTTGTCATTTAAATCTCCTAAAATCTCCATAATTTCCTCAAGTAAATAGTATTGGTTCACAGCAAACCAGTATTTTTCACAACTATGATCAACCTGAAAGCTTTTCCTTTTGTTGTAAATTTAGAGCAGATAAGTATACTTACATAAACTTCTAATAAATGAAATGGGATTTAAAGTAAGGGTGAAAAAAGATCAGTTTTGAAGAAACATATTTTTGAGTCTGCTCCAAAGCTTAATTTAGGAAAAATTCCCTGCTAGCCATACAACCAATCAGAGAAAAGCAAGAGGAACATTTTCTGTGATGCTTTTAGGCATCGCTGGAACATTCAGAGATCTTTATCTTTTCTATCATACAAAAAGATCTTTATCTTTTCTATCATACATCCCTTTTCAGGTTAAGTTCAAAATCTGTTTGAAACTAAATTCAGACAACTTTGACAGTATGAACATGAACAGGTTCTAAGCATACTTGTAATTAATCCTTTGCCATCTGGGTGTAACTTAGCTCCATGCATTTTTACGACCTCATTCAGCATTTTAAGACATTATGAGGCAAGTTCAAGCTGAGGACACTGATGATATTATTAAAATTATGTTCACTGTAACAGGCCAAAGAAATAAATTTATTTTGATAGTAGCCATTTGACATTTACTAACTCATTTACCTGTGTGCTGTCTGTACTTTCTGAACTGTCTGTATTTGCCCTTTTCTGTGTTTTGGTATTAAAGGCCTATATATCTCCTTCACACAGTTAAAATGAGACCCTTATCAAGTGAACTGTTTAGATTGGAGAGAATATTGTTGCTTTGATTGACAGATTTATTTAAAACACTATTCAGTAGGAGTATTTTTATATGTTCTTAAGGTATTTTTATATGTATTTAAGAATATGTGATCCTGATAAGTCTTTTAAGGCAATTTTGATTGTACAACTGTTTGCTTTTTGTGTCAACAACAAAACTGAACAGCTAACCAGTGAGTACGGTCAAGTACAATTTCATTGATATATTTCATCTATAATTTGAATGAACGAGCTCTTTCATTTCATTATGGTTTACTGAAATGTTTAAAATGCATCTCATTTTCTTGATGCTATACATTTTATAAAACCATATGAAAAACCTAACTTATGGTTATCAAAATTCCTAAGTGTTTTCATTGCATATCATACTTTTTCTGCTATCTCAAGTGACTCTGCTGTTGGACTAAGAGCTTCTACTTTGCATATAGGCCAACAGTAGACTCCATAACAGATGCTAGCTTTACATTCAATTTAAAACATATATGCCTGATATCATAGCAAGAGCCATTAATTGACAACATATAAGGGAATGTGGAATATTAGAAAGAAAAATTTAAAGTTTGTCATAGCTGCTATGGTTTAGTTACATACATCTCTAACTAAAGAAATTAATTCCTTGAGTAAAATCTGGCTTTGCAAACAAAAAGTATTTTTTATTACAATAATTGGATGAAGTTACCTCAGAATGCACCATACTAGCTTATTAATTTGCAACTGAAACTAAACAGTAAGGTTACTCTGTATGAGCTAAAACAAGAAAGCAGAAGGTCATTGTTTGAAAACATATTTAGACAGACAGTCTAAGGTTTCAACAATAAAACTAAAAATGAACTCTGCTATTATAAACCACTTAGAGTTTATTTTTATATCACCCACAGCCAGATATTCCTGAAGGTAAATGATGATGTAATTAAAGGTTCAATGGTGCCATGCAGAAAGAAAGGTTACTTTAAGATATATGTCAATATTGCAGTCACATCCACAGGCCAGACAATCACATCTTAAAAGTGAGTACAAACAAAAGCCATTTCGCTATTTTGAATTCAGTTTTGGTAGAATCTGAATGTCTAAAACTTGCCAACCAACAAGTCTACATTGAACTAGTCTGTCTGCTATCTACATTTCCTTTGTGTAGCATGTTCTGGGAAAACAACAACAACAAAAAAAATAACACAGGTGATACAAATTATAAAAAACATGTCCTTAATGTTGTCCTAGATGTTAATAAAACAGTGATGTTTCAGTTTCAGCAAGCACTGCATTAGTAACTTCAGAATGTGGTTGTGAATTTTGTAGATACCATAGTACCTCCACTCCTGTGGCATTATTGTAGCATATATTGTACTTCTTTACGTATTTCCCAGTGTGCTTCCAGAAGTGTCTTTTCCTTTAAAAATTTGAGGTGATACATCTGTACTTTAACAACAAAATAGTACACTTTTTCCTCTCATTAAAGTTCTAACAAAGATACTTTTTTTTCCCTAAAATTTAGAGCAGAAAAAAAAAAGACAAATTTTCTAATTTTCTCTGAATTACAGATAGTAAAAATTGTTTCTATATTCAGGGAAACAGAATGACTCAAGAAAAATTGCAATGAAAGTTAAAGAAACTGAAATTTCATATTCACAGTGTAGAGCAGAAACACCACCTTAAATGAAATTAAAAGCTTCTGCTATGACTCTGTCAAAGGCATTATATCATATTTCGGAGAATACAACTTTTTAAGAAAGCAAGCCTTTTCAGTATCCAGGATTTTTCCCACCCCTAGAAATGCAAATAGGGTATGAAAATTATTGCCAAGCAGAACAGTATTTTTGTCAACTTCTGAATATATCTGAGAATATACGACTCCCTCTGGAAATCTTGTATGAACAAGTGTAGGTATATATAACACACAATTACTAACAGACTGCTCAGGAATGGAAAGAAATCTCTACATTTATGAACAGTATATCCTGCCATTGCTGAAATAAGTATGTCCACAAGCTTTTGTTTTGTTTTGTTTTTCAGTCTGAAAACAGTTTTAATAACTCTACACTTCAGTTCATGTTGATATTACAATCAAAAGTATTCCTGCTGATTAAATTAATCCCTACAGCCAACATTTATTCTGTTTGCTGTTGACAGGTCTACTATACAAAGTACCTTATTTATAAAGCAACCAGTGTCTTTTCAGCTTCAAATAGAAGGTAGTGATTGGTACATATCACTAAATAAAAGCCTTTTCAACTTCCAACAACAGAGAGGTTTGCAACATACCTCAGCTGTGCAGTTTTCTAGCATATTCTTGGATGATTGTTTTATGAGTAAAATACAACAAACAATAATTTTTATTAAAGTAATTTTACCTAAATGATGTTTCATAAGAGAAGTCAAACCCCCATAGCCTGACTTAACAGTTTTAATAGTTCTGAGTGTATAAAGAAGTAGTGGGAGGATCACATTAGGAATAAACAACAAAACAAGAAGTCATGAAACCCAAGAGCTATTCACACCTGTACTAAACTGTTCATAACTGTTTCACTTGTTTCCCACTGTCCCCTGCTGAGAAATTTCAATGTCTCATATTACTCACCATGAAAACTTTGAAAGTTTATGTATACAAGCAATGTGACTTAAATACTACCAGAATGTTTCAGAGGTATTTATATGTAAGAGGCTAAGCAGGTGAATTCAAGGAAGAGTACAAATAAATAAATTAAAAAGAAATAGAACAATTTTTTGTAGCCTAGATTCAGCAGTGCAAACAACATAAACAGTGATGAATATGATGTGTTGTCACAAAATCACCAGAAAATTATTACATACTCCTATGCTACAGGCTATAATGTATCACAAGCTGAATATTGGATTTTCTGTTTTGAAGTCAAACTCATAACTAGTAAGTTAGATCTTGTATAGGTAAATTAAAGGCAAAAAGGCAAAAGCCTGACAGTAAACAGATATGAGCAGCATTGAAAACAATTCTAACGCAGCATAGGAATAGGGAAGTATAATAAAACATTAACTTGGCTAAATTGGACTCTTCATTGGCTGCTGTGATGAAAAAAAAAAAAGCATCAGACAAGAAAAAAAAAAGTAGGCCATATTACTCATGGTTGCAAAAGAAAAACAAGGGTTTGCAAGGAGGACAAAGCAAGGACAAATCGTGACAGTCAAGTCATATCAACGGCAAGAGTGAGATACAAGTAGATGAAGAGCTGACTTGGCCTTCTACTTGGTACAGAGAGAAAGCAATTGTCATAAACGTGTTTTGTGGAGGTGTTAATGCCTTTCTGCCACTAACAGGTCAACTGTGCACAGCTGAACAGAATTAGTATTTTAACAGCTGAAGACTGTCAAGAGAATATACCAAAGAGTACCTGGATAAATTATACGTTACCAAATTAGTTAGTCTTCATGAATTTTACTTTAGCATATTAGAAGAATGATCCGAAGAAATTTCATAGCCATGACTGGCAATGTTTGTTAACTCAGGGGAAATAAGTGAGGGAGAAAAAGACTGGATGAAAGTCAGGCTGTTGCTGTCTCTAAAAGAAAAAAAGAATGAAACAAGAAACCAGGGTCCAGACAGCTTTACACCCTGGAGAAATTGCAGAACAAGAAAAATTAGGCAAACTAGTTGTCAGCACCAGAGAATGAGGAGAAGATGACTGGCAATCAACATGTTTTTCAAGAACACACCATTATCAAACTGAGAGCTTTCTTCTACAATGTAATAGGTTTAATTGGTGGAGGCAGCAGATGACAGCACACTGTTACATCCACAACGCTTATAACATTGTCTCACATGACCTTCTCAGAAATGATACAGTGAGACAGCCTAGAAGATTACCTAAATGAAAAAAAAAAAAAGGTTATTAATGGATAGTTGGAGACGTCATTAGTTGATTACTAGGATAAAAATATGGTTGTCTCTTGTTTGTTTTAAACATGGATGCTACAAAGCTGGGAACATATACTGGAGAGCATACAAGAATTATCTCGGCAGACAAGAGAAGCTGTTTGGGAAGACACCTTTTCCTCAAATAACTCTAAAAGGTGCAGATGCCTTCCTCAGAGAAAGTTCATCATTAATTGTGTGAGGTAGCTCCACCTGGAGATCAATCTTGCTACACATACATAGCCTTTTCAACACAGAGGCAAATCTGGAGACAGCTGAACACATCTCATATTCAGTTATTTCACATTTAGAGGGAAAAAATGGTCCCAAAATGACTACATTTATTTTTGTCCCAAAAGTTTCCTGCAAGCCACTGATAGTACAAGAAGAAACTAGCCACATTTCCAAGTTTCAGTTATGTTTCAGGGTGATGTTTGGATGTAGATCTGTTACAAGAAAATAGTGGCTGTGAACTCTCTCTCTTGTAAAATCAACCTAGCTAATGCATCAGTATTTTTATATTTCCTAATTTGGGCTCTAGAAGCTGCTCCTAAGAAACTCTGCGAGAAGTGTAATCAACCGGAATTCAGCCTCAAGCCTACACTGAAGTGCTTTATTGGAGCAGCTCTCCCACTCCTTCCCTTACGGAGACTTTTTTTTTCTTTTGATTTAGTTAAAAAAAAAATAAATTGTATTTAATTAAAAATAGAGAACAAAAAATTTCATTGAAACAAATCCAGTAGAACACTCTTCTAGTACAACTGATATAACACCATTCTATAAAGAGAATTCCATCTGTTAGTCCACACAATCTTCATCCAGAAGATTATGAATGCTCTGTTATTCCATAATTTGATGCTAATGCTTCATTTTCAGCTCTAATGGCTTATTTAAGTCTTTTATCCTATTAGGTATAATCTAGGGCATTACTCAAGCTGCAGAGATAAGACAGGTGAGTTGGCCTGATTTGCTTTATTGATATTCTTGGAAATGGACACATAAAACTGCATTTGTATATTCACTCTATCCAGGCAGACAGAACTCATCCAACAGGAAACAAGTTTACAGCATAACTCTTGGAAAGGTGCTGCACAGTTTCTTTAAACATGTTGTGGTTCAATTCACATCTTAATGTGAGTTATGCAAATACATTTGGTTTAATCCTACTGGCAGGGCACCCTCTGCAGTTGATGGAGGCCCCTTCAGAAGGTGATCTATTGATTTGTAAGACAGGTGTTGAACACGGGTACAATGAATTATTTGCTTTTCTCTCTACTGACCACAGCAGCAATCTACTTAGGCATGTATTTTCTGTAGGCACTACATAATTAGCTAGATAAAGTTAAGATATCCTTTTATCCTCCCGTTAGTGCTCAAAGCCAGATGGGCATATGCTTTTTCTTTTTTTTTTTTAAAAAAAAAACAATTTTTTTTTTAAAAAAAAAAAAAGTATGCTCTTTCAGAATCTTCACAAAACATCTTTTCCTTTGACTTATTTTAAATTCAAAAGCTTCAATGACTGGCCAGTATTAAAGCTGAAGATCTGATATCACTTATTTGCACATAAATGACATTATATAGTTACTTCAAGACCACCACTGTTACCATTAAAAAAAAAAAAACAAAAAACAGACACACAAATCATATTTCATACTACAAAATAAATAAATAAATAAATAAATCTGTTTCTCGTACATGCAGATCTGTATCTAAGATATAACTGTGGCACATAAGCACATCTATGACAGCTTAAGTCAGGTTCAGAATGTAGCTATTGTGGTGGCAAATTAACAAGTTGCAAAGGTGATTATCAGCTGTTCAAATCTCTATAATAATGGTAACAGTGTCCCATTGAAAAAAGCAAAATGGGAGCTTCACTGTTGTTTATATGCATTTTTTCTTCCCTAAAATAATCACTGGTTGCCTTGTTGTGTTACACATACACCTTCACTTGTATAGCAACTACTTTTGCTTTTCTAAACACCACAGTGCGTGTTCCAAGTCTCCAATCAGTTTTCAGAATCCTGTGTTTGGGCTTCCCAAATAACTTGTGCATCACTGTGTAGCAAAAACAACCATCATTCCTACAAGAAATTTGTTCAGTAGGAGGAAGACAATGGCAGAACCAATGCACAGAAGGAATATTGATCAATTTAATATGTAGAGAGTGGAAAAAAGTCTTTACTTGCTGAAGTGGTGAGCAGTGATTGTCCTGTAAAGTAAGAGCCACCTGAAAAAGTCTGTTTTCTAAGTACCCAGGTTCCATTTAACTATTTGACTTGAACTAGAACAACTGTGCCTACTCAAGCTGGGTATGTACCTGAATGAGTTCAAGGTAACTTTCATGCTAACATTTTACTTCAGTGACTGATGGTGATATGGGAGAAGAACAGGTTGAAGCCAGTTTTTAAAGCTGAATTTACCACATTTAGGAAAGTTACCTGAAAGTGAGTTTTATGTTATTTTTGCTGTAGACGACACTTTGCATTTGCTATTATGGACAGTATTTCTTTAAAACGAACAAAAAAAGGTGTTTTACTATAAAAGGTTCCATTTTGTCATTTAAAATAAAGTTATTTTTCTTATGTTAAATGTATTTTAAAGGTAAAAATAAATCAGCATTTTTTCATCATGATTGCAATTGTCTGAGGAGCACTCTGTCTGCTAGATAGAAGTACTCTTCTATCTACAGTTTTTCAGACTTAAACTTCAGAAAATAGTAATGGTTCCAGTGGTAGATTTGTCTCATACTTGGTGTAGAAAAGATCAATGAAAGGCAATAAAATGAGTCATCCCAATCCTGTCAGAGTTCAGTCCTATGAATCCCAGATGCAAAAGTTTGCATTGTCAATTAGTAATTATTGTATTTCACATTTGTATTTCAAGTTAAGTTTAATCAGCTTCGGAAGACAGTCCAACACATGAGAATGATTTTTACAAAAATGGTACATTTAAAAAATATATTTTGCATTGGAGTTTGAATTTAAGTCACTGCCATGACAGCATACCACTGACTCACTTTAATTGCATTGTGGGGCAAATCCTGTAATGAGTGCCAATTCAAGGTAGAGCCCATCATGAAGTTCAGCACTGCACAACAAACAGTTTATGAATTATGTAACACTTGTTTTGTTTACCAGTCTCCTATTCAGAATTTTGAGAACAGTTTATTTTACATTGAGTAACTTTCCTTTTGGACTGAATGAAAATATTCACTTCTGAATGACCAAGGGACGCGATTAAAATGCATTGCATCCCAGTAGCAGAAAGTTCTAACAAAATTCAAGGTTACAGAAAAGGCAAAATCAGGGATAATGGACTTCTGAAAGTTCTTTGAAAAAGTTAAAAGTGAAGAAGAATATAACCACACTAGCTTTTCTCCACACTGCTCACAGAATTGTAATGGGGCAGCTGGAGTGCAATGAACATACAGTAAAATTATTTCTATGGAATAGCTCTTTGGAGGTGAGGGGTAGGGTTTAAATAGTTCTTGCATCTACACGTATATAATTATACCTGCTTGTATATACATCCTCAAACATTGAAGATCAGAAGATGATATTGCCTGTGGCTAGCAGTCAAGTCTACATTTTTGAAGTCTATATAACTCCCAGAGGCCCAACCAATGTCGCTCCCTGGCTTAGCTCTGGCTAGCAGCAGGTCCTTTTCGGAGCAGCTGGAGCCGGCTCTGCTCTGACATGGGGCAGCTGCTGGGCTCTGCTCACAGAGGCCACCTCTGCAGCCCCCCTGCTACCAAACCTTTACCATATATACACAATACACTTCTAAATCATATTAGAAAGGTGACCCTAAGACAGACTAAAGGAGTGTTTTGCTGGAGAAAGACAAATTGCCAAGCAACCTGTAGCTACTACTAGATGTTTACTAGCAATTATTAACCTCAGCTATTAACAGAAATTTGACAGTTGAAGAAGAGATGTGGAGTCAACAAAATGCAGAAATGAAATAATTTACCTAGATCCCAAGTATCTCTTCTGAGCACATCTGTACTAGGTGGCAAAGGAAGTACTGAGGGCAGCATCAGCGGGGATGCCGACAGTGCCTCAGAAATTTCCCATACTTGGAGTATCTCTGGTAAGAAGAAGCCCAGACAGTCTTTGAGAGGCTGCTGTGCATACCCCACAGAGATCAACATGCCTTCAGAAAGTTGTGCATCCTCTGGTTTAGGGCCAAGAGCACTTGCAGCAGATGAGTCATCCAACAAAACTTAAAATGCTTCATCTTCTATCACTAACAGTTCTCAAGAGCAGTTTTGACCAACAGCCTCTAACAATCTTCAAAAAGACTTTTTACCTAAATTCAGAATGCTACATTGTCAATCACTGATAGAAGCTGGGACCAGCATTTCCAAAGAAAATTAAGTCATACATCAGGCTTCTAAATGTGTGTCATCAATTTCATTTTCAGCACTACAGACTCTCTGGCAGTTCCCATTCATCTGCCAGCACAAGGAACTATAAACATCATTACACTTGAAAAATTTTTATGTTACCTTCTCATCCATCTGAGGGGTGCCTCCATGTGTATGTGTGTATACATGAACATGCATTTAAAGAATCTACATGAATTGCAGTGAGTTCAAAACAGTAATTCTTAAGTTATTATGGACAATGCTAAGCAGTTTTGCACCATTACTTTCAGTCAATACCATCACTTATTTGTTTTACTTCCAGGCAGTTAAACAATATTGAGTTTTTTCTACAACATAACAGATACTGTAATGTAAGGCTACAGATGAATGCTGACATGAGGAAAGAGAGGAGTAATAAGCCAAAGATCTAGCAGTCAAATTACAGATTAGTAAATACTGGAACTCTCTTCACATAGCTGAGCCAGGCTAAACAGAGGTAATTTAGGCAGGGATTTCGCTGGCTAATGTTGACAATATTTTTCCGGTGATTCAGTCACACACATTACCCTTATAACCTACAGAAACAAGTTGTTACCTGAATCATTCCCTGTACCACTGGAAAAAGTCTTGCATTGATACATGACTTCTAATTTTCATTATTTCAATACCAAAATCTGCATATAACAGCAAGTAAATTTTATTCAATCTGCCTATTAGCTAAGAAACTTGTAACACTCTTGGCTTGTAACTTAGCTTAAAGTAAAAAAAAAAAAAAAAAAAAAAAAAAAAAAAAAGTTTAAACTTGTAACCTTTAGCTTGTAACCCTTGGCTCCCCAAAACGTTCCATCCCCTGAACAGTTGACCAAAAAGAAAAATGAACGGATAAGTCATAGCATAGTGATGTAGAATAATTTCACAATTTTTTTTGCTTATCTTTAGTCATATAGACTTCTCCTTGGCAGAACTTAGTCACTAACCTACATAAACATAGTAAAACATACTTAAAAGCCAGTAAAATATAGTAGAACATACATGAAAGCCAGTAAAAATAAGCAAAGACCTTTACCTTGCCAAAACCATGCTAAAACACACGAAAAGGGAGGTGTAGAAAGAAATCTCACAAAGACAAATGGTAGTTGTCTGCTTCTGCCTCATTCTTCACTCAGACCTTCTACTGGCAGGCACTTGCCACAAGAGGCAGAAGAGCAACCTCTTGCCTGTTTTTCACTGAATGAAAAATATTCTGCTTTGAAGTCAGCCTCTACAGGATTTTGCAGCATGGTATGGCCATGAAACAGTGAAGAATGGCTGCACTGTGATAACAAAATCTTAATTCTGTAAAAACAGAACTGTGAAAGAGCTGATGTTAAAGAAAGTGAAGTTTTACCAACACTGGAACCTTTCTTTAGGGGGACTCCGTAGATAAATGGTAAAGAGTCTTCAAATGTCTCAAACTGAAGACAGAGAGAAGAAGTAGAAGAGGTTATGGAACCAACAGATAAAATGAACAATAGTACATCATTGGCAGCAGCTAGGACTCAGTTTAACTGGAACTCATAGAGGGAGTAGTTCAAATTAAAGTGTTGTATAACCTCTTATACAACTCCTACTTAGTCTTTCTAGACTGGAAAGAAACAAATATAACAGTGAATTTTATAAAGGGTTCTGAGGGACATATGGAGAACTGGGGGACCATACACTTGCTCTATATTGGCCAAGTCATTTAAAGCTCTAGGAACAGTTCAGTGGACATACAGGTATGTATGATAGCCCGGGGAAGAATCAATGTGGTGTCTATAAAATTAGGTCATGTCTCAAAACCAAAGAGCTTCTTTGAAAGCTTTGTCAAGCATATGAATAAATGAAATTTAGTTGATTAGTCTAATTGGATTTCCAAAACTTATTTGACAGGGTCCCTCATCAAAGGTTCTCGAGGAAGCCACAGAAGGAGAAAATAAATTAATAGTTGGTTACAAGCTACAAAACAAGTAAAGAATAAGTGCTTGGTTCTCACAGTGCACAGAGGTCATCAGTGAAGTCTGATGGCCCAGAGCTGGCATGTCTGCCACTCAGTGAGCCAGTACAGGAGCTTAGAGGAGAAATGAGGTGACAGAAGATTGCATTTTCTCTCCCCCTTCCTCCCCGCCCCCCCCTTTTCTTTAATCAAAATTCTCCATAATACTAAGTTTCTGCCTTGTTCAAGAGCTGCAAGAGGACTCTATTGAGATTCATTGATGGGGTATTGAATGGCAGATGAAATTCCATGTAAATAAATATAAAATGCTGAATATCAAACACCATCCTAATTTAATATATTAAACAGACTAAGTGTCCAGTTATTACAAGAAAAGACAACTTGAAAATTAAGTAAGAGTTCCATAAATTATCAACTCAATGCTCAACTGTAGTCAAAACAAACACACAATCAAAACCCCACCAAACCAGCTGTTAGGAAGTATAAAGTATTGTCTCCTATATAAACTCCTTGTGCGAATATCTCCATTTGTGGAAATATTTGAAACCCGACTGGACATGGTCTTGGGAAACTTGCTGTAGCTGACCCTGGTTAATTAGACTGGACTAGATGATGTTCATAGAATCATAGAATCATAGAATATCCCGAGTTGGAAGGGACCCATAAGGATCATCAAGTCCAACTCCTGGCACCACACAGGTCTGCCCAAAAGTTTAGACCATGTGACTAAGTGCACAGTCCAATCTCTTCTTAAATTCAGACAGGCTTGGTGCAGTGACTACTTCACTGGGGAGCCTGTTCCAGTGTGCGAACACCCTCTCGGTGAAGAACCTCTTCCTGATGTCCAGCCTAAACTTCCCCTGCCTCAGCTTCACACCGTTCCCACGGGTCCTGTCACTGGTTATAACAGAGAATAGGTCACCTGCCTCTCTACTCCCTCTCGCGAGGAAGTTGTAAACTGCGATGAGGTCCCCACTCAGCCTCCTCTTCTCCAGGCTGAACAGGCCCAGTGACCTCAGCTGCTCCTCACATGTCTTACCCTCTAGGCCCTTCATCATCTTCGTCGCCCTCCTCTGGACACTCTCCAATGGTTTAATGTCCTTTTTGTACTGTGGTGCCCAGAACTGCACACAGTACTCGAGGTGAGGCCACACCAGCGCAGAGTAGAGAGGGACAATCACTTCCCTCGACCGACTAGCAATGCCGTGCTTGATGCACCCCAGGATATGGTTGGCCCTCCTGGCTGCCAGGGCACACTGCTGGCTCATATTCAACTTGCTGTCAACCACAACCCCCAGATCCCTCTCTGCAGGGCTGCTCTCCAGCATCTCATCACCCAGTCTGTACGTATAGCCAGGGTTGCCCCTTCCCAGGTGCAGGACCCAGCACTTGCTCTTGTTAAACCTCATGTGGTTGGTGATCGCCCAGCTCTCCAATCTGTCCAGATCTCTCTGCAAGGCCTTTCCACCTCCAACAGAGTCCACAACTCCTCCAAGTTTAGTGTCGTCGGCAAATTTGCTCAGAACACCTTCTAGTCCTACATCCAAATCATTTATAAAAACATTGAAGAGAACTGGCCCTAAAATGGAGCCTTGAGGGACCCCACTAGTGACCATCCGCCAGCCAGATGTGGCCCCATTTACCACAACCCTTTGAGCCCTGCCTGTCAGCCAATTGCTCACCCATCGTATGATGTTTTTGTTTAGCTGTATGCTGGACATTTTGTCCAGTAGGATCCTATAGGAAACCGTGTCAAAAGCTTTGCTGAAGTCCAAAAAGATCACATCAGCTGGTTTCCCTTGATCGACTAGATGGGTGATCTTATCATAAAAGGAAATCAAATTTGTTAGGCAGGACCTACCCCTCATGAACCCATGTTGGCTGGGACCAATGACTGCATTGTCCCCCAGGTGCACTTCAATAACTTCAAGGATCATCCTCTCCATGATTTTACCAGGCATTGACATGAGACTGACAGGCCTGTAATTGCTAGGGTCTTCTTTCTTACCCTTCTTGAAAATTGGCACAACATTTGCTAGCTTCCAGTTCAATGGGACCTCACCAGATTTCCAAGATCGTTGAAAAATAATTGAGAGAGGTCCCGCGATGACGTCTGCCAGCTCTTTAAGCACCCTGGGATGAATCCCATCTGGACCCATGGACTTGTATGGATCCAGGTGGAGCAGCAAATCCCGCACATGTTCAGGGTCAGTTGGGAGTTTGTCATTTCCACCATCATGGTCCTCCAGCTCCAGGTACCCTGGGTCCCGAAGCCCATCGTCAGCATTGAAGATGTTAAAAATGTCTCTCTTTATTCTGTGATCTGGTCTTACATATTGTCCTGGTTTCTGCTGGGACAGAGTTAATTTTCTTCCTAGTAGCTGCTGTGGTGTTGTGTTTTGGATTTAGGATGAGAAGAATGCTGATAACACAGCGATGCACAGTGATGTTTCAGTTGTTGCAGAGCAGTGCTTGCACAGAGCCAAGGACTTTTCAGCTTCTGGTGCTGTCCCACCAGCGAGGAGGCTGGGCATGCACCAGGAGCACCAGGAGCTGGGAGGGGACACAGCCAGGACAGCTGGCCCAGACCGGCCAAAGGAATGTCCCATACCATGTGGAACCATGCTGAACAATAAAACTGGAGGGAGTGGTGTGGGGGGGAAAGGAAGGTGGCCATGGCTTGGAGATGGGGTAGGCATTGGTCAGAGGGTGGTGAGCAATTGCATTATGCATCACTTGTTTTGTATATTCTTTTCACACTGTTACTATTATTTCCCTTCCTTTTCTGTCCTATCAAACTGTCTTTATCTCAACCTACAAGTTTTACCTTTTTTCTGATTCCTTCCCTCATCCCACTGGGGAGGAGTGAGTGAATGGCTGTGTGGTGCTGTGCTTAGCTGCCTGCAGGGTTAAACCACAACACATATTGAACACTCCATGCAAATCTACATTACTATTCTGATATGAGGAACGGAGCTGAAACTTCAGGTTAGGCTTTAGAGTTCTGAAGGCTGAAGTACTGCTCTGGACCAGTAACTTTACACGTTGGCCCTGTACTTACACTCCTATGCAGGTATTTGCTTCTTGCTACAGCTGCAGACAGCGTATTAACCTAGGAAGACCTCTGATCTGACCCTGCACTGTTGTTCTTACATTATGAAGGCTCAAGTAGTCTAGGATTACCAGTTCATTTTAGATTTATACTGCAAACATATATGCACACACTACTCAATATATAGAAGACAGGATTTTTAGATGTGACTTTATCTGAGATTTTGAAACGGCTGAAAGCTCTGAAAACAAATGGTTAGTGTTTCTGGATAAGATGTTTCTAGAAATAGCAGCACTAGGCAGAGTAGAAAATTTATCCATCCTATAGTTTCAGTTACTTATAAATTTAAACTTCCTTCAAACAATACAAAACATATAGCCAGTGTGCTACATACTCATTTCTGACAACAATAGCCTCACTTTGGATAGATTTTCCACTAGTCGGGTATTTACAATGTAGAAGCGCACAATATGAGCTTCTGAAGAGATTTTGATTTCAGTTTGAGGTAAGAATGTGATCAGAAGTTGGCTGATACGTTGGTGATGTCAAAAGATCAATATTGAACTTGCTATCAACAAGATGATGACATTGAAAAATCAATGCAGTTATTCTGAAGATAGGCTGGAAGAACTCTCCGGAATCATCAAAACAGCCGCTGGCACCATGGATAATCATGTCATACAGCCTCTTTAACAAAATGACCATATTCAGATTTTAGGCACATTTCTTGTCTCTCCTGTTTGTATTGAAAAGGCTGCTACCAAAGTGCAGATGGCTAGACACTTTCTCCTGAATTACATTTGGTATTGTAATCACAGTCAAGTTATTTCCCTCCTCCTTTCCACAGAGGAATAGCCCTTAAATTTAAGTGAAATATTCTACTTCACAGGTGTGATTCTCTGCTGGGGAACTATCATCACCTTTCCCCAGCACCATCTGTTGGACTAAATAAAACCAATTCCTCCACAGTATATTTTCAGATGATAAAACTTACAGATAAGTTTAAACCAGATTTTTCATAATATATATGTAGGGTAGTGTTTTATACCACTGTTGCAGTCACTTTTCATGGCTGCAATTATTATGCTGGATGAAAACCAAGGACAAATCAGGATCTATGTTTCACATACTTGCATAATTTTCAAGTACCACTTAAAAACATTCTATTTTTCTTTCTTTTTTCCATTTTTTTTGACAGAATTATTGGAGCTGAGTCCTTCTACGTTCAAAAGTCGTGAAGTTCATCTACAATAAATCCACGTTCCTAAAATGGGAGGAAGAAGATGGGATGTAGGTAGAAACCTATCTGAGTAATGAAATCCAATCCCTCACATCCCCTGAAACATCAAGATTTGACATCTTTCTGACTAGCATACCAATTATATTTTGTTTGGCACTCCTTGCAGGAAGATAGCTGCAGAATGGCCAACATTTCAGCTTATGACATTGCACCCATTAAATATATTGGGTGATATTTCTTCCTCTTTGCATAAAGTCAATTGAGATTGCTTTCTAATGAAAGTGCTAGGTGCTTAAAGGAAGGAAAGTGAGAATAGCCCTAGACATCCTTAGCTAAAAAAGCAAGGAGTCAGCAAAAGAACAAAAAAAGAACAAATTCATCCGTGGTATGGGCAATGTTGTAAGAATTTTGATTATTACAAGTTTAAGTGAAATAATGGGAAAAAGTTCTATAAGCCTTTTGTTGTTTGGGATTTTATTCCTTAACTATGAAATTTGCCTATGCAATCTAACCCTCATAAAAAAACTTGCCAGAAACACACTGCTCTTCTTTACTTCAGTGTTTCTATTTTGTTCCAACATACATATTTAATCAATGTTCCTTTGGTTGGTTAGACATCCTTTTTAGTATTTTCATAAATGACTTTGGCACAAACTTACAAGTATGACAGTTCAGCCTGATGATGACAAAGGTAGGAGGCACTGACAGTGCAGGAGAGGGCTGTAATATCAGAAGGGAAGAACTGTGCTACCTGGAGTGCAGGAATAAGAAGAATGGGGAAAAAAGTAACAGTATTAAATGTAAGGCCTTGCGTTACAGAAAAATAACAGGAGCTTTGATATAAAAAATTTTTGTCAGTCACAAACCAAAGGAAAATGGAACACACAGAGTCCGGGCAACAAACAACTAGACAGCTATAAGCTACCGAGAATATAACAGTTGTGAGAAAGGCAAAATTGATCCTGTCCCATTCAGTAATGTGTATTGTTCTTATTAGAAAAGTCTGAGAGTTTTGTAAGTGGAGTCAGTAGAAAAATGCTATTTCTGCAAACACCCTCTATAACTGTAAGGGAATATATTGAATGAAAGATGATCCACTTTTGGTGTAACATGTAAAAAACAGTTCGAACAGGTACCAAGGACAAAGTGAAAAAAGGAAAAAGAGACACTTCCATAAAAATTCTCATAAGGCACCCTGGTACAATAGATAAATGTAATTTGATCTTAGATCTGGTTAGTTTGATTGACAGCTTTAATTTTCACAAAATGTAAAATAGGAAAGTGTTTGTAAACTTAATTCAAAATTGTTGAAAAATTCCATGCTCTGAAATGGTCCATTATCCATATCATGTAAACACTTCAGTTACTCACCCTAACTCAAAATAAAAACAAGAACCAATATACTGAAATTAATCATGGGACGGAAATTGTGGAGTTTCTCATCTCTGCCTATTCACTATCATAAGAATGTGAATATTTAACAGTTGAACTTGATCATTTTTGAGGTCTTTTCCAATCTAAGTGATTCTATGATTTAGATAAAACAAGCTTTAATAAACATGACTTTACAGCATGAAATGTGGTCTTCCAATGGCTACATGCCATCATGGATGAATAACACCTCTTCTACTCATTATTATTTTGTTTAGTAAGTTCATGTGGGCTGTGACTAGGAAAAAACACAATTAAATGGTCTTATTAGGTATTCAGTACAGCTAAAACACATGATTTATATGAAGCACTATGTCAAAATATTTTAGCAGGTTATCTGGTAAACATTTGTTGTATTCATTCACAATTAACAAACATAACCAGTTCACAAAATATGGACTGACAGGAGAAAAACTAACAATATATTGGACAATCTATTTAAAGAATAAATTTCACCAGTTTTAATTTAGATGGTTATCTGCAAGAGAAATTCTAATCTGATTACTTCCATCACAAAAGATGTTTCATCTTATCTAAAGTCATGTAGAAAAAGAATATGAGAAGGTTAAAAACATTTTGTTTCCTTTCATTTTTAATATATAAATGTTGCAAGAACAATAAAAATAAACTAGTATAGATCATGCCAGCTGAAATGACTTTACAGTAACTTGGGCTACTATCTTTTAACTAAACAAGCTGAAGCTTTAAATGGTCAAAAAGATATTGTTCTGCTGAGAAGGTGAAGGCAGGAGAGGAGGTGACCTGGATTGTTTTCTCATTTGAAATGAATGATTCTCTGGAAACAGAAGAGTCTTCTCTCTATGCTACTGCCAATCAAATCAACTCTTTGAGCAAGTTCTTATAGTAATAATCAAATGTCTTTTTCACTCAGTTTTAATCCTGTTCCACCTTCTTTTGAACACCTAGTATATGAATTATGCATAGGTATGCGATTTGAATTTAAATTTAAAAAATTTAACTAACTTGCATGTTTTCCGATACCCATTGACACAATTTGGCAATCGGTTAATGATCTTACTCAGACAAAGATTATTAACTACCAGCCCAAATTCTGTTCTTGTTTATAGTTAAGATATTCTTGAATTAAATTGCTGTGAAGGGAGAATCAGAATCCCCTTTTCTGCTTCCTGCAGCAAACAAAATTAACGTATTATTGCCTTTTTAGTGTCAAAAGTACTGCTCCAGTACAGGCAGTTACTTGGTGTTACAAGAATGCTTTATTCAGACCAGCCTTGGCTTCGTCTTTCAACTTAAATTAATCCCCTGCCAGTATAACAGACGACCGTACAGTGAATGGTGCACTCTATAAACACTTGTAGTTTACATCTGGCTGCAAAGCCTGAAAGAAAAAGAAAAAGAAAAAGAAAGAAAAAAAAAGTTTGTCATATTTCTTCATCTTCCTTTCTTCAAAAAACAAAACAAAACAAACAAACAAACAAACACAACAACAACTAGTCATATTCTAAATGGTCATCACTATCTACACCATGTAAGTGTTTTGCCTTGTGTACAGGTTTGGGTACCATAATATAAGAAGGACATAAAACTGTTGGAGAGTGTCCAAAGGAGGGTTACAAAGATTGTGAAGGGTCTGGAGGGCAAGACGTCTGAGGAGCAGCTGACGTCTCTTGTTTTGTTCAGCCCAGAGCAGAGCAGGCTGAAGGGAGGCCTCATGGCGGCCTGCAGTTCCCTCATGAGGGGAGCGGAGGGGCAGGCGCTGAGCTCTGCTCTCTGGGGACAGCGACAGGACTCGAGGGAATGGCATGAAGCTGGGACAGGGGAGGGTCAGGCTGGGTGTTAGGGAAAAGTTCTGCACCCAGAGGGTGGTCAGGCACTGGGACAGGCTCCACAGGGCAGTGGTCACAGCACTGAGCCTGCCGGAGTTCAAGAAGCATTCGGACAGTACTCTCAGACACAAGGTCTGGTTTTTGGGTGGTCCTGGGTGGAGCCAGGAGTTGGACTTGATGATCCTTGTGGATCCCTTCCAATTTAGGATGTTCTGTCATTCAGTGAAGTGCTGCTTTGCACTACAAAATCAACTTTTCATGCCTTCTCTTTTTCATTTTACTAAATTAATAAGCCAGAAAATTATGAGGGCTTAAAGGGAATTTAGAGAGGTAGGTTGCTTGCTGCTTTTACAGCAAAAAGAGCAGGTGTGGGAGGCATCCAATGAAGCCAGAAGGTAAAAACATCCATGCAGACGTATCTTGCAGGTCCTTATGCTTTGATTATGTTTATAACACCACAGAAAGCTAGTGAGCAAACATTCCCCACCAGGAAAGTAAAAAACTGTAAGGCACTGTGTTCATATACCAGAGCAGAACGGTAATTTGTTAATCCAGAAAACATGTCAATAGGTTAAAAAAAAATCTGTGCTCATCCATGACACACTTGTCCAAAAAAAAAAGCATGTTCTTCAAACACTCTCATTGGTCCAGAATGTTGGACTGGTGCAGGACACCTAATAAATCAAACTGCAAACACGATCTTGTATATTTAACAAATCTGAAAGACATACTTTCTCTAGTTTAAATAAATTCAAACTTAGTCTCCAAAGAGTATTAGCAGCTAGGGGGTCTCATTATCATCTGAAAGTTGTACAGATTATGATCAGCCTTCCACAGAAAGGGTATGTAAATTCACTCTTTTTAGCACAGTTTTTTTAACACTAAGCGCAAAATAAAATCATGTAGCACAACAGTCTTTGGTACTAGCAGTGTGCCTCTGTTAACAGGATTATTTAAAGAAAAATCAATAAGAATATTATTATAAAAGTACTTTAATATAATACCAGACCTATATTCCATGGATAGTCATTGAGATCTCACATGTTTTTTTATTTCATTCATTCACGACAGCAAAATTGCTCACTGAATATAGGTTATTTAGATTAAAATGGAAACCCTAGATTTCATTTCTGAGCTAATCTCAACTTCTTTACAAGAATTTGTTATCTGTTAGTGTCAGTGATTGTTTTTTTTTTCTTTTTTTATATATGAAAAAATGCCAACAAGCTATTCAAAATTTGTCATGACTGATATGATTGACAAACTCCCTCTGTCACAGAATGCTCTGCTACCGCATTAGAAAACAAAATCAAAACATACATAGAACCTTTTTTGTTTATGCAATATTCAGTTCTCCAAAAGTTTGTGGAACAATCCGGGTCATCTGCATGATTAAAAACACACACAAAAAAAAATAATATTTTAAGATGTAGTATGATTTCATAAAGGCAATGAACCTGGTAGATATGGATATGTTTTAAAGATTAAAGATAGAATATAAGTAACGGTATTGATATGTTCATGATATCCTCAGCTCAGAAGAATCTATGAATACTTTCAAGAAGGAAAAAGTATTCAGAGGGAAAGAAAATTGTTCTAAAATATGATTCTTCCTTAAACCCGAGCAACTGCTTTTTCCAAGAAGCCTGGAGAAAAGCCAGAGGAGAGATGCATCACTTGGTTCTAGTGGGGAGAATTTGGAGAAAAGGACTGAGGAGATGACATCAGCTCTGAGGTAAAGTTGCAATTCTGGCACCTTATCCACAACATATGGATGCTCACAGTGAGCTACGCGTCTGAGCAGAGACTATACATTTGTTCAAGGGTTTAAATTTTGATATTGCTATTTTTGAGGCTATGCATTTGGAATGTTGGGCTTGTTTTGCCAGTGCTTTATCCCCAGAAAAGCCGTGATAAATAGATAGTAAACCATCAAAGAGCAACACATTTTATAAATATATACTTTTATTTATTTATTTGTTTATTTTCCCCTCAGATGGGTTGTTATTTTCTTTATCTTTTGATTTTCATGTTATGGTTCTAGAATTCTAGCAGTGATAGCTGCATATGTGAAAAGAAGAGTACTTAACAAGCTGCAGCATTAAGTTGTTCAGACAATTACTTCACTTGTGTTAGAATTAACATTCAGTTCTGACCATGTAGTTTGGTGGTTCATGCCAAATAATTACTCTCCTGTTATTTCGTGTGGATGAAATTCAAAGAAAATGTAAGTTTTGCTTGTTACAGACTGAATGGTCTCTTCCAAGGTCATAATGCAGGGTCACCTATCTTTAGAATTATTTTACAAGGAAAGCAACTCTGCCTTGGAAATCTGTTCTCAGAACAACAGATGCAAATATTGATGGTTCTTGACACTCGGTGTGTTTTAAGTGATAGTAACCTATGGCAGTAACTATACCATTTTTGTTTACATTCCGTAACAAAAACATACATTAGTAATGGGTATTGTTATAGTGTTGTATCACCACCACTCCATCTTTCTGTTTTAAACACTATGTAGTCTAAGAAATTGAGGACACACGATGCATATGCTTATCGAACATCCCACACTGGAAAATGTTCTAGAAAATCTCATCCTCAATGATCTTTCCTATTGCACCATCCTAATAGATCTTAAAAAACAGAGCTAACCCAGGAGAAATGCAGGCTTCCACGTACACAGCCACAACCCTCCCTCACTGCCCAGTAGCCTCAGGGGAAATGTCATTCTGCCCTAAAGACACATAATCCTCAGCAGATCCAGTACATCTGGTCTGCTGCAAAGCATGCTGCCAGCCAGGATATCACTCTGACCTGCACCTTCCCTACTAAACCTGGTCACAGCAAAAAATGAACTAGCTCCCAGAATAGGTCTTATTTCCCAGGTTAGAAAGAGCTGGGAAAGTGTCACAGGCAACAATCTAGGGCCTTGGAGAGGAGAAAGAAAGATGTGCATTTCTCTTGACTTGTTTGGAAGTTTCCAGACATTTAAAAACTAACATGGGTAAACTGGAAAAATGCATCCTGTGTGCTTCTGTCTCTGAAAAGACCTTTTGCAACGCTGAGATAGAAAAGTAAGGCAAAGGCGACAACAAGAAAAAAACGTGCTTCCACAATACAAACAACCCTACATGATATGCCATCTTACATATCACAGAGCTGCTGCCTCAGATTCCAAAACCCAACACAGCAAAGTAACTTAGAAGATAAGTTTAGTTTTTAAGAACAGGAACGGGTAAGTTAAAATGCATTTTCTGGTGGTTACTGATTCGCTGAAAACTCTGGCAATGCAAGGCCAAATGAAGGATCACTAACAACATGTGGAAGAGTATTTCCAAGGTATCAATGAGTGTTTGTAAAAGCTGTCATTCTTATACATTTTTTAAAATGGGGGAGACAGGAAAACTGTAAATACTGAAAAAGACATTAGACAAACCAAAAACTAAAAGCAACATCATTATTAAAAATATATATAAATATAAATAAAAAATAAAATATAAAAGCATATAAAAATAAAAATAAAAAAATAAAAAATATAAAAGCATATAAAAACATAAAAGCAACATCATTATTAAAAAAAAAATATTATGGCATATTTGCCTACCCTTTTTCAAATAATTATCACTACACTGTAAAAAGATTATTCCTTCTGAAATTAATGACTCTTTTCAGATAATAAAGGTCTGCTTATTGTGAAGAGAGAAAGCAGAACTGGTAAGAACTCCTAAATGGAGAAATCAATAGTAAATATGTAGTTTATAGGCCTAAATTCTGTTTCACCGTGAAAGCACAAAGGATTACATTTTTTTCTTTTTATGCAATAGTAACTCCTAAGATTCATAATTGTTGAACCTACACAGATGAAAGAAATATTCCAATCTTTGCACTTTTTATTTTTTTTTGACACAACATTTCTTATTAGCAGGTTGCTTTCCCAAAGCCAGGCCAGCCTTCTGGGTAGCCTAATATTACACAAAAATCATTTGTCTTTACTGTGAAAAGACAGCTCAGCTACTTGGACTATACACACAAGATGACTACTTTTTTTAGTTCCAATTGACCTTTTCAGACAGTATTCAGTGAGATAAAATTTCTCCAATCTGAGTGTCTTACAGTCTCTGGAGAGGATAGCTAGCCCCTCCTAGCAAGCATTTGGATGCACGTGTAACAGCAAACAGCGAGTATTCTTTCACAGGCTACCATACATAATTGAAAACAAGTGTTTTGAAATGTGGCTATTTGCTATGTAAGCAAGCATTTAAACATCTGTTACCCATAGAATTCTGCCGCTTTTTTTTTTTTTTTTTACAATCATTACAATTCCTTGCACAATACCATGTATACTCAGACACACACCTAAAAATGGACAGTGGAATGAGCAGATATTTACCCCTTCTACAACAGGACTTCAGTAAGTTTACCTGTCTTCCATCTAAAATCATTTAAGCATTTCATACAGTCACACTTAGGCAAATGTTTTCAACTGAACTTGAAAATACTTATTCAATTTCACATATACTGTTTCTGTACCGAGCTACAAGAACAACTTTGTTATATCTGGCCCCTTGCAGCCTACTGTAATGTTTTTCAAATATGACATATTCTTGTATTAACACAAATTATGTCATTACTTTCAACTCCTAAAAGCTGTGTGTGCAAAAAATTTCTACAGTATTCTTGAGAGTACTTAGTTCAAGAGCTATTCATTTTCTCCATTAGAAATACATTTTTTAATTAAAAAGAAGAGAAGCAAAACCAATGAAAAAGATGTATAGGGGCTGAAGGAATAAGTAACTGAAAATAAAGAAAAAATAGTTCAAAAAGTGATGTCATAGAACTGTTAAGAACTCTTTTTTAAGTTCAAGAAAGCTGTGAAAATTATACAGAATGATCATCTACTTATTTCAGCTATTCAAAGCTGCTCCAGCACTCATTTTGTAGAAAAAAAAAATGTTAATGGCTCAATTTATTGGCAGAACAATGCACTCACTACACAGACTAATAAGAGTACAGAGGTAACGCAATACTCTGCCAGGACTAACTATTCTTTCACTGCCCACTCTATGCACTAAATTTTCATTAACGTATGTTCCCCGTAGCTAAAAAGTTAATTAAAATTGGAATAGAAGGACATTGACCTGAGCATTATGTTGAATGTGTGATACCATAAGCATTCTATTGTTATCTTGCAGATTAACTATTTAGATTCAAATACAGTATCACTAAGACATATAATCTAGGTATGCATTAGCTCGTAGTACAGTGCAGTAGGAAAGCAACAATGGAACAGATCTTGTCAATGTGGTAATATCAACATATCAACTTTCTGCAGTTTTTACTTCAGACTAGCTGCAACCTGCTCCTGTGAACTGAGTGTTCACAAGACGATAGAGTGAATTAAGTGCTCCTGAACTGTCTTCTGAGCCTGTTACATTCAGTCTGCTCTGTGCACACCAAGAGCCCCCATGATGATGAGCAAGGCATGGTGTGAGGGAATAACTGAGACTTTTGTTTCAAAAACTTCACTCATGATCCAAATTAAAATTTCAGTATAGATGGATCCACAAATTACCCTTTAAAAAAAATGGTGCAATATAACATTAAAAATAAAATTGCAATGCTTCTGTAAATGAAAGCATGAAATACATGCTCTCACCAGTAGTCTATTTTGGTTCATATTTAGAAGAAGAAAAGCTTATTTAAAATATACTATTTTTGAAATAATACAGGTAGGACTTAGACAAAATAATACTGCTTGTGCTAAAGAAAAAACGTTACCTGAGTATCTGTTTATTTTCAGAGGTAACAGGACAATTTCTTTCACACAACCAACTAACCATTAACCTATTCCTAGAAGGCATTAGGCTATGGCAGATTTAGCTTCTCTGATGTGACTAGCCACAAGCATTGACAGATAAACATTTTATCCACAGTAGATAGAATCAGCAAACCTATTTTCCATCATTTCAAGATGGAAGCAATGCCTCAATCACAGCATGAAAAGGAATCAGATATACACATAAGCCATTGTAAAAAATGTGTATTTTATCATCTATTTTCTAAGTCCCAGTGAAGCAGGTGCTGAGTTAGCAGTTCAAAGAAATTCTCCTAGATGAAGGAGAACAAGAGTTTTGCCACAAATCCCAACTGTACAGGAATTTAAACAACAGTCTGTAATATTTAGACAGAGTTATTTTTTAGACAAGTATCTAAGTATCTAAGACCAGTATTTGGACAACAAGAGTTAATAACAACCTTCCATGGCAAGGTTACTTTTTTTTTTCTCCAAAATACCTGCCCATTTTCCTGCATTATTAGAGACCCTTAGGTGAAATGGTATGTCTATTCTCAAATTGTTTTTATTTATAGAATGGTAGAGGAAATTTTCTTTACTTGTTTCTTCAACACCTATTTTTTTAGTTCTGAATCAAACTACTGAACTGAACAAGATGCAAAGAAGAAAATACTCTCCCTTCACCGAATAAGGAGATTTAGTTGTCAAAATGTGGGTTATTACCATGACAAGTTCTGGTTCCTGGTACCAACTGCATGCATTTCACCCTGGACACTGGGTTGAGAAGCTATAGAGCTTCTATAGAAAGAATTCACTGTTGGATATAATTTTTTGTTTACAACTCTCTGTAGGTCAACATGCATTTTAATAGTGACTGAAAACATGCCCCAACCCACCCCCTGCTCTCCCCCTTTAGAGCATCATTTCACTTCACAAAAATTTCTCTGATGTCCTCTTTTTGGCCAAATTAACATTGGACTGTCTTCTCCATAAGAGCATAGCTTTAATAGAAGAGGCAAAGCCCATGTTCACCATGGAAGAGCCTGTTGTCACATGTTTAAGATATTTTTCAAGGAGAAAGATGAGACAAATCCCTTCAAGTGGAAAAGATGTGAAAATCTTCAACTAGACCTGGTGCAATGCATGAAGGCAATTCTCCATGTCCACCTACCTCCATATGCCTTGGCCAGCACCCACAAGGACTTCATGTCCTGTCTTACTCCTATCTTCTTACCTCAAGCAAAGTCCCAGTAGTTGTGTGACCAAGGTCACAACAATGCTAAGCAAGGCCTCAGACCCTCATCTTCAACAACCTTCCCTACTAGCTGATGAGCAGGAACTACCTGCATGAAAACGCTTACTGCTCATCCGCAGATGTGAGCTGCCAGGGTAACAAGCAAGCTGCAATAAGTGGCACTATATGACCTGGGCAGAGGCAAATCTACCCATGCAGTTCGTGCTCAGAGATGATTCTCCATGTGGAATTCTTAATGTGGTTTAGCAAAGCAGCCCTCCCACCCCCACACACACATACACGCACAAATTTTTAGACAGCTAGCACCGGGTACTATCAGCAGCACTCGTGTCTCCCTACAAAATCCTCAAGCCCGGTACTGAAAGTCACAAACAAGTAAGAAGTGCTGCTGAAGAAGGGAGTGACCTACTTTAAATGCATCCCAATGAAAAATGAGCAAGTATTTTTCAAAGTGAGCATGGCAAACAGTCTGTATAACAAACGACTGTTGAGATGGACAGAAAAAAAGTCCCACTTTCTATTTTTTTTTTAATGAAGGAATGGAAGGGAAAATAACTGGCACACCTTCAAAGCAAAAACTGTTTGAACTTCAAAGCATTAAGTGCAAAAGCAACCCATTTCTATAAAATGAAGCTTATACAAAGGATTTGTCTGATTTCATCTACTGCTGCCATTGCAAAGGTAGATGCTACTATGTCAGCATTCATAAACAGGATTGACAGACTAAGAAATGTCATCCTGCACACTGAAATCTCGAGTTTAAACCACTCTTTGGTTTTAAACTCTCTGTGCTCAGAACTCTTCAAGGACATTCAGCTCACACTGTCAATTCAAAGTTGCAAGTACCAAGCACCTTTCAGTTTCAGGTCCTCAGCAAGGATCACACAACTAAGTAAAATGTAACCTTGGAAGATCCTGACTCCTTACACACACAAAAAAGCTGTGACTTTTGAGTTTGTTTGTTTGTTTGTTTGTTTTAATCTTATTTAAGAAACTAAAAGAAAACCGCAAGTATTTTGGTAGTAGATACTTCCAACTGCAATTGACCATTTAATAGATCTGCAGCATGCCTATAATAACAGTGTTAGTTTCAACTCAAATGATTGTGAAGTTTGGCACAGTAAGGCAAAAGAGAGAGCATAATAAGAAAAACATTTACTAAAATTCCAACAAAGCAAAATTTTTGTAATATGGATGAGTATCAAAACATTTTTTACTGAATATTCTCTTCCTTCAAATAATACTGTTATGCTAATCCTGATTTCGGAAACACTGTACCAAATGATTTAGCATTGGCTATACAAAGCTAACAAAAGATTTTAGTCTTTAAAGAATGTACAGGCTTAGAACCTAAAATTATTAAAATCTTTTTCCAAGAGAGTGTAGAAAATAAGCTTTCAGCTGAAATAGACTCTGAACAAAACTCAAAAATCCAAAACTCATCAATGCTGTCACTTTCAGGGAAGTAACAAATAATCTTCCTAAAACAAAGACAAAAATGTCATTTTTACAGTGTTTTGGAAATGTACTAAAGGGAAGATGAACAGGCAAACATTGAGTAAGCCATCCTGGGTCAAAGTAAAAGTCTGTCTCAGCCAGAATACTGTCTCTAACAGTGGCCAAACACAGAAGAAAATGAATAGAGCAAACTTATGTCAATACTGTCAAAGAATATTGTCACAACACTGAAAAACTTACAGTTCAATAATCAGTATATTTTTTTATTAGCAGTCTGAAAGGATTTCCCTAGTGTAAACTTGCCTGACTGCTTATTGAACCAAGGTAAGTTTTCAGCATCCGCAGTATCCAGTGGCCATGAGATCCACCACTTAAATACGCCCTGTGCTGAAATGGTCTTAACTCCAGTTGTTCATCTTTGACTTGCTAGCTTTGCTTGATGCCCCAAAGAAAACGTCCAACCAGGTATTCCATGGCATATACATACCCCAAATCTGTCTTAGCCTCACTATAGGGTTTACAAGGAAAAGAAAACAGATACCAACCTTTTATTTGGAGGATTTTTAATCACTAGGGTGCACAGAGCCAGTACTTTCATAAAGCTGTAAATTGCAACTGTAACAATTCAATCAGATTTCATCTTTCTATGTGCAGCTTAATACTTTCTCCCCTAGCCCCATGTGCATTTATTCATCTAAACTGAATTTCACCTGCCATTTAAATGTCCTTTCAGTCCAGTAATGTCTTTCTCCAATACTTCATATTGTCTTTAAAAACCCCCAATAAGCAAATATCACTCTCCAGCCCCTTATGTATGAGTGTTTTGAGCAGCATGGCCCACTGAACTAATCCCTGTGGAACCCCACTGTTGAAAGCCAACTCATTACTCCTAGCCAAGCTTTTAGGCTTTTTCCTGCTAGCAGGAGCTTCCTCCTCTTCTCTCCTTTTCTCCCATGACTCCTTAGTTGGTCACACAAGAAAGAACTACTGGCTGCCACGGCTTAAGGATTTGCCAGGCACACTCTGTGGAAAGGGCACTCCCATACTGGGCAACTGCTGTCCAAATACATGTCTTTTCAGTCTAACAGAAGACATCTTCCAGTCCCTGTGCTTGTTAAAGACATTTCATGATAGTACCACTTGTTACTTATTTTAGTTTATTATTTCAACTTACTGCATCTAACAGGATGATATGCCCACATTTTTCAGCCTGACCCAGATATGTTTTCACCATCACTAACCTAAGCACTGTGTATTCTTTGTAGATGTACTCAAAATCACCTCCAACATTAAAAGGTTGGAGACAAGATTACCAAGAGGATACAACACAATTTTATATTACACTTAGGAGCCAAGAGGAATTGTTGGATATCTTTTGGATTTGCTGAGACACACCTGAGCTGCTAGAGGGGTCTGAGATATGCAGCATCACTCTGGATGCTAGCATATAATGCATGGATCTCTGGGACAGCCTTAGGATCTGTGGACAGAGGTCTTGCTGCCAAATCCTGGAGTACAGAGTGTGCACCCCTCTGAGTTCTTCTTGCTCCCATACCTACCCCACGGTTTTTGTTTAAGATGGTTCTTATCTCCTATTTTCTTCCTACTTTTATTTGAAGTCTAATTTCCTGGTTCCATCCAATAGCACAGCAGGTTTAGTGGCTTACTTCTCTGCACTGGTAGGGTGTGGTCATTTCTTATCCAAACCTTCTGTTGGGGTTTCAGCATCTACTGTCTCACCTTGCGAGGTAGAAAAACCCACTGTACTGCAGCTTTCGTTGATTCTGCCTTCCTCAGACAGGAAAGTTCACATTTTTTACCCCTCCTCCCAAGCTACAGAATAAATACATGATGCATCAGCGATACAGACTCTTCAAAAATTAAGCCCACAATCTCTGGTAGGCATGCTAAAAGGACTCTTGATAGCCCATAGATAGCAGTATCAATACAGGTGGCAGAGTTGCTACCTACTGCTCTTGCTCAGCAGCACACACTTCTGTGTTAATTCTGAAAACAAAACCAACATGACTATTTCCTCCTTTACGTTTTTATGTTCCTGCATAGGTGTGCAGTGAAGCACAAGAAGGAAAAGGGTACACAATCCCATGCCTATTTAAATGTGGCTAGCATGAGTAGCAATAGTGGCAAAAAGGTAGCAGCAAATGCTTGAGACCTGGCCAGCAAGTGAAGAACAATGCTATATTGTGTTCCTACAGCCTTTCCTACCCCCGCTAGTTACAGTATGGCAAGCACAGGTGTTCTTTGTAGGAGTACCTCTCATTGCAGGTCCTTCCTGCAAAAATTCTGTACTGAGGCAACCATGTTATTACCTGCAGATTTCCTATTGTCATCCAGGATTTTAATAATTGATTGTTGTCAAAATTAACAATTGCTGTTATCTACTGATTTACCAACTAAAATAGTCTAGTGTGAGACCCATAATGAAACTTTCATTTTCCTCTTTTTTCTTTTAGAACATGTTATTTTCTACCCAAAAATGCAGCATAAACCAACAACTGTGTTTAGAGAGGGAAAACTGCACATCAGGTAAAGGTGACAGCATCTTATGCAGGGGTTCAGTTTGGAAAAAAAAAAAAAAAGAGGAAGGAAAGGAGCAACTGAGCACTTGGGACTTTTAACTTGCCATGCAGAAGCATCAGGGCAGTAGAGCAGAATTCATGAATGAATGTGTACCAGCTCATTCACCTGTGCTGCGCTCCAATGGAGTGGCTCTGCTTGCAGAGGCCTAATCACGGCTCCTGTCTTGGGTGGGAGTTTTGTCAGCCCGAGGTCTGGGGGTGCTGGCATGGCGGCAGGGGCAAAAGCTCTCGCATGAAGCGAGGCTGTGAACAGGCAGGCATTTTAGGGCTCTCAGAGCGATGCCGGCCACCCCCCCGATGCAGAACTGGGTCTGGGCAACCTGGCTAACGCAGAGCTGCTCGCGTGGACCCGCGCTTGCCGAAAGGGTCTGACGCCTTCCCATGGGAACCACCGGTTTATTTGGAGGGGGTCTGCAGATCGCGACCCCTAGGAGGCATCGTGTCCCTCCCGCATGCCGCCAGACCCAGCGCGCCCCCCCGGTGCCGCTCACGCCCGCCGAAGTTTGGCAGCTCCCGAGGAGGCAGCGCTGCGGTGCCGGCCCGGAGGGGACCCCGACACAGCCGTCCCCCCATCCCCGTCCCCATCCCCGTCCCCTTCCCGGTCCCCGTCCCCAGCCCGCCTCCTCACCGTCCCAGCTCGGACTCCAGCTCGAAGTAGTGGGCCAGGGTGTCCTTGTTGGAGCCGTCGATCCAGTAGTCGGGCGCGGCGCCCCCGGGGCGGCCGGCGGCCGCAGAGCCCGAGGAGGAGGAGGACGATGAGGAGGACGAGGAGGAGGAAGAGGAGGGCATGGTGACTTTCAGCATGCCGGGACGCCAGGCGGGGCTGCCCCCTCCTCCGCACCGGCTGCAGGAAGCAGAGCGATAAGGCTGCTGGCGGCGGCACCTCCTCGTCTCCCTCCCTCTCCGCTTCCCTCCCTCCCTCTCCCTTCTTCCTCCTCCTCTTCCTCCTCCTCCCTCCCCGCCGGGCCGGGCCGGGCTGGAGCAGAGGCGGCGGCAGCAGCTCCCCCCAGCCCCGGGGGGGTGGGGGGTGGGGGGGGGGGCGGGCGGCAGGGGGCTGCAGTACGGAGCCGCCCCGGGGCGGGGGTCGCGGAGCACGGAGCCGCCCACGGGCGCCCCCAGGCCCGACCCAATTTGGGGAGAACTTGAGGAAGGGAGAGGCACCGGCACGGGGGCGGGGAAGAGCCCGGGGGGGAACAGACCGGGAAGGATGCGCAGCCCGTGAGGCACCGGGGGTGCTGCTCCGTTTTCCCGGTTCCAGGTGTGGGATCGGTGGTCGTGGGGCGATAAGGGAGCTGGGGAGGTGCCCTGACTGCGTCTGCTCTGGTTTGGGGGAAGTGGGTGTGGAGGAAGATCCTGGGCAAAAATTAATAGCGGTGGGAAAGAGCTCAAACACGGTGTCCAAGCCGGTAGAAGGCAAAAAATAGGGCTTCCCTTCCCACCGCTGAACTAAAAGAAGCCATAAAGAAATAAAATTTCCGTGCTGCAATGGCATTCTTAACAGGTTTTGGAATCTGCAGCTTATGAGATGCATGCAAATATATTTTATTACTGCCTGCAAAAACCTTAGCCAGAAGTGCCTATATACGGGCTGTTGCTGTTGGTATCGTGGTGGCATAAAGCAGCAGCAGTTGTGTGTGCCTCGCATGCATAGTATGCCAGATCAATCCTACTCACATCCTCTCCATGCTATTACACCCACTCTTACTGTCATGCAAGCACAGGCAGGAGGTAAAATGGACCATATGCAAGCCTGTGCAGCCGAAGTGACAGAAGTATTGTCCTCTAATTTTCAACCACAATCCGCTAGCCTGTTTTTAAACACTGTATCCTTGCTCAGACAAACCACGGTATCCTGTTCAGTGTTGTGCTGACTCAAGTATGTTAATATTTCCCAGCCTGTTTCGTTTTGCTTTCCCCCTACAAACAAGTCTGTCTATTATTGTTCCCTAGCTTCCTTCCAGAACTGGGGAACAAGCAATATTAATTTTGAATCTCCTAATTCCTCAAAGACCTAATAAATAAATAAATTTATATAAATAATAACAAAAAAAGCTCTTATTGATAATCTTTCTACTATCTCAACAAGATAATAGAAAAAAATATATGCTAATCTGGTCTTTGGTACTGGTAGGAAAGGATAAAAGAGATAAATGAGATAGACAAGAGAGAGATAATGCCCTTTCCTCTCAAGTTGATTTTCTGCTGTTTTAAAATTACTATGGAGATCCCCATCACGATTTGAGATTTTATCATTTTCAAATTAAGATTGGGAAAGCAGCAATAAAGTAACCCAAAGTCCTGTTTTGCAAACCAAGTTTTTTTGCAAGCCATTTTAACAGGAACTCCAAGCCTCCCTTTAGACCGAGTGTGGGCCCTGAGCACCTACCGCAGCTGGGCTGTGATCAGCCCCATAGCAGCAGAGAGGCAGCCTTCCCACTGCTCCTCATGCCTTCTCCCAACTCCCCAGCTCACTCCATCTCTTCTGGTCAACACAGAACTTTTCCTCATAAAGCTTTGGTTGCTAGGTGACATTTCCTCCTCTTTTCTTACAGTATTTCCTGACACATCTCCTGGGAGCAGAAATAGTCACTGATCATGAAAATCGCGCACAGACACAAAAGAGCCAATTGGCAAAATAGAAAGCATCCATATAAAATATCATATTTTTTAGTCAAATGTCTGACATGTTCTGTAATACAAAAGGTACACATATTCCTGATATTCCTGTTTGTGGTTTTGTTTCATTTTGGTTTGTTTGTTTTGTTTTGCTTATCAGTTTTAAGGTTTATCCAGGTATCTGCACTCAGATTTGTATCCCAGATGTTCTAGATATACTTTATCTTGGGCCTTTATGTGTTAACAGCATAGCACAAGGGATTTATTTACTTATTTTTGTGCTGGGCCAGCTATGTGGAACTGGATGATCTTCAGAGGCCCCTTCCAACCCAAACCATACTATGTGAGAGGCATTTGACTTTCCTTAAAATACTTCCTCAGCGTGATTTGGATCACACCATGCTGACAAGCTAGTGCTTTAAAACTGACTAGACCTTATTCTCTGGAGCCCCACTTCCTTAAAAAAATAAAATAACAGTACGTAAATATGCAATTAAAGAGAGTCTTCAGGTTGCACTTTGCATGTGACCAGCATATGAATGCCTTCCTCAGTCTTCAGAGAGCCAGTGGCAGCATTTCTAATGTGCAGTGCTCCACTCATCTCCGAGCTATGCTGACAATCTGAAGATTTGCACTGTCATTACTCGACATGAGACTAAACAATGGAGAAAACCTCATTTATGTATTTGTGTGTGTGAAATTTTATTTTGGAGCCACAAATACCATAATTTTCCTGCCAGCAAACTGAGGTTATGAGCTCAGAGGAAAAAAAGCAGGTCAAGGAGGCATGCAACTTTTGCAGAGGAGGCAGTTTTTATGAACACAAAAACATGTACAAGAGATGTCCAAATTCCTGCCCCTGTCCTACCACCCACAAATTAAACTGAAAGAAGGAAGTTAATCTAGTGTGCTGGTGGAGATGGGGTCAGTAATCTTTCTGCCCTTCCAGTGGCTGTGGTTTTGTTTTGTGAATACTCATGTCCTTTTATATAGACATCACTGCGTCAGATGGAAGCAGTACACACTTTACAGCATATCCTTCAAAAATAAATACAGGACAAGAACCTTTTAAACTTGGCTTCTGACATTTTTGTACAATTCAAGTAGCTAGACCTTTGGTAGAAACACAAAAAGAAAATTCTTTACAGAGTTTTGAATAGGTTGTTCACAGTTTATGGGCACCATTTAAAAGAGTAGCATGTTAGCCTTGCCAGCCTAGGCTAGCATTTTTTCCTGAACAAACTGTCTTGAACCAGCATACATCTTCAAGGTACTTAAAAAATATTTGTTTGTCCATTATATGCTTTTTAAAAGGTATTGTGGTTGCTTATTGAAGGTATGTGCTGTCCACATCTGTTTTAGAGTACATAGACACACAAAATAACAAAACTCTCAGACTGTGTCATCATTAAGGAAAATTCCTCTTAAAGCCGTTTGCATATAGTGGAGCTTCCTCCTTTGCATAGATAATCTAGTACAGAACCCATGTTTGCACACATGCCAGATCTGATCTTTATCAGCTATGCATGTAAAACAAATCGGGTCTTCTGAAAGAGAATTTACTCAAACTATGCACATATAAATCAAAAAAAGTTGAGATTGTGGCAAATCCCCCAATTCTCTTCTCCTTCCTTTCATGGATTTTCTGTGCTGAACACCAAGCCTCACATTACATTTTAGTTTCTGCAATATCTTTCATCTTGTACTGAACTTCCTGTACTTCTGGATGACTACGCAAGCCTCCGTAGTATGCCCATCAGTTAGGAATGCCAAAACCTTCGGTTATTGTCTCTATTTATGTAGAAGAAGCCTTATGACTTATATCGAACAAGTTCATCATAATCTCTTATCATCTTTCATGCTGTTTTACATGTAAATGTGAGGCTACTTAAGGATTAAGAGCTGCTGGATAAAGACAGCGTCTTTTGTCAGCTGTTTGTGTGAGTAGATCAGATCAGGTAAGAATGAGCACAGGGTACAGGGAGAGGCCAGAAGAGAAGTGATGGCAGGGAGATTTTTTTTTTTTTTTTTTTTAATGCCAAGGAACAAAGAGGAGGAACAGACTGTCATAAGCTGCTTCACAGAGCAGCAATAGGGGAGAAAGAGGACAGCAGCAACATGCCCTTTTGTATCAATCTCTCCTCATGTTTTGAACTCAAGACATTTTTATTATTATTATTATAATTGTTACTAACGTCCAGGGAAAGCAAATATGTAAATGGGGATGAAAAAGTGACTCCCTGAGGAAGTACAATTAGAAAAAAATGTGATTCAACCATCCCTGAACCACGTTCTGTGCACCCCTGTTGTGGTTTAACCCGGCTGGCAGCTAAACACCACACAGCCGTTCGCTCACCCTCCCCCCTCCCTCTCTGGGATGGGGGAGAGAAACGGGAAAGTGAAGCCGGTGAGTTGAGATAAAGACAGTTTATTAAGACAGGAATATAATAATAACAATAATAATAATAATAGTGATAATGATAATAGTATTAATAATAATAATGTGTAAGAAACAAGTGATGCACAATGCAATTGCTCACCACCCGCTGACCGATGCCCAGCCTATCCCCGAGCAGCCGGCCCCCCCACCCCGGCTAGCCACCCCTATATATTGTTTAGCATGACGTCAGATGGTATGGAATACCCCTTTGTCCAGTTTGGGTCAGCTGTCCTGGGTCTGTCCCCTCCCAGCTCCTGCTGCACCCCTAGCCTGCTCGCTGGCAGGACAGAGCGAGAAGCCGAAAAGTCCTTGGCCTGGTGTAAGCACTGCTCTGCAACAATTAAAACATCAGCATGTTATCAGCGCTCTTCTCATCCTAATCCAAAACATAGCACCCTACCAGCTACTATGAGGAAAAATTAACTCTGTCCTAACTGGAACCAGGACAGATATCCACCCCTTATTCCATACCATTTATGTCATGCTCAGGTTACACTCTTTTCAATACCTTGTAATTAATCACCATTTTCATCTATGATATATAGCAATTATGGTAGTGATGACATACAGTATTATATAATAATTAACATACTACAATTCAACTCATGGGCTATTCTCACCCAGTATCAAATCCCCTTGAGGTACACACCGGACCTCCCCATTCTTCTGCATTACCCACCAAGTGCATCCAGGTCCCTGAGCAAAAGCAATTCCACGAATGGGTTTGCCTTTTCCTGAGGCAGGAGTAGCCCAGACTGTTTTACCCAGCATGTTTCTTACGTGCACTACAGGAACTCTATCCCCTTCTACAGTGCGTAACAGGTTTGATTGGGCAGGTCCAGCTCGGTTGGCAGATCCCCTGGTATTGACTAACCAGGTGGCCTTTGCCAAATGCGTATCCCAATTTTTGAATGTCCCAGCACCCATTGCTTTCAGTGTAGTCTTCAACAGTCCATTGTATCGTTCAACTTTTCCAGAGGCTGGTGCATGATAGGGGATGTGATACACCCACTCAATACCATGTTCTTTGGCCCAAGTGTCTATAAGGTTGTTTCGGAAATGAGTCCCGTTGTCTGACTCAATTCTCTCTGGGGTGCCATGTCGCCATAGGACTTGCTTTTCAAGGCCCAGGATAGTGTTCCGGGCGGTGGCATGGGGCACAGGATATGTTTCCAGCCATCCAGTGGTTACTTCCACCATTGTAAGTATGTGGCGCTTGCCGTTGCGGGTTTGAGGGAGTGTGATGTAATCAATCTGCCAGGCCTCTCCATATTTATATTTCAGCCATCGTCCTCCGTACCAAAGAGGTTTTGACCGTTTGGCTTGCTTGATTGCAGCACATGTTTCACAATCATGAATAACCTGTGCTATAGTGTCCATGGTCAGGTCCACCCCTTGATCACGAGCCCATCTGTATGTTGCATCTCTACCTTGATGGCCTGAGGTGTCATGGGCCCATCGGGCTATAAATAATTCACCTTTATGTTGCCAGTCCAGGTCCACCTGAGCCACTTCAATCTTAGCAGCCTGATCCACCTGTTGGTTGTTTTGATGTTCTTCAGTAGCCCGATTCTTGGGCACATGAGCATCTACATGGCGTACCTTTACAACCAGGTTCTCTACCCGGGCAGCAATATCTTGCCACAATGCCGCAGCCCAGATGGGCTTGCCCCTGCGCTGCCAGTTGTTTTGCTTCCATTGCTGTAACCACCCCCACGGGGCATTTGCTACCATCCATGAATCAGTATAGAGATAGAGAACTGGCCACTTTTCTCGTTCAGCAATATCTAAAGCCAGCTGAATGGCTTTCACTTCTGCAAACTGACTCGATTCACCTTCTCCCTCAGCAGCTTCTGCAACTCGTCGTGTAGGACTCCATACAGCAGCTTTCCATCTCCGATGCTTTCCTACAATACGACAGGACCCATCAGTGAACAAGGCATATTTCTTCTCATTTTCCGGTAGCTTGTTGTACAGTGGGGCTTCTTCAGCACGGACCACCTCCTCCTCTGATGATATCCCAAAGTATTTGCCTCCTGGCCAGTCCATAATCACCTCCAAGATTCCTGGGCGACTGGGGTTTCCTATTCGAGCCCGCTGAGTAATCAGTGCAATCCACTTGCTCCATGTAGCATCAGTTGCATGATGTGTAGAGGGGACCCTTCCTTTGAACATCCAGCCTAGTACCGGCAGTCGGGGTGCCAGGAGGAGCTGCGCTTCAGTACCGACCACTTCCGAAGCAGATCGAACTCTTTCATATGCTGCCAATATCTCCTTTTCAGTTGGAGTATAGCGGGCCTCAGATCCTCTGTATCCCCGACTCCAAAACCCCAGGGGTCGACCTCGAGTTTCCCCAGGTTCTTTCTGCCAGAGGCTCCAGGTGGGACCATTCTCCCCGGCTGCGGTGTAGAGCACATTCTTTACATCTGGTCCTGTTCGGACTGGCCCGAGGGCTACTGCATGAACTATTTCCTGCTTAATTTGTTCAAAGGCTTGTCGTTGCTCAGGGCCCCATTCAAAAGCATTCTTCTTACGGGTTACTTGGTAGAGCGGGTTTACAATCAGACTGTAATTTGGAATATGCATTCTCCAGAACCCCACGACACCTAGGAAAGTTTGTGTTTCTTTTTTGCTAGTTGGTGGAGACATAGCTGTTATTTTGTTGATCACATCCATTGGGATTTGACGACGTCCATCTTGCCATTTTATTCCTAAAAACTGGATCTCTCGTGCAGGTCCTTTAACTTTAGTCTGTTTTATGGCAAAACCGGCCTTCAGAAGGATTTGGACTATTTTCTTCCCTTTCTCGAAAACTTCTTCTGCAGTGTCACCCCACACAATGATGTCATCGATGTACTGCAGCTGTTCAGGAGCTTCCCCCTGCTCCAGCGCAGACTGGATCAGTCCATGGCAAATGGTAGGGCTATGTTTCCACCCCTGGGGCAGCCGATTCCAAGTATATTGGACTCCCCTCCAAGTGAAAGCAAACTGTGGCCTGCACTGTGCTGCTAGAGGGATGGAGAAAAATGCATTAGCGATATCAATTGTGGCATACCACTTGGCTGCCTTTGATTCCAGTTCATACTGGAGTTCTAGCATGTCCGGCACTGCAGCACTCAGTGGTGGCGTGACTTCGTTCAGGCCACGATAGTCCACTGTTAGTCTCCACTCACCATTAGACTTTCGCACTGGCCATATGGGACTATTAAAAGGTGAATGAGTCTTGCTGATCACTCCTTGGCTCTCCAGTTGACGAATTAGCTTATGGATGGGACTCAGGGAGTCTCGGTTGGTGCGATATTGCCGCCGGTGCACAGTTGTGGTAGCGATCGGCACTTGCTGTTCTTCAACCCTCAGCAACCCCACAACAGAAGGGTCCTCTGAGAGACCAGGCAAGGTAGACAACTGTTTAATGTCCTCTGTCTCCAAGGCAGCTATGCCAAAAGCCCAGCGGAACCCTTTTGGGTCCTTGAAATATCCTCTTCTAAGATAGTCTATGCCAAGGATGCACGGAGCATCTGGGCCAGTCACAATACGGTGCTTTTGCCACTCATTACCGGTTAGACTTACTTCAGCCTCCAATACACTTAACTGCTGGGATCCCCCCGTCACACCATAAATACAGATGGGCTCTGGCCCTTTATAGCTTGATGGCATTAGAGTACATTGTGCACCGGTGTCTACCAAAGCCTTATACTTCTGTGCGTCTGATGTGCCAGGCCATCGAATCCACACAGTCCAATAAACTCGATTGTCCCTTTCCTCCCCCTGGCTGGAGGCAGGGCCCCTCTAGTCCTGGTCAGAATCTTCGTTTCTGTGTTTAAAGGACTGCCTGCTGGAAGTTGGAGCAGCAAACTTTTCAGAGAACTCCTTTTTCCCAATTGTTTTCCTTTGCAATTCACGTACCCGTGCCTCTAGGGTCGCAGTAGATTTTCCATCCCATTTTCTCATGTCCTCTCCATGGTCACGTAGGTAAAACCACAGGGTGGCGCGGTGTGTGTGCCCACCATATTGTCTTCCTTGCATAGATGAACGTTTACCCCTAATAGCTGAGACACTGGTTTGTACAGGTGGGGAGGAAAATAATCTCTCTTCAAGGTGGTGGATCTTTTCAGAAAGTTTCTCCAAAGTATTCTCTTTTAGCCAGTGGACACTGGTTCGTTCAGGTGGAGGGGAAGATAATCTTTCTTCAAGCATTCTGCCAGCTTTTTAGGATTTTGCAGTTGTTCAGGGGTGAATGTCCAAAACACTGGAGGTGACCACTGCTCTAGAAACCTGCCCATATCCTCCCACACTCCCTGCCACTCGCAACTATCCTGCCTCAAGACAGATCTCCGGATGAGATAGTTACCGGTAGTTGCTTAACCCTCAACAAAACCTGAAGCGCATTCAGGAGACATAACAACAAGAGCAGGCTGGTCTGAGTATCCCAAGGATATTCAACATCTCGGAGAACCACCGTAACTAGCTCGGGGGATAAGAGGGTGGTGAAGGAGAAAGGGAGAGTGAACAGGTAGGGAAACATGTCTTCCCCTGTCCCCTTCACAGATTGGCTCCCTAACGAAAACAGGCAATAGGTGTAATTGCTAATAGTTTCCGAGATATGGTTTCCAAAGTATAGAGTCGACGACAGTGCTGAGTACAAATACCAGGTTAGAGTCGTGACCAGATATTTCATCATTTCATAAGCCATTGTTACACCGCACACTACCATAACAATCTTAAACCAGGGCCCGGAAAGGATAAACAGTGCAAGAGGGAGCACATACAGAAAGTAACGCGCTATAAAACTCAATTTGGAAAACAGGCACAGCAGACTGGAGATTAAGGCAATCAACATCGTGACTAGCAACTATAAAGCAGGTCCAATACTTATACCAATTTTAGTTTAACACACTCTGGTCAAATCTGTCGATATGTCAACCCTTCGAGCCCCACGTTGGGCGCCAAAAGGACTGTTGTGGTTTAACCCGGCTGGCAGCTAAACACCACACAGCCGTTCGCTCACCCTCCCCCCTCCCTCTCTGGGATGGGGGAGAGAAACGGGAAAGTGAAGCCGGTGAGCTGAGATAAAGACAGTTTATTAAGACAGGAATATAATAATAACAATAATAATAATAATAGTGATAATGATAATAGTATTAATAATAATAATGTGTAAGAAACAAGTGATGCACAATGCAATTGCTCACCACCCGCTGACCGATGCCCAGCCTATCCCCGAGCAGCCGGCCCCCCCACCCCGGCTAGCCACCCCTATATATTGTTTAGCATGACGTCAGATGGTATGGAATACCCCTTTGTCCAGTTTGGGTCAGCTGTCCTGGGTCTGTCCCCTCCCAGCTCCTGCTGCACCCCTAGCCTGCTTGCTGGCAGGACAGAGCGAGAAGCCGAAAAGTCCTTGGCCTGGTGTAAGCACTGCTCTGCAACAATTAAAACATCAGCATGTTATCAGCGCTCTTCTCATCCTAATCCAAAACATAGCACCCTACCAGCTACTATGAGGAAAAATTAACTCTGTCCTAACTGGAACCAGGACAACCCCACGTATCAACAGGATCATTTTATAGTCACTGTCAGAGGATAGACAGAACAGTTATCTTTGCAACATAGTCACAACAGCACCTATCTTTCATGTCCCTCTTTAAATGATTTAATTGATCTTTTGATTTCAAGAGTGTAGAGGCATTCTTGAAGCATTCTCTTTCATATTCAGGATCAAACATTATCCTTTGGTTCACTAAAGAAAATAAAGCAGATCCACAAGCCTTCACGAGTCATTAAATCCAAATAAAACAATCTGTTGAGGGCAGGCTTCGCAAACCACAAGCCAGCCAGCAGGACCCACAGAAGATACACGCTGCCCTTCCTGAATGAAACCCACTGAACTGCTTCTGCCTTCCTACTCCCTGCTCAAATGAGCTCCAGCTGGATATTCCCTGCCATCATTAGCAGTTCAAGAAATTCTTCTAGGACAAAATGGATGCTTGCTTTTTCATGTGCAGATGTTTTTGGTTTGGTTGTGTGGATTTGTTTGTTTGTTTCCCAGAATGCAATTATGCAGTTTAAACAACACTCCAGCCCAGGGTACGGAAAACAAACAAACAAAAACAACAAAAACATTATCTAGTGAGCTCTAAAATGTATATGTAAGAATACAAACTCTGTCAGGGCTCAGTATGATTCCAGTAATACAGAAAGTTGAAAAGACAGGAAATGTTATTAAAACAGACACAAAGAGTCACAACTAAGCACTTTTAAAATAAATAACTAATATTTAAAAATTTGGCAATGTTTAATATTGTTCCTTTCCCTTCACAGAAGGAAAAGACAATTTCATCTTTGTTTTGGTATTTGGAAAAAGACATCTAGATACAGAAAATTATATATAAACTGCAAGAGAAAGGCAAAGTTAGCTGTTTCTGAGAAACAGTCATTCATATGAGGCAAACTCGCTTTCAGATGGTAAGCTAGGTTCCAACCTCAATTCTGTAGTATAGTAGATACTTTGGAGGAAGGTTAAATGCAGGTGTATGCATGAGAGCATTATTACCTTGGGTGGATATACAGAGAACTGAAGAACTAGGATACCACACTTTAAAAACACTTTTTTTTTTTTTCCCCTAATGCCTACAACTTGTATTTTGGCCACAATCAAAGCAAATAGTAAGGATTCATATGAAGATAACAGCTGCCACTCTCCTGATTTTAAAAGCTACTCAAAGGTTGTGCAAGTCCCCTTTCTGACTTGTGAACAAGTTGGCTAAAATTCAGCAGATCCCTCCGTGTTACATTGCCAAGAAAGGAGAATGACTCTAAAAGCTATTTGCTCAGTTCTCCTATTTAATTTTCTCCAGATTCAGCAGTGCAAGATTTCTTACTACAGATGTAAAGGAAACTGAGGACTCTTCGGTTCCAGAATCTCAGCACCTAATCCAGCAGCAAAGTGTGTTCAGTAGCTGTTCCACTAGCTGACATGTTAATAGCCATGGCTATAGTCATGGGGCTAGGAATCAAGGCTCATTCCTACTGACTTTCCATATAGCTGCCCAAACTGTTCTAGCTAGTAATTCTTGCTTTTCTAGCTGTACTATTTTACAACACACACACACCATCCAAAAGAAAACAAACAAAACCCCACTGTGTTGTGAAATATATATATATAAAAAAAAAAGCTATTATGACCATTGGTTCTGACTGTTGCTGTCCAGTATAGAACAGATCTTCTCTGTTTCACTCATTTGCCTCATATTTGAGTAGTTGCAAGTTGAGAGGGCTCTATTTAGAGTAATTGTCCCTGGGTCTCTTGTCACATCAGTGCCAGTGAAAACTGGGGCTAAGTATCAGGACATGGTACTTAGGAAGAAAAGTAGCTATTGTTATTTACTTCATTGATTTCTGATTGGATAGATGCCAGTTCTGTAAATTCTGGAAAACTGCAGCTTTTATAAGCAAGGAAATGGCTGTGGTTTGTTTTTGTTTTGTACTTTCTGATTAAACATCCAGATACGGCCTTGCTTAATTGCATTGAGTGCCCTGCCAGATATTAATGATAATAGATTTGTTATGTGTTAGCAAAAAGGTTTCAAGAAAAGATCAAACCCCAGGGGAAACAACAACAACAACAACACAGATATACAACATCATCCAATTTAAAAATAAAGACTAACTATCTATGTGTTATGGTCAGGGATTAAACTGTACATTGGATCTTCATGGGGACAATTATTTCAAGTGGCATCAGACACCTGGTGCTTGTATTCATGGCTCTCACAAAGATGAATGAGATGGCAGCCATGGAAAAAAGGTTTTGCATAAAATCTGAAGGAGTCAAAATATTTGCACTTCCATATTTCTGCTTATACTGCCCAGAGAAGAATTTCTCCTCTAAGTCCACCTTAGACTGAATATCTATGCCCTTTTCTGACTCCTTGAATCCATCTTGTCCTAGTCACAGAATCAAGGAATCACAGAATGGTTTGGATTGGAAGGGACCTTCAAGATCATCTAATTCCAACCCTCCGCCATGGGCAGGGAGACCTCCCACCAGACCAGGTTGCCCAAAGCCCCATCCAGCCCGGCCTTGAACACTTCCAGGGATGGGGCATCCACAGCTTCTCTGGGCAGCCTGCTCCAGTGCCTCACCACCTTCTGAGTGAAGAATTTTTTCCTTATAGCTAACCTAAACCTACCCTTTCTCATTGCCCCTTGTCCTATCACCACACTCCCTGACAAAGAATCCCTCCCCATCTTTCCTGTAGGTCCCCTTTATGTACTAGAAGGTGCTATAAGGTCTCCCTGGAGCCTTCTCTTCTCCAGGCTGAACAACCCCAGCTCTCTCAGCCTATATTCATAGGAGAGGTGCTCCAGCCCTTTGACCATCCTCATGGCCCTCCTCTGGACTTCTTCCAACAAGTTGATGCCTTTCTTAAGATGAGGGCCCCAGAGCTAAACACAGTACTACTACAAGTACTCCAGGTAGACATTGCTATTAATTTCTGTCTGACACAGTGTGACCAGAGATACACAGTAGATGAGCATCCTTGTTCCAGGAAGTACTATTTACAAGCTTATCTGCAGACGAGTGACAAGGAATGGATTAGGAAAATACAGTCTTGAGCTTGTATTGTCTCTACTAAGCATGATGCTGGTTTCATGTCAGTAGGAAGGCCTGCTTGAGATTACCTCCACTTTGTCCCCTCAGACACCTTTTACTTAAATGCTCAGCTCTTAACAGTTCTCATACAAAAGCTCTGGGGCTTCAAATTAAAGCTTTCCTCATTAAGATCACCCTTCTCCATATTATCGCTAGATTTGCCTACAACCATTCACTTTTGATTCCTGAAAATTTGCTGTGACTAATTTAACTCTTAGGGACAAGAAAAGGTTACTGTTAGGGAAAAGGAATCACAGCACATCATCTGCTATCTGATAAGCATCATGTGAAAGTTTTTAGCCTGTATTTATTACATTTCAAAAGTAATTACTGTAATTCAAGCAGGTACATAGGGATAGGTTTCATTAAGTTGCTGATGAATTGCAAGGTCTTGGCATTTTTCAGCATCTCAGCATTATTCAACACACTGATAGAAATGCACAGCTATATACCTATAGCACAGATAAATTCTGCAGTTTTCATTTAAAACAAAACAAAAACCAGGAGACTTTACTGGAACTAACTAGAAAATTTAGTTATAAGATCATGTGAGATTATACTCTCATAGAAGACATTACATCTTGTAAAACAAAAGATCTGAATAGCTCTAAGGCAAAAGAGAGCTTAAGATGACCAAGTCACAGCAGTGTCATTTCTTCTTTAGAAAATTATATACATGTTCTAACAAGTTGCACCAAATTGTGCTTTTCAGAGTAAAAGTGATGTTTTGTTTGTGCTTTTTTGAAAAGCGGCTACTGTTTCTTTCGTATACCTTCTTGTGTAGCTTAATTTTTTAAATGTGTCCCCCCTCATTTAATTACAGTATTGGAAACTAACAATGACAAACACATTGCCAGACTGAACAAATGTACAATGTTATTACTGTATTTGTCCCTCCAACTATTACTTTTTCTAACAAAGTTGAGCAGGGATTAAATGAAGAATTATAAACACACCTGGTAGAATTTCTACTGTAGCTCAGTGGATGTTGTGTATAAACACTGTATTTCAGAATCTGCACCTTCATGTCCCAGTATAACCACCAAAAGTCAAAAGCAAAAAGCAGAACAGTTTCATTACTTATGTGAACATTTTTTTTTCTTGTTTATTTCTCACTCAGCAGGTTTGCTACTATATATACCCTTATCATTGCTTAGATCCTTGATTTATGTAATGTTTCTAAGAGCCTTGGTAACATCGGAGTTGGACAAATCACTTTACAAGGAATCATAAATTCCTTTTGCTGCCATTAAAAATGTTAGGAACAAAATTAGGGACATTGTTTTCCTCCAAGCAGTATTTCTCACTTTTCTTCCTTTCTCTCTCTCTCTCTCTCTCCTCGAACACAATCAGTAAAATATTGAATATGGAATTCAATGAAGAACTTTCCACTAAATCAAAATGTTATGTTACAAATGAGTATATTATTCAAATGAATCTACTTTTTGCTTAGATTCATCGATGTTCAAAATTAAACATAAATAGTTAAATTGTGCTGGCCTTCATAGTAAAGCTGAGCTCACCCACAGACTAAAAACGATCCTTTAGCATTTATAAGAGTAAACAAATGATGTCTATGTAAAAAATCATGCATAATTCAAGTGCTGATCTGCACATGATTACTGTTTCTGTATATACAGCTTTTGTACTTAATAAATAAATAAATAAATAAAGCCTCCTGCTTCCACAGAGTTGCTTTGCAGAAAGGTAATATTAAAATTTTTAACTAGTGTTTAGAAACAAACATACCAAAGTATCAAGAGCACACCTGCTAGTCTTGCTGCACGTTTCTCAGTGTTTCTTGCCTTCTGTCTGATAGAGGCTTTCAATATTAGATTTTTATTGTCTGATTAAGGATTAAACAATTATTTATATGACTTAGTAATAGGTCAGATACTAATGTGGTTTGTTTGTTTTGTTTTTTCACCTGTTCAATGCCAATGAACTCTACACATTATGAGCACATTGTCAACAGTTTTATTCCAGTGTCAGAAGCTGTAAAACTGACTTTGAAGACAATCGTGTTTTTTTTCAATACCAGTTGAGAACTGACCTGTTTAATGCTCTATTGACCAGATAATAATGCCTTTCCCTACTTAAAATTTCCAGAAAATGAGCACTCCAGCAATGTAAAACTGCTTCTATTTTACCTGCAACTTTCACACTTCTGTAGGAGCTGCAGAACTGCTATGAAATGTCAACAGTTATGTAGATAAGCATCTTCACTCATTGAAGAAAGGAAATGTGGGTTATCTGAAGTGAACTGAAGAATCGTAGAGCTCATTATGTTTTGCTGACTGTATTTGGAAGGACGTACTTTCAGTATGAAATGAGAGGAAACAACAGAAAGAGTCTCTTCACTCTTGACTAGAGTGAAGACACTGTTGTGTGTGTTTTCTCCTTCTCTGAGACTAGCTCTGAAAGAGACTTCCTGGTTGGTCATCTGAATCCCACACTGACTTACTCAAGGCAACTTAAAATCACTGTTTGGGGATTTTGCAGTAAAATGCAAATTGCTTATTTCAAGCCATCAAATAAACACTTCGTTTGACTCAGTTCTGGTTATCTTTCTCAACAGATTTTTTATAAGAACAAAGTTATTTTAGAAGCAAAACATTTAGTTTAAAAAGTATCCACACAAAACACTTGATTATTTCCAGCATTTTTCTCATACAGAATTATTGACTGAGTTTAGCCCAAAGAGTACATTTAGTTTCTACCAAAGTTGTTTTTCTGTTAAGAAGCTGTTAGTTAAAAAATTCTGCAGTTCAATGAGAGACAAGCAGCAGCACAGAAAACAAAGAAATTTGTTCTCAGCAATGTAGAGCTTAAAAGACAGGAAAGTGAAGAAGAACCATCTGTTTGGTACACTTATCTTGGCTTTGGCTTTTTACTTCTATCAGAGTAAAGCAGCTTACCATGGCAAAACACAACATGCTTTTGGTTAGCACTTGCAGCCTTTTCCTTGGGTAATTCTTCCCTGTTGGGATGTCAGTAGAAAAACTGTCCAGCAGAAGAGAGACTATGAAAGCTTGAATTTGCTGTTGTGACATTCAAACAAATGGAAATAATAAAATATGAGATTCTTTGCTCTTAAAAGTCAACATTTAAATCATATCTTTCTCCTTGTACCACTCTTCAATAGCCGCACCTGGGACTTGATGATCCATCAGCGGGATAACTGTTTCCTGTGTAAAAAAATTGCATGAGAGAAACACTGTGGGGCAAATATCCCTGATGTATCTGCACAGAAATTGGGTCTGCCAGAGTAGACCCATCTCCACTTCTTTCAATCTCACTTCGGTGGGGTTATAAAGACACTTTACTGCTTATTGTACCACATTTATTATTTTCACAGGTGCAGAAAAGATGGAGGTATTAATGGCAATTAAAAGGAGAGTAAGATTTGTCCAAGTCTTTCTCACCATGTTCAGGTACAGTAACGAAGAGAGTATAATTGCAGGTATGACTATGCACAATGTCTTCTTCCTCTATCCTTAATGTATTGTGTGCAATTCTTTCAGTGAAAATGATTTCTTCTTTACCTGGCCTGAATTTTGACTGCATGTAAATGATGGGAATGAGGATTCTTAAAAACTAAAATTAAGTTTACTTGGAAGCCACGTAAAACACCCTGTCAGTAGAGAAGAGAAAGCTAGTCAAATAAAATACTGAAAATCAGTGTACTCCGGGCTTCACACTGATTTGCACAATTCTATATGGGACACTTTTCTAAAACCTCCAACCTTAAGTCTGACCTCCTTCTATCTAACTTACTAAAACAGAAATTTCTGTTTTTCTGAAATTTCTGTGATGTGTGTAAAATGTTTAAGTCTAAGCAGTAAAGCGAGGTCCAAAGAATAACAGATTGCTAAGATACATAAAAAGGTCTCTATTCTAAACATATCTATTCTCATAAGCAAGTTTAGGACACAGCTTTAAAAGTGCACATTGTGTTTATATATACATATATTTTTTAAAGAATCTAATCTTCTCCTTGTACTGTTAGATTGGTAAATACTCAGCAATTCAGTTAATAAACAGTATTTTTACAGAGCAATCTGACAGTTTATATACCTGAAATGGCACTTTTCTGTAGAACTCTAGTATTGCTATTATATCTTTGCAAAAACTGACAACTTCAGTCCAAACTTTGTTCTCAATTTAAAAAGAAAATAAAAACAAAAAGGAGAGGAGAGGAGAGGAGCGGAGAGGAGAGCAGTGGAGACTGAGGTAATATCTTCATTTAAAATAAATATTTTTCCTCTAGAATTCTAGTCAGCAAGACATAAATATTTTTAAATATAAAAGTTGTATCACTGACACTAAACTATTAATAGATTTTCAGAGTTAAAACCCTTTTTTTCTAACTGAATCTAAGAATCACTCCCTCAGCAAAAAGTATTTTTTCTACTTTACTGAATCCGGAAAGAAATAGTAGTAACATCAGAAAGCAAAAAGAGAGAGGCAGAACCAAGTTTTGATAGCCAGACTAACAATACAGAACAGAACTGAGATAAAGAATGCTTCATAGACACCCTATTTGATGTGTGCTTGTGACAAATTAGAGGCAGACATGCAGCTAAGAGGTTGAATGTGTGGTCCCACTCACATCAGTGGAATTTTTGTTGCAATAGACTCACGGTAGAATTGCACTTATATATGGTATCCACACAAACCATGCATCGTTTCATAAATACAGGTGACACGAGCAGCTCTTGCCACCAAGCCTACCTGCTTTCAGTTTGGTCAGACAGCACAAAAGACTGTACTGATCTGCTGAAATGACATTTTGGATGAGTTTGGATCATGACCCATTACATGGTACTCTGTGTGCCCCTGCACTACCGTCACATCCCCTCCCCTCTAGTCACTGGTGACCACAACATGATCCATTCTTTTCAGAAATGATTCTTTAAAGTTCCTAATGCAGGAACAGGAAGTCAGATGCTTCAATTGCTTCCAGTTGATTATAGGTGCCTAACTAGCATGTACCACACCGAGAACAAGGCGGGTTCCCTTTTAATGTTCCAGTCCACTACATACTAATCCTAGAAAACAGGCTGTCTTTCTAAGATTTAACAACTTTATTTTGCAAGACATAAATAACGGACTTCAACTCATGTCATTGATTTTAGTGAAACTTAAGCACGTATATATGTCTTGCTGAACAAAATCAGAGACTCATTGGTGAATCATTGGATCGGTGAATACAAACTTAAGTCCTGGCACCCAGTGCAACCAATAGCAAAATTCGGATGTTAGAAGAACAGATTTAGCTCCATGCCACTGGATTATATAGCCTCCCTCATTAGCTTCCTAAAAATGCAGATTCTTTATAACAGAAGCTACACAAACTGCAAACTTTTGTAGCAAACTACAGGAAATGCTACCCATAAGTAGTCTCTGTCAAATTTTCTTAGGTAAAAAGGTGGGCAAAAGATCAAATATGCATACATTTAAAACAAACAACCAGACACCAAGGAAAAAAAAAGTCCCTCTGCCTAAGGCACCTATACATATTACAGTGTCCTGCCACAATCATGTATATATACTTAATTCTTAAACACGTTGATTTTAAATGGAAGCAATGCAGCCCCTAAACAGGAAAGCAGGAAAGCAGCAGCAGGAGCTCATATAAATTTCAGCAAAGACTTCAGGGGTTGTCTCTTCAACTTATTAGACTTTTGGTGGATAGGTATTCTCCGCTATAAGATTTAATTACTTTGCAGTAGTCTAATAAATAGAAATACATCTGTGAGCAATCATGCGTAGTTCACATACCTGAAGTACAGGCAGGTTCAATCTTTCCATGAAAAGAATAACCCGCTGACAAATAGCAAACTGCCTGTGAAGCTAGGTTGTTTTATTGAATATATTGAAATATATTGAATATATTGAAATATTGAATATATTGAAATATTGAATATATTGAAATATTGAAAAAGGGGAGTCCTGGGCAATGGTGCCAAATATAGTGCGGTGCCTTCAGCACATCGACACAAAGCAATTATTTTCCTTTGCAGGCAGATGTTGCAGTGATGTGGCATACTGTGTGAGCCACTCCAGCTGCATTTTAATTTAGAAGGCAATGGACTAAATGGTTACAAAGTGAAAACTGGCTGAAGAGGAAGGAGTTACAGATAATTGTAATTGAAGGAAAACCAGTTCTAGTTGCTGCCCTTGCTCCTCCTGCATCAGAAGGGGGGCAATGCAGCTCAGAAAGACAAGCGCAGTGTGACTGGCCCGGCACACCAACCTGCTGGAGGGGCTGACCAGCATGCCTGCCTTGACACAGGAACGAAAAGGGGCCAAATGCCAGCTGGGAAGGAAGGGCAGCCAAGCGGCAGGAGGTTCGGGTGATGGGAAGGAGGACTTCTTCCACGCGGAGCATGGAGGCTGGAGCTGAAGACTGGCCCTAGGGCTGCTGCCAAGCTCTGCAGGGCAGGGACAGGGAGATCAGCTCATTGGGGACCTCCCTTTGAGGGGAAAAAAAAAAAAAGGCAACTACCACAGACCAAATCTCTACACCCCTGCTGCTCTCTTCCTGGGCCTCTCTGACTTTGGCAATTTCCAGAGGCTGCCCCAGGTTCCCCACCTCCCTTGCCCCCGTTTCCTCTTTCTTAAACTGCCTAGAGTATATCCAAGAATTTTACAATCTGAATGCAACCTTTTACATGAAAGCAGAAGGATACTAAAGAATGTGTGCGAGTTACAAAATTATCTTCAAGTGTTATCTCATTTTCTCATTAAATGTTAGGTCAAAAATAGCTGTTGCGTGCTGGCAGTGTAGCGAGGGTACCACCAGTTAAATTCTATCAACATGCTCTTTTTTTTTTTTTCTCTCCCCTTTCTGGAACTTCCTGTTCAATTTATCCCACAAGGTTTATCACTAAAATCTTGCTATCTTCAGAGTATTTAGATTTTTGTATCTCAAACCTGCTTAACTCCTAGAAAACTTCAACACCTGCATTTAGTGCATGCATCATTGCTATCATAGATAGAACAGATACACCTTTCGTAACAGTGTTAGCTGGCAGGGAGTTTTGTTCCCAACAGGGGTCAAATAATTAACCATGTGACATATACAAACAATATTTAAGAGCTTGAGGTATGGTGAAAATGTTTTCTGTCTTAAAAAAGGAAAACACATAAACCAGAATGAGTTAATATGGTTGGAAATCTTTTTAGCTGGTTAGGTTCCCTTTGTTTGGGATGCAAAGATTTTATATGGGTGCAGCTCTCCCCCAATTAAAAAACAAATCCTAGACAACTTTTATCTATGACTATATAACAAGAAGCAGCTAACACATTGCAGACAGCACACAAAGCATTATTAAAAATCCATACCCATCATTGACTATGGGTACACTTATTGACTATGGGTGACATATGACTTTACAAAAGTAAAGAAAAAAATATCTTTGTAGTTGCAAATGATATTTAGGGAAGAAAAATGAAAATGGTGTTATTTTGAAATTAAGAATGTGGGGAAAAAGAAAGAAGGAATTTAATATTTGTTTTATAAATCTTAAGTGCTTTATAAATCTCAGGAGCTTTCACTCAGGAGATGCATCCACCTCTTCTCTGTCTGTCACTTCCATGTCACATATAGAAATGAACAGCATTCCTCCTATTGACTTGGTTTAGGTATCCAAAGAGGAAGTGAGCTGTTAAGACCACATATTCTGTTCAAGAGCTATAGACTTCCTTCTGCTATTGCTACCAATATGTCACTTTTTACCATCACCCTCATGAGTGAGTAGTTTTTGTGCATTCACTATCACACATGGTGCCTGACCTCCCATTCCACTATAGGCTACTTCAAACTTTCCTTTTCTGATGCAGTCAGTAGCTCAGCAACAGTGAAGTCATTAGCTTTTGCAAGGTAATCCATTCCTTTTACATAGCTAGAAAAGGCCACAAAAATATCAGTCTTAAATAATAATGATGCTTACAACAGTGGAAGAATGTCTGGACTTTTTTTAAGCCTAAGAAGTTGGTCCTGAACAGACTGGCCACACCTCCACAAAGTGAGTCACTTTGGCCCCTGAGGCTCTCCTGGACTGGATGAACCAAAGGTGGGAAAGCTGCACAGTGATTCAGTGCTGTGGCAAACATACAACGAGAACTTGTCTGAACCATCAGAAGTTCCAGGTGTGAAGGGGAAATGGGTACGGTGAGAGCAAGCTATTATTGTATGGCCAAGGAACTTCAGGGCGGGTGTGGACGCTGGAGAGCTACCCACCACCTTGTGTGTCAAGAGGAAGGAATGGAGCTTGTGGCAGTCATTTTGGCAGCTGGCTTAGGAACTGGGTGCAACTTTTAATATCTGATTTCTACCGACCAAAACACTTTCAGTCCAGCCTTAATTGCAGATACTTTCTTTCAACACTGCCAACACATCTGCCTGCCATATGGATTACAAGTGCGACCCCGATATTCCTGGCCACAAAGCAGGCTGTGTCTAAGTCTTGCAGATTCCTCTCAGTATTTTTTAATATATTTTTTCCCACCTATCCACATAACTAAAACTATTCATATCTCAATGAGTTCAAGTTCTGATCCTGGACTTTAACATCTGCGATTTAGCCTTACACAAAATGGTGCTGATAAAATAATTTGCCTCCCAAACTGTTGTTTTGTTTATGTGACTCCTCTAGTTCAAATCAAAAAATTACTTGTTTGTGCCTCTGAGTCCCTTCACAGCCCATGCCCACAACCCTCACACTCTTACCATTACAAGACAACTCCCCCATTCAGTAGACCTTCGTTCCCTTGTTACATCTGTGCAGAATTTCAATATTCTTTCATGTTCTGCCCACATGCTTGGGATGGCAGCCTTGCAGCCACCTGCTATCACACATCTTTAGTTTACCCTACCAAGAGATAATTTCACTGTCCATAATGCAAAGGGTTGAACATAAAATAGTTCAAGAATTTTAATACACCTAAATTTGACATTTATGATCAAAAGCCGCCAATATAAATTTATAGCAAATCATATGTTTCTCTGGTTTGAGTCGGGTCCAGTGACGTTTCTACCAGTTCCTGTAACAGAAATTCCTGGCAAATGTTTTTCTCCACAACACACTCAATCTGAAACGATCTAGGTTATTGGGAAAGAACCTTGGAAAGCATCCAAATTACTTAATCATTCTGACTATTATGAGAGGCCAACTACTGGAAGGATTTTGTGAAAGCTAAATGCAACTGCTCTAGGAAGACATGTAGAAGCACAATACGATACCCTGGCACAGAACAGACCACAGCCTTTAGGTGCCAGAGTATTACTTGCATATTGAGCATGATGTTCCCTTCTAGAGTGTCACTTTGTTTTGCTTATTTCTTGAAAATTTCCCTTGAATTCCTGGTAACAGTAACACACTGAGTGTTGCTTCACTAATGAAAGAACTAAAGAATACAATACTGATTTATTTATAGTCACTGAGAGATGGTGACAGACCTGAGAACAGAGCTTACAATTTTCTGTTCTAGTTTTGCATGCAACACAAGAAAATGCTGCTTTTTCTACAATCTCAGTCTTAACAGCAAGTTTTTACTTTCTTGCAACATTGCTCCTTATTGTGATCCCTGCTTAGTATATTTGTCTTTACTAAAGTGGAACTCATCATGGCAATTAGAAAGACTTTAGGCAGCTTAAACCCCTAAACAAACAAAAAGATCAGACGAGCAGTCTGAAGTCCTACTGAGAACAAGCACCCTTAATGGGAACAAATACATGACATACTCCATAATTTCCATTAGCTCTGGATCAGCACAGAAACCAGCATAATAAATGTCATATTTAATTTATCAATTAGCAGCATTTACTTCACAGAACCTGAACATTAACATTCAATATGCTTTTTATAATTTTTTAGAGAGTCCCAGAGAAGTTACTGCGCTCTCAGATACTGTGAGTGATATCATTAAAATAAGATAAACATTTAAATATATATGTAGAAGAGAGAACACAATAAACTACTCATATTCTCAGTGATATTTCCACCTGTTTAAGTGTTAAACACCGGGTCATACATGCACATGAGATAACAGTCCATGGCTAAGCATGCTTCACCAGCTGCCAGCTAACTCTTCAATGTGAAAGAGAGCAAAGAGTACTTGGATCATCACAACCCCTACCCAATATCTGCTTTGGTCAGATTTATCATAGACATTCTTACTATTACTTTCAAGTTTCACATTTTTTAGTTCAGCTTAAAGCAGAATTTATACAGTAGGTTAGATAAAATATGATCTTAATGACTTGACATTTCCCGTAAGTTATTTTCATAAATAATCTTTTTTTCATCACAGCACAGAAGAACTTTGCCCAAGAAAACCTCCTACCACGTGTGCATTCCTGAGGCATTTGTACAACTAATTAGTTAGTTACTGATTGTTTTTGTACCTATTCTGAAGCCTACCAAGTTTGGAGCTCCATGTGGTGCCTCACTACAGCTTAGGAGTTGCAAAGAAGTCTGATGTGGTGTTTTTGATGCCATGTGGTACATGCATGATTGAAGCTACATGCAACTAAACCAGAAACTTGGAGAAAATAGTGGGCCACTTTAATAAGGTATTGCACTGGTATTACACTAGTAGCTCCACAGATAACGAAAAGCCTGAACGAATAGTCAGATATATGACAAAAACCTGTTATCTAGTCTTTCTGTTGCACCCCCATGTATATTTACAACCCTTCATTGTATAAACGTCAGGGATAGGACTTGGGTGCTCTGAAGCAAATATCAGGGCAATTTAAAATTTTACTACCATATAGATGTATAGCTGTATACACATATACCATACTTCTGCCTTATAGAACAGGAAGCGAAGTAAATGCAAAGCTTGTGCTTCATGATCAGTTCTTTGACCTCATTGTTCTATTGCAGACATCCTTTGATTATATCAAAAACGAGTGAAATGGCTGAGGGAAAAGGACATATTCTTTACTATCACTTTGGCTATCCAGATAGTAGTCTTCACAGGCGAAATGTAAAAAGAGAGGGGATAGCTTTTAAAAACATGAGGCTAGTTTTGTCAGAATTAACATGAATACACAATGGCTCAAATGACCAAAGTGTTCTAAATTCATGGAACAATTCCTCAACTATTTCGTTTCTGGGTAGAATCAAACCCAGAAGTTGCTATCTACTCACCTGTGAATATGAACTCTGTTACACCAAATGATCTTACTAGAAGCCAGATTTAATGATTTAATATTCTTTTATTCTTGTTAGAAACAAATTGGCTTGAATTAAAGTACAATGAAGCTGTAAGCATTTGACTGTGCGGGTAACTTACCTTGCATAATGATGACATATTACTTTATTTTCCTTGTAAACCTAGAAGTGCTATTTGGAGCTAATACAGGTGTGCGCAGAAGGCTTCTGCCAGAGATGGAGATGATAGGCTAAACTACTAGAACTCCTAGGTAATGCTTGAGCGGTGATCTCTGCAAAAACACGATTGGTCAGATCTCAAAACAGGAGACTGCAACATGGAAACTTAAAGCTGGCGTTTGCTCATATCCAGCTTATCATCAGTACATAAAGCTTGATCATCTTTGCACCTTCTGTCTTAAAAAGACTGGGCACAGAGGAAAAGTGAACTGAGTGGCAGGGCAAGAGGCCAAGAGCTGGAATTCCTCTGTAACGTTTCCAGTCATTCTGCTGACTTATTAGCAGGCATTCAGCAAGAAACAATGGATTCATCAAGATTACATGATGAAGAAAGTAAAAGACAGCAAGCTAGCACCAAACTACTGATGCCTGGAAGCCGTAAGTGTCAACCCCATTTAATTGTACAACTCCCTGATCTCTAGGCAACACTCTTACATGACAACATACAGCTATTTCTACATGGTACCATATTACACTGTCCATTTTCCTACATGTAACTCAGTTCTGATAAAACTTACCTACATTTGTGGGTCACTGTCAAGCTAAATTTGTGGGTCACTGTCAAGCAAAGTGCTTTAAATTGTAGGATGAAAGGACCTCCCATTCAGCAAGTGGAAATTATTACCAACATTAAGAAATGAGTGGGTGCTTCTTAGACTGAGAATTAGCTCTTCATAAGGTGGTTGCTAACAAAGCAACAATGGAAAAGAAGCAAATGCCTTTCAAGTTAGTCTCTAACACGAACAGAAGCAGACTGTGACAAAGGATAATTGTTACAATTTGAATGCTAGAGTGAGAATTAAAGAGATTAATGGAACAAATAAGATTTTTCCTTTATTTTAGTACTATCTGAAGAACAATCCCATCATTTTAGAAAGACACCCTCCCTTTCAGTGAAAAGAGCAAGACATAACTAGCAATCTAAAGGGAGAATCTTGTTTAGAAATATGGAATGCAGATTAGAAAAGGCTGAACTGACCAGATGTGCCTACAGTGTTATATTCAGGCCTGAAAATTTCTGTAAATGGAAACAGTAGTGTGAATACCGTAAGAACAATTTCACCAAAACTGAGACAGGATTGGAAGAAATAATTTGAAATTTCATCAGTCAATGCTAGGAAACCTTTGTTTTTCTGGTTTGGGGAGGATCACAGTATGGTTAAGAAAGAAGATGATTTTGACAGTGTCTTTTGGGAAAAAAAAAAGTAAAAGCTGATTGGAAGAGAAATGAAGGAAAATTATACAATTCTCTTAGGCACAAAATGTTGTATTTTATTAGATTTTAAATCTGTTTTCACTTATCTTTTCCTACTTGTACTTATTTCTGATACCTAGTTAGTTTAATACTTATGAAAGACACAAAGCTTATTATGAAAAAGTAATTTTCTTTCCTGTTTTTTTTACAGCAGACTGTATTGTAGCATAGAAGCCTTTCTCTTGTCAGTGGTTACAGATTCACTGTATATATCTCTGATGAACAGGAATCTGTTATCTTAATTGATAGTTCACTTAGGGCTGTCAGTTATTAAAAGCACAGAGCTAACACAGCTTAATATTTACCTAGATCACAGCATTCCTTTTAGGTCTGTAACAGGTACTTCAAACAGTAATTAAATCAGGAAAACAACAAATCTGGAGTAACAAACAGAGCTGTACTACAGATGGGCTGGTGTAACCACTTCCTTGTTGGTTGAACCCAGAATACTCTACCAGCAAGGTTTGGGTTTGTTTCCTTCTCTACTGCCAGTGCTCAGCTGAACATAGACATTCCAATTCCAAAATAGCAGCCTACATCTCTCACTAATTATTTCAAATGAAGTTAGATTCATCTCTGAACCATTTTCATCCGATGGCCAAAGTCACTGCAACATGTGAAACCAGAAAATTTTCTAAATCCTTTGTTTCACATTAGGCTGACCAGGCTTATCTAGGAGCTCATGACACATGGTTGAATTGCATATCAACCAACAAGGCCATGAAGTTGATACATAAGCTGAGAAAATGTGTATCTGAGCTGTGCTGTGGTTCTGTTTGAAAACTCCTTTAAATATGAAAGCAAAGGGCATGTGACAGAACAGCACCTCCCCAGTCTCAGTGAAATAGTCTTATACATGTATGATGTAACCAAGATTTATTCTAAAGCTATCAGGCGCTGGGCTCAGTTAAGAAATATTCTCATATGCCTAGACCAAAGAACAGAGAATCTAACATGGTTAAGTTTTCATTGACATGTAGTATTTTCAGTATATTCATCCCTTAGAGTTAAAGGTTACTTCATTGTTTTACTTCTAACATTTCATCCATTTTTCTTTTCATATCAACTGTTCAGTATTGTCTTCCTTTATAAGGTAGATTAACATAATCAAATATTTGTAAAGTAGGTTAACAAATTTTCCAGGCTCATAAAAATGGATATTCTAGTGAAAAAAATAAATTTGACATCTTACATTACGCTTCTGTTTTGTAGAGTCAATCTGTTCAGGTCTTAACAATCCTTGGAAACATTTAGAGTATCTCACCAATAGGTTTCTGTTGGCAAAAAAAAAATACATTTTGAAAAATTTCCACATAATTTTTATGAAGTAAATGCTTCAAAAATATCTTTATAATTGCCCACTACATCATTTTTTTCCTGTCACCTTTTAAGATCTTGACATTGGCAACCGCAGTAGACAGGCACAAATCCCAATTTATATAAAAACAGCTACAGTTCCGTGACAGACTGAATTCTAGCTTTGGCTCCCCTCTTTACCAGGAAATCATTCCCACCTGGTCCCCTAAGGACAGCCACGAGGCATCTTGCAACTTGCGTGCAACAAAGAAATGTTGTCAAGCAGGCGATACCCTCAGTGTTTAACATTAGCCACCTGGAGCCACTTTTGGATTCTGGGACCCTGTACTAGCAGACTTGCCCATGCAAGCTATGCAAGGCCTAAAGACAAAATCTGGCAGCCACCTTGCAGTGAGGAAAGGAGGGCTCCTACAGCTCAACCACAATGCTCCCACTATTAGCCAAGGAACAGGAGGAAAATATGGATGCCCATCTCTACCCACCACATGCTTTCAATAAACAGACCCTTGCTTCCCTGCAGGATTTACCATTTACTTCACTCTCTCCTGTTTCTTCAGTGTAGAAAGAACAGTCCCTGTGTTCCTCTCTTCCAAGCAGTTTTTTTGTCATAACTCCTTCTGCTATGGTATTTAGGTTATCTGCTCTGCTGCTGTCAGATGACTGGGAGATGCTGCAAAGCGGATCACTGGAAAGGACACCCTCTCCTGGGCCAAGTACCACTATACCAGGGTGCAACCTCCTCCTGAGTGCTGACGATGGTTCTCACTTCTGACTACGCAGGTTCTTTACAGTGCCTTGGGCTTTTTCCTTGCTAAGGAGAGAGATTTAATTGCAGTAAACCCCCAGTTCCTGAAAAGAGATCTCAGTCTGTTTCTTTTACTAATTTGAGATTCCTACTGTCTCCAAGCCTAAGCAGCAGTCTTGCTCAGGAAATACATTCCCCCACACAGTACTTTTTCCCCTAAGACAGCAGCACTCTGTCTCTTTCTCAGCTGGTTACATGCTATTACAGCCGCTCTTAACAGGGTTGCTGGATCTCTCAAGGTATGTCTTTCCCAGACCTCATACACTGGGAAACAGGTCTTTGCTCAAGCAGAAGCTATGTTACCAAATGGCAATGAAACACTCAAGCTGTAGAGGCTATTAAAAAACAAAGAAAGGTCTGCAGTTGCAGCAGGGGATATAATCTGGTGGTAATTCATGACAATGAAACTTCTAGGGGTAAAAGGCAAGAGCCCGTAAAACTGTCAAATGTATTGTGGCACCCACCAATTTTAGAACCATTTTTCTTATCAGACGTTCACTTGAAATACTTTCAAATTGTTTGGCAGTCTAATTCTTCTATGCCTCATTGCAAATCTCTCAAATGCCAGTAGCATTATCCAACATTGCTGCATCTTAATTTATTGAGCTTCTTTGCTATGGGATATTTAACAAAATAATGCTTTAGTCATAATTAGAACATGACTAAATTAATTTCTTTAATGCTGATTATACTGAGTTACTGCACAAGCAATTCAACTCTATCCTGCAGAACCTCTATCACCCATATGCCAGCTAACAGCATAAAAGGTACATGGCACAGAATGCAGTGAGCAAGTACTAAAATTTGCAAAATCTTCAGTGACAGCATACCTATTGACTAGAATGCTACCAATTTGCAATGTTTAATAACAGAATACTAAGCAATTAACTGCTGTTCTACTTGCACTGAATTTTATTATTAAATTCACAGCTCTTCCTTTGTACATCTAACCAGCCATTTGATCCTAAAAAGCAAGCAGCTTGGTCAAGCATGATTCTGCCTTGTGAATCTCCTCTGTCTGTTCTTCATCATCTTGTCCTTGGTGTATCTGGAGATGGACTCCAAAAACACACACAGCACTTGCTTCATGATTGTTTTGGAGACTAAATTAAGCTTGGTCAACCTATAGTTCCCCACATCCTCCACTTTTCTTGACTAGCATACACTTAACACTAGTATCCTACATGTCTCATGGAGTCAGCTCATCAGTTCTCTAACCCGCTGGATAGTAAGAGCAATAGTATGCACCTCCACTTAGTCACACAGACTTCTGTGAACCAGCAGTGCACACATCAGTGAGGAAAATTCTTCCAGAGACTGGCACTAACAAGCAAAGCTGCATGATGTGCTCCACAGCATCAGGGAACTCACTCATCCTCCTGGGAAGCATGTAAAACCCCAGTAAAAAGGAGCTTAGCATTCTGACCTTCATTTCTCTTTCCATAATTTATCACTGTTTCACAAACAGAAAAGCACAGGTACTAAGGACACATAAAGATTACAGTTTATTCTCCTCTAACACACACTGCAAACCCATTAAAAAAGTCAAGCAGACTCCTTGCACTGACATAAGATAAGGCTCTGATTGGATTCCTCATCTCTAAAAAGGGAAATGATTTTTAAAAACAAATCATATTTCATCAGATAATTCTTAATAAGCACTATTTTTTACAAGAGGCATTGTGCTTAAAAGGCTGATGGGCTAACACTTGGTAACCAGAAAACATCTGCTGATGTCAGCGTTCAGAAGGAAAAGCTACTTACATTTTGGTGATCTTTAATCAATGCTAAACTCCTTCAGCACAGCTCACCACCAGATTTCAACATGCCAACAAATACTTTGGCTTTTCTACTTCACAGAACGCAAATTAGCATTTTCCACACTCTGGGACACCACCACTTGTGTTACAATAATCTGCAGACTTGTGGCCTTTCCTAATATTCTTTTGAAGAAAGAGTTAACAAATTTGAAATACACTGTGCTCAAATGCTTCAAGTCAGTGTCTGTGCTGGCCACAGAACAACATGTTAATATTTGCATCAATTAATTTTCACATTTCCACATTTTTCCTCATAATACCTCCATTTTTGCTTGAAAGAAAAAAGAAAGTAAAGATTTTGAAAAAAAGAAAAGTGAAGATTATGACTCAGAGAAAAGCAATCTTCACTGTTTGGAGTTAGAATCCAGCAACAAGTTCAGGGAATGAGGTCTAACTAACTGTAGTCTGGCGTCAACACCTCCATGAGTACCAAACAGTCTTGAAATCACAACAGTTAGACTTGGAGTAACTTCTGAGATCGAACTTGACAAGGTTGCTGCACACAGGAGTTGGTGGGTGGAACAGCCATCATGAAAAACTGAAAAAGCAAACCATGGTGAAAATGGAGACTAGAATCAGCTTATAGAAGAAAAGTCAAACACTGCTGAAATAGCAGTCATGAGTAGGAATGTTGAAAAAAAAATGAATAAAGGATGTTGGGTATGACAAACAGCTAAAGAGTATTTTCTGTAAGAAATGACTGAAGTGTTTAAGTTAGACTTAAAATTCATCCGTGTATGACATAAACTGTATTAACACATCTGATGAGATCATCCAGACTGCAAATGTTATGTCAGCAGTGCTGAGTTTGCTGGTTCTGCTTTCAGAAGAATGGCCTGTTTGGCAAAAAAAAAAAGTGTTTTCTCTTCCCTGACTCCTTCAGGTAGTCCAACAAAAACAAAACAAACAAACCCACACGTTACGTCTCCCTATAAATCTTAAAAGTTTTGGACACAGATCTTGTACATACAGTTTTAAACGTGCTGAAACAAATGTATGTCAGTGAAAAAGAACGTGCAGACACAGTAAAATGAAATATAATTTCACAACTGCTTTATGGCTGACAGACAGTGAAGCACGTAGAGACTGGAGCACCATTAGTATTTCTCATATTAGTTCTGCAAGAACAAGGATGGACACACATTAGAAGGTAGCAGGTCAGGAGTATTCAAACAGAACTACATTATTTTCCTTTAGTATCTAATTAAACTGTAGGTCCCATTACAACAGGATATTATGGAGTATAACTAGGTTCTAAAAGAGATTAGATGAACTCGCAGAGAACAAACAGGTCTGTCACAGACGATTAAACACAATTGTTAGAACACAGCTGGGTCAGGAAGTATCCAAATAGCTCACCGCTGAAAGCTGGTGTAATGTGCTTGAAAAGGGACCACTTTTATACAGGACCTTTTATACAGGACCTGTTTGCATCTATTCCTTGTTCCAGCTGGAGACAGGACACTTGACAGAGCTTTACTCTTATCCAGGAGGAAAGTTTTTTCCGCTGTTCCTTCAGCCACTGAGGAAGATGTTTAACTACTGTACATCCTCCCTCCTTTGTATATTCTAACAGCTTGGTTCACATAAGTAACTTCAAAAAATTATTCTTTAAGGTCTCCTAAATCAAATAGTTAACAGCAGCACACCTATAAGCTCACAGGTTTACCATTACTTACTACCCTGAAATTTGAGGGATTTGGGTATGCCTCAGATCCATTCAAAAAAATTGGAAGTAACAGGTTCTTCAGAAGCGCATCATCAGACACCAATCATTCTATGTTAAAAAAAAAAAGATTTTAAATTTTAGCAATATGCTTCATAAAAAAGCTCAGGTGTCCATCACTCCCTCTGACTCTGTATTTTCAACCCTAACTGGCTAAAATGCCAGTCTATAAAATTCCATATTAAATGTTGAAAAGAGAAATATGAGTTATGGTTAAGGAATTGTCAGAACAACGCAGAACAACTCCAAACTGCATTTACATGTTTGCAGATAATTTGTTCCAGGATGCATGACTAAAAAGATCCAAAATGGGATGGCATAAAAAAAATAATCACGTACATAGAAGAACGAAACTACATGATCATTTCAGTCAGATGGGTTCATGTCAAATGCAATGAATCCATCTTTCAAGTACTCTCATAAAAATTGCATGTTATACTATGTCTCTAAGCTGGAGCACATGAAATAACAGCAAGGGTCTTTATCAGTAGGCAGTATTCTTGAGCAGCAAAGTTCAAGATATCTCTCTCAGAAGTTCCCAAACTCTTCCCAAATACCATCATTTCAAACCTACATACCAATTCATAAAATCTGACTCATAAAATATTTCTCAAAAGTCTAAGCTTTTATTTCTGTAATTTTCAGTCTTAAGAAAATAATCCTAATTTCATCAGAAATTCAGCCTACAAAATTATACTAAGAAACTTGTTATTAAAAAAAAAGGTTTTTTTTTGAACTTCCATTATTTGCAGTGCAGCTAGAAATCCCTGGTGTCAGAAGTAAGTGTCTGAAGCAAAACAGTGAACGTAGTTTGCCAACATGAGAAGAACTTTTACAAACTTTATACAAAAACCACTCTGATTTTAGAGGTATACAAATTTTTTTATTCCTCTGCTAACTTAAACCAACGTTAAGAATTTGTTAGTAATTCAGTTACTTTTTATTTTTGCATCGACAATACTGATTTACTAAGCACAATAGAAGTTTTGGTCTCCTGTACAGAAAATACACTCCCAGTTTTTATTTGTATTTCTTCTTTCTGATTTACATTTTTGGTCATGAAAACATAACTAGTTACCTTATCTACGGTCTTCCAACCGTTCGTTCATTGATAACAGAAACAAATGCAACACGCCTATTTAAGTGGCACATACTACTTTTTGCCTGAACTGAACAAAATATTCAGTTATGCATGTTCTAAAATACTTTGCCATAAACAGATGAATAAAATACAGCATCAGAATTCCCAGTATAATTCTTGTAATCCAGTATTTTTGGCAATAAGTTGTACTATTTTTCTGAGGGGATTTTTATATTGTCAAAACTCTTAAATAATTTACAGTAAAGCACTTTTCATGTATGTTAAGACACACAAACTCTGATTGAACAGAGTTCGCAAATGAATCCAGGTTTCTTCAAGTTGAGTTGACAATCTGGATACTTCTTGCAGTAGGCTTGGCTCTGATGAGACAATCTTAAGATGTAACTAAAAATAATAATAATAGAAAAAAAGCAGTTAGTGAAACATATACAGACGATCCACATTCAGAGTATCAGCTTCTTCATTCAATTGCAATACTGTGCTTTCAGGAAAGTCCTGAGTAAATGAAGGATACTTCTCCCTTTAACTCCTTCCATTTAATCCTGACTCTGTTTTGCTAGTCTTTCAGAAGCTATTTTCCACCCATATATGTATTAGGTGGCTAAGGCAGCAAAATATCTTAAATATTTTACTGCTTTACTAGTTGTACTGCTGCTGCTGAATCTATCTTAATCATACGCTTCCATAGAGAGTAACTTCCTACTCTTTCCAAAACCTGCATCACAAATTAATTTTCAGGCTAGAAAGATGAAACAGATGCCCTGAGATCAACCAGAATTACTATTTTAATTATCGGTGTTGCATAATTCAAGAAGAATGCTGTTGGAGTATTCTACTGATATGGGGAGATGGTATCTTTCTTTATATAATAAAATAGTAATCTTGGTAAAGCAAAAAGAGAAGCTGTATTTCAATCCTGTAGAAAGCCAGTATATTATTTACCATATTATTAATGGATGGAATAGTTATTTTCCCAACTACAGCATAAATCTAGAAGTCTCGCTAAGCTCAGAGCTGTTTTCTGTCCAATCCACAGCAAAAGATATTGGCGTGCACATAACTCAGGGTGAATTTATATTATTCTGCTATAGTTCACATTGGGAGTACGTTTGTAAGGCCCATAGCTGTCCCTAACACATGCACTGAATTTCTTTAATACAAAACTGAACAGAAAGATGAATTCTACCACCTACTCAACTATTAATTATATCCAGTCCATGGAACAAGACCAATAGTAAACAGACTAGTAACAAACAGGCATAAAATTCATCATCATTACCTCATCCCAAAGTGTTTTACTCTACAGACCTACTCCTATTGATCTGCACTACTTGTTCTTGTGGAGAAAGCCCCATGCATTCCATTTAAACCCAACGGAAAAAAAAGACCAAGAATAAACTCCTATTTGTCTGGCATAAAATCAATCCCTGCACTAATTCTGCTGAGATATTCTCAGTTAAATAACATCATATGTCTGAATGTTCATAACAACTCTCCTATTAAACTGAAAGTAATTGCTTTCGCACAATTTCATACAGCAGAGTATCAGAAAGGTTTAAATCTTCTACAGAACCACTTTAAGAGTAACTGCTGTTGCATTTTATCACAATAACTTTCTAATTTCCACACATCTACAATTAACTTTATTAGTTCTATGAAGCTTAACAGTTAACAGAAGAATGGCAGTCCATTGACATGCAAAGCCACCGTGCTTCGAGTTACTTAAAATATAACAAATCTTAATTTACCAGCTAACAACCATTAACAAGTTAGTTATGTTACAAATAATAAAACAATCCTAAGTAACAAATACAGTTATTTATGGCACAGTCCTCTTCATTATACTTATTTACTTGACTGTGACCTGATGAACTGTCAAATTATCCAATGCACTCTCCAAGTCATCTGTAAACCATCCCAAACAGAAATCATTTAAGGTAATTCTTTCAAGCAGACATTTTGCACAGCTTTTACATTGTTTTATGGGACAGTGACCACTTTATACAGGACTAAAATCAAATTTTAAAAGAACATGTTTACCTTTAAAAATAGCGCAAGGTATGCTTGAGCAAGTTCAAAGTTATACTTCTTGTTCAGCATCATCCCAATCATTCTTAAAAAGCTTAGCATCACCTCCACAGAGCCACCACCTTCCGGGGCCAAACTCCTTAGTTCTATCTCAATATTAGATGGTCCCAAGTCTTTCAGCATGTTAAGTGGAGCTGCATCTGTGTTAAAGCATCAAGCAATACATTACCAGTAATAAAAGTGTATAACAGATTCTTTGAAATCTGTCACGTGCACTTCAAAATTTTTGCAATATATAAGTAATAGCTCAAATTTCTACTGTTTCTTTACTTTTTGCTTTCCACAAAATGCCACCCTGCATTTAACTTACTTTCTCATCACAGCCCTCAGAGAAATACATCTCTAATGATGAAAATGCCTTTTTTTTTTTTTTGTAAATCACCTTGAAAAATACAAGTAACATCTTTGGATTTTTCTAATTTTTCTTTCATTTCTGCATCTTAAGATGAACACAATGTCTTAACAAGACATTAACAAGAACAATGTCTTAATGTATTAACAAGATAACAGTCACTTTGTATTTTTTTTGTCAAAAAAAGTATAAACTCGTATTTTGAGCTGTTACTAAAAACATATCCTAGAAGAGACAAACCAAATACAAGGTTTACTAAGGAACTTTAGTGTTTACTGCTACTGACATAAAGAGAGGTCAAACAATCTGGTGCATCTAAGGGAATTATTGCTCATGAAGTAAATTCCTCCTGCTTTTCTGGAGAAAAGGGGGAAACCTTCCTGGTAGAAATGCATGAAATTTACAAATGCGTCTTCATAAATGTTTTTCCTCATGATTCTACAATACTGCTGGACCTTTGAGACTTGACTGTTTTAGAAATGCAGCAATGAAAACACATGTTTGCAAACATAGCTGTTGGTAGGAAAATTTTAAATGTTGTCTTATGATTAATATTTCAGTTTCTGAAGTTGCTAAGAAGCAGCTTCTTATACTCCTGTATCATTGTAACTAATGGTATCAGGCACTGGCTAGTGTTTCTTTGGTGGTTTAGATTTGATTCCACGCATGAATATTTGATCTCTCTGAAAATCATTCACTAAAGTGCAGTTGTGACATTAACAGTACTAAAAAGATGCATTAACTAATTTTTGTGCTGTGACAGATTAAAAAAATGAGGAACATGCTATGAAATTGGTACACATTCAACATGGAAAAGGTGCCCATCTTAAGGTGGAATCATGGAAAAGGTGCCCATGTTTTACAGCCTTGCTCTGTGGTGCAAAACCCTGTCTCCATCCCAGCAGTAAACCAGGATGGCTTCTAGTATGCTACTACTTATATGCATGGCCTACTTGCCTTTGGAAGAGGCACCTGTAAACTAGCAAGCACAGAGCCATGCTACACATCAGCAGTGTCACAGGTCTGAATCAACAGATTCCCTGGACTGTGATTACAGCACAGACTCTGCAGCACACGAGCCTTACAGCAGACATACTGCCTGAGGGCAGCCAAGGGGACCACTATGTGCTTGCTACCTGTTGCAGCCAGCTAGTAGGTGCTTGACTAGGTTTTTGTATTTTCACCTTGTGTTTCACTCTTCCCTGGGCAGCTCTGAAACAGCTTAATAGAATACTGTCAATTGACATACTAAAAACACAGAATAAAAAACACACCTTGCTTGTGAGAGATGGCCATAATAAAGTATGCAGACAACACGTTTCAAGTGCATCTGAGTAAGCCATTCATCTCAAAAGAGTTTAAGAAGGGGTAGGAAAAATTCCCAGCAGAACTGCCTCATAAAAAAGCTTTCAGTAGCTGTCCCTTTAAGTTTCCATGTCAGCTATATTGCCAACTGTTTCCAAAAATCCATATTTCAATAATTCTGTAGCAGCACAGTTTAAGAGAAAAAAATAGGTACAGTCAATCCCATTGGCACCTTAAGTGACTGAATTTCAAGATGAACTGAATGTCAAAAAAAATCCAACAGATTATTTAAGTCAGCTACTTCTTCCTAAAGCAATTATAAAGCAACTACAATTACTAAACGTAAATTTGGTGAATGTCTAGTGAAGTAGCCTTTGAAAATAGAACTCATTAGGCAAATGATATTTCTCATGTTTCAGTGAGCCACCAGATTATTACTTACCAGATCATTCCCTTCCTTTCTTACATTACAAATAATACAGAGCATTTTTTTTTCTGGACAAGAGCATCCCAATCTGCAGAAATATCTTAATAACCTTACCTGCTTTCTATATATAGCTTTTAGCCAGAACTTGGATCCATGCTGCAAGCAAGCTAGAGTAACAATGTTTCTCTGATAAAGATCACCTATCTATGTATTACTCAGCTTCATACATAGCAGACCTTCTTTTTGCTTTTGCTACTGTAGTACCTGTATTTTACCCCTCACTCGCTACAATTTTGGCATTAGAAATCAAACTTTTTAAAATATTACTAGCTTATAGTAACAGTGGAATTTTCAGTGAAATTTCTCAACTTACATTTGTTAGTGCTCAGGGCTTCTTCAAGATGAATGTAGAAATCAGATTTCTGTGCCAGCACTCCAATGTTTACCACCTTTGACTAGTCCATGAAAGAGTAAGTGAGCATACATGAATATGCAAACATATTTTTACATCTCAATTAGATTATTTTCTTGACAGGATAAAAGGCTCCAAGAAAGAAAGCATTAATGTAGATGCACTAAAAATAGTATTGTAAATCCTTTAGCAAGATTTGTTAGGACTAAAAATTTATTTAAGATTTTGTTGTAAAAATATACTAGATAAACACTATTATACTGAGTCTTGTTTTTACCTGTGCATCATTTTCTTGCTCTGGAGCAGCATATCGGGGTATAAGACCAGGAACTGTTGGGATGAAGAAAGGGGCTGACGTGGCAACTTTTGGTGGCTCTCTTGGTTTGTTTTTTTTCTGTTAATTAGATATTTGAATAAAGTCAATCATAGCAAGAACAAGTGAATTTTTTTTGTAAAGAGATGAATTTTTATAATTTCACAAATACTACTAGGATTAACTGAAAAGTAAACATATAGAAAAACATGTTTTGCTACTGAATATGAAGCTATTATTTAGGACAACATCAAATCCCAGAAACTGTGAAAAGCAGTCTTTTGCAGTCTTCTACTTCAAAATCCTGAACTGTATCAGAAAAAGTACGATCAAGTGTTGCGAATAGATAAATGCAGCTCATAGGTCAAAGTCAGGTATCAGGCATCTGGCTGTATGCTAGTATTTTTTTCAAATTCTCTCTTTTTTCGTTAATAGGAATGGCTGTCAGTTGTTTGAAGGCAAAACTTAGAACAGATTTAGAAGCATGCATAAACTGCATTGACATATCTGGTACAGATAGCTATTTTGTATATTGTGGAAATAATAATGGCAAGAGTTAATAAAGAAATTCTTAAGAAGGAAGAATTGTTGAATACCCAAGTTAGGACAACTGTTTTATACACAGAAGAAACAGCTTTTTTTTTTTTTTTTAAACCCGCTTCTTAAAAAACACCATCTGAATACTACAATAAACAATGATGTGCCTAATATTATTACCTTGATAATATCAAGATTGAGGAGGTTTTTCCATCTTGATTCAGGTAATGAGGAAAGGGTCACCAGCTGTTCTCCCAATTGCTCAGGCGAGTCATATTCTACCATTTCATCACATGTTTCTTCACCTTCTGCCACATCCACATCTTTCGAAAACAGATTATCTTTTATGAACATACATACTTAACTTTAAAAAAATGAAAATAAAAACACAATTGTTTCTTTCACTTTTTGTTTTAAGCATGCATACAGGAGCTAGATATATGGGTGCTAGTGTAACAAATTGCTGACAAGCCACAGAAACAAACTTTGTCAACCCAGTGAAATACTAAGTTGAGAACAATTATGGCTAAAATGTAGAACTGGATAGACAAAATTTTAAAGACTGACAAGATAAATCTGCAAGAAAATGCCTTCACTTTCTACTTTCTTTTTGCACAGTACTACATGGCTGAAAACATCAATGTGATAGAAAAGCCTAAAGGCATAAAGGAAAATGAAACAAAAGCTTTGAGCATCCAAACAAAAAACTTACACTAGCTGAAGACAAAAAGTGAATTCAAGCGTTCAGCCAGAATCAGTTCACAGATTAAAACATTAAAAAATTTGGTGCAAAATCCCATTTTCCTAATTCAAGTATCTGAAATAAGTATGTGCTTAATGAAGCACTTAACAGAGAGTGGGGGTTCGTTGCTCTTTTGTGCAGTCAATAGCTAGGTGTGTCTCTCCTCCTGACAGAGACCAAAATGTATGTATACTCAGCCTTAGGAGAACTGCAAAATTTAGCAGACAAGATCTCCATCTAGAGGCCTTCAACACAACTATTTCTACTAAATGTGTTAAAAATCCAGCATAGGCCTTTTTTTACACTAGAAAACCAACACAGGAACGTGGTATGTGAGCTGAACCCAGTCCTGTTGCCAGCGTGATAACATACAGCACAAAGTACCATGGCATAAATGCAGACGAAAACATTGGAGGAAAGGGGAACAAACAACAACCTCCTTCCTGCTGCCAAGCAGTAGTATTTATTTCAAAATGCTCACGGATGTCACAATTGAAGGTACTTAACAGCAGTCTGGGCTTAAAAAAAGCAAGAAAATAGCACAAGCTCTCTTATTACCTACAAAATCTACTTAAATAAGTGGAAATAATCACAATGTAATTATGTATGTCTGAATGTAGAAACATTAACAGATTTTAGTAAGTAATATTAGCATACAAAGAGTATGCCAAAGAATGCCAAAAATTATAGAAACAATAGGAAAAGTTCAGAAACAGAATGTTAAGGCGCACTAAGTTTTCACCGAGGAAACGAAAAGTGTCTTCTATTTGAAATTCATCAAACTTAATGTATTCAAGATTACCTTGCAGAGGGCAAGTGCCAGGGAGTGTCACCATAGAAGGTTCATAGTCTGCTGGAAGGGGCCGTAAAGAAACAAGTGAATACAGAGAACGGTTTGACCTGGAAAATAAGACAGCCACTTTTAAAGCAAGTTTCATGTGAATGGGAACAAGCATTTTAGACAGAATTCTACTGCAGTCTAATACTACTGCACTTTGACTATTCACCAGATTCTATTCAAGATGAGGAAAATTTATTTATTAGATAAACACAAAATGGTATGTGATGATACACATTGTCAAAATGTCTGAAACTATGGCAATATGAAATGAAATTACTTCAGGTACTGACAATTTCTGTATTATTTATTTGAAATGGCAAAATTACCTAAAAAACTTGCTTGTACTTAGTATGTGCAATATATTATGCAAATATAAATGAACATCTTGCTTTCACATAATTTCAGAGTAGTACATTTAGCAAATGTTCTTTGAATTTGGAACCTGCACACAAGCAATTCTGACAATGACTTTCTGTCAATACAAACTAGGAATAAATAAGAAAACATTTGCCATTATTCACAATAAAGCACTTTTACTTAAACACAGAAAGGTCTAACAAGTGAACACCTCTCAGGTAAAACTACAGCCAAAGAAGATAGATCTATCTGCCAAAGAAAGAAGAAAAAACAACCACAACAAATGTATTAAATGGTCTGTTACGTTAGTCCTAGATCTAACCAGCCATTTGTTTTAAATCTCTATAAAAATGAACTAAAATAAATTTTTATACCTGTGCTGATCTATCAATAATAAACAAACAATCATAATCTCCAAATTCTACCAAGATGTCTCAGACAACGTTGTATACTAGGAGAAGAAAACTAGTCCTTCGGATAGTGACACTGCATGACACTGACATTTAAAAGGGGCAGAAAAAAAGTAGAGAAGAGCCAAGGAAAAACTTTAGGAATGGCATACCAGGAATTCTTTAGAATAAGAAACGGAAAAAAAAAAGACTATTTAATTATCAGAGTATCTTAACAACGAGAGATTTAAAGATTTATAGATCACAACAGTGGAGAATACCTCACTCTTTTAGAAACTAATATAAAAAAACTCTTGAGATGATACTTTGTAGAACAATCATATACTTGCCATGAAGATGTTATAAGAATTCCTCCCCACTTGAAGTTCTATGCAGAAATAGTTATGTTACATACTCACCACAAATAAATTCCAAGATCATCCACATGTGCTGAAGCTAGAAAATCTCCTGTAGGAGACATAGTAAGACTCACTGCTGCAGAGTCTAGCAGAAAGCAATCTATGAGGCTAAAGAGAGAAGAGAACAAAGAAAACCTGAACAAAATAAACTTTTTTTCCTGTACATATCTGAATTACAGCACAAACAGGACTGAATGCAATCAGGACACTGGAAGCACATATGCCAGCACATTAGAAGCATTCAAATACAATACAAACAAACTTAGCAAATGAATGGCACTGGGCAACAAGCCATGTACCTCTATAATTTTTTTTTGATACCAGCTACAGGTGGAATACTTATGCTACCTCCTTACACACCCATATTTTGTGGAAAATATGCTGAACCATCTGTACACATTAATTTCCTTAGATCTAATGCTAACGTTTTCAGCGGCAGTAAGTTTCATACTTCCAGTCAGCCCCATGCTGGTCTAAACTCATCTTTTAGTTCTCTGACATTAGTTGTCAATCCTCTCTCTTCAGATACTTCATAAGCACACCTGATTAAAACTAGGGTCTAATGTCCCTAAAGTACAGAACGAACTGTACCCTGCAAAATTTGATCATTTTCAGTATTTCCTCTTGACAGTACACGAACTTTTACATGATATATATTGTTTCTTGATCATTCTTTTTACTATTACAGAAAACTTAAAAGTAATTGAATATGACAAGTAGCTCATTGACAGAAACAATAAAAACTGAATGGAAAGCATGAATGAAAGATTGCTCTTTACAGACAAAAACCAAAAGTAAAGTGAGAATCAATGACGGCAGCTAGTTCCACAAATCTGTTCTGTTCACAGAAATATATTAATGTAAAAGAGCAGTTTAAAATGTAAAATCTTGGGAGCACATCTTTTCTTAGGTACTCAATACTTTTACACAGGTTTGATGAATCAAGTTTAGAAATCCACTTTTGTACCTTCAATAGAACTTTTAATTTCATTTGCATGCTGCTAGAAACACATTACAAGTAAAAAGTTAATCAGGTAGGAGCCACATAATGCACTACTTCTGACAAAATATACAAACACTAAACTAGTTAAGTGCTAGAACATGTATCAGTGAGTGTAAAATGGCTGGAAGATTTACCATAAATGCTGCTTTTAGTTGTAAATCCATCCTTTTACCACAATCTTTATCAGTAGCTGAGAATTATTGTTCAATAAAGTAGCCATAAGAAACAAATAAAAAGCAGAAGTAACAATAAATTTAATCAAGTCTTCCTTACCTATGGAATTTAAGCCATGATTAAAATTACAGAGTCAAGAAAAAAAATCTGTCCATCTTGGAAGGGTAATGTGAGACATGCCCATGATTTTCACACAAAATGTGTCTATGCAAGGTGTACTGCAGAAAGAAAACTGAGTAACACCAAGGTTCCTGCTTGTAAGCACCTCTACATAAATTGGTAATTTTTCCCCAATTCTCATAAAGCCCTACATAAACAAGCATTAACAGTTAAGCTGCATTCTCAAGTAAGAACAGATGCTCAATAAGTAAATGGTATGACATATATTAAAGTCAGTAGGTATTTTTGTAACTTAAGACTTTGTCATGTTAATCATGTTTTTGTATTAGTCATGTTAATCATTTTCTATCTTTTCAATATCAAAACTCAATCTTTAGAATGCACAGTTTATAATTCCATTCTTCTACTGAGCAGCACACATGCTACAGTAGAAGTAAAACAAGCATCTGACTTGATATTAAGAGCTGTTCCTTTTCAATATATTCCTCAGCCTACAGTTACAGGAAAACCTTTTCTTAAAATAAAATTTTAAGAACATTAAATTTTTATTTGAGGAAAATTTGTAAATCTAATCATTTTCAAAATCAGTGTGTGTCATATACCTGTCTGATTTCAGCTTCATCAGAACTTCTTGCAGTTCTGAAGCAAAACTTATCATATGTTAAAATGAACGTAAGTGAGAACGGGCTTCTATTCAGAAAATGAAATAGATTAATACTTCAGCATATCAGAAAGCCTTCACTTTAAGCAATCTCTTTCCATTTAGATTATGGAGCTACTTCCAGAAAAATTCACACTTATTCATACTTAAATGACAACTCCCGACTTCATCATATCTTCAAGGCATCGCTAATCTGTATTCCCCAAAAAAAGGCACAGAACCCAGTCCACATGGGTGACTTTGATTACTTGGACATTCGTTTGGAAAATAACATAGTGTTGAACAAGTTGTCTGTCTGGTTCTTGGAATGTACTGAAGACTACTTCTTGCCAGTAATGCTGGACATGACTAGGAACAGTACACCACTCTATTTACCGCTCACAAACCAAGATGACTTATTATTCAAGGTTATTCAAGAACAGTGTCCTGGAGGCAGAAGAACCATCCATCCCTGACAATGGGAAAGGAAGAAGGCAGAACAAGAGACCGTCCTGGTTTAATGACCAGCTTTTGGGTATACTTAAATGGAAAAGAAGAATACCAGCTATGGAAAGGTAGCCAAATACTCATTAAGGACAAGAGCCTTGCTAGGATATGCAGAGATGCAGTCAGAAAGGTTAAGGCTCCACAAGAAATGAAACTGGCTGAAGATGTCAAGAAGAACAAGGGTCCTTCAGATACATGAACAGTAATTAGAAACACAAGAAAGACACAGGCCCGTTACTAAATATTGCAGGGGAACTACTTACAAATAATACTGTCAAATCAGAGGTTCTCAATACCTTCTTCACCTGTCTTTACTGGCGTAGCTGGACCCAGATCTCAGGAGGAAAGAGCTATGACTACTACTCATGTGTTGACCCACCAGCAGTGTAGGAAGGGCTGGTCTCTGGCCTCTAGAAAGGGCTAAACTCACATAAACCTACAGGCCCAGATGGAATCCACCCCAGGGTTTTAAGAAAAGTGACTGACATTGTTGCAATACCTGTCTATGATCTTTGGAAAGTGGAAATCAGAGGATGTCCTTGATGACCAGAAGATGGCAAATGCCACATATCCACACGAAGGGCCCAAAAGAGGGCCCAGGAAAGTATGTGCCCTCTTACATGTCTTACTGCAGTCCCTGGGAAAGTAAATAAATGAGTCCTCCTAGGAACTGTTGCAAGCCAATTGAAGCAGGTGACTGGGAAAAAACAACACAGATTTAGATTTACCAAAGGCAAATCATGCCTGACTAACCTGGCCACCTCCTACAACAAAGTAACGAACAGTGGATATTAATTACCTGGACTTCAGCAAAGCACTCAACAACGTTTACCACAGCCTTCTAGCCAAACTGGCAAGATACAGACTTGGCCGGGTGGTCTGTGAGACAGGTAGGAAATTGGCCAACAGGCTACAATCAGAATGTGATGATCAATGATTGTAGGTTGGGTGGGCAGCCTGTCACAAGCCACATCCCCCAGTGATTGATTCTGGGCTCCATGCTGTTTAGAAGATAAATGATCTGGACGACAGGATTGAAAATACCTCCACCAAGTATGCTGATGACAGTAAACTAGGTGGGTGAGGTGGACCTCTCAAAATGAAGAGCCACCTTACAGAGAGACCTGGACAGACTGCAATAGTAGGCAAGCAAGAACTGTCTGAAGTTTAATGAAAGTGCAAGGTCTTGCATGTGGAATGACATAACCAAAGATCCCAAAACAGGTTAGGATCTATGTGGCTGAAGAGCAGGGTTGCTGAAAGGGATCTGGGAGTCCTGGCAGACATCAAGCTGAGCACGAGTCAGCAGTGTGCTGCTACAGCAACAAAGGCAAACTGGATCAGATCAGGCTGCATTTGCAGTGGCACCATTAGCAGAGATAGAGATGTGATCATACCACTCTACTCAGTCCTTCTCAGGCTGCCCCTGGAGTACTGTGCCCAGTTCTGGTTCCAACAATTCAAAAAAGATGCAGACAGACTGGAGAAGGTCCAAAGGAAGGCTATGGATATGACCAAAGGACTGGAGCACTTGACCTTTGAGTAAAGGGAAAGAAAAAGGTCTTTCTACCCTGGAGAAAGGAAGGCTCTAGGGGACCTCACTCCAGTACTTAGAGAGGCTAGGAAGAAGATGAAGTCTCTCCCTTTGTACAGAGCCACATGAAGAAGACAAGGGGCAAAAGATACAAGTGGCACCAGGAGATGTTTTGTCTTGATGGATGACAAATTTTTAATAGTGAGAACAGTCAATGTAACAACCTCCCCAGGGAGTCACCATTGCCGTAGATTTTCAAGATGCAACTGGTCAGGGTGCTAAATTATCCCATCTAGGCTACCTTTTCCATGAAAGCTAGGATCTTACAAGGTCATTTCCAACCTGAGCTGTTCTACAATTCTATTACTGCTAGCACTGCACATAATTAACATACTGGATACTGTGCTCATTCCCCACGTATAACTTTGAGTATCATATAGTACAGTTTGGTGACATAAACAATCAAGAATGACTTTTTACCATTTAAGAGACAGAAAGCAAACTATAAAAAGTTTTGCTATAGCTTTTTCAACTGACTCACCATCCGGATGGAAGGTCCCAAGTCTTAATGGTACAGTCCATTGACGAAGTTATTAGCCAGCGACCATCAGGACTGAAAGTCTAAAATAAAATACTAAATTTAAGGCCACAACTGACAAGTGAGGAAGTTCTCTCTTACACAGTTGAAGATTAGATTGCTCCCTAAGATCATGACGAAATAGTCTGGCCAAAGAACAAAACTGACACACCTTATTAAGAGAGAAAAGGACAAAAATAGAAGCTATTTCAAAACAAGTCTAAATATACTGACACAGGTTACATATGGCTTTAAGTGAAAGCATTTTGGTCCTTATTTTTACGTTAATGACAGAAAACACTTAGTACAAAACTGAAGAAATCAAATACTTCCTTGCACTAAAAACTAAATCAGAAGCTAAAAATAAAGTATTTCCGTGAACACTACAAAGCACAACTACACAAGATGTAAATGAGGAAATATCAGTGTGTTGTATAATCTCAGATCTGTTCATAGTATGTATTTACCTGGTTTATTTTTTGTACATGCGCAGTTCAGGACTGTAGCAGAATGTTATGCTCAACTTGACTTTCATTATTTCTAATGCTTTATTTTGTTAAACCCAAAATTAGCTTCTTGGAAGGCTATAGTAAAACCCCAAACTACATTAAAAATACATTGCCATTTGAACATGATAGATTTTAACTTGAAAACGAATGTGGCCAAACTATTTCACTGTTCATCACTGAATATAATAATCAGTGACTGAATATATGTAAAGAATTCCATCGTCTTTAAAATGAATTTAGCACATGCATACGTCACCTATTACAGTGAGTTAACAATTACCATGTCATTAATCCGTCCATGGTGTCCTGAGAACTTCCTGACAATCTTCCTGGTTTCTATATCGAAAACACTAATACTGAAGTCATCAAAGGCAATTCCCAGAATACCACTGCCAAGAATAAGTAGCACATATGATCATGAATACTCAGAGATTAAAAAAAGGAAAACATCAATAACCTTGCTCCAAAAATATCGTTATCCTGAAATAATCTCAGAGAAACCAATTTACACACTCCTTCAGACTAGTACTACATCTTGGACAACTAGCAGTCTGTTGCACTTCAAGCACCAAAAACTTAAACTTCATTAGAAAATTTGTCATCCTATACTTTTATATGTACAGCAAAACAATACGCATATGAAATAGCTTTAGTTTCTTACCTGTCTCTGTGAAGCAGAATTCCACTTGGAGAAGATGAAAGATCAGTGGAGTGAACTAGATCTTTAGTTTTGAATTTCCAAAATTTAATTAACCCTTCACTACCAGCTGTGATTGTCAGCTGGTTTAATCCATCCACTGCTAACCCCCTTACGGACCCCTCATGTGCTGCAAATTAAGGGGAAAAAGAAAGTTTTATTTCAGACTTGAAACACAGTTTAGAAATCAGCATACTGCTGAATACTGTTCTGTTTGTCTCTGCTTAACTACATTAACTGAGCCATAAGCATGTGACAAACAATTCCAAAGTGACCTGACAAGACTAGTTGAATTTTAAAGTCTTTGTTTATTTTATCAGTACAGAAACCAAATACACAAAACCAACTTGTATTCAAGTAAGCATCTAGGAATACATAAGAATTCAAATAACAACAACAAAGTTGTGCATAGTTGAAGCTGAAGATTAGGTTTTCAATTTAGGAGGCTTTTTTGAACATTCAACTTAAGGGACTTTTTTTTTGTATCATTTAAGGATTTTTTTCCAAGGAACTTGACCACTTCACACAGAATTTACAGCTTCAGATCTTGCACAAAGTCTGTTTGTTCCCCCCCCCCCCCCCCGACAACTTTACACTGCATTGTAAAGATAAGCCATAGCTCCTCTGTTTTTAGATAAATTTTATTTCTTACTCTATGCCTATGGTTTACTGGCCATAATCAAACTTAAAGAATTGATCCCACTACCAAGGTATAATGATATTATAAGAAACCACTTCAGATTTCCCAAGTTAGATGGCTTTTAGAATCCCATCAAAGTTTAAAAGTTCATCAGGACTCTTTGTTTCTACAACCAAAAACATCAGACTATAAGGGCCCTACTATAAATTGCAGATTTACAAAGCAGCAGCAAATATACACAACATGAAATATATGTGCACAACCACTAGAAGGAAATGAACACCATTATTCACATAAAGTCCTAAGTTTGCAGCAGGGTAATCTGATAAAAAGTATTTGCAAAGAACTGGAATTGCTTAGGATTTCCATTTCCTGAGTATATAAAGTACTCTTTCATTTATAAGCAGGCCACACGAAACATGTGAAACTACCTCAGAGAAAGAACAGCGTAACAAGAAGTATAATAACAAGTACTGGATATGTGAATATCTCAAAAGACAGCTGAGACCCCAGGGTCGCATTTTAGTGCTAAACATATTGGTAACCGACAAATTTATGTTGATTAAAATGAAATAGATGCTAATGTCACAGCTATTAAAAGTAAGGGGGATAATGTCCTGCAGAGTAGGTCTCAAATTACTTCTGATTATAGTACAAGCTAGGACAGTATAGGGTAGTTACAGAAATGGAAAGGATTCATTCCCAAATTCAACTCGGGAAGTATGTTAGATTCCTCATATGACAGAATACTAAATCGCTGCTGTTCTGTTAAGAGTCAATATTTTAGAAATTCCTACCTCTTTCTTTGCCATAGCACCCTCTGTGAAGGCCAGACTGCATGTTATATACATCTACCCGTCCTGTTGACATCCCAATTACAGCGAAGTTCCCACAGCTGGTAATGTCAACAGCCTTTGAGGGGGAAAAAAACAATTATGAAAACAATTCTTAAAATGTATATCTAGTTAGCAAAATTGTTAGAAGATAACTAATGTATAATAGGAATGCAAAATACTGTATGGTTTTATTAAACTTCAAGGAAAGTTCCATGGAATGAACAACAGATCACATCTCTAAACAGTGGAGAGGAAATACTAAAATAAACCAATCTGCAATAAGTAAATAAGGCAGCGAATGCTTATGAAGGATAATGAAATACTGACTTGGTGACGTTCTCATTCAGAAATATACCTAGTAACATCAAAGTTGTAATCTAAATGAGTAACTTAAATAATCAAGGAAGGCATCCATGATTTCAGTACCTAACATATGGACCAAGCATACCTACTGCCACTCTGTTTGAATACCAGTACTGCCGATGGCACGCCAAAACAGGCTAAATTCACACAGAGCTTAAGTAGTGAGAAACAATGGTCTAATGTCTTTAGAAAGACAAAGAATCTGTTAGGAGAAAGCAGGTATTTACAGCTGAACTCATCTACCACTTAAATGCTACGCATAATGTCATAAAAACAAAATTTACCCTAAGATAAATCAGTACTATGAACACATAGCATATGAACTACATGTGCCACAGAAAGTACTTGTATTGAAAACTGGTAAACCCTCAGTAAACATTTATATATCTTTTATTGACTGCTTGACTTTCATGGTGGCCAGTTCAAGTTGCAAAGCATTTTAAAGAGACTATCCTGTCTGCAATTTGAAAATACACTTTTCTACATTGCCAGGAAAAGAAAAGTGTCTTCAGCAATTTGCATTCACAGCAGAAGTATATCAAAGGCATACAGTCAAATCTAAGTCATTATGAGAAAATATTGGTAAATATAAACCATTTAACCATCTGAATTTGAAAAACTGAATCTTCAGTTAGACTGTATGCTTAAAGAAAAAAATGCATATGCAGCATTTCTCTTAATAACATTGCAAAACAGTTAGCAGGACACACTAAGCAATCAGAAAGAACTCCGCAAAGCAACTAAAACACCTCTAGACAGTGCTTTTTCATTATAAATATTGCTTCTGTACAAAATCAAAACAGCATATACCATAATACTGATATTATCCTAAATACACTTACTGTTGCATATATATCAACAGGCTTGTTTTTGCTAAATTCTTCTGGCCTCAGTTTATGAATTCCCATAGAAGTTTTCTGATAGTTCCAGGTTGTACAGGTTATATACCCTTGATGACAGGCAACAATACCATCCCAGTCACTTTGATGTGCCACTTCTGCAATGCAACACACACATTCGTTTCAGAAACAAGCATTCAATCAAATAAGCATTTTCTGATATCATAAGAATTAATATTTTGAAATACCCTTAGGCAAAACGGTTTACATTTAGTGTTCTTGCTAGACAGATAAAGGGTTATCATTTAGAAAAAAACGCCTGGCAAACTGTTGTGCATATGCTATTAAAACTAAAATACTAACAAAACCACACACATTTTTCTGGATTGTCACATTTCACATCTTTATATATTTGAGTCTATGTGGTTTGAAAAGCATATTTAAACATAAATGGTTTTGGTTAAACTGTTCAAGCTGTACCTATTTCCAGATGAGTATCCTAACATTTTCTTAATCTGCTGAAGCAGCAAAAGACACTAGTTTAACCACTTAGAGGAGGGTTTAAGAGCTACCTCTACGTCACATAGTGAAAGTTTTTTCTGTGTTTGTGGAAAAACCTTTATTCTAAAACTTATTTGTTATGGTAACAAAGTTCTGATAATATGATCAATCATATGGACTTCTAAATAACAAGTAAATTTGCATTTTTTTCCTGGAATTAATACGTGAAAAAAACTTTTTAGATCTTGAAATTGAGTAATTCTAGAACTTTAAAGAATAAAGTAACCAGGAACAAGCCAGTTCACCCTAGCAATGGAAGACAATATAGCAACAAAGAAGCAACACTAAGCAAAATGTACTTTAATCAGTGTTTTCTTGTGCCCCCAAACATACCTAAGGTACTTCTGATACCTTAAGCCTAATACCTTAATAACTTAAGCAAGCAGAACATCTAACATACATTTAAAAAAATGCACACACACATCTACATCTTTCTGCAACAAGTACATATCATTGAATTGTGCAAAATGTAACTACTATATTTAGTAAGAGGGCTACACAAAGCTGTAAATTCAAACCTCTCAAAACACAAAACACTGAACCATGGTTGGAAGGCAAAAGAATAGCTGCATTTAAGATAAAAACCTGAAATCTGAAAAGGAGGTGCTTCATTTGAAGAAATGAATTTTGATAAAGCAAATATAACTGCAATTCCACTTCAAAAGTTAGGTTCATTGAATCACAAATGAACTGAATAACTGAAATTTTACTTTGAAAACTGAGAGAAACTGGCAGATCAAAAAATCAGCTGCTACAACTAAGCATTCTTTAGCTGACAGATCTTCCTGCTGGTTCTCCAACCTCAAGTACCACAAATGCCAGAAGATACTGGCTCTCATGTTGGAGATTTGCAAGCCAACAGCAGGTTGACCCTGAAGATGTTTGAAATGAAATGCTCTTTTTTGAATTAAGAATGGAATTTAGCAGGTAAAATGTCATTTTAAACTGTCATTCTATTGCTCATGAAGGGCCATAATCTCAGTAATTTCTTCTCAAAACAGCACAATCTTTCAATACACTTGTGTCTTTAAAAGGGTTAAAAGATAAGATGAAGATGGGACAAGTTCTATCATATATCACACGGACTACTTACCTGAAGCAAAGGCTGTAATTGGTGGAAGTGCCATTGTATCATGCTGAAGACCCTTCTTTTTTGATTTCTTTTTGTTAATTGAACCTTAAAATAAAAAAAGCAAGTGTCTCAATCTCACGATCTGAGCTCATTGGTTTAAAATAGATTATTTACTACATGTAAAGTTCCTATAAAACTTTGAAAATTTTGACTTACATTTACACAGCACTGACATTCTGCAGAGTCTGAAAAGCTAAGAAGATTAACAGAGTTCCTGTCAAAATTTATGTGATGCTGAGCTAATTGTTACCCTAATATATTCACAGACATACTACTCAACTCATTTGTTCTGGGATGTTGTGCTGACATCCTCAGGCAGAGATCCACCATGACAGCTAAAGGTGTGGTCATAGAGACATGACTATATAAAGCAGTATACAACACCCAGTCATTTGAATATCCACAGACTCAGGAATTTTAATTTATGCCCAAAGGATATAACCAATCAACTAATCTGTGTCTGTCTATTTAAATATGTATAAAACCATATACAGAAATTTAAAAATAAGAATTATCTCAGTCTGTCTGAGCCTCACACTACAGGAACAATGAAAATATCCCTTAAACATGGCAGTGTGTAGATGATGTTTTTTTTTAAATGACACTCTACAATAAATCAAAGAAACTGAAGCTGAGAAATCTGAATGAACTGTATTAATTTAGCCTATTAAACAGAAAAGGAAAATGAATGGGGGAAAAGGAGTTAAAATGAAACACGAAAAATGTCACTTAACGATTTATATATTTTTAATACAAAAATCATGCCCAATGCTTCCCACAGTGAAATAATACTCCTTGTAGGCTACATAAATTACTCTTCCAAGTATTTAACCGGCCAAACACTTCTGAGAGTTTTATTTATACATCAGGAGGACTGAGTTTGAAGAGCAGATGAGGTGAATAATTTTCATATAATAGTTAAAGTGAAAACAAGACCTACCTAACGCTGTGACACCTGTTTACATAAATACTTTTGCAGTTTTTTCATCAATATTGGTACTTTCACTGAAATACTTACCACGTCCTAAACTTTTATTGAATCTTTCATGCACTGTTGAAAAAGACTGCAACGTTCCATCTTGACCTGACAAAACATTAGCAGAAATCACCGAAGGGTGAAAACGAACCAACTTTCTATTTACTCATAAACTATCTGAACAAGAAAAGCAGAAGATAAACTCTCAGAAATCTCAGAACACCATAATAATTTAATAAAAATTCTCATCTAAGAAAAAATACAGGTAAATTCTAAGTACTGGAATTAATGAAGCCCAGTTTTTCTATGGCCTATATTCCAATTCCTACTACTTTACACATGCAGAAAATGACCGATTTTTTTTTTTTAATTATCTTCTCCATGTTCAATTACTCTGTCCCCTACTTTCTCCACCACAATATCTAGCTGTTCCCAGCTTCTTATCATTGCTACTGTATATAGACTATGTTCTTCAAGTAACTTCATAGTATCTCCCTAACTTTCCCATAACTATACACTGCTCTCACCAACTACAATATTCTTTTCTTTTTCTCTCTCTACCTAAGACATGCCATAGCTGGCTAAGAACTACACCGAAGTTAACCAAACACAAATGGTAAAGGCTGAGTTCCCCATCTCTCCTGCAAACCAGGACACTAACGGGGCTTCCCTGCTCTATATAGTGTCCACTGTTCACAGTACTTAGAGGATTTTAATTTAACAGAGGGACAGAAGACTCAAATTTGAAACTGTCAAACAGATCCAAACACTGTTTGGACCTGACAAGGTAGAATCAGAAACTAACAGAAAATGTAATTGTACAACACATGTAAAATCAAAGGCACTATATTTGAAGGTCAGAGGAATCACAGAACATGATTATCAGGAAAAGAAGTAAGGAAACAGAAAATTATTCAAAGTGAACTTAAAGAATCTGAAAGACATTGGAACACAGAACTCAAGCACCTTTACTTGTATATTGTGGAAGGAGTAACAAAAAGCCTCTGTAAGGCTGAAAAATTCAGAGGCAGTACACTGTAAAGAAAAAAGATTCTTTTGCATAGGAGCCAGGACAAACATACTGGGAACTGGGAACAACATCAAGCAGGATGAAGCCATGGACATTAGTGATTTTTTATTGTTTATTTGTAGGGATGCCTGTCTAGAGAAAACAGTAGCACCTGAAAGGCACTGCAATCTCATTTTTGTTGCATGAAGTTTTATCACTGGTTCAGAAAGGAATGTAGAGAGTCAGTCCCTTTACACTGCAGAAAAATCAGATCTCGAAGCTTGAGACCTCAGAACTTGCCTGTGTGTTCACTGCATATTTTTCAGTACAGTTAACAAAGCAGTGAACTACAATAACAAACTTGAGGATTTGTTAAGCAATGCAATTGTTACCGTGGCTAGTCTGGACTGAGCTGAACTACAGTCAGGTAACTAGCTACTTGAGTCCAAGTTACGTAGTTGAACAACCAGCAAGAGATTTTAGCACAGAATGGTTGAGGTTGGAAGGAACCTCCAGAAGTCACCTTGTCCACCCACCCTGCTCAAGCAGGGCCACCTAGAGCAGGCTGCCTAAGACCACGTCCAGGTGGCTTCTACAGATCTCCAAGGGAGACCCCACAACATTTCTGGGCAACCTGTTCCAGTGCTCGGTCACCTATACAGTAAAGAAGTCCTTCCTGATGTTTAGATTGAAGCTCCTGAGCTCCAGTTTGAGCCCCCTTCTCCTTTCTTGGAGAAACAGTCCCAGTTGTGCCAGCCTCTCCTCACAGAAGAGGTGCTCCTGTCCCTGAATCATCTTTGTGGCTCTATGTTGGACTCTTCGAGGATGTTGTTGTCCCTCTTATACAGTGTGGGCCAGAGGTGGTATACCAGTGTATTGCTGGGCCATATTAATGTAACATTCATCAAAATGTAATGTTTTCAAGTGTTGCTCATGCAGACAATTTAATTATTGCAGAGCGATTAAAGATTAACTGAAGTCTCTCTTATTCCATTTTTGAAGTGCTCTGGGCCACAAAACTATCTGAACTAGACCATTAAGGAAATTAAGGACTATTAATTGATTCTAAATATGTTAGTTTCTAAGGAAGGGTAGTCACAAACTTTTTACATTAATATCTTGGTACCAAGTGACCTTGGCAAGATATAATCCAGATACAACTAAACTGTAACAAATTACAAAGAAGTCATAAACCACAACACTTGCTCAAACTTGGGAAAAGTGGAGTGGCCCCTGTAAGTTATAAAATGCATTGTTTCCTATGTTTTTCCTCTGCTACAGTTTCATGTGTTTCATAACTAAGTTTTATCCATAATATCTGTTACATTTATTTGTTTTATTGATATAAGCTCAGGATGTTTTCCTTATAACAACAGGAAGTCAGATTGAAGAATAAGAATGAGAATTCATACCTGCACTGAGAATTTGCTCTCCGTTTTGTCCATGGTATCTGATTTTTGTTGGCGGTGCACTATGTCCCATTCGACTTCTCAATACACGACCTGTGCCACCAGGTCCATCAAAAATCCACACCTGCCTCCCCAAGAAAAGCAGAAAAATGAAGGTGTTGAACATTGCAGTGACAACAACTAAAATTCTTGGCAGTGGAACAGGGTAAACTGAAAGCTGGTACAGCAAACCTCACATACTGGCTTTCACATTTGACACTAAAACTCTGGAGGTTTAAAACACAGCAGCAAATTGCTCTCCACTGTTCATTATGCCCCTCCACCAGATCAAAGAATGCAAAACACAAGGGACATTTATCAACTACAACAGTTCAAAACACAGAATATTACATAAAAACTGAAACAGATAAAGGCTTAAGTTAGTAACTGTGGTTTGGGATGTGTGGATCCAAAGCTTTATTCTTCAAGGTTACCACGAAGCAATCGTGGAAGCTAGATCATGGCAGCAAAACCTTAAGCTGCTCCACTAACAAATTGGCTGAGAGCTAGCAAGTTCAGTAATTTGAGTTTCATTATATTTGTTTCGTTTGTAAACTGCTACTTTAAACTAGAGTACACATTATCACTTCAGAGGATTGTAGGAGAAAAAAAACAACACATAACAGCAAAGAGCAGTAGCTATTATAACTTACCCTTATAGCATTATCAGCACCATTAGTAATAAGAAGTGGCTCTCCAGGGACAAATGACATACCAGCTATCGCTGTGGAATGGGCATTTCGCATTTGACTAATAAGTTTCTTCTCTTCTAGATCCCACAAAGCAATGTGTCCAACAGGGCTACCAGCTGCCATTACTGGGTGTCCATCTGCTCAAACAAAATTTAAGAGGTTTGCTTCTTGACATTCAGTTCATCAGTTCCTTACCAACTTTGTACATCTTAAAACTGATGAAAAAAAAAAAAGATCAAAACCAAAGGAGAAAAAATCATTAGCAAGATATGGTGTTTTTATCTGAAACATCCTAATATTTCAAACTGAAACTACATAAAGGTGACTTATAATGATTATAGAACCAAATATATCTAAGTTCAGCAACCAAGGCTGGAAAGCCCACAGGACCTTGACCTGCAACATTTTTTAAGACATTACTTTCTATCTCAGGTTTTTCCCCGAACTTGTAAGCCTTCACACTTCAGGACGTGAAAGCCATTGTATTATCACTCTAGAAGTTGACAGTGTATATATTTAAATCCTGTTAATTTTTTGCTCAACAACTTGCAAAAATAAATTCTCTAAGCTGATTACATCTTTATCCAATCACCCTAAGTAATAATTAAAATTCTAATTTCAAGGAATTTCTAATTTTTGTTCTACTTCATGTGTCCTGTCTAATATTAAGGAAACAAATACATCACACTAACTTCTAAAAACATATGACAAATACTCTAGTAAGTATGTTTAACTCTCATAGTGTCAAGATAAAAAAAATCTGCTGTATCCTGCGTAACTGGAAACTAACCTTTTAGCTCTAATAAAATAAAAGCACGACTTCAAATTACAATTGCACACTTCATGGACAGCCAAAACAGGCCTAGAGTTTTCTTCTGTGGTATGGAAATTTCTTCACCAGTATGGGATTTGCCAACTTCATTCTCATTTAAATGAAGAACATTTCATTTAAATGAAGAACTCAAATACTGAAATAAGTATATGAATTCAAAGAACCAGGTTATACTTGCATTACATCCTAACCATAAAGACAGGAAGAGAGACAGATTAGAGAGAGATTAGAGAGAGTCTGAAGCTGCATGTTCAAGCGGGCAAGTGAAGTTATTTAACATTACTAGCATTGAGTTAAATGTCTGAAACAAAAATGATCTCTATACTTTGATCAAGTCTCTCCAGGAGCATCTCTCATCAACAGGCTTTGCACCAATGTACATGCTGTTAAGATTTGCATGTTTCTCTATTCATATGACAGACTAGATTCAGTATCACAGCCCTGTAGGCAAGATCGGTGCTACAGTAACTAGCTTGAGTATTTAGTAAGAGTTCATTGGACACACACAAAAAGAAGTGAATATAGTGTTCCCCTGAAACAGTCATTCAGTAGTCACCCAAGTATTAACATTCTAACTTGTCTTCACTGGGAGGACACTACAGAATTAAGTTTGGATAGGAACTTAGCGTACTGATTACTCTGCAGTAACTCCGATACTTGTGTACTGTGTTAGCTCTTGGCACGTAAATAACTGGCTTATTTTTCTTTAAAGAAAAGTATTGTATGCCACATCTCCTGTGCGCTGATTTAGTACATTGGAAAGTGCTATGAAATAAGCCTAATCTCTCTTACTTTTTGGTAACTTTTCTAGATTACCCACAGCCTTTGAAAACTGAAACTCTCATCCCAAACTTTGGTTCACAAATGCTTTTTCAAAACATTTTCCCAACTTCCATTTAGTTTTAGTGATTTTATATGTATTTTCAAAAGACTTACCTGTACGAAAAGATATTGCTGTGATGGGGCCCCAGTCTTGCTGAAATTTCATAAGAGTTTCATCAAACTTAATATTATGTACAATGATATGACCAGATACAAGACCAACTGCAACAACATCCACAGCTGGGGCCTGCAGGAAACATTGAAAGACAACTGGTGAAAAAAGCTTGCCACTACCATATTAATACCAGTACATACAGAACACAGCATCTAAGAACAAATAGTGTAGAAACAAAAAGGCATCTCATGAGATCCTCTATCTACATTGCCATAACCCAAATTGAGCATATAGTAAATCTAAACCAAAAAAAGAGCTGCAAGATTTTGCACCTACTCTTCACAGAATAGAACGATTCAATTTCCATAAGTTAGAACTCCTTGGAAAAACACTGCAAGTTTTCTGTATTTCTTGTAGACCATTATGCACCCTGTCACATGCATGTATTTAAAAGTTTTACACAAAAGTTTGAGAACTAAACATCATTTTCAAAGCTGTTACCAATACTTTAACCACTACCAGTAAGTTTTAATTATTTTTTATAGCTAGAAAAAATGAAACTACAAAATCTTCTACTGACTCAGCAAAACTCGCATTTTATTAACCTCTGAGGTAAAAAAAATTTAAACAGCAAGAAACTGCCAGTGTCACAAAAGTCACATGATACACCTACATCCTGCAAACAATTAGTTTCTGTGAATTAGTTATGTAATTAACTGAATAAAGACTGCAGAAGTAATGAGCACAAAATGGCTAAGATGCTAAACATGGAAAAACTGGGACTAGAGGAAGGCTATGTAATTAGCCTTCAAGTCTACCTCTTTTCATCTAATATGTTCAAGAAGGTTTTTAGTTTGACTTGAGTGAAGATAAGTCATTTTTACTGCTGCAATTTTAAATTACAGTGTTTTGTTTGCTATAGTTCACCAGTTATATAAGAAAATAAGATTAAAAAACCGTACTAACTTGTTCAAGAGTTGTGACCCCTAAGCCCCATCCTGGAAATGAATACAAGAGTTTGCTGGAAAACAGAAGATAAACCAATTATAACTTTTCAGGATTTTCCACATCAAAATGGGTGTTCTACATGCATTTACACAAAAAAGCATGCCCCTACGCACCTTTTAAGAGGAAAAAAATAATACTGATAAATAAGGTTCAGAATAAAACTTACAGTAAATTTTTATTTGAAAAAGTTAGCGTCGCGCTTTAATACTTAGAAGGCGACACAATCACATAATACGGTAGAGAGAAGACAACCCATTCTACATCAGTTGCTCCCTATGCATTTCTGCTTTAAATACGCCTCTTCAGAATTCCTAACATCAGCATAGGAAGCCAGTCTTCTTCCAAAGTAAATCCCTTACACAAAGACACTTCCTCATACTACAAGTACACCCATCTTGTTTCTTTCAAGAACATAAACGGCCAAAACATCGAGCCAAATTAGTCACACAGTACTTATTAAGGGTGAAATTATAAACACATAATTGAAAAATTATTCTATCACCAGATATTGATTATCATTCTTAAAAGAAGGCTAGCAGCCTTCTACTCCCATCCCTCACTTTCTTCTCTTGACAGAGATTATCAGTATTTCTCCTCAGTTCAACAAATTAGTTTTTATATAATTGTGCCAACGCCTATCCACAAAATGTTTTTTTTTGTTTGTTTTAGGGAACAAACAAAGGAAAACAGAAATTGCTTAACTTAGCCATGTTGTCAAAAGAGCAGTAACATGTCTATAACTTCTTCCTTAACTGTATGTGAATTTAAGACATCTAAAGAAGACCTTTAACATCTAGGATATACTGCATCTCTTTAAAGAGACCCAAAAGTAGTACAAGTGCAGACACTTGCTTTTCTGTACTTTTTAGGTTATTTCTACTTCCTGATTTATATAGCATATACTGTGTTTCCAAAACATTTGAATATGAAGCAAAAAGTTACCGGTACTTTCACTGAAAGTATATGGTACTTACAGGAATAAAACACTGGACTATGCAATTTAACACTTATTTGCAGTATGTACATTAATACATGGCAACAGTGAACCTCCCTCTAACTTTAACGAGTTAGAAAGCAGTTGATCATGGTAAGCATGAAATACTGTCATTATGGACAGTGCTCTACTGGGATACACTCAGAGACAACTACATGTCTACACACCTCTTTCTTAAGTCTAAGTATCAAACACTAATTACCTCCACACCACCTGCCAGCAGTTCCTTGGACCAGCACCAACCAGAAAAATTATGCTTGGAAAAGTTGAGGCAGGAGGCCTGAACATGCTTTTACTATCATTTTAATTATTTTCATGGGAAAGCTATGTGATTCCAAGAAACTAAAAAAAAAGTAACTTGATAAAAAGAATTCTTGAACAATCCCTGACATTCTGCAGAGACAGTAAACAACATGTAATTTGAACAACATCAGCATGCAGGGAACAGCAACATTCTTTATTCCTGGAGGCAGACCAAGTGATAACTTATGCCAAAGTGATCAGTAAAATATTCCATGTTCAAACGCTGCCACAGCTAAAAATATTAGTTGACGTATATGAAACTACCTGGAGCATGAAGTATACCTAAGATAATAAGAATCTTACTTGGATCTTATATTCCACAGCTGCAAGCCCCCTTGCTCACTCCCAAGGAGAATTTTATTCAAATAGGTGCTTGGATGCAAAATTGCAGAAACCGCAAAAGTAGCTTTATCAAAAACCACTTGAAGATACTCCTCTGCAGGAAAAAAGAAAAAAAAAAGGCAAGAAACAATGTTAGCATGGCTACCCCTGAAAATTGGCAGGCTTGTTATACCTTGGCAAATGTAAAAGGCCCAAGAACATTTATTCTGCACAAATCCGGTAATTGCCGTTTCTTCCATTAAAGGATTAGTTACTCTGTAACAGGACAGGCTAAACTTGTTTACTTTATAACATCTGTTTGCTTGAAGGTATGTTTTTTTTTCCCCTATGAGCCTACCTAGCACAACAATGCTGGCAGAGCTGTAGTGATTTGTATCTCTGCAGGATTCAGGCTCCTGCCTGAGCAAAACACCTCACTTGATTACCATACCTTTAGTTTGTTATAGCAACTTCAAATCACTATAGTCTGTTTGCAGTCACTTGGAGAGCTAGCATGCAGGGAATGACATTGGCTAACATCAGTCTGAGAATACTTTCTAAAGAAAAAAACCTCAGGCCACTGAAACAGGATTCCATAAGGCACTATTCACTGGCACAAGAAGATGCTGACACAATCACAAGATTATTAGCGAGAAGTTACTCTTACACAGACTGATAAACATCAAGGAATTATAGCATTTAGGAGATGCTGCCATAGCTGCTGTATCACAGACTTTACCCCAAAGAATGCGACATTACTATGTGATTTCTCTACAAGCAGATTTCTTTACACCTACATCATGGAATATTACAGAGTATCTACACGTGGTGCAAATCAATTCATGACAAATTATTGCTGGATTATGACCTCAAATTACTGTTTTGGTAAAACCATTATATAAGGATTTCTTTTTTTCAAAGAATAAAAAACTTCCTAACATGTGTGTTTAAAATACTTCTTAAAAATGACTGAAATGTTAAACAAACAGTGCTGTTCTCTAGAACAGTAACAATAATAAAAAGTGTCTCTCACCTTCTGACTGTATGTCCCAAACAATAAGAACATTAGCAACATCCACAGAGATGACATGATCACCAAAAGGCTGCAGAAGGTGTATTCTTGCCTTGTGACCTTCATAGGTATGAACTACCTGTAATTTTGAAGTAGAAAAGTTTTCAATATAAACCGTTCAGGTAGCATAGCACGTCAATGTAATACTTTAAATTATTTAATCACCTGTACATGAATTAACAATGAATTGATTTTTAAGTACTTATTTAACTATTACAATTAATACATAAAAGATGGGTCAGACATCACCGAATCTGTTCTTATACCCTCCTGTTTTATGCTGTTATTTTTATGCTGCACCTTCTACAGAAGGCGCAATAAAACAGCTTTTCTAGAATTGAGGGTAATTAACAGCTACGGAAATACAAGTCTGTACAAAACCAATTATCTAGAAAACAAACACTACACAACTGTTTTGTAGTACTAATTAACAAGTAAACTGATAAAACCTCTTTGTTCCTGGCAACAGCATGGAAAACATCACTGTATGAAGCAAATATCAACATTCGGTCCGCTGCCAAACAAGTAATGTCTTGAAGCAAAGCATTGCCTGTTAATCAAACAGAAAAGTTCAACAGGTTTCATATTCATAACAAAAGATAAAGTCTGGCTACATGTTTGTTTAGCGTGGTGACATACCAATAAAACCGTTCTTTCGTATGCACTTCTATAAGAACACATTAATTTCAGATGACTGCAAGTACCACCGTGAATATCACGGTTGGTAACAACAGGGTAAGTGCTACATTGATAAATCACAATGTGGTTCTTTGAAAAAACAGTAATTCATCAATTACTGAATTATCACTGTAAGTAAAGGCACATGTTAGCTTCTTGAAGGCTTACAAAATAACTTCCACAGATTGTCAGAGCCCACAGCCTACTGGATTGTAAACAGATTCTAAACCAAAAGCTCAGAAATAGCAATGTCTATCAGTTTACGTCTTTCTGCAAACCTGCTGGTTTACAGAAGCCAGTGACCCACTCCTGCATCTGTTTCTTCTAATCACAGCTAAAGAGACAGACAATTTACTGCTTTAGGAATGTATCTCACTTCCCACCTACTGACAGGTTCTGAAAGAGTACCTAGGATTGTGATCAACTACTTTATAAGCTCAAATGAAAAAAAAAAAAAAAAGCTTAAGCTCCAAACACCACTGAGAGGAAGCTATTGTGGTTCTACTTGCTAGAAACCTGAAAAAAATACTCTACAGAAAAATATTCTTAAGTCTAGTGAAACAAACAAGGATCACAAATCACTGCACTTCACAAATCTAAAGAGAAACTCCAGATGAAAAATCAGTCACCAGAGAGTATGCCTATGATGCAAGCATATTATATGATCACCTAGCCAATGTTCTGCCAATGTTGCTTTGTACTATGAACTATCATCAGACACAAAGAATCTTGTACTTAGCTGTACGGCTACAGAACTGAAAAGGGAAGTATTAAGAAAATAAACAAGGTTGCACTCTGTAAGAGGTTTCATTTGTTTGAACAACACTAGACATCTTCCCGTAACACCTGCAAAGTGACTTAGGCATGTAATCAGTTTACAGAAATCTGGTACTCCACACAGGCTGTGAGCTAGGCTGCTTAGCACAGTTTTAGACACCCTCACAAAAAAGTTCAGAGCACCAACCACAAAACATCAAAAAACCAACACCACCACACAGGGATGCACATAATTTATTTTCTCAATCGTAATTCTGCATTTTAATATCTCTGGATTTGCATTTTAATATCACAGTCTCAGAAAAAGCTTAAATGACTGTTAGAAAGCACGGCCCACTGAAAAAGATTTCACAGGCTATGCAATTGAAAAACACAAGTTACATTTATTTGCTTATAGCTGCAAGTATTCACTGCTTCTAACTCTAGTCACAGCTTTGTGATGGGCAGTTCTCCAAATTATGGGGTCAGCTGTTACTGAAAAATATTTTGCTTTATGAAATCTGTGTGAGAACTTTGTGGTCTACAGCATTCGCGTCACTGAATTATCTAACTGTTGGCTGGTGGAAGTCATCTAGTTCATCCTCCTGCTCAGTTCTTCCCAAAGCTAGACTATCACCACTACTAGCTCAGGTTAACTGCACCTATGACCGGCTGAGTGTTGAAAACTTCTGGGGAAGGAAACCTCCCAATATGGACGCTGTAGTACAGTTTTGTTTCAGTCAGAGACGTTTTTCCTAACCACCAGTCTGACCCTTTGAAGCAATTTGTGGCTATTGCCCCTTCTTACACTGTCTACTACTACCCACCACAAATCCAGCTCTGACATCTTTGTAACTACCTTTCAGGTAATAGGGTAGTCCTTGGTCACCTTGCATTTTATCCCTCACCAGACAAAGCAGGTCTATTTACTTCAATGCCCCTTCTTAGGCCATGTTCCTCAACATCCCTCCTGAAGAAAATGGGAGAGCTGTGGGAGGGAAACACATGAGCTGGGTGTCGCAGTCCAGGTGTGGTCTCACCAGCGCTAAGTACAGGGCAAGAGCAGCTTTCCCTGAGCTGCTGTCTGTCTTACTAGCGTAGCTCAGAACAGTGTTTGTTTTACTCACAGTGACTCCATTACTGGCCCACGTTCAGCCCGGCACCCGAGCTACTTTTCAGCTGGGTGCAATGCACGCAGTCAGTTCCTGGCATGTTGTGGTGTCCCAGGTGCAGAATTCTCTGCTTGCCCTTCACAAACACTGCAGGGTTTCTGTGGGCCCACTCCCCGTATTTTCCAACACCTCCGTGGACTGAACCTCAGGATGTTGATGAAGGCACTGAACAACACGGGGCCCTATCACTGACACTGAGGGTGCTTCCGACACGTTACCAGCAGCCAACTGGATGTCAAGCCTTTGATTCATACCCTTTGTCCCCAGCAGTCCAGACAATCTTTTAACACCGTGGGGACTTTTAGTATCATCTAGAGCAGCTCTGATCCTGCAATTATACATCTTCCTTCTGTAAGGAAGACCTTGGCTACCTTCCTTACGGTGGCCAAGGCCTTTAGGTAGCCTTTATGGCTACCTTCTAGTAGCAATAAAGACAACAAAAAGCGATCAAAAAGTGAACTTTGACCCCTGCTCATTCCTTTAATGCCTGTGGCTGCTTCTGGAAGAACACAATGACAAAAACAGGAGGCTTGCCAGGTTAGAGAATTAAATCACAGTTGTAGCAGCAATCTTATTTCCAACTTGGCATGCGCTCTTTCAGAGACACCTTCAGCCTAAGTGCATACCATTCAATTTCCCCTTTTGATCTGAGAAATGGGTGCAGCTATAGTTAAGAAAAGAAGAATGAACAATCTGTGCGTACTTACTGACAGCAACGATACCGAGCTTCTTCACCTGCAATGAAAACGTTAAAACGGCATTTTTAGTGATGTCAAACTGAGTTTGCAATAAACAGAAATTCAACATTCGAGGAACCAGCCTAGCTGCAATTAGGAATTTGCATGCCGAACACGAAAGAAAAACATATTTATCTTAAAACAGTATCTACATGGGGATCTGCAAACAGCAGATCAAAAGGAAGGGGACAATATATGCTAAGACACCAATCCAGGAAGCTTTTATCTTAATGCTCATGAAACTAAGCACATATTTAGATAACTTGTAAGGCTTGGGGAGACTTGTTTTCACCCCATCTCTGGTTCTGCATTATTTCCACTACAACCACCTTATGTTATTAACTCACCTCACTTCACGAGGGACAGAAGCTATCACTAAAGAGCTAACGTAAAGCCCCTGAAGAAAATATACCCCGTGTACAGTTTATGATCTGTTGTTCAACATAACCACTTGATTCAGTTCTGCTACTGCTTTGATATACTGAAAATGCTCTTATAGTGACAAAAAAAAAGGCTTTACAGTGACAAAACAAAAGGCTTTATAGTGACAAAAAAAGGGGGGAGGGGGTCAGTAGAGCCACGGGAAGGCTCCTGCACGTGTGGAGCCCGGCAAGGCGCTCGAATCCCGGCTAGGCGACGCCTCATCGGGCGGCGCGGCGCGGCCTGGCCTGGCCTGGCCTAGCCTCCCGTACGGTCCCCCCCCGTCCGCCCCCCGTCCCCGTCCCCGTCCCCACTCCGCCGCACTCACGTTGTAGGTATGCACGCTGCGCCCCACGGCCGTGGCCACGTAGAACTCGCGGTGCCTGCCGTGGTAGCGCAGGACGTGCGGGACGTGGCCGGAGTAGCGGCCGAGGGCGCGGAACCCTGCAAACAGCCCCCCACCGCCGACCCCGCCACCACCTCCGCCCGCCGCCATCTGCCACACACGGCCGCCGCTCGCCGCCAGGAAATGTCTGCGCGCTTCCGGCCGGGCACGCGGGCCCCCGGGCCGTACGCCGCGCAAAGCGCTCCCCGGCGCACCGCGGCTGCGGGAGATGAGTTCCGGCACGCCCGCAGTTCCCCTCCCCCCTTCTCCCGCGCCCCCCCCCCCCCCCCCCCCGGCTCAGAGACACACATCGGGGCCGCGGGGCGGGTGGTGGGAAAAAAAAGGCGTTTAATTCTGAAAATAATCTCCTTTAAAAGGCGTCGTGAGGAGGGTCGGTCGGTGTGTGTGTGTTTTTTCGTTAATAAATTAAAGATGAGAGAGGGGGGTCGGTGCGGTGGTTGCATAGCAATAAATAGTAGGTCCGGAGGGGGAGGAAAACAAAAACATAAAAATAAGAAAACGTAAAAAGGACACACATACATTAAAATAAAAATACACATACTTTGAAAAAAAATAATAAAAACATTTTAAAATAGTGGCAGCACACGGGGACACGCCGCAGGGCAGCGGCGCTGCCTACGCCAAGTTCATGTAGCTCCTCCACACGGCCAGCAGCTCCCGCACCTTGCCATCGTCGCACAGCCCTCCTCCGGCCACGGCCTCCCGGGGCGCCGCCGCGCCGCGCCGCCACCCCTGCAGCACAGCGCCGTTAGACCGGCACGGCTCGGACCGGCTCGGCTCGGCTCGGCTCAGCCCGGCTCGGCACGGCCCGTCCCGGGACCCCGGCACCCACCTGGGGCGGGCGGTACCCGCGGCAGTTGCGCTGCACGACCCGCAGCGTGCTGGGCCACAGCCCCCGGCCGCCGCAGCCCCGCGCCCCGTCGAGGACGCACTGCAGCAGGCGGCCCTCCCGCTGCGCTCGGAGCCAGCCCTGCGGGCACACGGCTGTCAGCGGCCGCACCGGGAACCGAGCACCGGGAACCAAGAACCGGGCACCGGCCCCGGCGGGGCGGGCGGGGCGGCAGCGTGCAGCCGTCGGGCCGCGGCCCCCCGCGCTCGCCCTGCTCCGCCGGCGCCGCCCCAGCGCAGGTCCCGGCCCCCAGCGCCCTTGTATCCCCACCCTGTTCCCCGTCCCCGCCCTCTCCTCCCACTTTTCGCCCCCCGTTTTCCCCTTCTGCACCCTTTCTTCTCCCCCTGTTCTTCTCCCCCTTTTCTCCCCCTCTTATTCTCCCCCCTTCCTTCTCCCCCCTTCCTTCTTCCCCCTTTCTCCCCCCCTTATTCTCCTCTTTCTTCCCCCCACTTTTCCCCCCTTTCCTCCCCCCCCTTTCCCCGCCTTTTTCTCCCCTCCTTCATTCTCCCCCCTTTCTTCTCCCCCTTTTCTTCTCCCTCCTTCCGTCTCCCCCCTTCCTTCTCCCTTTTTCCTTCCCCCCCATTCCCCTCCTTATTTCCCCCCCCATTTCCCCCTCCCTTTCTTCCCCTCTTTTTCATGCCCTTTCCCCCATCCTCTCTCTCCCCTATTCCCTCTCCCCGCCCCCCATTCCTTTTTTTTTTTTTTTGGTGTGCTTTCGCCTTTTTTTTTTTTTTCACGGAAAGGGAATGCCACCTAGCCGTCGGGGGGCTGCGTTCACCCTGGCGAACCTCGGACTGCTCCGGCCCCTCGGGCGCGTCCTCGCAGGTGTGAAAATCGAGCTGTAGCCCCTGGAGGGAGACAACAAAACGGGGGGTGCCCCTTAACGCCGCCGCCCCTCGACGGCGGGCGCCCGCACCCCGGGGCCGCCGTGGGAGCGGAGCGGGGCGGCGGCGGCAGACGGTGCCTCCGGTGCCGCCGGTGCCGGGCCGCCGTGCGGGACGGGAGCCCGCTCTCTTGCCGCAGAGCCGCAGCCTGGTCTCCTTGCTAAGCACTGTCTGTGCGCGCAAACGATCCGCGAGGCTTTCTAAACCGCTGATCACCTTTGCGACCGTGAAACCGTCTTCGCCGTCGGTGCGGTATTACACAAGCGGCTTTTCAGTCCTAGGGGTCTGCAAGGCTCCGGGAAGGGTCAGGTAGCGCTCTGGCAGCAGCCGCCCGGGCTCCTGCTCTCCGTCCCTGCCAGTCCCAGCTTCAGCGCACACTCTAGGGAGGTCGCCGGAGGAGGAGAGTAGGAGATAATTTCCCCGTCCTGTTCACATGCACCAGCTTACTAAACTAGCCAACTCCCGGCTTGCTAATCGAGATTTTCAGAAAGTAGCTGCCGGCGGTCAAGGATAAAATCGTGAAGGCAGTGCCGTACCGAGTTTCCCTCCGATGCCACCAGAGAAACCACCAACCTCGTTTAAGGTCATGTGCGCATCCAAAACGTTTAGGAGATCCTCCCGTATCTCGTCGTGGTTACAGAGGCTGAAATTGTAGGCGGACTCCCGCGATAAGTCGGCGATCTGAAGAAAGATGATGAAGCCACAGAAGACTGCATAAGAAAAAGCCAGAGGTTAATTCTCCTGCACCGCTACGTGACCCGACAGGGCACGGAGGACAGATTTGAAGAGAGGGATGCCGGTGCCTCGGGAGCAGTAGAAAAACTGATTGGTTACCCTTGTGATTATCCATGGTGTCTTTACACGTTGTTTTTCTCCTGCTGGGCTTCAGATCGTTGCTGGCTTCATATATGTACCTGTACGCCTACGGAAATGATGGTTTCCAATTCCATAACCGGGGCTCACTGGGACGTCTCATGCACCTCTTTCCAGAACTGTAAATAATAAATATTCAGACTCGAAGCTGTGTCACCGATCCGAAAAGAAACACGGGATAATAAATAACAACCGACCGCAGCATCTAAACCCAAACCTAAACAAACCAAAGGGAAAAAAAAAAAAAAAAAAAAAAAAAAACACTCCACGGCAGCCGATCCCGCCCGAAATGAGTGGGGACAACGCAGCCAGCAGCGGCGTGGAGCCTACCTCCAGGGCTGGCAGTTGCGATATTGTCGCTCAGGCGACACACGACGCGGGTGGACCGCCCGGGGCAGGCGCTCACGCCCGCCGCGATGTGCTCTCGGCGGCACGTTTCAGCGCATCGCTTTGCGATGCTGGCGAGCGCTCGTTTCCCCGTCTCGCCTAGAGCTTTTCTCCGTCTTGCCTGGCCCTTTTCCTCCTCTATCCTAGCCCTTTTCCCCCTTTCTCCCTCCCCAGCCGCTTCCCCCGGGGAGACCCTTCTCCCTCGCAGGCTGCAGGATGCGCACCCCTGAGGGCAGCCGGCCGGCTCAGGACCCCGGTCGGGGAGAGGGGCGGGCAGCCCGTGCAGGTGTTTTCTGCTTTTGGGTGGTGCGATTGCTCCTGGTCCCGCCGCAGGGGGTCAGTGAAAGTGCCCCGGGATGCCCGCCGGCAGCGCCGCGGTGGGAGCGGTGCCAGCCGAGGGCACCGCGGCGAAGGGTTTAGAGGCAGCCTTATCTCGGTTTCGGGTAAAGCCTTTTTTTAATTATTTGTTTATTTTTTTTTCTCGGGGAATGCCTCTCCGGCGTGACTCATTAGGGAAACCCAAGAGGACTGCCACCGCCGTGGGAGGGAGGGCATTTTTTTTTGGCCCTCGGAGCTGGGGACGGGCCAAAAACGATTAATCCCTGTGTCGTGGCTGCACGCTCGAGTGCCCTCCCTCTCGTCTTCTTCCCGCCCCTCTCCCCGCAGCCCCGACGGCTGCTGCCTCCATCCCTGCCCGGTCTCGGAGCGGGCAGGGGGTGCAGGGCTGTCGCCTGGCCGTGGGGGACCTGGAATGGCCGGATTAAAGCGTGGCTGTGTGCCACCGCTCGTAGAGGTGCGGGGATAAACCTAATTCCCGTGAAAGCCCACGTCTTCAAGTCGCCGTCTTAAAATCTGTTGCGCTCACTGAGGTGCAAAGCCGGTGCGCCGAGGCTCGGCAGCGCGCAGGGGGCATCTGAGAGAGGGGCCAGTATTTGGGCATGGCGCTGCCGAGACCCAAATGCAGGCGGCACACGCCAAGAATTTTGCCTTTTCATGAAACCAGCCGTGCCTAGTCCTTCACCAGCTGGCACTGTGCACATCTGTTGGGGTACCTGCGTTTCACGCTCTCCCAGAGCTGCCAAGCAAACCAACAAAACCTCGTTTTCCTAAAGGATGTCTTGTTCACCTATTCCAGAAGCTGTTGGGCTTTTTATTTACTCGCAAACTCATGTGCCTTCATCTTGCTCCAGGACTTCTTGTCTGATGCTGTTAATCAGCTTTAATAAACTTTAATAAGTTATCAGTTAATATACTGATAAAATTCATTTTCTCTAAATAGCTTTGTATTTCTCATTTTACAGCATCACAAATGAATGTGCAACCTAGCGTAAAGGAATTCATTTTTAGGTGTACTTTTTTTGTTGTATTCATGAAAGCCAGCAGAATAACTGACAAACAGCCTGTTCCTGCCATGGAGTCAGTGTAATGCTCATCTAAGGATGCAATTCAGGACAAAGAAAATCTTATTTGTTACTTTCTATTGTTTATTTGTCTTTACTAAACGGATAAACACAATAAACCTGTTAATAAAGGTGCTTATTTGCCCTTACTAAACATGGTGCAGTAGTCCCGGGAATAGTTAAAGCTTACAGCTTGTTTCAGTTTTAATACAAGCAATACTGGGCTGAAAACTCTCTTCCATCACTATTAATACACACATGGTTTTATCTACTGCGTGTGTGTCTCTGCAGTTAAGAGCAGAGCAAAGCTGCAGCAGACTCTGGCAACATAATCAGATCAGCAAATGAGAAATGTATTTTTTAAAGGAACCAGAAATGTATATGCCTGCAAAAGACTATTGGACATTGAAAACATGTTTCTAATTAAGTTCAAATGAAAAACTATTAAGAAACAAGGATTCCACTTCTTTTTCTTTAACCACCTTATTTATTTATTTATTGGATTTGAAAAGTCCTGTAAGTAAATATCAAGTCAGCCATTCATGTGGTCTCTAGTTTCCACTCAGCAATCATCCTGAGTGACCTCCCTCTCTTTTTCTTCATCTCCTCACCCTGCAGCCCAGCCAGCTTCTGCCTCCCTGCCCAGGTCTCGGATCAGGCAGATGGGAGGAGAAGTAGCAAATGATATATATTTTTTTATTATTATTTTATTAATTTCCAAAGAGGTATGCATTGAGATACTGTGATATGCGTCAGAAAGGTGGGGGGAAAAATTTCAAAACAATCTGTGCATATTTATAATTCAAGCACTCCAAAACTTTTAACTTTTACTTGCTCCAGACATAATAATCCTGCGGTCTCACTTCTGACAGCAGCTTTTGACCTGGGCAGTTGGCCAAATTTGAGGGATTTGCAAGCAGCTTCCATTAAGAGAAATAATACAAGATTCTATTTATTTTATTTATTTATTTTTTTATTGAGCCTTGTAGCACTTTCTTCCCTAATGCCTGTTGCTTGGCAGTCCTGTCCTGTCTTGAAGATACCACATTTGCAACCATGCTTGAGCAGTGGTAAAATGGGATTGAGAAATATCTGTTGCTACTTTGCTGCAGGTCAAGATGATATCTGTGCGGGCAGGACTGCTGCCAGCCCCCAGTGGGAGAGGAATTTTGAAGCGAACGAGAAGTCATTGGCTTCAGTAGGCATTTCTGATCAATATTATTAATATTACTGGCATTATAATTCATCAGTCTGATTTGTATTTCCTGAGCCAGTTTTTGATTGTTACATCTTAGTACATGTAACTGAAAGGCAAACCTTACACATTTTTTTGTACACATGAGCAATATGTTCCTGCCTAAAACACCTCTCTGCTGCAGAAATGCCAGTCATACACAGGATCTTAACGTAATTATACTTTGGGGGTGTAGGATTTGGGAATTTCTTAAATTATGAAATTATGTACTTGGTGAGGAGACGTGGAGGGAAATGGTGATTACCCAAGTGAAGTCCGGGAGATGGGAAGGAAATGGGTTGGTGCTTGAGAACATGCAGAGCATGTGTCACAGCCCAGGAGCCCATGGTAGGCTGCCCCGGGCCATGCAGTTGTATACAGCCTGTCTGTGTCCTGCCCACCCTTGGCAGGAGCTGTATGAGATCCATCTGGCTGGGCAAACACTGGTTGCTGTTTTTGTGGGTCTGGATATGGTAGAAGAGTTCTCTGCTGGCAACTTTGCCATCACAGAGGGCACTGCACTCTGCTGTGATACTCAGCACTATCTGACCACTGATGACAACATGCAGCCAGCTCACCAAAAATGCCCTCTCTGAGAGTCCCATACTCAGCAAAGCTGAAGGCTATACTAGAGATACCTCTCAAGTGTTCAGAAGTCGGGCTGGACAGGGCTTTGGGCAACCTGATCTAGTGATGGCAGGGGTGTTGAACTAGATGGTCTTTAAAGGTCCCTTGCAACTCAAACCATTATATGATTGTCGTGTGCACAGCTTGGGGGTAAATACACAATGGTCTCACTTTTTAAATTTGTTTTTGTTGATACAGTTTACTTTAGAATTTCTTTTCTGAGGAAACGACTTTGTTCGTTTGTTTGTTTTGTTTTTGTTTTTGTTTTTAAGTATTGTCATTTCCAACATAATGGAAATTCAAAATGTTGGCCACATTTTTTTTCACATTCCCATCTGACGCCTGGATCCTGGTCTTCCTGGTCTTAGGCACACAAACCTGTCTGTTTGTCCCTATGCCTGTGTAGAAGCCTACCTTCTTGAGCACAAGTAGCATCTGAATGCTGGTGAGAGCCTCCACATGCCACTCTGGAGATGCATGCATATCCCACTCATGAGCACCCAAGGCTGGCTGGCGGCTGGCAATGAACAAAACAGCTCTGAGATAGCATCGCAGCACTTGTTGTCACTTGGTATACCTCAGCTCTCCCCAGAGATCGAAAGACTTGTCAGCAAAACACAGGAGCATGTCTGCATTACTAAATAAAAACAACAATAATAATCACAACAACAACAACAACAACAATAATAATAATAATAATAAATCTAACCCTTTTGATCTAATAGTCCTTGTTGATATTGATGCTGATAGCTGCTGACTAGAGTATCTGCACAGCAGTGCAACTTAGGTCTGAGATGAATATAGAGTATCTTTCTCCCAAGTCTCCTAATGCTGTTGGCTTCCATGCAGCACATGGAAAAGTCCAGGATTCAACTTTCAAGTCCCACCACATGATAGCTGGCACATCCTCTCTTTTAAGAACTCCATACATTGCTCTTAATATTATTCTCAGGGTAAATGGTTTCTAAAATTACCTGTCTCTTAAGCAAAGTGAAAACCTTTCAGGAGGAGAACCTTCAGCACCAGGAGTCAAACTGACTGTTACGTTGCTTTGGCAGGATCCAGATTTTCATCTGAGATTCCTTCTGTCTAGGCTGACTAATCATAGAAGTGGGGACCTATCATTCTCTTTGCAGGACAGTCAGGTAGAAAGTGTCAGGTAGAAGGTAGAAGGAGGAAAATACACATTCCCAAGAGTTGTCACACTGTTTTGCTGCCAGAAGAGGACAGCAAAGATTCAGTGCACTTGTGATTAATATTAGATCTCCTGAAGGATCACAGTCTGTGGGTTAAATATCTTTCTCCCTTCTGTCCTACTCCCTGCCACCCCCATTCTGTTGCCATCTCCATTTCATTTGTACAGCCATCTTCTGCCTCCATATTTTTAGTGTCAGCCTCTGTCTTTTACCTTTCTATTCCTAACTTGTCCCAAGCATTTCCAAGTCCACATTTAAATGCTTATTTTCAAGTTACACCTTTCCTTCTTACCCACATTCTAACTCCTCTGCTTTCTCCCATCCCTCATCTTCTGAGATCCCATAAGAAACTCTAAACAAATGTCTTAAGACATCAGTTGCATATAATCAGGTTCACAAATGCTCTAATATCAGAATTATAACTATGTAATAATTAATGAGTTTCTCAGCTCATTTAAAGTTGTACTTTAATCTTGCTTGCTGATACCTTATTAACATGTTTAATGCTAATAAGTTCATGAATTAATTATTGGTCATTACAACAGTGTTGTTATTTTATTACCCCTTTCCTTCAGTAGTACTCCAATTTAACTCAGTCATTTTTCCTCCTCAGATTTATTATATTTACGTGGTGACTTGCTTTCCCTGCTCTTCAAGATGTAGTATTAAAGGAGAAATAGAAAATGAGTACCTGAAAATGCTCCAGTCAAGTCTAGCATGCACACAAAATCTCAACAAATGGAAGAAACCACTTTAGACTGGTAACAAAATAAGTCCCAGCCACAGCAGGAATGCGACGAACCTGCCTTGCATTAGAACATGTATCCGCTGTCCGTCATTACCACTGGATATGCCTGACTGTGTGTGAAACATTTTTAAAATCACCAAAGCAGAGTTGGGAAACTCAACAGACCTTTTACTCTTCAATCATTGTTTACTCCAAACTCTGGATTTATAGCCAAATTTGTCTAGGTTAGATAAAAATTTTCCAACTAGCAATGACTAGTCAGGACACACCGGTTCCATGAGTCTGAAATATTCCACTAACATATTTGCAACTAACATATCTGCGGCTTTTCTCATTCGAGAATTATTTCAGTAGAAACACAGTTGGATTATCGATGTGGTTTGTCAGGGAGGAAACCCCGAGGCCCTTATGTAGCAAGTTGAATTAATAATTGTGAATTCTTGAGAAAGTCTGTCTCACTGCTGTTGAAAGAAGTGAAACTGAAAGTACATCCTTGCCATTGAGCAGACACATGATCCACAGCTTTTGGAGCAGGTCAAAATTCATCCAACCGGAAACACTGGTTACTAAACAACTTTTCATTTTTCATCCCAACTGATCATCTTAAAACAACAGCAGCAACAACAGTAAAACTGCAGTAGCATGTTTCTTCTCCTTTATTTGCTCTTCCATGCACTTTGTTTTTTACTTCAGCTTTGTGCTGTGACCCTTTTCTAAAACAATTTTGAACATTTCAGTTGCACGCTGTTTAACAGGAACATATTTCTGTTACATATAACAGGACCAGGAACAAAACTTACTTTGTATTTGACATTGTCAGTGTAATTTAAGGCAACTGCAAAGAGAGAGATGAACTTGTAAGACTTTTTCTCAGAGGAATGAGCAAAGAATGTAGATTATTTAGGTCACAAGTGACTGAATGAGGAGATAAGCTCAAAGTTAAGCAATAATAATACCACTATATCACATTCATGATAGGGAGCACCCTAATTTTAATCCTAGAAACAGCTTGCTACAAAACAGTTTCTTGCCATGCCTGACTGAAGCAGGGTGTTGTCAAGCAGTGCCTTTGTGTTGATTTGTTAAAAATTCGGACCAGGTCTCTCCAGTACTGGACCATTCAAAATGAAGTGTGGTTAAGCTGTGGTACTTCTAGGACTGCAGAATTGATCAGAATTAACCTTCTTCATAACCATCTGAATAGTTTTCTACCCAGCTACAATGTTTTACATATTATTGAAGAAACACGTCATTTAGTTGAATTTTCTCTCCTTCGTCACTCTGAAAAGAGCAGTGTGCCAGATATCTGCTCTGTGTAAGTAACAATGAATTGTATTTTGGCAGGAGAGATCACTAGGCACCGTAATAGATAGATGCAGGACAGCCTCAGGTAAATAAAATGGAAATTCCCATTACCTAGGACCAGGAGCATGTCTACCTCTCACTGTACTTCTCTTTTAAAGTACTTCCACCCAGAAATGTAGCCCTCAGTGCCACTGCTCAGCTCTCGCCTGCTCCAGGGACATTCGCTTCCTGCCCAGAAGTCTTCCTTGTAGCATTCCAATTAACATTACAGACTCTGTGTACCTCATGGCCTTGGATGTGCACCTAGTGCTGCCTCGTGGTCACCAGACAGCCTAGGGAAGCCGCAGCCCATGGCTGCACCTGGCAGGAGGTGGTCTAGGGAGGCCTGGCTGGCAGCAGCAAGGTGGGCTGCTGGCCTGTGCCCTGGGGAGGGCAGCCATGTTCTCTGCCCAGCGCCACGGCCTGGAGCCCTACCCAGACCTCCAGGAGATTAAAAGCCAAGTGTTTGTCGAAATTCAGCTGCCCCATGCCAGTTTATAGGACACAGGGACTGAGAAGGAGTTGAAAGCCGGCCCTGTCAGTGGGTGGGAGCTGGCTCATGGCAGACGTAGCCCAGTGGGGGAAATAGTTCTCACAGCTGTGGATGGAAGGTTCAAAAGGGTTGCTGCTGTGCAATGTGTGTGTACTTGTCCAAATCTATCTCTATTCATGCTTCTTGATGAAAACCATTAGCAGCTGGATCCTACTCATCCTGGCATCTCAAAGCTAAAGTTATTTGTGAGTTGGCAGCCTACATCCCAAATGCTTTCAAGGCCTCTTTGGAGAAGTGTGTAAAGCCCTCTACATGGACATATGCACACAGCCAGCCTTTTATGTGATGAAAGGAACTGATCCCATTATTCTTTTGCTCTGGTGAGACTGGGTTCCCTGTGTGGTATGTGGCAAGAAATTGATCAAGACTGCTTTCCAACTCCAGCATGGATTTTCTAGTTGTGGGAATCATAGAATCATAGCATGGTTTGGGTTGAAGAGACCTTCAAGACAATCTGGTTCCAACCTACCTGCCATGCGTGGGGACACATTCCACTAGACCAGGTTGCCTGTAATTCCATCTTGCCCAGCCTTGTACACTGCCAAGGATGGGGCATCCACAGCTCCTCTGGGCAACCTATTCCAGTGCCTCACCACCCTCAGCTCCTTCTAGGTATCTAATCTAAATCTCTTGTCTTTTACTTTAAAATCATTTCCCATTTTCCTATCACTACACTCCCAGACAAAGAGTTCCTCAACAGCTTTCCTGTAGGCCCTCTTTTAAACACTTGAAGGCCATTGTAAAGTCTCCACAGAGCCTTCTCTTCTCAAAGTTGAACAACCTCAACTCCCTCAGCCTGTCTTTGCAGGAGAGGTGCTCCAGCCCTCTGATCATCCTCATGGCCCTCCTCTGTACCTGCTCTAATATATCCATGTCATTTTGTTGGGGACCCCAGAGCTGAATGCAGTGCTCCAGGTGGGGTCTCACAAGATCAGAGTAAAGAGGTAGAATCAATTCCCTGAACATAGAATGGCCTGAGTTGAAAAGGACCTTAAAGATCATCTAGTTTCAACCCCCCTGCTCTGGGCAGGGCTGCCAACCGTTAGGACAGGCTGCCCAGAGCCGCATCCAGCCTGGCCTTGAATGCTTCCAGCAATGGGGCATCCACGACCTCCCTGGGCAACCTGTTCCAGTGCCTCACCACCCCCTGAATGAAAAACTTTCTCCTAATTTCTAACCTAAATCTCCTCTGTCTTAGTTTAAAACCATTCCCCCTTGTCCTATCACTATCAACACATGTAAACAGGCGTTCCCCCTCCTGTTTATACGCTGCCTTCAAGTACTGGAAGGCTGCAGTGAGGTCTCCCTGAAGCCTTCTCTTCTCCAAGCTAAATAAGCCCAGTTCCTTCAACCTTTCTGCATAGGAGAGGTGCTCCAGCCCTCTGATCATCTTAGTGGCGCTCCTCTGGACCTGTTCCAAGAGCTCCACATCCTTAAGATGTGGACAGTCAACATGATGGTCATGTTTCTTTTGATGCAGCTCACGATACAGATGTCTTTCTGAGCTGCAAGCACACATTGTTGGCCCATGTTCAGTTTTTCATCCACCTGTACCGCCAAGTCCTTCTCCTTAGGGCTGCTCTCAACCAACTCATCACCCAGCCTGTATTTGTGCTTGGAAATAGATGGAGAAGCAGCAAAGCTGTGGTCTGTAGGACTGGAGGGGACCTTTCTACCTGAGACACCACATCAAGCAGTTACTTCACATGCTTACTGCACCATACAAATAGTCACACAAGGATAGCCCTGACTGATAACAGACCTTAGCTCTTCAGTTCAGAATACTCCTTTGTTGGGGGGGAGGGGAGGGAAGGAAAAAAAGAGAGACTAGAAACTGAAATTCAGTCTGATCTTCATATATTCTGTGTACACACAAAGTCTTGAAACAGAAAGGTACTAAAATAAAATAAGCAGGCAGAAACATTCTTAAAAAATAGTCTTTGGAAGGATTAATATAAAGGTTACCATCATGGTGTATGGAGTGCAGTAGTGTAAGTGAAGCATTAATACATAGAAGTACAACATTTGGTTTTAATAATTCAACTTCTAAGTAAGAACAAATGTAAGCCAGAAAGTAATGTATTTTAATGGGAAAGATACGCAGCAGAGACTTTAAATTTATATACTGTTTTTTTGTTTGTTTGTTCTGTGTTATTTTTTTTTTCCCAGTGCAATGTGCTCATATTTATAACTTCAAGAGTCAAAGAAAAAAAAAAAAGGGAAATTCATTTTTAAAATTTCTCAGTTTACAGGTTATTGTCATACCTTATTCCAACTCTACCCATCTTTTTTCAGTCGAACTATAAAGCTGACTTTCAAAGTTGTTTGCAGATCTGAAATTATTTGGAAACATAACTATGTGATTTAGATTTCATGTCCTGTTAGCGTATTTCTACCAAACAGAAACTTCAGAAATCTTCTCATCTTGCTCAATTTCCTGTACAGAATCACAGAATGGTCAGGGTTGGCAGGAACCTCTAGAGGACATCTGGTCCCCCCTGCCTGTTTAAGGAGGGTCACCTAGAGCAGGTTGCCCAGGACCATGCCCAGTGTGTATTTGATTACCTCCAAGGAGGGTAACTCACAACATCTCTTGGCAACCTATTCCAGTGCTCCATCACCCTCATAATAGGGAAGCGCTTTGAGATGTTCAGAGGGAACCTCCTGTCTTTCATTTTGTGTCCATTGCCTCTGATACTGGGCACCACTGAAAAGAGCCTGGCTCCATCCTCTTTGCACTCTCCCTTCAGATATTTGTATACCTGGCTTATGAATTTATATTGATGAGAACCCCCTCGAGTCTCCTCTTCTCCAGTCTGAACAGTCCCAGCTCTCACAGCCTTTCCTCACAGTAGTGATGCTCCAGTCCCTTCATCATCTCCATGGTCCTTCCTTAGACAGAATGACCCTCTTGTACTGGGAGAGTCAGAACTAGACACAGTACTCCAGGTGTGGTTTCACCATTGCTGAGTAGAGGGGAAGGATCACCTCCCTCGATCTGCCAGGAGTTCTTTGCCTAATGTCACTAAAGAACACCATTAGCCTTCTTAGTAGCAAGGGCACACTGCTGGTTGAAGTTCAGCTTCATGTTTACCAGGGTCCTCAGTGGCTTTTCTGCAAAGCTGTTTCCAGCTGGGTAGCCCCAGCATGTCCTAGTGCCTGGGGTTGTTCCTCCCCAGGTGCAGGACTTTCCACTTCCCCTTTTTGAATTTCATGATGTTCTGGTCTGCCCATTTCTCCAAACTGTCCACATCCCACTGGATGGTGGCATGGCCCTCTGGTATGTCAGCTACTTTTCCCAGTTTTGTGTCATCTGCCAACTTGCTGAGGATACACTTTACCCCATTGTCCAGCTCATTAATGAAGATGTTAAATAGGACAGGACCCAGTACTGACTCCTGATGTACACCACTGAGGGTGGTTACTGGACTCTAAGCTTTATGCAACTGATCACCACCTTATGGGTACAACTGTTCAATGTGTTTTCCACCCACCACACTGTCTGCCCATCCAGGACATTCATCACCAGCCTGTCTATGAGGATCTTACGGTGCACAGTGTAAAAGGTCTTACTAAATACACGGTAGACAATATCCACTGCTCTCTCATCATCTAACAGGCAGGTCACTTAATTGTAGAAGATTCTCTATTTGGCCAAGCATGACTTCTCCTTGATGAATCCATGCTGACTATCCTGATGATTTTCTTAAAATTTGTGTGCCTGGAAATGTTTTTCAGGATTAGCTGCTCCATCACTTTCCCAGGGATCAAGGTGAGGCTTATCGGCCTGTACTTCCATGGGTCTCCTTTGACTTTTTTGAAGTTAGGAGTGACATTTGCTTTCCTCCAGTCTTCAGGCACTATGACCTATCAACAGTTTTCCAGAGTAGCCTCACAATAACATTTGCCAACTCCCTCAGTACCTATAAGTGCATTCCATCAGGACCCATTGATTTATGTATTCCCAGCTTGCTTGAGTATTTCCTCACCTGATCCCTTGTCCAAGGGTACATCTTCCTTGCCCCAGGTCTATGGGGCCTGGGATTCCTGAAGGCTGGTCTAGCTAGTAAAGATTGAAGCAAAGAAAGCATTCAGTACCTCAGCCATTCCCATGTCCTGCATCTCCTTCAGCAGTAGGCCTCCATTTTCCTGAGTCTTCCTTTTGCCATCTATGTTGTGGTGGTTTTACCTTGCTAGGCAGCTGAACTGCACCACAACCTCTCACTCCCCCTCCTCAGAAGAGGAAGGGAAGAAGAAAAGGAAAAAAAAATCAAGCGTTGAGGTAAGGGTAATTTAATTAAAGAAAAAATATTTGTTAATATAAAATATTAATAAATATTTATTAAGGGAAGACTATTATTAAGGGAAAATTAAGTAATTTAACTAAAGAAAAAAGGGGAGGAGGAACAAAACAAACAAACAAACAAACAAAACAACCAAGCAAAGGCCTTGTGGAAGCACAGAGAGAGAGAGGAAACAAATTAATCTACTTCCCACCAACGAGCAATGCTTGACCATGTCCTGGAAGCAGGGCCTCAATACACATAGTTGTTGTTTGGGAGGACAGACATTTTCGTAATGAGAGCCCATCCCTCCCTTCTCTTTCCCTTTTTCCACCTTTTATTGCTGAGTGTGACACCATATGGCATGGAATATCCCTTTGGTTGATTTAGGTCAGCTGTCCTGGTGATGTTCCCTCCCCACCTTTTACCCACCCCCAGCCTGCTGGCTCTTCGGGGGTTTGGAGGGAGTCCTGATGTGGTGCCAGTATTGCTCAGCAGTAGACACAACACTGGTGTGATACCAGTGCTGTTCTAGCTACAAGTGCAGAGCAACACACTGTATGGGCTGCTGCAGGGAAAGTTAACTCCATCCCAGCCAGACCCAGTACATATGTACATACAGAAGCCCTTCTTGTTGCCTTTGATGTCCTTGGTCAGATTCCATTCCAGCTGGGGTCTAGCTTTTATAACCTCATCCCTGAATATTCGGGCAATGTCTCTGTATTCTTCCCAGATTACCTGTCCCTGCGTCTACTCTCCCTATGCTTCATTTTTCTGTTTGAGTTTGGCCTGGTGCTCCTTGTTTGTTCACATAGAACTCCTGGCATTTTTTGCCTGACTTCCTCTCTGTTGGGATGGACCTCTTCTGAGCTTGGAAGAGGTGAATCTTGAATATTAACCAGCTTCCTTGGGCCCCTCCTATCACTAGAGCCTTATTCTACAGTAATCTTCCAAGGAGATCTTTGAAGAAACCAAAATCTATTTTCCTGATGTCCAGGGTTTTGAGTTTGCTTTTTGTCCCTGCCTTCAGGATCCTGAACTCCACAACCTCATGGTCATTGCAGCCTAGGCTGCCTTTGACCTTCACATTCTCGATAAGCCACATGGTGGTGGTTAGTAGAAGGTCCAGCAGAATACCTCTCCTTGTTGGTTCCTCTATCAGTCGGAGAAGGAAGTTATCATTAATGCAATTCAGGAGCCTCTTAGATTGATTATACCCTTTTGTGTGTGCCTCCAGCAGATACTGGTGTGGTTGAAGTCTCCCATGAGGACCAGGACCTGTGAACATGAAGTTGCTCCTTCCTGTCCGCAGAGGTATTCATCTGCTTGTTCTTCCTGCTCCAGTGGCCTTTGTCATACACACACTGTAATGTCACCTTTATTGATCTTCAAGACCATCTACTTCCAACCCCCATGCCATGGGTAGGAACACCTTTCACTAGACCAGGTTGCTCAGAGCCCCAGCCTGCCCAGTCTTGTACACTTCCAGGGAGCGGCCATCCACAGCTTCTCAGGGCAATCTGTTCCAAAGTCTCACCACCCTCCTAGTGAAGATTTTTTTCTGTATATCTAATCTAAATCTCCCCTCTATTACTTCAAAAACATTTTCCTTTGTCCTATCACCACACTCCTTGATAGTCTCTCCTCAGCTTTCCTGTGGCCCCCCTGTAGGTATTGGAAGGCAACTATATGGTCTCTCCAGGACCTTCTCTTCTCCAAGCTGAATAACCCCAACTCCCTCGGCTTGGCTTTGTAGGAGAAGTGCTCTAACTCTCTAATCATCTTTTTACTGAAGTCTAAAGGAAATCAAGAGGGCCAACTATTTTACTCATAAACTTCGATGACCTGGTTTGGTGTTCCTGCTTTAGATTGCTCCATCAAGATTCTCCTCAAGATTGTTCACTTTTTCTTGTGTCCTTTTCTGCCAGCACTGCTTTTATCTAAATTATTCTTTCTATGTCTGCATGGTTCTCAGGCTCCCAAGCCACATTTAGTGTTTCTAAAGCTCCAGCGAGGCAATATTCAAGAACAATTTCCTGCTTTTTAGTCTGTGTTTTGAACACAAGCCTGGATTCTCTGGATTCAGAGCAGCCACCTTCTATCCCTTACATCAGAAAGTACTTCTTTCTCTTCCTGAGATGAGGAAGAAAATTACATTCCATGGCAAGTTGCACACTCCTCTGAAAGGATTTTGTCATTGGTCTTTCTCAACATCCCAGCATCATATTTGGTTTGCCAGTAAAATTTTCTAGGAAATTTTTGTATAAATATGGAAACATCAAAACCACATTTTTCTTCATACCTTTAGCTGTGATACATAATTAGGTTTTATTATCTTCCTCCAAATAGCACTTAAAGAAGTTTTGGTGGATCCCAAACCATTTCTTTTTTTCTACGTGTGAATGTTAGTCTTGTTGAAGTTTTGCCAGTTCATCAGTATGGTACCATGTATACTGATTGTCTGGAAATCTCATTTTCACAGCTGTCTTATGTGGGCTTTCTTGAAATTTATGAAGAAGTATGAAGCATCTCCTCGGTCTGTTTCTAGGAAACAAACTGAATAAAGAATTCAGTGTATTGCCAAAGACGTTCTACTGCAAACTCCGAACACTATGAAAAAGGTAACTCTTTTTGAGTTTGTGACATATTTATTTATGTTTTTCTCACTGGTTTTGACCTAAAAAATAGTTATTTCACTGTGGCAGAGAGCCTGAAAATGTTTGAGCTACCCACTTATGCCACCTGTTAATTAAATGTGTAATCTCTTTTGTTTAAGAAGGGTGAACTACACAGATCTGCCCCCCACCTGAACAGCATGATCAGGCACTCTCTTCTATTCCTTCCTGCTCTGTACTCCTCCAGCATGAACACAATTTTGATTAACAAGATCTGTCCAACTCCATTTCAAGTAAGCCTAGTAAATCAGGCCATTCCAAGAACTTTGGAGAATTTTGAGTCCAGGTTTGGGCTCGTGACAGGCTCTAGCCCCAGCTGCCCCAACACCGTGCATCCAAGAGCACCTCCAAGACAGTGTTAAACATCCAAGGAAATCTGGGCTTGAAAATGTGGAGTTTGACGCCATTGTCTGCCTTCAGGTGGTACTTAATACCAGGCTATCAAATTGTTCTTTCAGAGACAAGCATACAAAAGTGCTGCCTGAGCTGACAGTCTAATCACACAAAACCATACTTTCCAGGCTTCTCTTTTTGAGTTTCTAAAATTAATTGAGTGAGAAATTCACTAATAAAGCAGGAAATTAGAGGGTAAAATTCCTCTCTGTTAACAGAGATCTCAGTCTGTTTCCAATGGTTACAAACCTCCATTGGTTCACAGAAAGGACTGTTACAGATTGTATGTTTCTGACAGAAAGAGTATTTATTGTGTTTTCAGGAAATGACTTGTTAAGTTTGATAAAATTTGGCAAAATTAAGTTTATGCAGGTTGTATTTATACACTGAAATACTAATTATCAGAACATATATATATATGTATATATTTAAAAGAATAACATTGTATTTTGATTTTTAACTGACCACAGAAATGTTTGAGATAATTTGGATAGGATAAAAAAATAAAGAGCACTTTTACCTGCTTAGATTTTCAAATTGAATGCAGCTAACTGAAAGAATCATTTCTTGATCTTCCTTAAGCTTTTAACTTTGAAGGAACAAGTGAGTGCCTGAGCAACCACTGGCCTGAACACAATCATACAAGAGGCAAAGTGTACATCCTGAGCATTCAACCATTCACTCATGCCTGTGTTCAGATGGACATCCAAGTATTTCACTCCAAATACTGAAAATAAATAATAATAATAATTAAAAATATTAATAAAAAACAAGCAGCCTAGACATTCCTTTCCACCTTTTTTTTTTTTTTTTCTTTTTGGGGGTGGTGGGTGTGTTGGGGGGGAGACGTTTGACTTTCCTAGACCTAATGTTTAAATTCTACGTCTTACATGTGGGGTTAACAATTTCTGGAGGAGGCTTGTATTTTATTACTTGTAAGGATCAGATTTAAAGGGTAATCACTCTATTGCAGTAAAGAGAACTTAATTACATTTTCACAGATAATTCATGATAAGGTTCTTATGTCATTGTTACTTTGTAGTTGTGAAGAAGAGGAAAGAAACCTTTGGTTACTCCATACACATAAATCACAAAATATCTTCCATGGCAGGCCACTAACCAGCTGAAGAAATTGTGTTCAATCCCACTTGCTAACACAAGAAAACCAGTCATTTGGAAGCACAGTTAAATTTTAAAAATCATATTGGGCAGGCATTACAAAAGAAAGCATACCATTCCCAAGCTATCATTTTTTAGGAACAGGAACTAAACTAGCCCCTAATGAGTTCAGATTGTGAAATAACTGATTACAGACCTTCCAAAGCTTGTCATGCAGGCATTGCAAAAGAAAGCGTATTGTTTTAACTCCACTGTTTGTTAAGAATGGAAACCAAATGGGTTCTAAAATAACTTGGACTGTAAAATAGCTCAAGTTACCCACGAGGAAGGTATCTTATTAATCTTTACAAAAAGTTGTTTTCAATGTAACAAAAGTATATCAGTTGAAAAAGATCATCATATTATTCTCCTCTTTATCATTAATTCTATGTGAATTTGCATGAAATACATTTCCAATTTAGAAAGGAATATATCTCATCCGTGAGCTAAACCTGCATAAATATGTTGTACGCTCTCTCCTTGCCACAATTAAAAGTCAAACTAGTGGCTAGTGTCTTATTACAATCCTAATAACAGCTACTGCTTTTTAGAAAGCATCAGAGTAACACTAGCAACTTCTTATTCAGTGGAAATCAATGGAAGTAGTAGCATAAGAAGTTATGTATAAGCCATTCCCCCTTCCCCATCACTAACTTGGTATTTTGTGGAGTTAATACCCTAATCCTAAATTGTGTTTGACTAAACAGCTGAGCAGTATCTTATCGCACTTGGCATATATGATGAATATATATTTAGTGTCAAGGCAATGGCTCAGATGCACGAAACTTTGCTGCAGAGTGGCTGGTGGAGAGCTCAGAAGACAGAACCAGAGGTGAGGACAAAATGGTGGTGTTCCTTACTTACTACCCAGTCAAGAGAAAGAGCTGGCTGAAACTCTCCCTAAGCAGCTGGCAGAAGCTTCATGATAGCAGACCTTGGTCCTCATGGGAAACGTGAATCACCATAATGTCTTCTGGACCACATTTATATAGACAATGTCCAATACATACATATGCAACACAAACTTCATTCCTATGGGTGTTAAATGACTGTATCCAATGCTGCTTGCAGTAATACTATGTGAGCAGTATTTTACATGTTAGCTTCTAGCTAACTTGGGTAGAAGCACTCAGACTATACTGACCTCAGCATGGCTACAGCCTGCTAACCCACATATTATACTTTCTGTCATAGTCACTGTGTGTTTTGTGTCAATTTTGTTGTTTACTGCTGAGAATGAGAAGCCAAGCCCCTAAGAGTAACCCTTTGAATTTGACTGTGTGTCTAGATACAGCTGAGGAGGTAGCTATGGCACTGGTTTAAAAGGAAATCATACTGCAGCTCCTGAAGTGGCTGCAGAAGGCATCAGGATTTCTGAGCTGGCTTGAAACTCCCTGGTTACTCACAGTAGCATCATCACAGCTCTTGCAACTATGGTATGGACTGAGTTTATTTAAACACTGTGAAACTAGTGTTATCGAAGCTACATACAATCAAGACATAAACGAGATAGATCATGCTTATATATATTTCATTCATTGGTGAGCCTGCTTAGATCACTCTATGAAAAAGAAAATTCAGAGGTTTGCCCTTTGACAGAAGTATCCATTTCCAGCCTCCTAATTAAGTATAAAATAAGATTTATTTGAGTAACAAGGTAAAATAATGAGTTAAAAAAAAAATCCATTTTACATAAGTTAACCACAGGCAATGTAGCCCCTGTGTAACACTTTCAGCCCACAAACAGAAATGTCGTAAGAGCTCCAGCCACACATTCTCAGATTTCTTCACTCTGCCCTAAACTCCTGATTTTGGAACGTAGTAGTGGATGAGCACAAGAAGGAGAGAAGGTAGCATAGCCCATGTAGTTTCTGAGTCTGTCATTATTAACTACATGTTAAGAAAATATAATCAAGAAAGAGGAAACCACAGACTGACTAGCACAGATCTTCACTGGTTCGTGCATCTCCCCAGGGCAGCAACACCTCACCTGTTGGGAACCTCATCTTCCACGGGGCATGAGCATGTTTCTGGAAACAGGAAAAACCCTGGACAGGCCTTGAGCTGTGGATGTATTTAATGAAGTATTAACATGAACTTTCTGTAAGTCCCTGATTAAACCAAAATGATCTTCAGCATAAAAAAAAATAAAAATAAAAAAATGGAAGGTTATTATGTAGTGGGCTTGTGATATTCTCCCTCTGTAAATATTTGTCCTGTTCAGAGAGTGACAGAGTGATTTTCAGGGAAGTCCCCTGGGACTGCTGTACCCTTCTGAGAAAGACTTTTACCCCATTGCTGAATCAGGGTACAGGATAAAATATTTACCTAAAGAAAGGGCAGTTAGCTTTTGTCAAAAACAAGCAAACAAACAAAAAATTAATGTAGGAGCTCAGATGGAAACCATTTTGAGCACAAAAGTCAAAGGCAAGCAAGGACAGCAGTTCTGGTCATCTTCCCTCCTTTGACACTACTAGTTACAGCCACAGCTCTACCTTAGTCTCTCTGGAACCAATTTACAGACACAACTCTGCCTTAGTCTCTCTGGAATCAGTACTTAATCATAACTAAGGGCAAATACACAAGAATAAGATGTTTTTGTTGTAGTTGTTGTTTGTTTGGTTTTGGATAAAATTTTAATGGCCAAGATTCCATACGGATTACAACTGTCAGGGATTACTACAGGCAAAGGGAGCAATTTCTACAAACCTACTCACATTTAGTGAAGGAGGGAAGAAAGCACTGACCTAGTACTTAAAAGAGGAACATAAATAATGATGACACCTTATTATTCATAAAAAACATGCAGACCTAGAGAAGTTGTCAAGAGGTGGCCTTTTAAATCCTTTCTCAAAGTACTGTCAACTATATTTGCAGTGTTTTTGATAGAGGGGCTGTTAGCATGCTCATTTACATCAAGCTATGAAAATAACATGACTTGTTCATGTTTAAGACAAGCTTCTGTAGTGCTACAATTTAAACATTTTTTATAATGTCTGTACTATCCCACCCATAGCACAGTTTAAGACCATTAATCCTTGTCTTCTCTACCTGAAAAAAAAAAAAAAAAAAAGAACATGGTAGTTCTCTGCTCATTGCATATGTTTTTTTATACTCTTAAGGGATGTTATTTCCCTTCAGAGTTCTTGTATCTGGGGTGAACAGCTAAAAGTTTTAAAGATCTTTTTTTCCCCCTAAACTTCTGATCATTCTTGGTCAATATTTTTCTGCAACAGAAATTAGACTCAGCATGGCAGATGAGAGATGTTCAGTTTCACGTGACTTCCTAGATGACATTTGAGTTTACAAATCATATTATGCTGTTTGCTTTTAATACATATATATATTTTTTCTGTAGTCTCAGATTGGTGAATCATGCTCAGTTTTTATAGTATTTTTTTGTTTGTTTGTTTTGGTTCTTAAAATTTAAGCTGTGGCTAGATGTTTAATGTAATTAAAATTAAGTAAAGATAATATCAGAAACCAAAAGAAGGAAGGTAATTTCCGGCTTCATTAAAAATGAGTATTATGTTTACTATTTGCCTTCCCCCCAATGTCAAGGGTGTTAAAGGAGTGTTGTTTCAATTCATTAGAAAAATAAATAAATTTTGGTGTTTTCACAAATAACCCATGTTTCCCCCTTCTGATTCTTGTTCTTTTATCTCTCTCTCTTTCTTAAAAAAAAATATCTCAGAATATGTGTTTTAAATTGGCATTTTCATCTTCAAACTCAAAATAATTTCATCTTTAAAATGGAATTATAAGAAGATTTGATACTGAAGGAAAATGCCTCCGGAAGTGGAAAGTACAAAAGACTTAGAGGAATAAAAGTCCTTTAACTAGTGTAAGTTGAAGGATAATGGTTAGTATAACAAGACCCAAACAGTAAAGAGTGTGGGAAGCAGAAATGTCAAGAGGAATTCTGTGTGAACATGACACTATATGACAGTGGCACTCCTCTTGTGGCATATGATTATACATTTTGAATTTATGGTATATAATTTTCTTAGAGAATGAGCTGAATTCATATGGCCATATATGAATTTTGAGCTTACTCTCATGGCCCTGAAAGACGGATTGTATTGAAGGGCACTTTACTTCTTATCTGGGTCAACCCTTTTTGCATATGCCTACTGTTGTTTTGAGGGCTTATTTTGTGTAGCAGCACAACCCCTCATTTCAGGAAGGCACTACAACAGTTGCACGCTCTTCTCAGGACATTGTCAGTCCTGTTTTGCCCTTTCTAGTGGAAAAATCATGGGATTCCTTGACATTTGGAGAGGGAGGATGGCCTGGTCCCGCCTTATCAGGGTCACCTACCTGTCAAGTTGAAGAAACCGGGCAGAGCAAATTCCCACTTGCAATGGGAAGCAATGGGAAGAGAACCAGTAAAGTTGTGGAGATAGATGAGAACACCAGAAATCATCCCTCTACTTCCACTGTGAGCTAAACTCTTAGCAAGAGTCTTACTAAAAACCTCCAGCATTTGGTAGATGGTGGGAAAGGGTCCCAAGCCCAAACATGATTTCTCAGCGTCCCTTTTGCCCAGCAAGGGTCTGAAACAGACCCAGGAGAAGACAAAACAAAAATGAAGTCCATCATGAAACATTTATTCTGTTATACTGCCTCAAATACTTTGGAAAAGAGTATTAGAAGCAGGTCAAGAAGCAAATGAATGCTGCCTAGGCTTATTAATCCAGTTTCTGACAATCTTTGGTTCAGAGACTTTCTCAGATGGAGGTTACCATCAGGCAGGAATATTCAATAGCTTTCAATGGACCAACCCTAAGCCTCACCTGATTTCATTCCTACCTTTTTTTTTTCCATGATTTCCAAGCAATTTGTACCACAGCATTGTGTAATACATCTATGTTAAAAATCCCACTTCCATTGTCTGTTTTAAATGATAGTGTCATGTCACTTTTGTTGTAACAAATAGTGTCCATTCATTCACCAGTAAACTCTTCCATGTCTATCCAGATTTTGTGAATCACCCATTACAGCCCTCTGTGGTTTTCTCTATCTGGCAGAAATGCCTCAGTTATTTATTCTCTTGTCACGGAGAATCCATCCTCTGCCTTCTCCCCATTTTTTTTTTAATTTTTTTTTTTTAAATAAGGGAACCAGAACTGGATTGGTATTCACAATGTATTTATATTATTGTGAATTTATACAGTTGAAGAGTCATATTGTCATCATACTTTCAGTTCTTTTCCAACCCCTGTTACTGTAACAATGATATTGTAGTGAATAATGCTGAGGTAAAGCTTCCAATTAATACCAGGTGATATGTTAAAATATATTATCTTTATCCACAAGCCTTGCCTCCTCAATGGCTTCCAGTATTTTATATGCATTTTAAATTCTTCTGGATATTGATCTAAAATGACCCCACATTCAGGACCTGAACATTAATACCTAATCCAGAAAACACAATTGTGCATGTGTAGGTAGGGCAGTTTTATTCTCATATGTGCAAACCTTAGTCAAGCATAATGCTTGTTGCCAGAGGTTGTTCCTAAAAATTACAATTATTATTATACCATCTGCAAAGGTTGTCATCGCACCATTCATCCCATTCTTCTAGATCGTATCTGACTGGATCAATATGAACTCCTGTGAGAATTTACTGAAAGCATTTTTCATTATTAAACCTGTTAATTTGTTCCAGGTATTTATTTGCAACTTTTAACTGTTTGTTAATCAACCTTACTCAGCATGACAACTTAGTTTCTTTAAGAGATTTTCACAGGAAACTTTCTCAAAAGATTTTGGTAAACCTAACTATGCTAGATGAGCTGTCTTGTGTTATATATATTCTTGATTCCAATTAATGCTGTACTCTGGAAGGCATGTCCCCTCCTTACAAAAACAAGGTTTCTTTTTTGAAAGTATAACTATTTAATTTTCTGGCCCACTCCTGGAGCCCCATTAAAAATCTGGTGTCATGGTGTTCCCTATCCAGTCTTTCAGCACCAGGGTTTATTTAGCCAGTGTTTTATGCTGCCACTGCTTTGCTGCCTATTTCATATCTTGGTCTCTTGGGTGAATACCAACTGGACCTCGTTTGGAACAGCTGGACAGTTTGTTGCTGTTCAGTTTCTCATTCAAAACAGTTTCTGAGATATTCTGGTATATGTATCTGCATTAGACAACAATGCAAAACTTAACAGCTATGAATTTTTATTTTCTTTCTTTATTTTTTTTTTTCCTAGAGCACCTTCACATATTGTTTTTCTGTTAACTCCACAGATTCCCTAACATGTTTTCAGCTTCCAGCATAAGTGCAAATCCATTCGATATTCTATTTTCAAGTCTTCATATATTTGTTCTGCTCCTCATCTGCCTTACAGTCTTTTTATGTAATCACCAGTGACAGGACCCGCGGGAATGGTGTTAAGCTGGGGCAGGAGAAGTTTAGGCTGGACATCAGGAAGAGGTTCTTCACTGAGAGAGTGGCTGCACACTGGAACAGGCTCCCCAGTGAAGTATTCACTGCACCAAGCCTGTCTGAATTTAAGACGCGATTGGACTGTGCACTTATGTCACATGGTCTAAACTTTTGGGTATACCTGTGTGGTGTCAGGAGTTGGACTTGATGATCGTTATGGGTCCCTTCCAACTTGGGATATTCTATGATTAATTTGTCAAAAGTTCTCTGTTGACTTTGCCTCTCAGTTGGACTTGATTCCTGTGTTAAAATATTCTTTTTGTTACAACTGATAACTATCATCTGGATGTTGAACATAGAGTTATTTTTGCATGTTTGTGTGTGTGTGTACGTGGTGTCTTTATAGTTCTTCTTAATCTACTCTAAGCATTTATTTGATTTGGTAAATAATGTGAGAGGTTGGACTTGGTGCTTAGGGACATGGTTTAGTGGGTGACATTGGTAGTAGGGTGATGGCTAGACCAGATGATCTTGGAGGTTTTTTCCAACCTTAATGATTCTATGATTCTAAGTATCCACAACACTCATGAGAATTTTATATTTTGACCTGTTATTTCTAGTTTCCCCAATTTCCCTCTAACAAGTTGTTGTGGTTTAACCCGGCTGGCAGCTAAACACCACACAGCCGTTCGCTCACCCTCCCCCCTCCCTCTCTGGGATGGGGGAGAGAAACGGGAAAGTGAAGCCGGTGAGTTGAGATAAAGACAGTTTATTAAGACAGGAATATAATAATATAAGGAATATAAGGAATATAATAATAACAATAATAATAATAATAGTGATAATGATAATAGTATTAACAATAATAATGTGTAAGAAAACAAGTGATGCACAATGCAATTGCTCACCACCCGCTGACCGATGCCCAGCCTATTCCCGAGCAGCCGGCCCCCCACCCCCCGGCCAGCCACACCTATATATTGTTTAGCATGACGTCAGATGGTATGGAATACCCCTTTGGCCAGTTTGGGTCAGCTGTCCTGGGTCTGTCCCCTCCCAGCTCCTGCTGCACCCCCAGCCTGCTCGCTGGCAGGACAGAGCGAGAAGCCGAAAAGTCCTTGGCCTGGTGTAAACACTGCTCTGCAACAATTAAAACATCAGCATGTTATCAGCGCTCTTCTCATCCTAATCCAAAACATAGCACCCTACCAGCTACTATGAGGGAAAATTAACTCTGTCCTAACTGGAACCAGGACACAAGTTTACTTCTGTCTTTTTTTTTTTTTTTAATGTTAATCAAAGCATCCATCCCCATCTCATTTAAATAAGATTAGTTCAGCAGATTTTTTTCCCTTCTGTAAGGATATGGCAATTGGACAATTTATGCTAAATCCTGTGGCATATAAGACAGGTATTGAGCCAGGTCTTTGGGATTTTTTTTATATTTAATCAATATTCATTTCTCTTCTTGTGAATTTTCTGACAAATTGCTCCAAGAAGTTACAATTCATTATGTCTACAATTTCAGTCCCTCAGTCATAATCCAACGTGTAATTTATTTTCTTTATAAAGTAGCACAGGGACAACTGGGTAATCCCATTGCTATAATATTTTCTTAATAATATGAAAAATCATAAGAAGGAAGTCAATCGGTGTGTGGCCTATTAATACTTAGACTTTATTCCCCCCCCCCCCCCCCCCCCCCCCCCCACTACCTTATAGGTTAGTTCTCAGTGAATCACCATATGTAGCTTTGGGTACTACAAGGATTATGGACCCTACAAGGATCTCCAAAATGGGGACCCTCCTCTAAGGGAAGTCTGCTGCCTTTCTGGGTCCCAGGTTAAGGACATCACCAGGAAACTTCCCCACTTGGTTCAACCCTCAGACCCATTGCTGTTCCTACATGTGCGATGAGAAGAAGTGGCAATGTGTAACCTGAGAACAATCAAAAGGGATTTCAAGGAATTGGGATGGATGATCAGGAACTCAGGTGTGCAAGTCATCTTCTCCTCCATTCTTCCCAGTACTGACAGTGTCAGGAACAGAAGGATAGCATCCATTAACATGTGGCTACATGGCTGGTGTCATCACCAAAACTTCAGGTTCTTAGGTGATAGGAAGTTTTACATGGCACCAGGCTTGCTGGCATCAGATAGGATTTATCTCTCCCAAAGGGGGAAGAGGGTCCTTGGTCATGAGTGGGCAGGGCTCATTGATAGGACTTTAAACTAGTTTTGATGGAGGAGGAGGGTATCATGAGGTATGCTGGCAATAAGGTATGGGATGACATGCCATCCCACTCATGCCAGCTGAACACCACGGCTGGCAAAGGATGCCCAGAGCCTAGAGGGGGAACAGAGCTAAACAGGAGAGCTACTGTAGGACCACATGGATGAGTTAGAGTTGCCCCCTCTAGAAAGGCAGGTGCATTGGGAACCCAGCTCAAATGGCTCTACACAAATGCATGCAGCATGGGGAAGAAACATGCAGCATGGGGAACTGGAGGTGTGTGTGCAGTTGCAGGGTTATGATCTCGTCACAATTACTGAGACATGGTGGGACAGCTCTCATGACTGGTATGTGGCCATGGATGGCTTTGTGCTGTTTAGGAAGGCCAGGCCAGAAAGGTGAGGTGGTGAAGTTGCTCTTTACGTGAATGAGCAACTGGAATCTATGCAGCACAGCCTAGGGGAGGGGACGAAGTGTGAGTCGAGATCTCATGGGTCTCCTATTAAAGGGCAGGCCAACAGAGGAGACATTGTGGTGGGTGTTTACTACAGGCCACCAGATCAGGAAGAGAAAGTGGATGAGGCCTTCTACAGGCTAATAGCTAATATTCAAGCACCACTTCCTCCAAGCTCAGGATCGGTGTGTCCCTATGGGAAAGAAGTTGAGCAAGGGAGGGGCAAGAGACCTGTATGGGTGGGCAAGGAGCCCTTGGGAAAACTTAAACAGAAGAAGAAAGCATAGATGATGTAGAAGAAAGGAAAGACCATTTGGGTGGAATATAGGAACATTGTCAGACAATGCAGGGATGCAACGAGGAAGGCCAAGGCCCAGTTAGAATTAAATTTAGCAAGAGACATCAAGGATAACAAGAAGGGCTTCTTAAAATACATCAGCAGCAAAAGGAAGACTAAGGATAATGTGGGTGTCCTGCTAAATGAGGTGGGTGCCTTGGTGATGGCAGATACAGAGAAGGAAGAGTTACTGAAAGCCTTCTTTGCTTCAGTCTTCGCTGTTAAGCCTAACCCCCCGCTCCGCCCTCCACACACACTACCGAGCCCAGAAACAAGAGAGAAAACCTGGAGAGAGGAAGACTTTTCCCTGGTTGAAGAGGATTGGGTTAGAGGTTATTTAGGCAAGCTAGACACCCACAAATCTATGGGCCCCAATGGGATGCACCTGAGGGTGCTGAGGGAACTGGCGGGTGTTATTGCTAAGCCACTCTCTATCATCTTTGAAAGGTCTTGGAGAAGAAGAGAGGTGCCTGAGGACTGGAAGAAAACCAACATTACTCCAATCTTCAAGAAGGCCAAGAAGGAAGACCCAGGAAATTACACACCAGTCAGCCTGACCTCCATCCCTGGAAAGGTGATGGAGCAACTCATCCTTGAGGCCATCTCTAAGCACGTGGAGGAAAAGAAGGTGATCAGGAGCAGTCAACATCGATACATCGAGGGGCAGTCATGTTTAATCAGCCCTGTAGCCTTCTATGATGAGATGACTAGCTGGATGGATGAGGGGAGAGCAGTGTACATTTTCTTCTGACAATTCTACCTGCAGATGGATACTCCTAATCTTTTTTCTAGTAGTTCATACATTGTGGTTTTTAAACTTGGTTTGAATAGAAGAATGCAATGTCGCTTTTTGAGAAGCAGTCAAACAAGACTCCAAATTTCTAGAAAGGAGAAAATGAGACAGCCCAATTTCTGAGTCAACCATCAATATTGTTGTTATGAGATATATTGTCTTTATGGAAAATCAAGAGTGAAATTATATAAAACATATAAATAGGTATTGCAACTTCCATATCAGAGTCAGTAACTACAGAAAATCTGATGTAATGTAAGTCCTGCAGTCTGGAAAATGGGAAGTCAGGTACTACTTCTTTCTGGAAAAAAGCCGGAGGAACCAACATATTCTGTCTATGAGCTTTTTCTGGGTAGGACAGATATCCTGTCTATCCTTTCCTGCTCTGGGCAAGATTGGACACTGTTTCATTTGAATTATATCAAAAGAACTAATTAGAACTACTAACATAAAATTAAAGCTTCATATTTTTAATTAATGATTCTGCAGTAGAATGTCTGAAAGTGGCTACTTAATGAAATACAGAAGCTATTGTAGGTGCTTGTGTTTTATTCTGTACCAAGCAGGGCAGGACTGCTTGATTAATATTGTAAGAGAGAAAGTCATCTTCATGGAACTTCACCAGCAAATCTTCAGAAATATGTGGGAAGAAGTGGGAAATTGTTCTACATCTGGCAGAAACAAGCAGATTACGTAAGAAATCCAATGTCAGCATTAATGTTGCACTGAAAAAAAAAAAAGAAAAAAAAAAAAGGACCTAAAGACATTTATTCGAAGAGGATTTATAGTGAACTGATTCAAGAAATTAATCTGGACTAAAAAAATGAAAAACGGTATTTTGAATTAGGATCAGTTCTGTGATTTTTGACCTATCTCACTGTGCTGTTGAAGAGCCGAAAGTGTACAGTGAAGTAAGAATTAGTGTCTTCAGGGCAGCTTAAGAAATTTCAAGAAACTTAATAAGTGGGCAACTAGGACATAACTCCATCACAACAAATTCATGAAACAAAATACTGGAAGTAGAAATTGGTAAAATAATCTATTGGCAGAAAGGGTATGAGACAAACAAACTGTATACAATGAAAAGCCATTATCATTGCTGGTATACATATGTAAGTTTTTAATTATTTGAACAATGCTTATCATAGTAAAAAGGATAATTCAGTACAATTCAACATCTCATTAAATGAGGAAAAAATACAGTTAAGGGAAGTACCAATCAGCATCTAGGTGCAACGCAGAGCCACATGGCACCAGCATCGTATCTCAGGAAGGCCCTTGGGGAATGTAATAAAACTAAATAAATTTCTTACTAGGTAAGCCAACTCCTAGACAAATTTTTAAAAGTATTTCAAATTAATTTGAGTTCAATTCCTGTTATGATAAATGTCATGATCCAAAACAGAAGTGCTATTTGGAACAGGTTACCCAGGGAGGTGGTGGAGTCACTGTCCCTGGGGATGTTTAAGGAAAGGTTAGATGTGGTACTTAGTGACATTGTTTAGTGGGTAATATTGGTGGTGGGGGAATGGCTGGACCTCTAGGATCATCTAGTCCAACCTTTAACCTAGTACTAAAGTCTACCACAATACCATGCTAGTAAGATGTAAATCCACAAGTTTCTAGAAAACCCTTAGGGATGGTGACTCAACTACTTCCCTGGGCAGCCTATTCCAAAACTGCACAACTCTTTGAGTAAGTAAATTTCTACTAATATACAACCTAACCCTCCCCTGGTGCAACTGAGGCAATTTCCCCTCATCTTATCACTTGATGCTTGGGAGAAGAGCCTGAAGCCCACCTCACTATGGCCTCCTTTAAGATAATTGTAAAGCTTGATAAGGTCTTCCCTGAGCCTCCTTTTTTCTAGGCTAAACAACTCCAGCTCCCTCAGCTGCTCCTCATAAGACCTGTTTTCTAGACCCCTCACTGGCTTTGTTGCCCTTCTCTGGACACTCTCTAGCACTTTAATGGCCTTGTAGTGAGGGGCCCCAAACTGAACACAGTACTCGAGGTGTAGCCTCATCAGAGCTGACTACAGGGGGACAATCACTTCCCTCGTCCTGCTGGCCACACTATTTCTGATACAAGCCAGGATGCTGTTGGCCTTCATGGACACCTGAGCACACTGCTGGCTCATATTCAGCCGGCTATTGACCAACAACCCCAGATCCCTTTCTGCTGGGCAGCCTTCCAGCCACTCTTCCCCCACCCTGTAGTGTTGCATGGGGTTCTTGTGCCCCAAGTGCAGGACCCAGCACTTGGCCTTGTTGAACCTCACACAGTTGGTCTTGGCCCATAAGTCCACCCTATACAGATTCCCCTGCAGACCCCTCCTACCCTCAAGCAGATCAAAACTCCTGCCCAACTTGGTGTCATCTGCAAACTTACTTGATCCTTTCATCCAGGTCATTGACAAAGATGTTGAAGAGAAATGGCTCCAGTACTGAGCCTTGTGGGACACCACTACTGACTGTCCTTGAACTGGATCTAACTCCATTCACTCCCAACTCTTCGGGTCCAGCCACCTAGCCAGTTTTTAACCCAATATTCTGTACACAACTTCAGGCCTTGAGCAGCCAGCTTCTTCAGAAGTATGCTGTGGGAAACAGTGTCAAGAGCCTTACTGAAGTCTACGTAGATCACACCCACAACCTTTCCCTTGTCCACTGAGCATGTCACCTTTTCATAGAAGGAGATCAGGTTCATCGAACAGGACCTTCCTTTGATAAACCCGTGCTGACTGGGCCTGATTACCTGGTTGTCCTGTAACTGCTGCGTGATAACACTGGAGATAATCTGCTCCATGATCTTCCCCAGAACCAAGGTCAGATTGACAGGCCTGTAGTTCCCCCAGCGGGCGGAATGGCGTTAGTTGGGTGTTACATTTGCTAGTCAACTGGGACCTCCCCTGATAGCCAGGACTGCTGATAAATGATGGAAAGCAGATTGGTGAGCACTTCTGTCAGCTCCCTCAGTATCCTTAGGTGGATTCTATCTGGCCCCATAGAGTTGCATACATCTAAGTGGAGTAGCAGGTCACTAATCATTTCCTCATGGATTATCAGGGCTTCATTCTGCTCCCTGTCCCTATCTACAAGATCAGGGGGCTGGGTACCTGGAGAACAACTGGTCTTGCTGCTAAAGACTGAGCCAAAGAAGGCATTAAGTACCTCAGCCTTTTCCTCATCTCTTGTCAGTATGTTTCCCTCCACACCCAAAAAAAAAAAAAAAAAAAAAAAAGAAAAGGATTGAGATTGAGATTCTCCTTAGTCCTCCTTTTCTTGTATATGTATTTATAAAAACGTTTTTATTGTCTTTAACAGCAGTAGCCAGATCAAGCTTTGTCCCTGCACAGCTTCACGACATCTTTGTGGTCCTCCTGAGTGGCCTGAGTGGTCTTCCAAAGGTCATAAACCCTCTTTTTCTTCCTAAGCTCCAGCCACAGCTCTCTGTTCAGCCAGGCCAGTCTTATTCAACACTGGCTCATCTTTGGGCACATGGGGACGGTCTGCTCCTGTGCCTTTAGGATTTCTTTCTTGAAGAGTGTCCAGCCTTTCTGGACTCCTTTGCCCTTCAGGAGTGCCTCCCAATGGACTCCGCAGCAACTCTTTGCTGGGCATTAGGCAACTGGCAATTGTGACCTGGAGGGCAAATAATTACCTTTGAATTTCAAGTCAGGGAAAAAGCTAGAAGTTTCTCAACAGTTTGTCAACAAGTTGTTCTGAGCCACATTTCCAGCAGGAGCTCCTGATTGATGGCCACCATTTTGGTCTGGCAATTCAGAAGTGCTGCTTGACACCAAGTTAATGCAAGTGGGGCACAGACATTCTGAGTGCATAGGATGCATCCAGGAAAGAGGATGGATTCAATCTTTCTTTTAGTTTCGCGGTTTTGGGGAATCAGGAATACAGGATACAACTAAGGAAAAATAAGTATTTGAGCAGAACCAAAGAGCAACATTACAACCCAAGCAAAACTTCAGAGCAACCAAATGCAAAAGAAGGGCCATCACACTCTGAGTTATAGTCAGAAGAAACAAGACACATATTTTGCTCAAAATGTGTCTGAATATAAGAAAATATTTAACACATTGTGTTAACTTTTGTCCTTTGATGAGTCAAATTTGTGGCATTTTTGCCACACTGATGAGTCATTGTTTCACCGTAAAGTCTAAATGTGAAAACATAGCTGTGTGATACATTTTCTTTTCTCCTAGAACATGAGTCAGTCAGAGGGGAGATAGACCACACAGTTACATTGGTGGTGAAAAATGAAACAAGCACAACGAGCAAACATATCCATGCCTCTCTGAAATGAAAATGTCAGCAAATGTCATCAATGTGCATGAACCTTCCTGCAGGAACCCCCAAGACCTGGAGGTAGAGCAGGAGCATTTGCCACAACACAGCACTCACAATTTGACTTGTGATCTCTTGCCTCAGAACACTTAAGGTTTCCCTGTTAAATGACAAGGTTATTTTTTCTTCACTGAACAAATCTTCTCCATTATTGAATGTGTTTTCTTAGAACATTAAGAAGCAAAGATTTTATGATTTTTCCTCTCTTGAATGAACTGGTGCAACAAATTCTGCCCAACATTAACCCCCCAAATCTGAGAACACTAATCTAAGAGTCAATAACAAATGTAATTATCCATGTTGTATAAGTTGTGAGGCTTAAAAGACTAAATAAGTGAACAAGCTGGGGCCAGCTGTATTAGTCTGGAACAGATGAAGAAAGTTTTTTCTAATTAAATTTGTCAGAAAGAAAATAAAACATAAGCATGTTAGCATTTGCATAAATATTCCTGTAATGGAAAACAACTTAGTTGATATAAAATTGACAGTCACTAGGCAAATGCTAAGAACTTAAGGCATTGTTCATGTGATAAAAGCACCATAAAAAAAGAAAGAAAGAAAAAAGTATTAATAACTGATGACTGTTAGAAAAACAAAACCAGAAACAAACAAAACCAGAAACAAAAGAACAACACCACAAAGAAAAATCTAAAAGTAGGTAATCATAAGTAATGAAACAAGTTTTGGAGATTTTTCTAGATGATGTTTTGACTAGATTTATTAGCAATTACTCTAGGCATTACAAGGTTGTGTAGGGCACTGGACACTGTCTAACCGTGGCTGTGTATTATTTTTCCATGGAGTAGTTTCCATGAATAAGCAGAAGCTCATGCAGGATTTCTGGTTTACAGGAAAAGGTTCTTTGCAGTTTTCTATATGCATCATATTTGCACACTAAGTTTTGAATGTCCTAACTCATATTTGGCTAGTATATGATAACCTTAATGTTCAGAAACTTGTCTCTTTTCCATAACAGGGACTCTTAAGGGAATACTTTTTCTCAATAATCCTGCTAATCTGATTTGCTGATACTAGGCAAACTTGCATGCTTGCATATTAAGTATCTTGGATACAATTTTCACTGACAGTCTTATCCTTTCAGAATGATGAATGTTCCCAAGATTAATTATTTTTGATACTTTTTAGATATTGTCAGGGAGACAGACTCTTCTCAGTGACATCCACTGACAGGACAAGAAGCAACGGACACAAATGAAAACAAAAAAATGTTCTAACTGAACACACAAAACCCATTTTTTTTCATTCTGAGTGTGGACTAACACTGTCATAGGTTGCACAGAGAGCTTGTGGAGCTTCCATTCACAGAGATATTCAAAACCCAACTAGACATGGCCATGGGTCTAGGTGACCCTTCTTGAGCAGGGTGCTTGGACTGTGTGATCTTGGGAAGTCTCTTGCAGATTAAGTTATTTTGTAAACCTGTGAGATTTTATCTGATACCTTGCTATCATGCTGTAACATGAATGAATTTATATTTACCTGCATATCCTTAGCATTACAGTAAGAGCAAGCTGCTTCTGGAGATGTATTTTGACACAATGCTGGAAAAGCCATGCCTGCATGGATTATTTTGGTTGTAATTTCCTTTGAGTTATTTTCCTCCACATCTGTGATGTTTAGAAGAAATATTTTCAGATAATTTAAGTCCAAGATAATTTAAATTCAGATAATTTAAATTTCTTAGTCATCAATAGTTCTGTGTTGCTCTTCCCTCCTATGGGCTAGCTATGCTGTGATATCAGTAAGGAAGTGGCCATGTACTGTACTGATATCAGTTGCAATTTCAGTGTTTTCATCCAGTTTCAGGCCTAGTCCTGTCCTTCTAGCATGGAGCAGAAGGTTCTGGTTATCTTCTCTCAGAGGTTCTGCTTTTGGAGCAACTGAAGCACTGGTTTCAGTTGGGCATATTTACCTCTTGAGAACAAGAGGCAAATGTATCCCTTCTTTTTAGTTAAAGTCTCATAAGATTTTGTTACTATTTATTTACCAACTTCCAGAGATTGTGTATTTATTCTTTTCACTGAAGGGCATACCCTGTTGCTGCTTAGTGTTGTGAAAATGGATATGTTTCCTCCTCTGCTCTTAAAATTTTTATTTTCTGTGTTCATCACCCTGCAGGTACTGACTCATTGCCGAACATCTTTTGATACATGAGAGTTCACAAGAGAGTGCATACTTTGGTCTTTATGCCCTCTCTCACTAGAGCTGAGCACAGGGAAAGGATCATCTCCCTCGACCTGCTGGCAGTACTTTGCCTAATGCCACCAAGAACACCATCAGCCTTCTCAGCAGTAAGGGTACATTGCTGGCTGATGTTCAGCTTGGTGTTTACCAGGGTCCCTGGTGCCTTTTCTGCAGAGCTGCTTTCCAGCTGGGTGGATGTTTCAAATGTTTCTGCTAATGTTATGAAAATCATCGCATTACACAGTTCCTTGACTTCTGCTGATACCTTCTTTTCCTGTCTCCATGTTTTCTAAATGTTATGTTTTTTTGCTTGTTTATTTTTATAAGAATTAATAAATGGATAGTGTTATTTTGCATTCATTCAATTTACCGTTTAGTCTACCCTAAGAAATATTTTTTCTGTTGCGTGGGAGTATAATGCAAGCTTTCTGGAGTAAGTCTGGCTGAATGCTGGCAAAGGTGGTCCATATACCATAACGTCCAATATACCAATATACCAAAACCTCCAGCCATGCACATTTTCAAAACTCACTTGGGCATAACCCTGAGCAACCTGGTCTAACTTACAAGCTGGTTGGACTACATAGCCTCCAGAGGTCTGTTTTAGCTTAATCCTTCTCTGAGTCTGTTCTCTGTAGTCATGAGCACTGTGAAAATACAAGTCTTGCAATTCCACTATCTAGTTCTTTAATTAAAACATAAAAAAATAAAAACACAGCAAATATTGTGGAAATAGAAAAAAAATCCAGGTGTTATCTGTAGTGTTTGTTCTTTGTAAATAGAGACTACAACTATGGGTGTAATCTTATTTTATCAGCTAAAACCAAGACAATAAATACCTTTCTTAAATACTTGTATTTTCCCGTGTTTGTTTTGCCCAGCAAATACCAGAACACGTAACAAAACTGTTAGTTTTGACTCACTTGTCCATTCCAGTAGAAAAGAACCTGTAATATACAAAGTAGTACATGAATCACTCTGTTTAGATTCAGATGTTGCCTGCTCTTCTTCATATCTTTTGCAGAAGTTTCTCAGAAGCTATCCTTGGCTCAATTTTTATGTTTCAATGTCCTTAAGGAGCATGAAGAGTCGTAAAAACTAAGCTTGCCATTAATTTATCTTGCAGTAAGTCACAAACACAAACTGTGTATAAGACATGTAATTATAATGCTTTGGATTAAATTGTAAGGTTTGCAAACTTTAAACAGCATTTTGTGCCAATAATTTCAGCATAAATATTTTAACAAACTTTTGTGTAGAGGTGATCCTGGAAGTCTGGACTGCTTAAAGCCAGAGCTAAAGATAGTAACAGTTCAATTTTTCTTTATTGCTGCTTAGGAGTGGACTGACATTGAAACAAACTCAGATTCAGCACAGACCTAAGACAGAAAATAGGACACAAGAAGAATTTAAAGACATAAAGTCAAGATAGTTAAAAACTGAAAACACGTGTAACTTTACCCTTGAGGTACTACTGCTCTGTGAGACCCTCTTTTACTGACAGACCCTCTGCAAGCATCTGGGGTGGTGCTCCTATGCAGGCTCCCCTTTGCTGTCCCAGTCTTAGCTGCACTTGGCAGCTGTAGGCTGAAATTGTGCTTAACCCTCATCTCAATCCAGAGACAAGATGTTCTCCCAGCCAAATCCCCTGAGAAGATGAGACTGATTGTTGTACATATACTCCGCTTAGCACTCATGGAGTCTCAGACTTAGCACTCATGGAGTCTCAGATCCTCACAGATTGTAGATGGGGACAACAAGTTGTTAAAGCTGAAAGAAAGATGATGGGAAATACTGCGTTTTCATTATTTTCATGTAAGATGTCTAATACTTTTATGTAAGCTGTGTCTGGAAAACAAGTGCACCCCACTTGTTCTCTCCCAAATGAAACCAATGTAAAGTAAAGCCATGGTCCCTCTTCACTATCTTTCAGGAGTTCAACGAATCATTCCTTTGTGCAGATGTATGGCTTTATCAAGAAGGACAGAAAACAACCTCTGTCCAGGGATGCCATCCAGAGGGACTTTGACAGGCTTGTGAGGTGGGCCCTCATGCAAACCTCATGAAGTTCAACAAGGCCAAGTGTGAAGTCCTGTACCTGGGTTGGGGCAATCCCAAACATAAATACAAGCTGAGTGATCAGTGAATTGAGAGCAGCCTGGAGGAGAAGGACTTGGGGGTATTGGTGGATGAAAAAAAACCTGAATATGAACAGGCATATGTGCTTGTAGCCCAGAAAGCTAACCGTATCCTTGTCTGCACCAAAAGCAGTGTGGCCAGCAGACCGAGGGAGGTGATTGTCCCCCTCTGCCCTGCTCTTGTGAGACCCTACCTGGAGCACTGTGTTCAGCTCTGGGGCCCCCAGCACATGAAGGACATGGACAAGTTAGAACAAGTCTAGAAGAGGGCCATGAGGATGATCAGGGGGCTGGAGCACCTCTCCTATCAAGACAGGCTGAGGGAGTTGAGGTTGTTCAGCCTGGAGAAGAGAAGGCTCCAGGGATACCTTGTGGTGGACTTCCAGTGCTTAAAGAGAGCCTACAGAAAAGCAGTTGAAGGACTCTTCCAGGGAGTGTAGTGGTAGGACAAGGGGATATGGTTTTAAACTAAAAGAGGGTAGATCTATTTTAGTTATTATTTATTATTTATTAGTTAAAGAAATTCTTCACTCAGGGTGGTGAGGCACTGGAACAGGTTGCTCAGAGAAGCTGTGGATGACTCATTCCTGGAAGTGTAGAATGCCAGACAGGATGGGGTTTTAGGCAACCTGGTCTAGTGGAAGGTGTCCTCTCCCATGGCAGGGAGGTTGAGCTAGATGATCTTCAAGGTCCCTTCCAACCCAAACCATTCCATGATTCTATGATTCTCAAATGCTCAGGTGAATATTTTCTGGAAAGGGACAGCAGGGCAAGTGGTGCATTTGTTTTGCTCTTAAGAAGTGTCTCCAGTTCAGCTCAAATCTGCATTTAAGGTGGTGAGCATCCACTTGAGGAGAGGGTGTCCTCTGTCTCAGGAGTCTTGGGAATAGGATTATTAACAAGTATGTCGGTTCTCAGCTTTTTCCTAATTGCTAGCTTAGAGCAGGCAGTTGCTGACTTCTTTTTTTGCTGGTGTTTGGTGTCTGGTCCCATCCTGCTGCACCCAGCAGCATGAGGTCCATGGCACAGAGAAAGAAGAAGATAGGAAAGAGTTGTGGCAAAATCTCTTGCCATTTCTGCTCAATTTCATTAAAGAGTAGGAGGGTAACCATGTCTGTGAAGGACACTGCTTTTCCCTTTGACAGTTAAGAGAGATATTTTACTATAACCTCAGGAAGGGCAGACACTCTCTGAGGGATACAGTCATGCTGTTGTTTGGCAATAACGCTAAAGCACACCCAGAGCATTTGCCAAGCTCCCAACTTGAAGTCTGATTTTAGTAGATAAGCAAGATTCATAAGCAAATAGTAAAAGACTTCAAATTGCTTTTTTAAAATCACTCATATCTTAATCTACACCAAGTGGCAGAACTAAAACTAACAAACAATACTTGCATTACTTTGGGAGCTTCTTATAGAAATATTGCAAAGACAACACACAGACATTGCTCCCTGTACATCTGCAAGACATGTATGAATGTTCAACTGAAGCACCCTTGATATGGCAGTTTCCTTCTTTCCCATGGCAAAATTTGTCCATAGGGACAGACCAGAGATGCTCAGAAGGTTGTGAATATATACATATACTCATATATATATATATGTATATATATTAAATATGTATGCACCAATTCTAATCCACGTTTGCCCTTTAATAAAAGCCATCATTGGGCAGTGCCCCTAGAAGTCATAGATCTGTATCTGTTCTGTTACGTGTTTAGTTGTTTAATTTTTAATTGTTGAAAATTAGACACTCATCTGACTGAGACTGGGTGAAATGTCTTTCTCACAGCATAGTTCATAGCAACCCTTATTTCTTTTTCTCCCTCTGAATCTCTCAAAAAAGCAAAAAATGCATAGTGTTTCATCTGTAAAAGGTATCTGTCACTACCACTGTATCTGAGAAGCAAGGACATAACAGATGCAGACTATGTAAACAGTACAAATCAGAATGTAGCTGAAGTCCTGACTGTCTTCATTTCCTTCCTGACCCATGAAACAAATTGTAAATATACAATAGGGACAAGTTTGAAATGAAGAAGAGAAACAAAGGAGTTAATAAAAATATTCTCTATGAATATTTGACATCCATCCTGCATAGATTGATTCTTCTCATCACTAATTTAAAAGGGGAAACACTAATTATTCCATTTAAATTCTCAGGTGGAATTTAAACAAGAAGCTTTTAATTACCTGAGAGAGACTTTGCCAGAACTTAATATTTTGTCAGTGAGAAGCTCCAAGAGTTGATAACTGCAACAAATGTGTATAAGCTCTTACATCAATGCCATGTTATTTTCTATAATTATCCTAACAGTCTCTTGGGCATTATGCAATCTAAAGCTATGTTCCAGTCATTAGGAGTGTAAAAGCAAAGATCAAGCTACTTTCACATCAGATCAACAAATTTCAGGAGAGTATTTTACATATGAGTATAATAAAAGATTTCCAGAGTAAATGCTCCCTGGCAATAAGGAACACCAAAATCTAATAGTTAAGAAAAGTATGTTAGAACAAATTTCATCTGAGTAATAGAGATGACCAGACCAAGTAATACTAGCATACAAACAAAAATAATTTGGAGGACATATTGTAACTCACTTCAAAGCTGATGAGAAGTGGTTTGTCCTATCAGTTAGCAGTAAGTAAAAATGATATAGAACAATGAAAAATAAACAGAGTGTAGAGAAATTCAGACAATGGCTGTTAGGACAAAATAGTCTTACCAGGTAAAACAAAGTGTGCCTTCAATCATACAGTTATTCACACTGCTAACAATATGTATTATGACATGGCAGAGTTCTCTACCCTTGGTGAAGTCAGGAGTGGGGTAAGTAAAACTGCTACCTTGGACTTCTGGAGGGCAGACTTTGAACTGTTCAGGACATTGGTAGGGAGGGTCCCTTGGGAGTCAGTCCTGAAGGGCAAAGGGGTCCAGGAAGGCTGGACGATCCTCAAGGAAGTCTTAAGGGTGCAGGAGCAGGCTGTCCCCACATGCTGTAAGATGAGCTGGTGGGGAAGAAAACCAGCGTGGCTGAACAGGAACTTCTGCTGTGTGTCTTAGAGAAAAAGAGAGTTTACGTTCAGTGGAAGAAGGGGCAGGCAACTCATGGAGAGTACAAGGAAGTTGCCAGAATGTGCAGAGACAAAATCACGAAGGCTGAAGCCCAGTATGAGCTCAAGCTGGCCACTATGGTCAAGGATAGAAAAAATGTTTTTATAAGTATATTAACAGCAGGAGGAGGTCCAAGAAGAATCTCCATCCTTTACTGGATGCAGGGGGGAACAGGACTACAGAGGATAAGAAAAAGACTGAGGTTCTTAATGCCTTCTTTACGTCTGTCTTTACTAGGCAGACCACTTATCCTCAGGGTATTCAGCCTCGCAATGTGGAAGTGTGGGACAAGGAGCAGAAGAACTCCCCCCACAGTTCAGGTGGAAACAGTTAGAGACCTGCTGCTCTACCTGGACTGTCACAAGTCCATGGGGCCAGATGGGATCCACCCAAGGGTGGTGAAGGAATTGGCAGATGTGATTGCTGGGCCACTCTCCATCATCTTGTTCTCCTTTGTCATCCGGAGAGGTCCCAGATGACTGGAGACTTGCTAACATGATGCCCATCTATAAGAAGGGCTGTCAGAAGGACCTGGGGAGCTACAGGCCTGTCACCCTGACCTCAGTGCCAGGAAAGGTGATGGAACAGATCATCTTGAATGCAAGCACGCAATGTATGCGGGACCACCAGGGCATCAGGCCCAGTCAGCATGGGTTCATGAAAGGCAAGTCCTGCCTGACCAACCTCATCTCCTTCTATGACCAGGTGACCTGCCTGGTGGATGAGGGAAAGGCTGTTGACGTAGTCTATCTAGACTTCAGCAAGGCCTTTGACACAGTCTCCCACACTATTCTCCTGGAGAAGCTGGCAGCCCATGTCTTGGACAGGTACACTTTTTGCTGGGTTAAAAACTGGCTGGACAGCTGGGCCCAGAGAATGGTGGTTAACAGAGTGAAATCCAGCCAGTGACTGGTCATTGGTGGTGTTCCCCAGGGGTCGGTGCTGGGGCCCATCCTCTTTAATATTTTAATTGATGATTTGGATGAGGGAATTGAGTGCACCCTCAGTAAGTTTGCAGACGACACCAAGTTGGGGGGAAGTGTCGATCTGCCAGAGGGTAGGAAGGCCTTGCAGAGGGTCCTGGACAGGTTGGGTCGATGGGTAGAGGCCAGTGAGATGAGGCTCAACATGGCTAAGTGCCGGGTCCTGCACTTTGGTCACAACAACCCCATGCAGCACTAGAGGCTTGGGGCAGAGTGGCTCAAAAGCTGTGCAGAGGAAAAGGATCTGAGGGTGCTGATCAATGTTTGGCTTAACATGAGCCGGTAGTGTGCCCAGGTGGCCAAGAAGGCCAACGGCATCTTGGCTTTTACCAGGAATAGTGTAGCCAGCAGGACCAGGGAGGTGATTGTCACCCTGTACCTTGCTCTGGTGAGGCTGCACTTCGAGTACTGTGCTCGGTTTTGGGCCCCTCACTACAAGAAGGACATCGAGGCCCTGGAGCATGTCCAGAGAAGGGCTACAAAGCTGGTAAGGATTTCTAACACAAGTCTTATGAGTAGCGGCCTTGGGAACTGGGAGTGTTTAGTGTGGAGAAGAGGAAGCTCAAGGGAGACCTCATTGCTCTCTACAACTGCCTGAAAGGAAGCTGTGGGGAGCTGCGGGTAGGCCTCTTCTCACAGACAACTAGCAATAAGACAAGAGGCAATGGCCTCAAGTTGTGCCAGGGGAGGTTTAAGTTGGAAATGGGTAGACGTTTCTTCTCAGGAAGAGTAGTCAGGTGTTGGAACGGGTTGCCCAGGGAGATGGTGAGTCACCGTCCCTGGCGATGTTCACAGAAAGGTTGGACCTGGCACTTAGGGACATGGTTTAGTGGGGTGATATTGGTTGCAGGGTGATGGTTGGACCAGGTGATCTTGAAGGTCTTTTCCAATATTAATTTCTATGATTTTATGATTCTATTAAATTAATGCCAATGGCCTCCAGGGTTTGCCATTCAGGTTGAAAATGATACAGATAGCTCACTAGGAAACTAATGCCTGAATTTATATACAGTGTGTATTCAAGTCCTCCCTGTCCTGAATGCACACTGTTGTGCTCAAATCTTTGGTGTCTTTTCGAGAGTTCATCATTTCTTACATTGTGGGTATTGCAGATGCTACAGACCCATGTTGCTTTACCTTTACACCTGCGTTCCTGAATTAGTTTCTCAATTTTTCTCTTTTTCTTTTCCCTTTTCTTTTCCCTTTTCTTTTCCTTCTTTTCTTTTCTTTTCTTTTCTTTTCTTTTCTTTTCTTTTCTTTTCTTTTCTTTTCTTTTCTTTTCTTTTCTTTTCTTTTCTTTTCTTTTCTTTTCTTTTCTTTTCTTTTCTTTTCTTTTCTTTTCTTTTCTTTTCTTTTCTTTTCTCCTCTCTCCTCTCCTCTCCTCTCCTCTCCTCTCCTCTCCTCTCCTCTCCTCTCCTCTCCTCTCCTCTCCTCTCCTCTCCTCTCCTCTCCTCTCCTCTCCTCTCCTCTCCTCTCCTCTCCTCTCCTCTCCTCTCCTCTCCTCTCTTTTCTTCTTTTCTTTTCTTTTCTTTTCTTTTCTTTTCTTTTCTTTTCTTTTCTTTTCTTTTCTTTTCTTTTCTTTTCTTTTCTTTTCTCTTCTCTTCTCTTCTCTTCTCTTCTCTTCTCTTCTCTTCTCTTCTCTTCTCTTCTCTTCTCTTCTCTTCTTTTCTTTTCTTTTCTTTTCTTTTCTTTTCTTTTCTTTTCTTTTCTTTTCTTTTTTCTCTTCTCTTCTCTTCTCTTCTCTTCTCTTCTCTTCTCTTCTCTTCTCTTCTCTTCTCTTCTCTTCTCTTCTCTTCTCTTTTCTCTTCTCTTCTCTTCTCTTCTCTTCTCTTCTCTTCTCTTCTCTTCTCTTCTCTTCTCTTCTCTTCTCTTCTCTTCTCTTCTCTTTTCTTCTCTTTTCTTCTCTTTTTTCCTTTTCCTTTTCCCTTTCCTCTCCTTTCCCTTTCCTCTCCTTTTCCCTTTCCTTTCCTTTTCCCTTTCCTTTCCTTTTCCCTTCCCTTCCCTTTCCTTTCCGTTTCCCTTTCCTTTCCGTTTCCCTTCCCTTTCCGTTTCCCTTCCCTTTCCGTTTCCCTTCCCTTTCCGTTTCCCTTCCCTTTCCGTTTCCCTTCCCTTTCCGTTTCCCTTCCCTTTCCGTTTCCCTTCCCTTCCCTTCCCTTCCCTTCCCTTCCCTTCCCTTCCCTTCCCTTCCCTTCCCTTCCCTTCCCTTCCCTTCCCTTCCCTTCCCTTCCCTTCCCTTCCCTTCCCTTCCCTTCCCTTCCCTTCCCTTCCCTTCCCTTCCCTTCCCTTCCCTTCCCTTCCCTTCCCTTCCCTTCCCTTCCCTTCCCTCCCCTCTCCCCTCCCCTCCCTTCCCCTCCCCCTTCCCCCTTCTCTTCCTCTTCCTCTTCCTCTTTCCTATTTCCTCTTCCTTTTCCTTTTCCTTTTTTGTTTGTTTCTTACACTACAGTGATAAATTCCTTTGGAAGACAATCTTTGTACTCTGTATTTGTACAGAAGCAAAACCAGAAGAGCCCTCTTTTTGATCGGGGTCTTGTGGTACTCTTGTAGTACAAATTAACTTTAACAATAACATAGAAGTTGAATGACCTGAAGCAGACACTGTTTAACACACAGCCGGAAAAAACTCTTTTGAATATTCCAAAATTATCTGGGACTTTTTTCTTGCTTTTACTGGCTTCTTCTTTATGACTTCACAAACTGTTTTTGTAGCACTTGTGAACTGTTTTCCAAGTGTTGAGAATACTTGTTTGGTTGCTGCATTTTTCTTTGCTATTGTAGATAGGGGATTAGGCATTTAGATACCATGAAGCTAAAATTATTGAATATAGGTTAGTATACAGAACTGTAATAAGAACAACTCACAACGAAACACTATGAGACTTTGTAACACTATCATTAGTATTTTAATTAAAATTTAAATGACAATTTAAAAGTTTGAAATATGAACCTACTGTCTAAGGACCTGGATAAAAACAAGAGAAAGGCAGCAGCATGCAAAAAAACCCCTCCCACTCTGATACCATCTGGCCCTATTGCTAATTAACTTGGAAATATAATGAATATGATATTACTTCTTTTAGTCCTTCATCTGCAGTTGTGAGGCAAAATGGTTCCTCTTTGCCAAATTTGCCAAGATAGTGAGAGTTTCCCCCCTTGCAGATGTGGAGACAATAGAAAATACACCTATAGTAGCTAAAGTATGTCTTCCCTTTGCTTTGGTTAATTCTATAACCTGACAAAGAGTTAAAGAGTTGTTCCAGTGAATAGAGGACAGAAATGAATGGGATAAATAGAAAAAGAAAGAATGTAATTTGGATATAGTACTGTTTATTTTAGGTGATAAATATCCTAAGTGCAGAAACTGAGCAGCTTAGTACATTGCTTAAAAATTAATTTTTGAAAGAGTCAGTATATGCAACAGTAACTTTCATTTATCAGAACAAGAAATGCTTAACCATTGCATGAAGAACCACCTCCACTTACTTTCTTTAAACTTGGCTCCTATTGACTTTCTTTGATGACCCCAAGTTCTTGCTCTGAACAAAAGTAGGGATTTTCTTCCTGCACAGTATGATTATACTGTACTCTTAAGTTGCCATTTTCAGGATCAAAGCATCAAAGCCTTCTCCACCACTTCTTTAACAAAAAGCTTTGCGTAAACAAAAAGCTTTATCCTGTCATCTTCCTCTTATAACAGTGTATAATGTATAATAATATACTAACAGCAACTATTCTTGTCAGAATTGCAGCAATTGGTCCTAGATGGTGCTGGGTGCACATTTGTACTATATACATGGATAAAACACTTCTACAATGTCACAAATGACAAGTTGCAAAAGAGGTTGGAGATAGGGACAAAATGCATTACATCAGTGATTAAATATGGAGAATCATTGTACACTGATGGAATAGTTTGAAGAAATAAGAAATTAATGTGAGTGTCAAAATAAGGAGAGAGGAAAACTCTATCAAAGAAGCAGTGTGTGTGTTTTTCATCTCTATCAATGTACACAAGGAGATGAAAAAAATCAAGCAAAATTTCTCATTTTATTGTCAAGATCAGTATCACTCTTGGTGTTACAACCAAAGGACAAAATAATATTTTCCTAATTATAACTGAATCACATCATGGCTGAGGCTGCCAGGCTCTGCTGGAGACCATCTAGTCCAATTTCCATGCTACTACAGCAGGTTGCCCAGGGCTGTATCCAGGTGAGTTTTGAATATCTCCAGGAATGCCACAGTTTCTCCAGGTATTCAGTATTTGATCAATACCCCCACAGTAAAAAAGTTTCCTCTTATGATCTTATGAACTGCTGAGAGTTCTCATTAAAGGAAGACATTCAGCACATGTAACAGTCCATTCTCAGCACTTTGTCTTGAACATGAAAAAAAAAAGTTAGATCAAATTGCTAAGATCATTTATTTACCTTAATTTAAAGAGATACTTGAATTTTTATTTTTTTATTTTTTTTTCAATAGAACGTGGATATTTGGTTCCCTATATCTGACATTTTTCTTGTCACAAGTTTTTTTTTTTTTTTTCTTTTTAAACAGATGATATGGAGCAGTTTTCAGAGTCCTCATAAGGAAGTTTCCTCATAAGGAAGGAGAAAAGTTCTTTGAGTGCTTGCTTCTAAATCTCCTGCATCAAAATGAAAAGCATTTCAAGCTGTACTTTTCATACAATAATATAGTATACTCTTCAAATGTGATTTTTTTTCCATATTCTTCATACTTTATTATTCTATACTCTATATTTCGTAGAGGAGTCAGAGGTATATTAGCCACTGTTTTAGCCCTGATTAACAAACTTTATCCAAGATCTTAAGTCTGGAAAAGGAAATCACATTTTGTCTTAGTTTTCTTTAAATTTGACTTTTTGTGACATCTGTAGTAAAACAAAGCTGACCATATTAAATTCCCTGCAAACCTAAGCTCTACACAGATTGAAATAAAAAAAACCCTGTATACAAGCCAACTGTTAACCATTTTTTTTTTAATTTATTTTACAATTTGTATCATAAATCAATGCAGTGTTTGGGTATCAACAGAAATTATTACTGTTGGAAGAATCTTGTCTTTGAAGTATGAACAGTTACACCTACCATTTCAAGATGCTGAGGTCTTAAAAGGAACTTCTCAGACTATATTTTGTATGTATTTTGTCACTAGAACCTTTTTTTTTTTTTTTAATGTTGGAACCATATTAAAGTGGCCCTATGTGCTTTTTGGACATTGAAGAAATATCTATTTCTGCCCTGGTTTAAAAGTAAATAGAACATCATGAGTAATTAGCCAAGCAGTCATATCCTTAATGCCTCTAGTGCAAAGAAGAGAAAAATTAACCACATACATTGAAGGGACTTTGAAATCACAGTTGCAGACTGATTTCCCAAGGAAAAGAAAACAGGCTGTGGAAAACATTTGATTGCTGTGAAAATTGTGTGACTGCTTGCTGGTATGTGCAACACGTCTTTCCTCCCAGGTGTTTGACATCAGATATTCTCCATGTTGTCTGTCCTCAGAGCATTGGTTAATTTCATGGCACCTGCTCCACAATCCCCCCAACTGATTAATTACATTAAAAGTCAGCAAAGCAACAAAAGACCTTGCACAACTTTCCAATACAATGTAAACATGAACTGTAACAGCATGTGACTCAGAGGCTGATGAGTCAGGCCCATCAGGATCTTAGATGGTTTGGCTGATGGTTTGGCCTCTGGAAAGTGTTTAACTCTCAAAAATTTTGATCAAATTAAGGTAATTTAGTTTAAACATGCACATTGTATTTAATAAAAATCAAGTTAAAATGAGATCAGCAAAGTATATTACTTAATTCTGAAATGTATAGGCTAGGTGATATGCCTTAATAAAAGCCCTCCCACCTAGCTACCCTGCTGGTTGCACAGGGAGCCAGCACCAGAGGGACACACTAAACTCTGAGCCCTGCTGCCCTGTTAGTTGCCTGCTGGTCTGCTGAACTAACCCCTTGCCTGCAAAGCCCATTTTTTTCTCATAATCCTTCCTGTCTACAACTGCACATTTCTTTGCAAATGGTCTATAGACACAGGTTAAGTAAACACTTCTCTCTAAGAAACAGTTACAAAGGAGTGCAAACTGCTGTCTGGGGAAGAAATACTCAAGCTGTAAGGAGTTTAAATGGCTGCATATCAACATTGGGTTAAGCATTCTGAAGGGAACCTTTCTCCCCCATTTCATTTAATTCAAGCATTTAATTCAAGCAGCTTACCTCAGATGCAAACCAGATCTGAGGCACGTGAGTAATGATTTGCTGTTGAGAAAACCAACCTTTAGCTGCTAACCGAGTCAGAGGCACACGAGCTTCACAGGCACTCTACATTTTGCTACAAATTCATCTAAAATTCAGTTTCTGTGTTTTCCTGGGAACACTTTGATCTCAGCAAAGATCACCATAAAAACACCTCACTCCCCTCCACAGAGAAAGCGATCCTCCAGCTGTCTCCACAGAGGACTTGGTCCAATAGTTGCTGCCAGAGCCAGCTGATAAAATCAACCTTCCTGCAACATGTAGCAGCAAATATATTCCATAAAACAGAGCACAGAGCACTCCTTTCTGCAGGACCCACAGGGCTAACACCTTCAGTTCCCATCAGTTGCAGCTTAGACTCACCTTCCTTATCTTCTCAGCAGGGGGCTGCAGCAGGTCATCAAATCCGATGAGCCCTTTGCTAACATGCCTGCTGTAGTAATTTCTCCCAGCATTCAACGAAAGCAGGAGCTTTCCTTCCTTCTCTTGCTTTGGGAGGCTCTGGGAGCATGAAAGTTGCACACAGGTTGTCTAGCTTAACAAAATGCACTGCATCTGAGCTGGCCTGGCAGTGCAGGGTGTAACAGGCAACTACTAGAAAACAAAAAATTGATTATCACCATCAAAAGAGCTAATATCTCTCAGCTACTGAAGCAAAAAGGAGGAGGAAAGGAAGAATAAAATAAAATATTTAACACACCACTAGAGGACAAGGAATGTCTTGACACACAAGGGGGAGCTCCCTGGCCTGTGGATCTTATGGTTTATGATTTTTGCAGCACTTCGTTCTGCCCTCCTGGGACAAATCAAGCATATGAATTACCTGGAAGTCATGTGGCTTCTGCGCTGCCAAAGGCTCACTCTTCAGAAGGATCAACCTGAGGACAAATGCTCCAACAGTATCTTGCTCCATGATCCGTTGTCCATGGGATGCAGAGTCTGCCTGGAAGAAAACAGTGACAGCACAAACAAGGAGAAGAAATCCCTGTTGGATGTAAGGACATATGGGTTGGGAACAACCTGTCCTTTGAAGACACAGGTGTGGAGACTCACTTGCAAAGCCAGTGCTTCCAGTCTCTCACACTTCAAGGCATCTGTAGTTAAAATCTTCTCCAGCTTGAGTTCTAGCAAAACTGAGCTTGGAGGTATCAGAGTGCTCACTTGCTTTAAGAGGAAAATGCTGATAGATCTACCTGTCAAATCCAGCCAAGGGACTTCTTATCACAGCAACACGAATAATGACTATCAGCTGCATAATAAACATTTTCTAATCTTCCTCTTTTCCTAATCTAAGCCAAATGTTATTCTCCTTATCAAGGGGATAAATAATGTCTATTCTTCTGGAACATGACTGTTAGTAGAGTTTACTTTATGAAATTATTACAGGAAAAAAAGATTTTAAACATTTCCTTCATGAAATCTATTACAAATATAACTGCAAGAGCACTGTATAACGTGTTTCTTCTAAAGGGTATCTCAGAATTGTAATGTGGTGGAATAAACAGGAAAACAAGTTCTGTAGGACAACCACACACTTAATTTTTGCAAGCCAAAAGCACTTTGGAAGCCTGTTTTAAAACATGGGTCTTGTAGCAGCATAAAAAATATTCACCATTTCTTATGCATTAATATGTCTGATTTCTCTTTTTCTCTACAGACTTTGCTCAGATTTCTGAATAAATTGTCCTTCCTCTTTACTGCTCCCACCCAAATATATTTCGCCTGTCCAATTTATCTTTTGTAAAAAATCATTACTTCTATGTATTGACTCTAAGAAAGGTTTTATAAGGTAGCTTTTACAATGTATTGGGAGGAAAAGGACAATTATCCACCCCCTAAAAGGATTATTAATTTCTTCGTCTACATTTATCTCTCCCATTGTCCTGAGGCTACATACTGAGAATTTATTTTCAAGGTATTGCTCACAAGTAAGGTTGTGCTTACTAAAGACCTCCCTGCCTATTATATGATCTAGGTATTTCATTACATTTCCAGCCAACCCAGAGAACGTTTCTACGAGTTCTTACAAAAACTCCAGCTTCCTTCTGCTCCTTGACATTCCTGGGGTTCATTGCTTGAGGTTTTGTGGCTTAGAGAGGTAAAGGCTGCTTAACTTAAGACACTTCCTTAATTGACTGTGGGTGATGGTTGCCAAGTTGCTTGCCAAAGGTGAACAGATTCATGGACATCAAGACACGTTGCCTCTTATTTGAGGATTACATCATAGAAAATTAAAACCCTAATTTCAAAGTTTCAAGAGAAATTGTGCTATCCTCTTGGGCTCCCAAAGAACTAGGAAAAAACAGGAGAAATAAAAATCTTCCGATGTTTGTTCCACTGCAGAAGAATATAGGGCTGACTGGTAGCTTCTGCCAGACTCTCTCCTTCCTAAGCCCACTTGCTCAAGGGAGCCTGACAGCACTTACACACTGTGTCTGTCAGTTGGTCACCCGAATAACACCTCCCTGGGAGCGACCCGAGCACTCATTTTTCATACAATCACAGAATCATACAATGTTTTAACAGGAACATATTTCTGTTAAATATAACAGGATCAGGGACAAAACTTGCTTTGTGTTTGACATTGCCAGTGTAATTAAAGGCAACTGCAAAGAGAGAGATGAATTTGTAAGACTTTTTCTCACAGGAATAAGTAAAAAAAGTAGATGATCTAGATCACTAGTGACTGAATGAGAAGATAAGCTCAAAGCTAAGTAATAATAATACTGCTATATCACATTCGCTATGGGGAGCACCCTAATTTTAATCCTAGGAACAGCTCGCAACAAAACAGTTTCTTGCCATGCCTGACTGAAGCAGGGTGTTGACAAGCTATGCCTTTGTGTTGTTTTGTTAAAATTTTGGAGCTACTCCCTATCCATTCATCATCCAGCCTGTATTTGTGCTTGGAAAAGATGAAGAAGCAGCAAAGCTGCAGTCTGTAGGACTGGAAGGGACCCTGCTGTCTGAGATCCCATATCAAGCAGTTACTTCACATGCTCACTGCACTGTACAAATAGTCACACAATAATAGTTCTGGTTGAAAACATATCTTTTGCTTTTTCAGCCCAAAATACTCTATCTTTAGGCAAAGGAAAAAAACAAAAATCAAACAAACCAAATAACAAAAACAAAAACAAAAAAAAAGAGAGAAGAGAAACTGAAATTCGCCTTGATCTTCAAATACTCTATATGCACATAGTCTTAAAACAAAAGATACTAAAATACAATAAGCAGGATGAAATATTCCTTCCTTATATCTAAGCTAATACTACTCTATTGCAGTTTAAAACCACTACCCTTTCTCCTATCAGTATGCTCTCTGGTACAGAGTTCCTCCCTGTGTATCCTGTTGGTCCCCTTTAATCACTGGAAGGTTGTTATAGGGTCTCACCAGAGCCTTTTTCCCTGTCAAACAGTGAGTATAGATGTGTGCATATTTGTGTGTTAACATAGACATGTTATTTCTTATTAACAATGAGTTATTAACCTTTTTCAAATATAACGCCTTACCAGTCCTGTGATAAGAGCATTGAGCAACAATTACCATTTTCCACGTGGGAAAACTTACAGCCAGAAAAAATGTAGAAAACACAAGATACCTGGAAGCATAACATGTGGAATCTACAGAAGTCATTTGCTTTCAGAGCTGAAATAGGTCGAGTCACACTCCATGAGTCACTTTCTGTCACCTCTGCTGACTCTTTGTCATTATGACCTTTAAGAGATGTTTAAAATCCAGCAGAATCTGTATTTCTGAATTTTTCAGATTAAAATGTATTACTATCATATGCTTCTTTACTTGCCTATTGGTTTTGTGAAATGTAATTACTTGGTAATTCAATATCAGTACAAATACTGTCATGTACTGACTCACTTCTAATCATCACCAGCATTTAAAAAATGCAGTGTGTCATTCCTGGTTTAGTACTAGGTCATGGCAGCTACTGTTATCACTACTAAGACTGGCTTGGTCTGGACTTGTTTCTCTTTTTCAATTTGCAATAAAAACCTTTAATTACACAACATGGCTTTTTCTCTCAGCTTTGCATCCAAGCTTTGTTCAGAGACTTCAAAAGTGAAAGTCTTTCAGCAGATATTTATACATACTGGCTCTAACTTTAAACTAGGATTCTCAGTTTTTTTACCATAGCCACTTTGCTTATATTTCCAAATTTGCCTTGTTATCTTATTATTTATAAAAAGGGCAATGAACCATTGAACGGGTAAAAGGATTTTACGATCTCTTAAAGAGAACCGGATAATGAGGCGATTTCCTCAGAACAGACCTATGACACATTTATATTTATTGTCAGTGAATCATGTTGTAGAACAAAAATAATTGTCCACAGAACTGGGTAGGAGTGCTTCAGTAAACATCTGAATAAGAAAAAAAAGGTCAATATGCTGGGTTATGACAACATGGCTGGGAGATGATTTTTGTGGGAGTGGTTCAGACAGAGAGCTTGCCGGAATAGCAGCTGGACATCTAAACACATATATTGTGCACACATAAGCACTGGTGACACTGTAAGCCACCATTTAATACCAAGCAGATTTCAGCAGATAAGAAAAAGGCACTGTTTCACATGAGCAGTTCAGGAGATAAGGGTTTTGTTCTTTTTCACAATAGTCTATGATGAAAACTAAGTGAAAAGTCAATCAAACAATCACAACATGCTCAACTCACATGAGAGAAATGAATGAGAAATGAGAGAAAGGAAACACACACTTGCCAGGGAGAAACTTACTCACCCTCACAGCGTGGTATCTCTGATCTCTGTCCTGATTCTGAAGGGAAACCTAAACATATTCAGATAAGGAGCATGAAAGCTGAAATTTGTCACTCTACCAAGATATTAAAAATCAGTCTGAGATGCTTTTTATTTTCCGCATTTTTTTCTTTCTTTTTTTTTTTTTTCTTTTTTTCTGGTGTAAACATCCAACATGCAGGTGTCCATTTAACCTAATCCTTGTTTTAGTCCCATGCACTGGATTCCACCCACAGATTTGTGCTCGTGTTGTGTAATTCCAAGTCCTGATGTATTTATTCAGTGTGGCTGGCTGCCAGTCCCCTAAGAATTACAGCTTGATCATGTTGTGAAGTTTCACTCATCCGGTCTACAGTGCTGACTTTATTTTGTGGCTGGTTGTGAAAGGTCTCACAAGAATTACCATAACTCTGTGAATACTTTGCTAGCTTCATCAAAGTGATGCATCCCTATCACCTGCCAGAGCAGATTCCTGCATTTTCTGCAACAGCCACAAAGTGCTGAGTGCCAGTCGTGCACCTTGCTGGGTCCATATCCTCTGTGCCACCAATTGTAGTGGCTCCCAGAAGGTTACAGGATGAATGCTTGAGTATGATGCTGGTCTCTGCAAAGCTGTGAAATGACTTTGTAACATGTTTTTGTCCAGAGCCCAGAAGAGTAGAGTGAGCTCAAACAGGTAGATGCTTGTGGTTCCTCATATCCCTGTTTGGCACAGCATGGGCAGGGAAAGCCTCAGTCTCACAGATTTCGAAATGTTTACTGCTCTGGGCAAGCTTAGATGACAAAATGCTGATGTTTCAACAAAGTAACCCTTTTCCTATACTAAAATTCCTGCCTGCCAAATGGTGAAATCTGAAATTTTGTCCTTTGTCCTTTCTCTCGAAGAGCGTCAAAATACAAAATATTAAACCCTAGCACCTGTAAAACATATATATATATATTTATTAATCAGTTACTGATATATATATATATATATATGTATGTTTATATATGTGTACTTCTGGGGTAGGTAGGTTTTCCATTATAAAAACTTCCAAGATTATATGGTAATAGAACCAGGCAGAATTCCAAAATTGTTTTTTAGTGAAAAAGAGACACTTTCATCTAAAGAAATATACTCATTGCACATTTTTATCAGTTTTTCACTAATTATTTAAAAATGGTCCCAGAAGTAGCTTTGCTAACACATTAGGAAAGCAGACACCACCTTTAACAATCAGATCGCTCACACAAAATAAAAAAGATTTCTGTCTTAAAGTTCTGTTTCCATCTGGTAACACCTTCTACATGTAAACTTACATACAACTCCTGAATCTTGCATGGGATATAAAATAAGATTCAAATGGTCAGAACTTGATATTTACACAGAAGATTCTTTTATAGCAGTTTTGAGTGGCTAGTTTAATTCATACAGAATTAGCATCAGCATTTTTTCACAATTAACATTTTAAGTAATCACCAGGATGAAAGTGTAATTCCAGTTTGCTTCAAATTCTGAACAATTTTACATATTGCTTGAAGAAATCTTTTCTCAAAGACGTCAGATATTGAAAACTGCACTCTATTAGTACTCATTCTGTTGTTCTGTTTCAGTTTGTGTTTTTGTTTCATTTAGAAAATTTCTGATTTCTGCTTTGCCCTTGGAGAATTCCAACAGACACTTTGGAAGGTTACTTCAGGTATTTCTTATTTTTGAACAGAACTCTACTGTGCAGCGTTTTTTAGAACGACTCCCTTTGTCAGATCATTCTGTCAGAAGCATTAACCAAATGAAATCTATTTTTTTTATTATTAATAAAAATATTCTCCATAGTTCTCACTATCTCCATCTCAGGTGTTCGACTTTTTATTTATTTATTTAATTTTGGTTTTTTAATTCAGATTTTTAACCCTAAAGTGTCTTAATTTTAATAAACGAGTTTTTAAAGACCTGCAACATTTTTTTTTAATTAAGATTTTTCAGAAGGACTATTATGCACTTAAAAAAGACACATGGGAGTACATTTTATACGATAAACGATTTCTGATAACTGCATAATTTGGGATTATTTTAGTGACCTTTTTTTCCTTTCAGTTCTTCCAAAACACACAAAGCAATGTGATCAAATAGTAACGTGAGCAAAACAGTAATGGTGAAATGTTAGCGTACAATAAAAAGGACTTCTGAAGCTCTGGCTCAGTACCCAGGATGTTTTAATTCAAAATAATTACAAAAGTGCTCCCTTAATAACCACATAGTTATGTTATAAATGCCAAAAAAAGACAAAACAAAACTTCATATTTTCTGTGTGGGACAGCATGAGGCTGAGAAGTGCTTGCTGTCAGCTTCTCAAAAATAGTTCCTAAGATTGTTCATAAACAAATGCTAAAGATAAAAATTAACAGATTGCAAGGCTCTCAGCTAAAAGATAAATTTATTTATTATCACCAATGCTTTGGTTATTGTGTATAAATTTATATTACGATTTTTTATTGATAACATGTGCCACTTGGAACTAGACTTAAAATTGCTCCAAATTCTTAAGAAAAAAAATCTAGGAGTCAACAAGAGGGGGAAAAAAAACAAAACTTTTCCAATGCCTAGGAAACTAGCCCCCATGAGGACTGACTAAAGGAGTCCAGAACAACATGCATGAGAACTGCCTTTGGTGAAAGGCAGCAGAAACACCCCACTTCTAGCTGCATGTACAGCTACAACAGCACAGTCTCTTTTTTGTCCTGTGAAGCTGAAGCTATACCAGAACTTCTGTAGGAAAATAATCATGTCCTATAATCACTACAGTGTGGAGGTTGTACTGCTTTAACTGTATCAGGACAGTTGAAATGAAACAGCTTTTTAAAGAAGTGTTTGGACTGTCCTCTTAGTCACATGGTCTGAATTTTTGGGTAGACCTGTGTGGAGCCAGGAGTTGGACTTGATGATCCTTATGAGTCCCTTCCAACTTGGGATATTCTGTGATTCTATGATTCCATGATTCAATGACCAGAATCACCTCATTGTATTACACACTACAGAGCCCATAGAGGAGCACCCGTGATTCATTTCCCACACTCAGCCATGCACTTGATGTGTGCAGCTGACTGGCCTCTGCATTTAGATGTCTGAATGTCCCTCAGCATCTAAGCCACTTCTCTTGCCTGTCAGTCTTACGCCACGCCTGACCACAGGTTATAACCTTGCCTGGTAAAGGCTTGCTCATGCAGCCTGGCATCATTGCAATTGGTGTGCACATTGAACATTGCCTCCAGGATCCTTCAGGAAGACTACTGCTGCCTTAAGAGAATAAACTGTGGCATCAACACCTCCACCACAGCTGATACCTCTAGGGTACCAAGGCTCCACGTGGATTCCCACTCTTCAAATATCACCATATTTGTATTTTACCAGCATAAAAATATGCCATGAATGCAAGGTGACTTCCATGACTGTCTTTGTTATGCAAGCAACTGTTCCAGAATAACAAGGTCTGCCTGCAGAGCACTGCCAAGGCAGTAGAAAAAGACGGAACTGCCTCTTTTGCTCTCAGGGCACAAACACTCACCAGACTTTAATAAAACGTATTGGTTCTCTCTCTCTCTCTCTCTCTCTCTCTCTCTCTCTCTCTCATTCTCTCTTTTTTTTTTTTTTAGCTCCTTCTTCTCTTTTGTCTACAGCTCCTCACTTCCTTCCAAGGACCCCAAAAAACAACTAGGACTTTTTACAGTAGACGTGGAATCCAGCATCTTGCCTTCATTGATCTGGCAATCTGGGCAGGCTGCAGCATGCAAAAACTATTGCAATATGCCACCACCACCAGCCTTCAGGAGTGACAAGGGGCAGTCACTGAATAGGAGGTGATAAAGACAGAGAAGATGGAAAAAACACATCCTCTGGGACTGGGGAGAAGAGGTGCTAAGAGCAAATGACATCATCCACCACATCCATCGGCTCTTCAGAGAAGGATAGAACATCTGTGTGTAATGCATGAAAGAATAGAATAGAATAGAATAGAATAGAATAGAATAGAATAGAATAGAATAGAATAGAATAGAATAGAATAGAATAGAATAGAATAGAACAAGAGCCGAGCTTTTCGCTGCCTGCAGCATGCAGATAGAGCAATGCATGGGAATTAGATGTGTACACAAACATCTTCCTGACATGCAGTGTATTGAGGTGCACTAGCACACTAGCAACTCACTTGCCCTGGGAGACTGACCCACCACCACCTGGTTGGCGTGCCCTCCACAAGCTGAGGGCCGAGGAGAAGCATGCCCTCATTCCAGGGCCACACTGGTACATCCAGCCAGCTGCCACTTGTTTGTGGGGACACACAACACGTGGAGAAATTGCTGTGGTTTCTGAAGTGTCAGACAGGGAATCCAGAGAGATGAGTCCATGTCTGCTGTTGTAACACAAGACCTCTTTTTCTATTGTAATTAATTGTGTAAATGAGTGGCTAAAATCTAGTTTATCAGCAATTCTAAATTTTTAAAATACAACCTAATAAATAAATTAAAAAAAAAATTTCTAGCAATACACTGCTATTGAATTCAGCTGTCATACTTACACCTTTCATTATTTTTTCTAGTTTACAGGACTATAACATTTAGATTGGATTATTCACTTCACTTAATGAATGTCCTGGTTCCAGTTAGGACAGAGTTAATTTTCCCTCATAGTAGCTGGTAGGGTGCTATGTTTTGGATTAGGATGAGAAGAGCGCTGATAACATGCTGATGTTTTAATTGTTGCAGAGCAGTGTTTACACCAGGCCAAGGACTTTTCGGCTTCTCGCTCTGTCCTGCCAGCGAGCAGGCTGGGGGTGCAGCAGGAGCTGGGAGGGGACAGACCCAGGACAGCTGACCCAAACTGGCCAAAGGGGTATTCCATACCATCTGACGTCATGCTAAACAATATATAGGGGTGGCTGGCCGGGGTGGGGGGCCGGCTGCTCGGGGATAGGCTGGGCATCGGTCAGCGGGTGGTGAGCAATTGCATTGTGCATCACTTGTTTTCTTACACATTATTATTATTAATACTATTATCATTATCACTATTATTATTATTATTGTTATTATTATATTCCTGTCTTAATAAACTGTCTTTATCTCAACTCACGGGCTTCACTTTCCCGTTTCTCTCCCCCATCCCAGAGAGGGAGGGGGGAGGGTGAGCGAACGGCTGTGTGGTGTTTAGCTGCCAGCCGGGTTAAACCACAACAGCCCTTTTGGCGCCCAACGTGGAGCACGAAGGGTTGAGATATCGACAGATTTGACCAGAGTGTGTTAAACTAAAATTGGTATAAGTATTGGACCTGCTTAATAGTTGCTAGTCACGATGTTGATTGCCTTAATCTCCAGTCTGCTGTACCTGTATTCCAAATTGAGTTTTATGGTGCGTTACTTTCTGTATGTGCTCCCTCTTGCACTGTTTATCCTTTCCGGGCCCTGGTTTAAGATTGTTATGGTACTGTGCGGTGTAACAATGGCTTATGAAATGATGAAATATCTGGTCACGACTTTAACCTGGTATTTGTACTCAGCACTGTCGTCGACTCTATACTTTGGAACCCGTATCTCGGAAACTATTAGCAATTACACCTATTGCCTGTTTTCGTTAGGGAGCCAATCTGTGAAGGGGACAGGGGAAGACATGTTTCCCTACCTGTTCACTCTCCCTTTCTCCTTCACCACCACCCTCTTATCCCCCGAGCTAGTTATGGTGGTTCTCCGAGATGTTGAATATCCTTGGGATACTCAGACCAGCCTGCTCTTGTTGTTATGTCTCCTGAATGCGCTTCCGGTTTTGTTGAGGGTTAAACAACTACTTAGGAATCTCATCCGGAGATCTGTCTTGAGGCGGGATAGTTGCGAGTGGCAGGGAGTGTGGGAGGATATGGGCAGGTTTCTAGAGCAGTGGTCACCTCCAGTGTTTTGGACATTCACCCCTGAACAACTGCAAAATCCTAAAAAGCTGGCAGAATGCTTGAAAAAAAGGTGTCATGACTCTGGCAGTTCCAAAGTGACACAAACCACTGTAGCGTGCTGGGGTCTGGCTTGTGCCTATCGAGCTGCAATTGATGCTAATAGCAACCTAGCTCCAGCTCCTGCAGCCGCTCCAGTTCCAGCTCCTGCAGCTGCTCCAGCTCCTGCAGCCACTCCAGCTCCAGCCCCTGCAGCCGCTCCAGCTCCAGCTCCCGCAGCCACTCCAGCCCCTGCAGCAGCTCCAGCTCCTGCAGCTGCTCCCACTCCTGTGTCTGGGTCAGAGAAACGAGCTGTAGCAGTGCAAGTTGACCCCGCAGAGGGTATTCCAACCCCTGTGGCAGACCCTGTGTCTGGGTTAGAGAAACGAGCTGTAGCAGTGCAAGTTGCCCCTGTAGACAAGGTGAAAAAATGGTATAGAGGCTCAGGTCGTTTAGAACGCAGACAGTCTTCTGCTAAGGCTGGGCATAGTGAAGACGAGGCTGGGCCATCAAAGGTGCAGGAGACTGAAGATGAGGATGAGGATGTCGAAAAATCAACAGTAACTACCCGGACTCTACACCAGCCATCAAAGGTGCAGGAGACTGAAGATGAGGATGAGGATGTCGAAAAATCAACAGTAACTACCCGGACTCTATACCAGCGTGAGCTACGAGATGTGCGAAAAGATTTTGGTCGCTGTATAGGCGAGCAGCTTGTCACCTGGCTGCTCCGGTGCTGGGACACGGGAGCCAATTATGTGGAATTAGAGGGCAAGGAAGCCAGGCGGCTGGGATCCCTTGCTAGGGACGCATGCATTGACAAAACAATTGGAGATGGAGCACGACCTCGCAGCCTCTGGAGGCGTCTCCTGTCAGCTGTGCAGGAAAGGTATCCCTTCAAGGAAGAACTTGTATGTCTACCAAGCAAATGGACCACCATGGAGAAGGGAATTCAGTACCTGAGGGAATTGGCCGTACGGGAAGTAATTTATAAGGACCTAGACGACGCACAAACATCCGCAGATAAAGATGCAGTCCGGTGTACACTACCCATGTGGCGGAAGTTTGTACAGAGTGCACCATCATCATATGCCAGCTCATTGGCAACACTAGCCTGGAAAGCGGAGGAGAATCCCACAGTGAATGAAGTGATTAAAATACTCCGGCAGTACGAAGGAAATCTCTCCTCTTCCCTAAAGGCCTGTGTCTCAGCTGTGGAGAAACTCTCTGAAGAGGTCCACCAACTTAAAGAGAATTTATCTTCCCCTCCACCTGAACGAATCAGTGTCCACCAGCTAAAAGAGAATGCTTTGGAGAAACTTTCTGAAAAGATCCACCAACTTGAAGAAAGATTATCTTCCCCTTCACCTGAACGAACCAGTGTCCACCAGCTAAAAGAGAATACTTTGGAGAAACTTTCTGAAAAGATCCACCAACTTGAAGAGAGATTATTTTCCTCCCCACCTGTACAAACCAGTGTCTCAGCTATTAGGGGTAAACGTTCATCTGTGCAAGGAAGACAATATGGTGGGCACACACACCGCGCCACCCTGTGGTTTTACCTACGTGACCATGGAGAGGACATGAGAAAATGGGATGGAAAATCTACTGCGACCCTAGAGGCACGGGTACGTGAATTGCAAAAGAAAACAATTGGGAAAAAGGAGTTCTCTGAAAAGTTTGCTGCTCCAACTTCCAGCAGGCAGTCCTTTAAACACAGAAATGAAGATTCTGACCAGGACTAGAGGGGCCCTGCCTCCAGCCAGGGGGAGGAAAGGGACAATCGAGTTTATTGGACTGTGTGGATTCGATGGCCTGGCACGTCAGACGCACAGAAGTATAAGGCTTTGGTAGACACCGGTGCACAATGTACTCTAATGCCATCAAGCTATAAAGGGCCAGAGCCCATCTGTATTTATGGTGTGACAGGGGGATCCCAGCAGTTAACTGTATTGGAGGCTGAAGTAAGTCTAACCGGTAATGAGTGGCAAAAGCACCGTATTGTGACTGGCCCAGATGCTCCGTGCATCCTTGGCATAGACTATCTTAGAAGAGGATATTTCAAGGACCCAAAAGGGTTCCGCTGGGCTTTTGGCATAGCTGCCTTGGAGACAGAGGACATTAAACAGTTGTCTACCTTGCCTGGTCTCTCAGAGGACCCTTCTGTTGTGGGGTTGCTGAGGGTTGAAGAACAGCAAGTGCCGATCGCTACCACAACTGTGCACCGGCGGCAATATCGCACCAACCGAGACTCCCTGAGTCCCATCCATAAGCTAATTCGTCAACTGGAGAGCCAAGGAGTGATCAGCAAGACTCATTCACCTTTTAATAGTCCCATATGGCCAGTGCGAAAGTCTAATGGTGAGTGGAGACTAACAGTGGACTATCGTGGCCTGAACGAAGTCACGCCACCACTGAGTGCTGCAGTGCCGGACATGCTAGAACTCCAGTATGAACTGGAATCAAAGGCAGCCAAGTGGTATGCCACAACTGATATCGCTAATGCATTTTTCTCCATCCCTCTAGCAGCACAGTGCAGGCCACAGTTTGCTTTCACTTGGAGGGGAGTCCAATATACTTGGAATCGGCTGCCCCAGGGGTGGAAACATAGCCCTACCATTTGCCATGGACTGATCCAGTCTGCGCTGGAGCAGGGGGAAGCTCCTGAACAGCTGCAGTACATCGATGACATCATTGTGTGGGGTGACACTGCAGAAGAAGTTTTCGAGAAAGGGAAGAAAATAGTCCAAATCCTTCTGAAGGCCGGTTTTGCCATAAAACAGAATAAAGTTAAAGGACCTGCACGAGAGATCCAGTTTTTAGGAATAAAATGGCAAGATGGACGTCGTCAAATCCCAATGGATGTGATCAACAAAATAACAGCTATGTCTCCACCAACTAGCAAAAAAGAAACACAAACTTTCCTAGGTGTCGTGGGGTTCTGGAGAATGCATATTCCAAATTACAGTCTGATTGTAAACCCGCTCTACCAAGTAACCCGTAAGAAGAATGCTTTTGAATGGGGCCCTGAGCAACGACAAGCCTTTGAACAAATTAAGCAGGAAATAGTTCATGCAGTAGCCCTCGGGCCAGTCCGAACAGGACCAGATGTAAAGAATGTGCTCTACACCGCAGCCGGAGAGAATGGTCCCACCTGGAGCCTCTGGCAGAAAGAACCTGGGGAAACTCGAGGTCGACCCCTGGGGTTTTGGAGTCGGGGATACAGAGGATCTGAAGCCCGCTATACTCCAACTGAAAAGGAGATATTGGCAGCATATGAAGGAGTTCGACCTGCTTCGGAAGTGGTCGGTACTGAAGCGCAGCTCTTCCTGGCACCCCGACTGCCGGTACTAGGCTGGATGTTCAAAGGAAGGGTCCCCTCTACACATCATGCAACTGATGCTACATGGAGCAAGTGGGTTGCACTGATTACTCAGCGGGCTCGAATAGGAAACCCCAGTCGCCCAGGAATCTTGGAGGTGATTATGGACTGGCCAGAAGGCAAATACTTTGGGATATCATCAGAGGAGGAGGTGGTTCGTGCTGAAGAAGCCCCACTGTACAACAAACTACCGGAAAATGAGAAGAAATATGCCTTGTTCACTGACGGGTCCTGTCGTATTGTGGGAAAGCATCGGAGATGGAAAGCTGCTGTATGGAGTCCTACACGACGAGTTGCAGAAGCTGCTGAGGGAGAAGGTGAATCGAGTCAGTTTGCAGAAGTAAAAGCCATTCAGCTGGCTTTAGATATTGCTGAACGAGAAAAGTGGCCAGTTCTCTATCTCTATACTGATTCATGGATGGTAGCAAATGCCCTGTGGGGGTGGTTACAGCAATGGAAGCAAAACAACTGGCAGCGCAGGGGCAAGCCCATCTGGGCTGCGGCATTGTGGCAAGATATTGCTGCCCAGGTAGAGAACCTGGTTGTAAAGGTACGCCATGTAGATGCTCATGTGCCCAAGAATCGGGCTACTGAAGAACATCAAAACAACCAACAGGTGGATCAGGCTGCTAAGATTGAAGTGGCTCAGGTGGACCTGGACTGGCAACATAAAGGTGAATTATTTATAGCCCGATGGGCCCATGACACCTCAGGCCATCAAGGTAGAGATGCAACCTACAGATGGGCTCGTGATCGAGGGGTGGACCTGACCATGGACACTATAGCACAGGTTATTCATGACTGTGAAACATGTGCTGCAATCAAGCAAGCCAAACGGTCAAAACCTCTTTGGTATGGAGGACGATGGCTGAAATATAAATATGGAGAGGCCTGGCAGATTGATTACATCACACTCCCTCAAACCCGCAACGGCAAGCGCCACATACTTACAATGGTGGAAGTAACCACTGGATGGCTGGAAACATATCCTGTGCCCCATGCCACCGCCCGGAACACTATCCTGGGCCTTGAAAAGCAAGTCCTATGGCGACATGGCACCCCAGAGAGAATTGAGTCAGACAACGGGACTCATTTCCGAAACAACCTTATAGACACTTGGGCCAAAGAACATGGTATCGAGTGGGTGTATCACATCCCCTATCACGCACCAGCCTCTGGAAAAGTTGAACGATACAATGGACTGTTGAAGACTACACTGAAAGCAATGGGTGCTGGGACATTCAAAAATTGGGATACACATTTGGCAAAGGCCACCTGGTTAGTCAATACTAGGGGATCTGCCAACCGAGCTGGACCTGCCCAATCAAACCTGTTACGCACTGTAGAAGGGGGTAAAGTTCCTGTAGTGCACGTAAGAAACATGCTGGGTAAAACAGTCTGGGCTACTCCTGCCTCAGGAAAAGGCAAACCCATTCGTGGAATTGCTTTTGCTCAGGGACCTGGATGCACTTGGTGGGTAATGCAAAAGAATGGGGAAGTCCGGTGTGTACCTCAAGGGGATTTGATACTGGGTGAGAATAGCCCATGAGTTGAATTGTAGTATGTTAATTATTATATAATACTGTATGTCATCACTACCATAATTGCTATATATCATAGATGAAAATGGTGATTAATTAGAATGTATTGGACAGAGTGTAACCTGAGCATGACATAAATGGTATGGAATAAGGGGTGGATATCTGTCCTGGTTCCAGTTAGGACAGAGTTAATTTTTCCTCATAGTAGCTGGTAGGGTGCTATGTTTTGGATTAGGATGAGAAGAGCGCTGATAACATGCTGATGTTTTAATTGTTGCAGAGCAGTGTTTACACCAGGCCAAGGACTTTTCGGCTTCTCCCTCTGTCCTGCCAGCGAGCAGGCTGGGGGTGCAGCAGGAGCTGGGAGGGGACAGACCCAGGACAGCTGACCCAAACTGGCCAAAGGGGTATTCCATACCATCTGACGTCATGCTAAACAACATATAGGGGTGGCTGGCCGGGGTGGGGGGCCGGCTGCTCGGGGATAGGCTGGGCATCAGTCAGCGGGTGGTGAGCAATTGCATTGTGCATCACTTGTTTTCTTACACATTATTATTATTAATACTATTATCATTATCACTATTATTATTATTATTGTTATTATTATATTCCTGTCTTAATAAACTGTCTTTATCTCAACTCACGGGCTTCACTTTCCCGTTTCTCTCCCCCATCCCAGAGAGGGAGGGGGGAGGGTGAGCGAACGGCTGTGTGGTGTTTAGCTGCCAGCCGGGTTAAACCACAACAATGAATAAGCATAAATCCTCTTAACTTCCAACTTAAAAACTAACAAAAAACTCTCAAGCCATGGAGTAAAAGATGCTACATTTTTGAGTCTTATCATGCCAAAGCTACTGACATCACTGAAGAGTTGCTTGATTGGTATTAAATCCTGTTTTAAAAAGAAATATGACCAGATAGGTGAGCTGAGCTAACATGCCTTGGTCAGCAAGACAACTCTCTTGGTCATGGCCAGGATTCATAGCAGCTGGCTGGGGAAACAGAGACAAAACCACAGTACTGTTTTGGGTAACCACTGTGGAAGGATAAGGCTACACAGCAACTACCGTGTGGCTGACAAAGGCTAATAGACTAAGACAAATTCTCCCTTCATTGATTCACATATTGTTTCCAAATTGTAGTGTTATCTGGAGTTTTGGTTCTCTTCCCCATGAAGGCATCCAGCCAGTCTGCTTGCTGTGTGATGCTCTTCCACTTCTTTAGGTCACGTTGTCTTTGGTGCTTCTAATGTTTAAGCAGCTGTTCTCTGCTCAAAATGTAGTCCCAAATGCAAGAACAGCAAGGTTTATACTTCTGCTATTGGCCTGTCTTCCACTGGATATGTAGCTTGCTTGCTTTATGGTAAGTTACCTTTTGTCATAGCACTTCTTTTGTCTGCAATATTACTCACAATGATTTTCAGAAGTTCAGTGAATTGAAAAGAAAAACAAACAACAAAAAACAACCCCGAACTCAACCCCCAATCCTGCTCAGTGAAATGAAACCCACGTAGTTCTGATCTTTGATGGAAAGGGAAGACACTGAATTTCAGCTATGGGTTATATGACATTTCTGATTTTACATTGATCTCACAATTTACATAGAAAATATATCAGTAAGACAGCAAGGTGTCTTGGTAAGACACCACTAGGAAAAATATGAAAGACTGAGAAAAAGTGACATAATGACTTGCTGAAAGGTTTTAATTAAGAAGGAAATAACAAAATAGTCCAGGGAGACTCTCCAAATCCTATCCTGAAAAGGAAGATGCAAGGTTTTAGAGTAAATACTCTAAAACATACTCATAACAGTGCCAAAATTTTATTACTAATATCCTATGTAATAAAATTAAATTACCAGAAGACACATTGTTAGAAATAACCTCTTGTAGTGTTGAAATTAATTTGCCTGGCTTATACATTAATCAGAAATCTAGCACTTTTTTTTTTTTAACAAATACTTGCACATTCAAATTTTGTTCCTTTTAATATCCACTACAATCTAACTTTGAGATCTTTTTCTTGAATCACTAGTAAGTTTAATAAGGTATATTACTTTAAGGAAACGAAGTTTCTCACTATGTATCTTGGAGAGAAGGGCAAGAAGAGAAGAGAAGAGAAGAACCAGAAGAGCAAACATTCTGAGGAGTTACTGCAATTACTTTATGTGAATACAATTAGTAAAAGAGATTAAGGGGGGGTGGGGGGGAGAGGGAGAGAGAGGGAGAAATAGCTACACTCTGGCTCACAGAAACCTTTGGACAAGAGTATACATGGTAGTCATATGCAACTTTCCAATTGCTTATCACTCCTTGACTGACCTGAAATTATTATGCTATTATGATTTTTAGCAAAAGTTTGGGCAAATGCATAAAATACTGTTGTTGTTGTTTTTGTTTGTTTGTTTTTTACATTTTTATATATTTATTGTTGATTTTCAGGGTGATTCTAGCTTCTAATTCATTGGATGTCATCTGCATCAGTCAATATGCTGCTAACTCAGAAAGGTTTTTAGAATAGGAGGGAGTGGGAGCAGAGGGGAGTATGTCACTTGCCTTAGCAATTCAATACCAGACTGATGATTTCTGTAGCATTTACATTTGGAATTTTGCTTGAGGAATCATATGACCTTCACCAGGTAAGAAACTCATGAGAGCATGTTGACTTAACATTAATCAATGCACTATAAACTGTTTGCTGTATCAATATTTTCATCAGTTTATTTAGGAACACTAGATAATTTGACTGTATTTTAAGATGCTACTGACTTATTTTGTTTGTTTGTTTGTTTGTTTCCCCTAGAAACCTTGGACTGTTTTGTAAATAGAACCAGACAGATCCACTTTGATATATTAGAAAAATATATATATATATATATTGACTCACAATTCAAAAATGAAGCAAACTTGCACAATTTCTAGTAGTTATTGGTGGGTTTTCTTTCAAGAACTCCACTTGCAAGTCATTTCTATGTTTTTTGATGGAGCAATGAGAAGTTCTTGCAAGCAGTATGCTTTATCTTTGTAGAGGCCGGACGCTTTGTATAAAATTCACAATATGAGCATCTCTTTCTTATTCATTACTACTGTTTTTTTAAGGTGTTGCAAAGCTCTAAAGAAAAGTTGTACATTGGCACCTACATAGGCTCATCTTGATGTTTTGACAGATTCTTTCACAGATATTCTGTCCTCCAAGCCCACCATCTTCATCTGTACATTCAGGGATTGCCTCAGAACAGTGATGTAATTAAAAAATGGCATATGGAGTGAAAATATGAATACGCCATTGTACATACATGCAAAGTGACAGACTAGTCCATGGGAGAGAAGTTCAACAAAGGTTATGAAATCCACAGAAGCCACTTCTGGCTTAGGCAGAACCAGAATTAATTGATAGAAGTTGAGAAAATACTTACGGGACTTATCAGTAACACTTGCCCCATTCTTCCCTGAGCACCTGCTTTTGTCTGCCTTTGTAGACATGCCTGGTATCCATATTTTTCAGAAGCTGCCATAACTACAGCCTGGTTCAAAGGGCCTTGAGAATACCATACAGTGTTTTTTCACAAACCACTGTACTTGCTAGAGGCTACAGACTAAACAGCAACATAGGATGGAAGCTGCAGATTTCTGTTGGAGACAACCAATTGAATCTCTGTTCAAGATTGTTGAACATAGTTCAAAGGTACGCTTCAAGAATATCAGAGGGTAAGGCGCTGTCTTGTCAAAGATATCTGTGAAAAAGCTAGTCCTTACTGTTTCGTATTTTACCCATACATTATGATGAACTGTGAAACTATGTTTACCTCTATAGGTAATCACATGGGTAGCTATGAGTATGCAGGCTTCAAATCAGTTTTTCTTGTTCTTATTAAAGAAAGATGCTACTGACCTATATAATGTTAGCATCAGTGTTTCCAAAATAATACAAGTCTTTGGATATATTTTCAGCATCTCTTAGGTCTGTTTTGGGGACCTTCTCAGTTCCCATTTTATTGGTTCCAAATTATTAAAAAATTAATTCCAAAAAGTCCTACCACTAATTGTATCATCAAGTTTTACACACAAAAGACACACTACTCTCTGGTCAGGGAATCTGGAAAATGAATGTCATCCAGCATAATGTAAAAGTGCCAGTGTCTATGAGTATTGATGCCCACAGAGAGCAGGAATCAAGACAGGGGTAACATATCAAAGGACTATTTGAGTCAGTTGTGACTTTGGAGAACGTGATCTTCCTTTGCTGATTTAGCTGTGCCCAGAATGTATCATTGAAAACAATTCACCTACAAAACAAATTCAGGGGTAAAAATGACCATAAAAGGAGTATGAGACAGAGAAGCTTAATGCAGGAAAAAAAAAAAAAAGAAAAAGAAAAAAGTCAGAAGACAGGCTGTACAGCTTGCTCTGCAGTATCTGTAAATGGGAGATCCTACACAAGGGTAAGTGGAAACAAGCCCACCACCCACGTGCATGGTGCAGCTTTATCCCTGCAGAAGCTGGGTATCACTCCCACGCAGGAGTTTTCGGCTGTCCCCCTGATGCCAGGCTGCCAGGCTGGTGACCAGGAAGGTGTGCAGGACTCAGACAGCACTCCCTGCTTCAGCCTCCTGTCTGACCCTGCCTCGGTAGTGCAGGCTCACGCTCTCACTGCTCAGGCCTGTGCCACTGCTATCGCATTCAGGTCCTGCTAGAGTGATGCTGAGGCCATTTCATCTCCTTTGGAGCGCTGATGGTTGTTTTCAGCCTCCCTTTTCACAAATTGCACTAGCCAACAGTCATAACAGACCAGACAGTTTTCTTGAAACCCTCCCAGATCAGGAGGAGGAGGTCGACGAGGCCTTCTACAAGCAGCTGGTACTAGCCTCACGATCCTGGGCACTGGTTCTCATGGGGGACTTCAATTATCCAGACATCTGTTGGGTAAGCAACTCGGCCAGGCACCGCACAGTCCAAACGGTTCCTACAATGCATTGAAGATAATTTTCTGACGCAGGTGGTGGAGGAGCCGATGAGGCAGGGGGTGCTTCTGGACCTTGTTCTTACCAACAAGGATGGGCTTGTTAGGGATGTGAAGGTTGGGGGCAGCTTGGGACACAGTGACCATGAGATGGTGGAGTTCAAGATGGAACTTGGTGGAAGAAGTAAGGCTAGTAGCAGGATTGCTACCCTGGACTTTTGGAGAGCCAACTTCGACCTCTTCTGGGATCTGCTTGGGGGTATCTCATGGGCTAGATTACTAGAAAGCAAGGGTGCTTGTGAGAGCTGGGCAACACTTAAACAGCACTTCTTCCAAGCTCAGGATTGGTGCATCCCTAAGAGTAGGAAATTGGGGAAGGGGGGCAGGAAACCTGTGTGGATGAGCAAGGAGATCATCAACAAGATCAAAAGGAAGAGGAAGGTCTATGAAATGTGGAAAAAGGATCTGTCCTTTTGGGAGGAGTATAGAAGTGTTGTCAGGGCCTGCAGGGATGTGACGAGGAAGGCTAAAGCCCACCTAGAGATGAGGCTTGCAAAAAAGATAAAGGATAATAATAAGTTTTTTTTTTTTTTTTAAAGTATGTAAACAGTAAAAGGAAGACTAGGGATAATGTGGGTTCTTTGCTGAACGAGGGGGGTGTCCTGGTAACGGGAGACGCCGAGAAGGTGGAGATACTGAATGCTTTCTTTGCTTCAGTCTTTGCTTCAAGGACTCCCCCCTGGGACTCCTCGACCCTGGAGGGAGAAGAAAGGGTCTGGGAAATGGAGGGCTCCCCCCTGGTTGATGAGGGAGTGGTTCGGGAGCGTCTGAATGGGATCAATGCACTCAAATCCATGGGCCCCAATGGGATGCATCCACGTGTGCTAAGGGAGTTGGCAGAGGTGATCGCCGAACCGCTCTCTACCATCTTTGAAAGGTCCTGGAGAACAGGAGAGGTGCCTGAAGACTGGAGGATAGCCAATGTCACTCCGGTCTTCAAGAAGGGCAAGAAGGAGGATCCAGGAAACTACAGGTCAGTCAGTCTCACCTCTGTCCCTGGAAAGGTGTTGGAACAGCTTGTTCTGGATGCCATCTCCAAGCAATTGGAAGAGAAGAATGTTATGAGGAGTAGTCAGCATGGATTCACCAAGGGGAAGTCGTGCTCGACCAATCTCGTTGCCTTCTATGATGGCATCACCAGCTGGGTAGATTGGGGGAGAGCAGTGGATGTCATCTACCTTGACTTTAGCAAGGCTTTTGATACTGTCTCCCACAACATCCTGCTAGCAAGGCTGAGAAAGTGTGGGATAGAGTGGATGGTAAGGTGGGTTGAGAACTGGCTGACTGGCCCAGCTCAGAGGGTGGTGATTGGCGGCACAGAGTCCGGCTGGAGACCTGTGACTAGAGGTGTTCCCCAGGGGTCGGTGCTGGGTCCGGTCTTGTTCTACATCTTCATCGATGACCTTGATGAGGGAATAGTGTCTGCCCTCAGCAAGTAAGCCTATGACACAAAGCTGGGAGGAGTGGCTGACATGCCAGAAGGCTGTGCTGCCATTCAGCAAGACCTGGGCCGGTTGGAGAGATGGGCAGGAAGAAACCAAATGAGGTTTAATAAGAGCAAGTGTAGAGTCCTGCACTTGGGAAGGAACAACCGCACGTATCAGTACAGACTGGGGGATGACCTGCTGGAGAGGAACTCTGAGGAGAAGGACCTGGGGTTCCGGGTGGATGACAGGTTGACCATGAGCCAGCAGTGTGCCCTCATGGCCAAGAGGGCCAATGGGATCCTGGCGTGCATTAAAAGGAGTGTGGCCAGCAGGTCAAGGGAGGTGATCCTCCCCCTCTACTCTGCCCTGGTCAGGCCTCACCTGGAGTACTGTGTCCAGTTCTGGGTTCCCTGGTACAAAAAAGACAGGGATCTCCTGGAAAGAGTCCAGTGGAGGGCCACAAAGATGATACAGGGCCTGAAGCACCTTCCCTATGAAGAAAGGCTGGGAGACCTGGGTCTGTTCAGCCTGGAGAAAAGAAGACTGGGAGGGGATCTTATTAATGTTTATAAATACCTGAATTGTGGGAGCCAGAGGGATTTGGCCAACCTCTTTTCAGTAGTTTGTGGGGACAGGACAAGGGGTAATGGCCACAAAATGGAGCACAGGAAGTTCCGCACCAACATGCGAAAGAACTTCTTCACGGTGAGGGTGATGGAGCACTGGAACAGGCTGCCCAGGGAGGTTGTGGAGTCTCCTTCTCTGGAGATATTCAAGGCCTGTCTGGATGCCTACCTGGGCAGCCTGGCACTTAAAACTGGCACTTTAGCAGAAAGAAAATGAAATTATCTGCTCAGCCAAGGGCAACAGACTGGCATCACAAAACAGTTGTCTCAATCTCTTTTTGAATCTAGTTACAGGATAATCACAAAAACACAGACCTAAAAGGAAGATGTAATTTCAACAAGCAGGAATGTGCCCCTTCAGACTCTCTCTCCAAGCAGTTGAGAGCACAAAGACCATAAAAATGACGAACACTAAACAGCTGTCTGGAAATTTACCCTTGCTCTTCATTTTACTGTGAAGGCCACCACTCCCAGCTTTGCCTGCCTGCTCTGCCTACCTAGCATTGTGAAGTTTGGAGCCAGTCTTGACATGTAGGAGAAGTCAAATTGTGCATAAGAGACCAAGGAGGAGGGACATGGGACGCAGTTTTAGTAGACAAGTAGATCCAGGCAATATCCCTATAAAGCAGTTGAGCGCCCAGTTCATTGGCGCCCATTCTGAAGATTAGAGAGAGGGAATACTGAAATATATCCTTCTCAGTTTATTATTGAGGAGAAATGCAAAAAGGATTAATCAGAAAAATCTGCAACAGACCTGATCACTTTGCATCTAGCAGCCTAAGATCTGAACTCACTCTTTTATCTGTTAAAGAAAGGTCAAGGTAGCATCACAATTCCTCTCCCTAGGAAACACAAGCAAGAGCACACCCAAATTAAGATCATTAAAGCAGGTCACAGTCTCCTAAAGCAGTCAAGATTTTCCCAGAAAAAGTTTTTTTCTTCACTCACAGGCAATCTGAGCAAGAATCTGCCAGTGCTAGCCTCAGTTCAAAGATGTCTGATAGAAATTTTGAAACCCAGTTCAAGTGGCAGCTTTTGTATGAAGGAACCTATGCAGGACTGCGTGCAAGTACACAAGTTGACTCTAAAACTTATCATCAAACATAGTTGGCATTTCAGTGAGATTTTGGGGCATTACCCAGGATATATCAATAAGCAGCAACAGGAAAGAATGGATATTGTGAACACTGCCTCCCAGACATTTCATCCATTATTTTCTCCTAGCTTCTTGGTAGAGTTCAAGTTCAACTTTTAAAATTGCAAGTCAGTATCACTGGTAGTTCAGTCACTTGAAGACAAAAATTGTACACACTTTATATTATCTTAAGTTTGGACATTCTTAAAAGCTCCTAGTCGAATTCTTAGCTTGACCATGGAAAGAAATGTTGAATATTTAAGAAACATTGTTGATGGAAAGTCTTTCCATTCGATACAGATCTCTGTTCATGATCATATTTCAACAGTATGTGACCATTGAATTGTCTGGATTATTTAGCCTAGAAGGAAAGGATGAAAAGGGACAAAAGCTTTCAAGTTACGTGGAATATTATCATGCTTACAATGGTGCTCAGTTTTCAGGATGTCAAATATCCAGAGCTCTTTGCTCCAACAAAAACCTCATGATTGGAAGAACTTTTCGGTGGATACAGATAAGCACTACAACAGCCACCAAGAGAAGCTGAAAATGCTATGGTATAGATGCAAATGCATCACTTTTCCAAGCACTTCTGTTAAAATTGAAGCCTAAATGAGTGCTGCCAGATCTTAATATGGGGGTTTAACTACTTTGTGATAAAACACAAAGGCTCATAAAATTAGCAAATAACACTATTTCCAGATTTTCATGACATACACTTATGCAGCATTTTTCAATGGAGTTTTAAATTTATTTATGTATTTTAATGTTACTATTTTAGTTCTTGAGATCTTAATTTAGCTTTTTACTGTATTTCAGCATGTGTCTTTTTAGCATGTCTTCAAGCTCAGGAAACATTGAAGATTGTGTATGTTTGGAACTAAAGAGCTACCTTAAGTCATGTATTCCTCTCCAGTCTTGTTAGTAAGGGGTTTCTTTTTTTGGAGGTGGTGGAGATCAATAAAAATCTAAACAGAAACTCTACTGTTCTTTTCATGTCTCAAAGAATTACCAGATTTATGGAACAGCTTGAAAAGTCAGTGATGTTTCAAACAACCTCTGCAGGCTTGTCAAAGAAAATACAGCTGTATTATTTTCAAACTGTTGTCTTACTTGTTTGTAAGATCCTAAACCACACAAATAGAATAAAGGAAAAAGTCAATCAGAAAAGGACTTAGGAAGATGACTCACTTTCCCTGGTGACTGGAAAAAGGGAAACATCACTCCCATTTTTAAAAACGGTTGACTTGCCGAGGCGACCAGCTGCGGGGCAGACGCGTGCTGCAGCGGAGCGCGGGATCGGGACAGGCAGGGCTATTTTTCGGGCATCGAGCCTACGTGAGGGAGCCGCCAGGCACCGGCAGCCCTCGTGAGGGAGGCTGACGAGACGTAGGCGGAGCCAGCAGCGTCAGCGACAGCTCCTCCCCCCGGCCGTTCAAAGGCAGCCCTTAGGGAGCGCGGCGAACAGGGCCGGCAAACAGGGAGTGACACGGGGGGAGTGACGCGGCAGTTAACAGGGCCGGCAAACAGGGAGTGACACGGGGGGAGTGACGCGGCAGTTAACAGGGCCGGCAAACAGGGAGTGACACGGGGGGAGTGACGCGGCAGTTAGCGCGGCAGTTAGCGCGGGCAGGAAGGGCGGAGCGCTCACACCCGCCCATAGGGACAACTCCTCCAACGGCACTCTCCCGTCAGCTGGGCTGCGATGGTCTCCACCAGGCACGGTGTTTTCTCTAGGAAGTCAGTACACACCCAGACCGACTGCCCGTCCAAACACGCGGCAGTTCAGGTCTCCGGATGCGGGGAGTGTCTGAGCCTCTTGCTGCCATCGGCGGGAGGCAGAGAGACTGCTTGCGTGAGGTGCGAGCAGGTGGACGACCTGGTCCGCATGGTGGCGGAACTCAAGGAGGAGGTGCAGAGGTTGAGGGATATCAGGGAGTGCGAGCGGGAGATAGACTGGTGGAGTGACTCCCTGCAGGACCGGAGGGAGGGGGACCAGGGTGAGACGCTCCAAAGGGGGGTGGACCCCCTGCCCTGTCGCCATCGGGCAGAGGGAGGGGACCTGCGAGTTGAGGAGGAATGGAGACAGGTCCCTGCTCGACCTCGCAGGAGATGCCCTCCCCTTCCGGTGCCGCCTTCCCAGGTGCCCTTGAACAATAGGTTTGAGGCCCTGGAGCTTGAGAGACCGGTGGGTGAGGATGAGGTAGGAAGCCTACCCAGGAGGATGCCTGAGGTGAGGAAGTTGACTCCACGCCTCAGGACTGCCTCCACCAAGAAAGAAAGAAGGGTGATTGTTGTGGGCGACTCCCTCCTCAGGGGAATGGAGGGCCCTATTTGTCGGCCTGACCCCACACATAGGGAAGTCTGCTGCCTCCCTGGGGCCAGGGTCAGAGACATTACCAGGAAGCTTCCAAACCTGGTTCGCCCCTCTGACTATTACCCGCTTTTGATAGTCCAGGCTGGTAGTGATGATGTTGAAAAGAGAAGCCTCAAGGCTATCAAACAGGACTATAGGGGGCTGGGACGATTGGTGGAGGGAGCAGGAGTGCAGGTGGTGTTTTCGTCTATCCCTACGGGGGAAGAGAGAGGCACGGAGAGGACACGGAAAGCTCATGTGGTTAATAGGTGGCTCAGAGGCTGGTGCCAGCACAGAAATTTTGGGTTTTTTCATCATGGGGAGCTTTACTTGGCACCTGGCCTGATGGCCCCAGACGGGTCCCTATCTCCAAGGGGAAAACGGATCCTAGGCCAGGAGCTGGCGGGGCTCATAGAGAGCGCTTTAAACTAGGTAAGAAGGGGGACGGGGCTCAAACAAGGCTTGTTGGAGCTGTGCCGGGGGAAACAATGGCTAGGCCGGGGAAGAAGGCGATGGCCCAGCTGAAGTGCATCTACACTAATGCACGCAGCATGGGTAACAAACAGGAGGAGCTGGAAGCCATTGTGCAGCAGGCAGGCTACGACTTGGTTGCCATCACGGAGACGTGGTGGGACCGCTCCCACGACTGGAGTGCTGCAATGCCTGGCTATCGGCTCTTCAGGAGGGACAGGCAGCACAGAGGGGGTGGTGGCGTGGCTCTCTACATTAGAGAATCTTTCGATGTTGTGGAACTCCAGGCTGGGAATGATAAGGTTGAATCCCTGTGGGTTAGGATCTGCAGGAAGGCTGGCAAGGCTAGCATCCTGGTCGGGGTCTGTTATAGACCGCCGAACCAGGATGAGGAGACGGATGAGGAGTTTTATAGGCAACTGACAGAAGTTGCAAAATCGTCGGCGCTTGTCCTCGTGGGGGACTTCAACTTCCCGGACATATCCTGGAAACACAACACGGCATGGAGAAAGCAGTGTAGGAGGTTTCTGGAGAGCGTGGGAGATAGCTTCCTGACGCAGCTGGTCAGTGAACCTACCAGGGGTGGTGCCCCGCTAGACCTTCTCTTCACAAACAGAGAAGGACTGGTGGGAGATGTGGTGGTCAGAAACTGTCTTGGGCAGACTGACCACGAAATGGTAGAGTTCTCTATTCTTGGCGAGGCCAGGAAGGGGACCAGTAAAACTGCTGTATTGGACTTCCGGAGGGCTGACTTTGAGCTGCTCAGGACGCTGGTTGGCCGAATCCCTTGGGAGGCGGTTCTGAAGGGCAGAGGAGTCCAGGAAGGCTGGGCGCTCCTCAAGAAGGAAATTGTGATGGCACAGGAGCGGTCCGTCCCCACGTGCCCAAAGACGAGCCGGCGTGGAAGAAGACCAGCCTGGCTCAACAGAGAGTTGCGGCTTGTGCTTACCAGAAAAAAGAGGGTTTATAATCTTTGGAAAAAAGGGCGGGCCACTGAGGAGGACTACAAGGATGTAGCGAGGCTGTGCAGGGAGAAAATTAGAAAGGCCAAAGCTCATCTGGAGCTCAACCTGGCTACTGCCGTTAAAGACAACAAAAAATCCTTTTACAAATATATCAACGCGAAACGGAGGACTAAGGAGAATCTCCATCCTTTACTGGATGCGAGGGGAAACCTAGTTACTAAGGATGAGGAAAAGGCTGAGGTGCTTAATGCCGCCTTTGCCTCAGTCTTCAGCGGCAATACCGGTTGTTCTCTGGATACCCAGTGCCTTGAGCTGGTGGAAGGGGATGGGGAGCAGGATGTGGCCTTCGCTATCCATGAGGAAATGGTTGGCGACCTGCTACAGAACTTGGATGTGCGCAAGTCGATGGGGCCGGATGGGATGCACCCGAGGGTACTGAAAGAACTGGCGGAGGAGCTGGCCGAGCCGCTTACCATCATTTATCGGCAGTCCTGGCTATCGGGGGAGGTCCCAGTTGACTGACGGCTAGCCAATGTGACGCCCATCTATAAGAAGGGCTGCAGGGCAGACCCGGGCAACTATAGGCCTGTCAGTTTGACCTCAGTGCCAGGAAAGCTCATGGAGCAGATTATCTTGAGGGTCATCACGCGGCACTTGCAGGGCAAGCAGGCGATCAGGCCCAGTCAGCATGGGTTTATGAAAGGCAGGTCCTGCTTGACGAACCTGATCTCCTTCTATGACCAAGTGACGCGCTTGGTGGATGAGGGAAAGGCTGTGGATGTGGTTTACCTTGACCTCAGTAAGGCTTTTGACACAGTTCCCCACAACATTCTCCTCAAGAAACTGGCTGCTCGGGGCTTGGACTGGTGTACGCTTCGCTGGGTTAGAAACTGGCTGGATAGCCGGGCCCAGAGAGTTGTGGTGAATGGAGTCAAATCTGGTTGGAGGCCGGTCACTAGTGGTGTCCCCCAGGGCTCGGTACTGGGGCCGGCCCTCTTTAATATCTTTATCGATGATCTGGATGAGGGCGTCCAGTGCACCCTCAGTAAGTTTGCAGATGACACCAAGCTAAGTGCGTGTGTCGATCTGCTCGAGGGCAGGAAGGCTCTGCAGGAGGATCTGGATAGGCTGGAGCGATGGGCTGAGGTCAACTGTATGAAGTTCAACAAGGCCAAGTGCCGGGTCCTGCACCTGGGGCGCAACAACCCCAAGCAGAGCTACAGGCTGGGAGATGAGTGGCTGGAAAGCTGCCTGGCCGAGAAGGACCTGGGAGTATTGGTTGATAGTCGGCTTAATATGAGCCAGCAGTGTGCCCAGGTGGCCAAGAAGGCCAACAGCATCCTGGCCTGTATAAGAAGCAGTGTGGCCAGCAGGTCTAGGGAAGTGATTGTGCCCCTGTACTCAGCTCTGGTGAGGCCGCACCTTTAGTACTGTGTTCAGTTTTGGGCCCCTCGCTACAGGAAGGACATGGACGTGCTCGAGCGAGTCCAGAGAAGGGCGACCAAGCTGGTGAGGGGTCTGGAGAACAAGTCTTATGAGGAGCGGCTGAGGGAGCTGGGCTTGTTCAGCCTGGAGAAGAGGAGGCTCAGGGGCGACCTTATCGCTCTCTACAGTTACCTTAAAGGAGGCTGTAGAGAGGTGGGGGTTGGTCTGTTCTCCTACGTGCCTGGTGACAGGACGAGGGGGAATGGGCGGAAGTTGCGACAGGGGAGTTTTAGGTTGGATGTTAGGAAGTACTTCTTTACCGAAAGGGTTATTAAGCATTGGAACGGGCTGCCCAGGGAGGTGGTGGAGTCACCATCCCTGGAGGTCTTTAAAAGACGTTTAGATGTAGAGCTTAGCGATATGGTTTAGTGGAGTACTTAGTGTTAGGTCGAAGGTTGGACTCGATGATCTTGAGGTCTCTTCCAACCTAGAAATCTGTGATACTGTGTGATACTGTGAAGGGAAGACCATTTACAGACTGATGAGCCTCACCTCTGTGCCTGGAAAGATCATGGAACAAACCTCCTGGAGACAATGTTAAGGCACATGCAGGACAAGGAGGAGATATGGGACAGCCAGCATGGCTTCACCAAGGGTAAATCATGACTGACCAATCTGGTGGCCTTCTACGACAGAGCGACTGCATCAGTTGGCAAGGGAAGACCAACTGATATCATCTACCTGTCCTTCTGTAAGACTTTTTTTTGACATGGTCCCACACAACATCCTAATCTCTAAATTGGAAAGATATGGATTTGAAGGGTGGACAAGGACTTGGCTCAATGGCCACACCCACAAAGTAGTGGTCAATGGTTCTGTGTCCAGGCGGAGGCTGGTGATGAATGGTGTCCTCAGGGGTCGGTCTTGGGACAGGTGCTTTTCAATATCTTCATCTGTGACATAGACAATGGGATTGAGTGCACCCTGAGCAAGTTTGCAGATGACACCAAGCTGACTGGTCCAGTTGATACTGAAGAAGGAAGAGATGCCATTCAAAGGGAGCTGGACAGGCTGGAGAAGTGGGCCCATGTGAACCGCATGAGGTTCAACAAGTCCAAGTGCAAGGTGCTGCACCTGGGTTGGGGCAATCCTGGACATGAGAACAGACTGGGAGAAGAACTCATTGAGAGCAGCCCTGCAGAGAAGGACTTGGGGGGTTCTGCCACATGAAAACCACTACATGAGCTAGCAGTGCGTGCTTGCAGCCCAGAAGGCCAACTGCATCCTGGGCTGCATCAACAGAGGGGTGGCCAGCAGGTCAAGGGAGGGGATTGTCCCCCTCTGCTCTGCCCTCGTGAGGCTCCACCTGGAGTGCTGTGTCCAGGTCTGGGGTCCCCAAGAAAAAGAAAGATGTGGGGCTGTTAAAGCAAGTCCAGAGAAGGGTTACAAAGATGATGGGATCACCTCTGATCTGTGCTGGAGCACCTCTCCTGTGAAGACAGGCTGAGAGAGCTGAGGATGTTCAGCCTGGAGAAGAGAAGGCTCCAGGGAGAACTCATTGTGGCCTTTCAATACTTTAAGAAGTCTTATAAAAAAGGATGGAGAAGGACTTTTTACTCAGGTAGATAATGACAGGACAAAGGGGAATGGTTTTAAACTGAAAGAGAATAGATTTAGACTAGACATTAGGAGGAAATTCTTCACTCAGAGAGTAGCTAGTCACTGGTACAGGTTGCCCAGAGAAGCTGTGGGTACCCCATCCCTGGAGGTGTTCAAAGCCAGGTTAGATGGGGCCTTGGCCAACCTGATCTAGTGGGTGGCATCCCTGCCTATGGCAGGAGGGGTCGAGTTAGATAACCTTTAAGGTCCCTTCTCACCCATGCCACTCTATGATTCTGTGATGACGTATGCATATCTGGAGAATTGAGCAAAGCAGTACCACACACATACTGGATGCACAAAAAACTTTATATTAATGAAACATTGAAGAGCTTGGAGGTAACTGAGCGATAAAACATTCTTTTTCGTAATGCAAAATCACCCTGTTATATAGTCGTTGCATAAAAATGTCATTTTTTTAACAAAAAAAGCAATATTTCATCTCACTCAATTTTAGCATTGATAATTTATTACTAGCTATGTAACAAACCAATCACCAAGGCTAAAATCACTTTTAAATCTAATTACTAGTCATGTCATAATTAGCCAGAAACAGTTGCCAAAAATTATCAGCAACATTGCAACATTGCTCTGCTTAGCCTAATAACCTAATTTGACTATACTATTATAGTTGCCCTGGTAATTCTCCAGCAGTGACTGAGCCTGGACAAAGTGCTCTGTTAATGGAGACATACTGCTTCTGGTACTTGAAGAGTAGCCAGCTGTAAGGTGTTCGGCAACAGTGGGAAAAAGTGAAATGGACATGGAGGACAGACAACACTGCTTCAGCAAAGCCAAGAATGTAAGAGATGTATGAATACCCTGCCAGCTGCAGTAAGCCAAAAGAGACTCTGTAAAGTACAAAGGCATTACAAAGATACCCTCGCAGGAAACTCATGTAGATCTGAAAAAGCAACTACAGACCAAAACAAAAACTCAGCATTCTAACTCCATTCCATATGCTTGTTTTCACAGGTGCAGTCACACAAAAAGTAACCTTTCACCTTTCTGTTGATTTTAAGAATAAAGTGCAAGTATAACGACTTTTGGCAGATGGGAACCTTTGTCACTTAGGCACAGCAAGTATTTCTATACCACAGTCAAATCTTTATAATCCCAGATGAGATGCTTTGATGGCTACGAGCCAGTTCTTGAAATGCTAATTCCTTTCCTAATGAATGGTTCATTAGCTTCAGCAGTGAAAATAAAAACCATCACAGAAAAATCCTGTAAATATAAAGCTGGGCACCTTTTAGAAAATTGCTTCATAAACTACAAAGAATGGGAAACAAACATTTTAAGTTTGACCATCTGCAAACCTATCCCTACACAGATACTATATTTCTACAAAATGTCTGTTATAGTTTGTATATTTATATACATATATATGCATATGTTGAAAATATAACAAGAGCTGCCAACAGAGCAATATTTCAGACTAATTGAGCTACATAACTTTCAAGCTCATCCATCTGATCTGGTAAGAGAAGATTCCTCACCCTGTGAGTTCACCAATGCAAAGCATACATTACTGTCTCAATGCAAAGTCCAATTTGCATCTTCTGGTGATAAATTTTGGCACATACTCTATGCATGTGATGGACAGCATTGTGAAAATGTTTGAGTACCCAGAATGACCTTCAGCTATTTGTTCATACAACACAGGTGAGGCATTTCATGGCTATGAAAGCACAAAGAAAATGTAACACTTGGAGTGGAGGGCTGGAGATCTCACCAGAGACATATGACAAAGACTTTCATGGCAAATATAAAAAACACAAAGAGAAAGAAAAGACGGGATAGAGGAGAAGGTGGTAGGCATGAACTAAAATAGAAGGTAGACAAGATGTTAAATAAATAAGCACAGAAATGGTATACAAAATCAGGCAGAAAATGAAAAAGTAATCCTAGAAAAAGAAGAAAAACTCTTCTGTGTGAAAATTGTCTCCTGTCGAGTACAAAATACTCCCTCTAAAAGAAGAGTTACTTGAAGTCAGTAGCTCAATAAATCTGAGACTTACAGAGATTTTCCTGGGATCTTAATTATAAAAATCAAAATTAACACTTCAGGTTCTTATTTCCCCCCTAAAAATTCAAGCTAGAGTCAAAATCTGATAACAAGCCATTCTGTACGCCTCCAAGGAGAAAGGAAATATAACTGACACTCATGAAACAGAACAAGTACGATGTTACTAATGATAACTGCATATACGCAGTAAAGAACTCAGGCCACAAACTTCTGACTCGGTAGAGTATGCAGGAAGGAGATGGCAAAAAACTTAGGATCTGTGCAAATTACAGAAAAGGTACCTCTGGTAGTTCTGCCTCACTGGGAGAGAAGTGTCAGCACATACCACCTCATCTACTGCATCCCACAGCTTTGTAACAATCTCAGGAAATCTCTCCTATTCACCTTACATCATTCTCCAGATTATTATTAAACATGGAATAACCGATCTGCTAACTCCCTACAGTCTACCTATAATTTCAAAATTTGGAAAGTAGCTATTGACATTTCATTTGAAAGAGAAGGAAACACACACACACACACAAAACAAACAAACAAACTGACAGGGAGACTGAAAACTTGCAGCTACAGAGAAGGCAAAGGCAGGCATGCTCCACAGCAGAACCATCACAGTCAGGGTTTACTTTTGCCTCCATGCATGAGATGACCAAATTGCTTATGGTTCTCTTACTGTAGATGCAGTAGCATTAGTTTCCCAAGCAGGGTCAGTTACCATTTCCAATGAGAAGTGCTGAAGCTGGTATAAAATACACAACTATTCTCATTTTTATGGAGTACCCAGAGAGACAATTTTCAGTGGCAGTCTATTTCTGAAGGCTGAAAGGCATAACAAAGAAAACATCATTATTAGAGAATATTTATCAGACACAAACATATTAGGGGAAAAACATGCAAGTAAATTTCCACAGAATATATATGTTGGCAGGACACATTCATTTTCTTGGTAATAGCAGGCTTTATAAAGTTGGTGTAGTTGCTTCTCTTTATACTAGCCAAACCAAATGTAATTCAGTACATTTCAAAGCATGTCAGATTGGTTACACAATAATTATCTCTACAATAGCAGCCTTTTTGCCAGTTTTTTGCTTGCAGTGGAAAGTGTTGTGGTTTAACCCTGCAGGCAGTTAAGCAACACACAACCATTTGCTCCATTTGCTCACTCCTCCACAGTGGGATGTGAGAGAGAATCAGAAAATAAAAAAGTTGTTGGTTGAGATAAAGACAGTTTAATAGGACAGAAAAGGAAGAGATAATAAAAAAATTAAGAGATATACAAAACAACTAATGCACAGTGCAATTGATCACCACCCGCCAACTGACGCACAGCCCATCCCTGAGCTCTGCCCTCCTCCCCTGCACACAGACAACCCCCCTGTTTTATTATTCACCATGATGCCACATGGTATGGGACATCCCTTTGAACTCTTTGGGTCAGTTATCCTAGGCGTCTCCCCTCCCAGCTCCTGGTGCACCCCCAGCCTCCTCACTGTCAGGGCAGCACCAGAAGCTAAAAAGGCCTTGGCTCTGTGCGAGCACTGCTCTGCAACAACTAAATACATTGGTGTGTTATCAGCGTTATTTTTCTCTGAAATCCAAACCACAGCAACATACAAACCAGTAAGGAGAAAATTAACTATCTCAGCCAGAACCACGACAATATCTTCATCCAGTCCACACATCACACTTCCCCATCCTTCTGCATTATCCACCAAATGCTCCCAGGTCCTTGAGTAGAAGCAGTCCCACAGATAGGTTTGCCTTTGCTTGAGGCAGGAATAACCTAGACTGTCTTCCCTGGCATGTTGTTTACATGTACTACAAGGACTTTATCATCTTCAAAAAGAAAACAAACAAACGAAAACCAAAAAAACATGTAGGGTGTTAGTAACTGGAGACTCCTTGCTGAGAGGCAGTGAGGCACCCATTGCCATACAGATAATCTCTCCAGAGAGGTTTGCTGCCTGCCTTGGGTCTGCATTTGTGATATCATGAAGAGGCTAAGAAGCCTGGTGGGGCCAGAAACTACCACCCATTCTTACTCTTACATGCAGGGTCAAATGAGTCTGCAACAAAGAAACTCCAAAATATCAAAAGGGACTTTATGTCCCTCAGAAAGATGTTGAAGGGATTGGGAGCACAGATAGTGCTCTCCTTTATCATAGAATCATAAAGGTTGGAAAAGATCTCCAAGATCATCTGGTCCAACCATCCTCCCAGTTGGAGACTGGGACCAAAGAAGAAAGAGACAAAACAGATCAGGTCAATGAGTGGTTGTGTGGCTGGTGCCTCACTCAGGGTTTTTTGGGTTCTGTGATCTCAGATGCATTTTTGAGAGACTGGGCATGCTGACACCAGATGGGGAGCACCTGACCAGGTGGGGCAAGAGTGTTCTGGGCAGCAAGCTGGCTGGGCTTATTAATAGGGATTTAAACTAGATGTGGTGGGGGAAGAGGTTGTACCTCTGAGTGATGGAAGTGAACCTGGGACCACCACATTTTAGGAAGCAAGACGGAAATATCTCTTCTGTCCCAGAAGAATTAGGAAGGGTTCCTCTGAAAAGGTTATGCAACTGATAGCCCAGCTGAAGTCTCTCCACCAATGCATATGGCATGGAAAACAAGCAGGAGGAGTTGGAAACCAGTGTGCAGTTAGAAAACTATGACCTGACTGCTATTGCAGAAATGTGGTGGGATGAATCACATAACTGGAACACTGCAATGGAAAGCTACAAGCTTTTCAGAAGAGATAGGCAGGGTAGGAGGAGTGGGGTTGTTGCTCTCTATGTTAGGGAATGGATTAATTGTGAAGAGATGCCTCTGAGAAACAGCCATGGTTGAGTTGGAAGCTTGTGGCTAAAAGTTAAGGACAGGACCAATAAAGGACACCTTGACGTTGGGGTCTGCTACAGGCCAGCTGATCAAGGGGAGACTGTGGATGGGGCCTTCTTGCTTCATCTACAGGAAGCATCGCACTTGCACGCTCTCATCCTGATGGGGGAACTTCAGCCACCTCATTGTCTGCTGGGAAAGCTACACAGCAGGCTGTAAGCCATCCAGGAGACCCCTGGAATGCATTCAGGATAATGTCCTGGTCCAGGTATTGGACAAACCAACAAGAGGAGAAGTGTTACAGGACCTGGTGTTCACCAATGCAGATGAACTCATTAAAGAGGTTAAGAACAGAGGCAGTGTGGGCTGCAGTAACCATGCCCTGGTTGAGTTTGTGATCTCAAGGAATATGGGCCTGTCAAGGAGCAAAGTAAGGACCCTGAACTTCCAAAGAGTGAACCTGTAGCTGTTTAAATACGTAGTGGATGAGATGCCCCAGAACACTGTCCTTAGAGACAAAGAAGCTGAACAGAGCTGGCAACTCTTTAAGGACACTTTTCTTACAGTGCAAGAATTCTCCATCCCTATACGTAATAAATCAAGCCTGGATTTGAATCATTGGCTATTCTCACCCAACATCAAATCTCCTTCATGTACACATGAGACTTTTCTATACTACCACATTACCTACCAAGTGCACCCTGGTTCTTGAGTTAAAGCAATCCCATGGGTGGGTTTGCCTTTGCCCGAAGCAGGAATAACTCAGACTGTCTTCCTAGCACATTATTTATGTGCACTACAGGGAATTTATCCCCCTCTACAGTACAAGACAGGTTTGATTGGGCAGGCCCAGCTCGGTTGGCAGATTCCTAGTGCTGACTAACCAGGTGACCTTTGCTAAACAAGTATCCCAATGTATGAAAGTCTCAGCACCCATTGCACTCAGTGTAGTCTTTAACAGTCTGTTGTATCATTTGATTTTCCCAGAGGCTGTGGCCTGATAGGGGATGTGATACACCCACTCAATGTAATGCTCTTTGGCCCAGGTGTCTATAAGGTTGTTTCAGAAATGAGTCCCGTTGTCTGACTCAGTTCTTACTGGGATGCCATGTCACCATGAGACTTGCTTTTCAAGGCCCAGCATAGTGTTCCGGGCAATGGCATGGAGCACAGAATATGTTTCCAGACATCCAGTGGCTGCTTCAACCATTGTAAGCACAAGTCACTTGCTGTGGTGGGTTTGTGGGAACACGATATAATCAGTATGCCAACCCTCCCCATATTTGTATTTCAGCTATCGTCCTCCATACCAGAGAGGCTTTAGCTGCTTGGCTTGCTTGCTTGCAGCATGTTTCACATCTGTGGATAACCTGTGCTATAGTGTCCATGGTCAGGTCCACCCTTTGATCGTGAGCCCATCTATATGTTGCATCTCCGCCTTGATGGCCTGAGGTGTCATGGGCCCACCAAGCTATAAATAATTCACCCCTATGTTTAGGCCAGATCCACCCGAGCCACTTCAGTCTTAGCAGCCTGATCCACCTGCCGGTTGCTTTGATGCTCTTCAGCGGCCTGATTCTTGGGTACATGAGCATCTACATGGCATACTTTTATAGCCAGGTTCTCTACCCAGGTGACAATATCTTGCCACAATGTGGCAGCCCAGATGGGTTTGCCCCTGCACTGCCAGTTGCTTGGCTTCCATTGCTGTAACCACCTCCACAGGGCATTTGCCACCATCAGAGTCAGTATATAGAGAGAGCACCGGCCACTTTTCCCATTCTGCACTACCTAAAGCCATCCAGACGGCTTTTCACTTCTACACATTGTCTTGTTTCACTTTTTCCTTCAGCAGTTCTATGACTTGTGGTGTAGGATTCCATGAGCAGCCTTCCACCTCTGATGCTTTCCCACAATGCGGCAGGACCCATCAGTGAACAGGGCATATTACTTCTTATTTTCTGGTAGCTTGTTATACAATGGAGCCTCTTCAGCAGGCATCACCTTCTCCTCTCGCAATATTCCAAAATTTTTGCCTTCTGGCCAGTCCACCATCACTTCCAAGATTTGTGGTTGACGAGATTCCTATTCGAGCCTGTTGTGTGATCAGTGTGACCCACTTACTCCACGTAGCACCAATTGCATGATGTGTAGAGGGGACCCTCCCTTTGAACATCCAGCCCAGCCCTGACAGTCGGGCTGCCAGGAGGAGCTGTGCTTCAGTACCAACCCCCTCTGAAGCAGCTCAAACCCCTTCATACGTTGCCAATGTCTCATTTTCAGTTGGAGTATAGCAGGTCTTGGATCCTCTGTATCCCAGACTCCAAACACTTAGGGGCTGGTGTTCAGTGTCCCCCGACGCTTTCTGCCAAGGCTCCAGGTAGGGCCATTCTCTACAGCTGTTGTGTAGAGCATGTTTTTGCATCGTCATGCCTGAACTGGCCCATGAACTGCATGAACTATTTCCTATTTAATTTGTTCAAAGGCTTGTTGTTGCTCAGAGCCCCATTTGAAGTCATTCTTCTTCCGGGTCACTTGACAGAATGGGTTTACAATCAGACTAATTTGGAATGTGCATTCTCCAAAAGCTGACAACGCCTAAGAAAGTTTGTGTTTTCTTTTTGCTAGTTGGTGGAAACATAGCTGCTATTTTGCTGATCACATCCACCGGGATCTGATGATGTCCGTCTTGCCATTTTATTCCTAAAACTTCCTGTGCACATCCCTTGAGCTTACTTTATCTTGTGACAAAACTGGCTATCAGAAATATTTGGACTATTATCTTCCCTTTCTCAAACAGTTCTGTTGTGTCACCCCACACATTGATATCATCAATGTACTGCAGGTGTTCAGGAATTTCCCCCTGTTCCAGAGCAGACTGGATCAGTCCACGGCAAATGGTAGGGCTGTGTGTCCAACCCTGGGGCAGTAGGTTCCAGGTGTACTGGATGCCCCTTCAAGTGAAAGCAAGCAGTGGCCTGCACGCCACTGCCAAAGGGTTTGAGAAAAATGCATTAGCGATGTCAGTCCTGTCATAACACTTGGCTGCCTTTGACTCCAGCTCATAGTGAAGTTCTAGCCCATCTGGCATGACAGCACTCAGTGGTGGCGTATCTTCATTCAGGCCATGATAGTCTACTGTTACCCTCCAGTCTCCGTTAGGGTTTCACACTGGCCATATGGGATTATTAAAGGGTGAGCGAGTCTTGCTGATCATTCCTTGACTCTCCAGGCAATGAACCAGCTCACAGACGGGAATCGGGCAGTCTCGGTTGGTGCAGTATTGCCACTGGCGTACTGTAGTGGTAGTGATTGGTACCTGCTATTTTTCAACCCTCAGTAGCCCACAACAGAAGGGTCCTCTGAGAGACCCAACAAGGTAGACAGCTGTGTAATTCACTCCATCTCCAAGGCAGCAATGCCAAAAGCCTGCTGTTACCCTTTTGGGTCCTTGAAGGAACTTCTCCTGAGGCAGTCTATGCCAAGGATACACAGAGCCTCCAGGCCAGTCACCATGGGCTGCTTCTACTGCTCATTCCCACTTAGGGGGGAATCTGCCACTCCAGAAATACAGATGGGTTCTGCCCCTTTACAGCTTGATGGCATCAGGGTACATTGTGCACAGGTGTCCACTAGAGCCTTGTAATTCTGTGGGTCTGATGTGCCAGGCCATCGAATCCACACAGTTCAATAAACCTGATTATGCCTTACCTCCACTTGGCTGGAGGCACTGCTCCTCTAGTCCTGTTCATTGCATCCAAATTCATTACTCAGTTCTTCTAAGTGTGAATCAGACATCCCTTCATTAAGGTCAGAAATAAGATAAGCCCACCTACTCTCTCTGCAGAACCTCTCACTGGAAACTAGAGCAGCCATTTTCCTGGAAGAACCTCCTATTACCCTTGTTTTTCCTTGCAACTCATGTACCTATGCCTCTAGCATTGAGGTAGATTTTCCATCCTCATATCCTCCCTATGACCAAACAGATAAAACCACACAGTTGCACGCGGTGTGTACCCACTATATCCTCTCTCTTGAGCAGAGGAACACTTACTACTAATAGCTTAGACACTGGCCTTTTTGGGTAGAGGAGAAAACTTACTCTCCCTCTAAGCTGCTGAACCAGTTTCTCTACAACTGACATGCAGGTCTGTAGGGAGGAAGAGAGATTGTTCATATTTTCTGAGTTGGCCACTCAATTTACTCACTGTCTGTCCCTCTTTCTAGGTCATTACTGCCCATGACTTGGCATACAACAATGATGTGCTTCATACAGACTTCCACCATGTGGTTTCACTGCATGCACTTGACTTCATCTGGACCTTTGGGTATCTGGAAAGAAAACGCTGAAGGCATATTTAAGTTACTGAAACATGTAGCTACATGAGAAGTTGCCTCCTTCCTCCACTATGTGCTAATAACTTAAAGTGACATGCACATCCTTGTCAAGGGGCTCACATTGGTAAGCACACAGTTAATTTTTAGTGTCCTTTCATGTTTGTTTTTTCCCTTGTTTCATTTTGTATACATAAAGTTAGGCTATGGATAAAGCTCTCTAAAAGTCCTGTGTTTGTGTTTTTCAGGACTAATAACCTTGCCTGTACAGGCTACAAAACACATCTGAATGGACATCAAACGTGTCACAGACTTTGAATAGCACTGAATACGACTACTGTCAGCTAGGAGCCAGGAATTAGGTCAACTGTGCATGTTGGTGCTTCTGGAACACATCCTAAGGCACCTAACTCTTTCTACATAACCTGCTTGAAAGCTCATGTATTGCATACACAAATTCAAGATCCATTTCAGAGATCAAATATTTCAGTGAATTATACTCACTGCTACAGTAAGTGCAAGTTTACTGCTTTTCTGGATGAACCCTAAAATTGAGAATCAGGAACAACAATTTTTAAGCCTGTGTGGTGGTTTTACTCGGGTGGGCAGCCGAGCTCCACAACAACCGCTCTCTCATTCCCCCTCCTCAAAGAGAAAGGGGGAGAAGATACAACAAAAAGGGCTCAAGCTTTGAGATAAGGAAGGGAAGATTACTCAACAATTATTGTTACAGGAAAAACAGAGTAGGGAGATAGTAAAATGTATTGCCTATTCCCAACAAGCTAGAGAAGTGAGAAACAAAGGAAAGAAACCAAAACCACCTTTTCTCCATCCACCTTCTTCCACCTCCTCCCTCCGAGCAGCGCAGGAGAACAGAGAATGGGGGCTGCGGTCAGTCCATGATGCTTCGTCTCCGCCGCTCCTTCACGGTCACTCTCTGCCCCTGCTCCACATGGGGTCCCTCCCACGGGATGCCATCCTGCCCGAACTGAGCCTGCGGGGGCTGCCCACAGGCAGCAGCTCTTCAAGAACTGCTCCCACACGGCTCCGTACCACGGGGTCCATCCATCCCTCAGGAGCAAACTGCTCCAGCACGGGTCCCTCCCGGGTGGGCGGCAGCTCCCCCCAGACCCCCTGCTCCTGCGTGGGCTCCTGTCCACGGGCTGCAGCTCCGGCCTGGGGTCTGCTCCTGCGGGGGCTCTCCACAGGCTGCAGCCTCCTCCAGGCCACATCCACCTGCTCCACCGGGGGCTCCTCCACGGGGGGGCTGCAGCGTGGAGATCTGCTCCATGCGGGACCCACGGGCTGCAGGGGGACAGCCTGCTCCACCAGGGGCCTCTCCCTGCACAGGCCGCAGGGGAACTGCTGCTGCATGCCTGGAGCACTTCCTGCCCTCCCTCCTTCTGCATCTGCCTTGGGGTCTGCAAGGATGTTTCTTACTCCTTGCTCTCCTAGCTGCTGTTCCACAGCATTTTTTTTTTTTCCCTTTCTTAAAACTGCTCTCCCAGAGGCACAAACAACATTGCTTATTGGATCGGCTCTGGACAGCGGCAGGCCCCTTATCTAATGTGGGGCAGCTTCTGGATTCTTCTCACAGAAGAACGGCCCCCCACTACCCAAACCTTGCCACATAAACCCACTACAGCCTGACTGATACTTGCAAAAATTGCTTGGGCAAAGATGCAAGGCCCCAGATGAGAGAGGAGTAAAGGAGTAAAGTCCTGCCCAACACGTCCTTTCATCCAGGACACATTTTAATACAAAGTGTGAAACTGAAACAAGAGCAAGAGTCAGAACTTCAGATAACAGCTACGCAATCCTTCATGCTTTTATTATGTTGGTGGGCACAGGTCATATTCTCTCCCGTTTTCAAAGTGCAGGGAGGGAAGACAAAATATCTCATCCAGAACAAGCTGCGAGAGGCAGTGTGTACTGCAGCCAACTCATTAACATTTTTACAAAAAAAAAAAGAAAACCAACAGTAACTGCAGTATTAGACTGATATACTGTTATATGTTGGTATTTACATTCACTGAAAGGGTGCTTTGATTATAAGGGAAAATGTAGGTGCTTGTTCCATATGGAAAAGCCAGTTATTTCAACTTTTTCCACCATGGAAAAAAAAAGGTATGTTGGGCTTAAAATGTTTTGTGATTTTAACCTAAAACTTTAAAGAAACAGACATTGGACATTTCTACCTTTTATTAATTAGGTGAAACTGCAAACATTGATTTTCACCTGTCTTAAATCAGCATTTTTGTGCAATTTTTACATTCCATTTTCAACTTTGCATCTTTCCCACCCTCAGGTTTTTTCATCATCTGTCAAACTGTCTATGAAGAGACAGGAATAAAGAGCAAATAGTTTTTACACCATCAAAAAGTAGTCGGAAAGTATGAAGTTTTACCCAACTCCTTAAAATTGGATTTGCTTTTAAAACAGATGACAGCAGTTCTTGATTAAATAAAGATCTTACCTTATTCTATCCTTGCTGGAGATTTGTATTATGTCTCCTAAAACAAAATAAGACAAATGGTTTACTCAGGTTTTGCACCTTTTTCTCCTGTACAGGGGAGGGAATGCTGCCATTATGTGCTGCTCTTGAAACTCTCAGCAATAAACATTTAGTCTAAAAATTTAGTGTAACTTTCCTTAAAACTCATAGAAAGGGTAAACAGTTTGAAAATGACCACTGCTAGCCCTTAATTATATCAACAAAAATCTTACTGTACACAAGAAATTGTACAGTAATGCAAAACAAGCCTCATTTATGCTTTCGTGTACTAGCTGAAAGACTGTATGCAACTTAAGGACCATCTCAGACGGAACAAGCAGCAAAAATAACATTAGTTTACATACCTGTCCTGTACTTTCCATTAACCTGCTGCTAGATCCAAAAGAGCTAAGAGAAGTATGTAATGTGATAGTCTCAAATTCTGCAGGTCTGTAAAACATGCTCCACATCTCAAGTACTACAGATTGGACACAGAGCTAGATCACCTCATACATGCAGCAAAATAGATCTGCTAAAAGGAATGAGTTTAGCTGAAACCTTGCTGAAGAATACAGTACTTTTCCATGACTTGTAGTACCAGCGTCAAAACTACATCTAAAAAGCTCTCTTCCAACAAAGCCAAAAATTAAGATTGATCAGTAAGGCAGTTTGTGAAACAACACAGGCAATGGTTTCCAGCAGGCGTAACCTCTGAAAGTTTCCTGCCTGATCTATTATCTTTTACCTCACAACAAAATTTGCTTTTTAAGATGTATAGGTAAGAAGCCAAGAAATTCTTCACTGGGTGGGAACATTGAGTCATTCTTCAGAAGTATTCATCTTCTTGAAATCAGCACTTCAAAAAAATGAAGATAAACAATATACAAAAAAAGTAATTAACTTTGTAACAGAAAGAACACACACAAATGTTTCAAATTCCTGAAACTTAAAAGCTTAGTTCCAACAGCAATTCCGTATTTTATAGTTTTCAGTAATAAATCCTGCTAAAGCCACTGAATGACTGCTCATTTGAGATTAAAACCGTTTACCTGTTCTCTTAAACCTAGATTTAAGAACCAAATGAAAATAGAAATACACTTATAATATACTTATGATTAAAAGGCTAAAAGAGACTCCCCCCCCCCCCCATTCATTTTCCTTTTTAGCATGGGCAAGAATTGCAACTCTGAAAACATAATGAATTAGGTTTTTTGGAAGGTAAAGCACATCCACATGAAGAATCAAAATATGTTAATTCTAGTTGATGGGAAGAGGGCCAAAAATAATAGCCCAAAGCAAATTGCTTTGCCAGCACAGAACAGCTGCAGAAAGTTGACAGCACTCTTTCTCACCCTGCTTAAGGTTACAGATCTCAGCCTGGCAATGTGAACTAGAGCTGTAAACTCTTGGTAATAAAAGCATAAGTGTTTGATTTAATATTCTATATTAGATATATAGTAATCTTCTGAGAATTCGCTATCTTCCCTCTTGCAGAATACGTAACAGCATGTCCTCCATTTCATATGACAAAATGCCTTCCCTAAAATTTTATTCCTAGAAAAATATTCTTGCCTCATTTCACAGAAACATCTGCATTGTTGGTCTCCAACATGCACCTAGTTACTTCTTCAAGGCAACTCTAGTTGGTATCAGTTGAATTTAACTTCAAAAAGGCTGTTTTTATGTATTAAAAGGTGAAATTAAAAAACAGAGAAGGGCCTGCACAATGTAGTCTGAAGTCAGTGACGTCCTTGCTTAGAGGAGGAACTTGGAGTAGATGACATGCCAAGATCCCTTCTAAACTGGATGATTCTCAGATATGGCTCATTCTTCATACTTACAGAAACTTTTGAAAAATAAAAAAAAGAAACAAGTATTTTACCCATGTTCTTGCATATAGCTTTAATTCAACATGGTCTTGCACTTAGGAAGGTTGAGGAATTTGAAAAAGCCATTATGAAGTATATACAACAAAGCATAACATACAAACCAGTTTCCTTTGGGTGCCTCTTCAGTGAATTACTTCAAAATATTCACAGTGAATTCTCACTTTGATTGCTTTTATTCTATACACTAAATTCTCCGTTAACAATATTTCAAAACAAGTTCCCAAGTTCACTACACTTTCCATTTCAATGCTTATGTATTTTAAAAAAACATGAAAGTTACTTTAATAGTAAAGCAGACTTGCAAATTATTTCAAGTCAGAGCTTATGAACAGCAACACTTTTTCACTGTTTTGCCATTACTACTCTCCATAAATGGTAGCTACTATACAATGCTAAAAGAATAAAGATTAAATGCACACCAATTTACAGCATTTGAAGATAAAGACTTGCTACAGGGAAGTGTGAAAAAGTCAACAGCCTCTCATATAATTTATAAGTGACTCTACACATGCCTGCTTTATTTGCTAAAATCACACCCCCTGCAACACTATTCATTATATTCAGTGATGAAACCAACGAGTAAGTTATTTAGAATGATTAAAACTCATTTTCAGACTGACAGACTTAATTTTTTTTTACTAGGTGAAGAGCGCAAAAATGGTACATTTCAGTAGTTGCTTGCACATGAACAGACTGAATTCTGCTTCACAAAATATCTAATCCATCGGAGACTTTAAGCAAAGGTCATGAGTGCTAAATCTTAAGTAGGTAATTTTGTACATATCCGTCCAATCTAGCAAAAGAGAAACTTCAGAAATGGCCAACCGATCATTTTCCTTTCAGTACACTTTGAACATTGATACTAAATACATTTGCAAGATTATTCTACTCTTAGATGGAGTAAAACTAAACTGAAGTTATGAGTGGAAAGTGGTCTAAGAATGGCACTTACACATGCACACAATAGCTCCTAATTTTCTTTATTCACACACTTTAGTTACTGTAAGCCTTGTGAACAAACTGCAAGACAGCCACATTTTTACATTCTGTGCAACTTTATCCCCAAAAAAGTTTTTATTTTATATAAAGCAAAAGATTCATCTTCTGCCACACTGCAGCAAAGTAAGCTTATATACTTGTAAATTATGTGATTTATGTCTACTTAAGTTACTTTTACAGTTTCCGTTTTGCTCACAGGTCCATTAACAGTGAAGCTGAAAACACTTAAAAGACCATTAAGCCCAGTCTCACATTTCCAAGTTCCTACAACTTACGAAATAAATTCCTTTAAGCTGTCTAGCAGTCCAAATTAAATATCAGATATGATGTTTATAGAGCAAAGATCAGGATTTCATATCCATTCTATAAGTCAGTTAATTGGTAAGAGGAAAGGTAAATCCTCATTCCAACCATATTTGAAATTATCCCCTTTTGTATGACTGCATATTGTATTTGTGTTTATCATTTTAAATTTAAACGGTACTTTTTGAATGGCATTCATCTAAATTTCCAGTTTTAAAACAAGTTCTTTTACAAGAATCCACAGAGTGGATTCTTCAAGCTTTATTTTCTATGCCATTTTAACAATAATTAGGTTAGTAAATAACTCAATTATGTCCACTGTGCTAAATCCACACCTGAACAGATTAAGAAACATTTTGAAGCAGTGTTGAGTAGATAATTTTGGTGAGCTGTAGAACAGCCACATGCAAGGTATACTGTACTATAACAGCTCCAAATCCTTTATAAAAACCTAGCATTCCTTCTTCACGTTTTATAGTATTTATGCAGTCTCTCATCCCCTCATACTGAGTATTGATCGGAAGCACTTCGTAGCCAAGGTCTGTATTGTCAATTATTGTGCGTGTCCCTTGGATATGAAGGCGATGTAAAACTGTCTCCAGCGGGTAAAGCATGACATCAGCACAAAGGCTAGCAGCAAAGCTAGCAATAAGTTCAGGAAAATACGCATCCAGCATGCTCTGCACAGAAGTAGAGCTCTCTGTTGGAAGGTTGTGGGAATTATCCCTTTTCAGAACAAACAAAACAAGCTTCTGGACGATGGAACTGATGACATAGTGAAGAACTCCATGTACAGCAGTTGGAAAAACCAAGACCATTAGAGGAAGGAGACGCTTGCTGTGGGGTACTCCCAAGCCTACAACTCTGCCAATTCCTTCTCTCACACAGTCCAGAATACCAGGATTGTCTCGAATGATTTCACTCTACAAGTAAAAAGGATTAGTTACAACTTGTGCTGCCCATTTCCAAACCATGCTGACATTACCACTGCTTAATTTTACCTTAAGATAGTTATATATTTGCATACTACTATGTCTACACAGCTTTACTGATATTATAAATGTTCTGCTTTAATGTTTTTGATATGTAGCATTCTTAATAGCAACCTGGTAAACGTGCTTTAAAAAAAATGAATCCACCTTAAAGAGCCTTCTTTTCATCTACATTCCATTTATTTGTGTTACTACCAAAGAAATACAGCTTTCAGCTTACCACTGAAAGTATCACTCTGCACAACAATGACCATGTACTGAAAACGACTAATTCTGAACTCAAGTCCCAGGAAGCATTTACCTAAGTTAAAAATCCTTTCCTTTAAGGTTTTTAACTCTAGTCTTTGAACTTGTGTACGCATAACAAAGACTTCCTCAAGTGAACCTCAACTAAGTTGACTTGAAAGATCATTTTTACTTGGAATTTAATAATTTCAGCTATTAATATTTCCGTTTTACTTTTGGAGTCTAAAATGGCACTTTACACATGCTACCTCTCAGAAAAGAAATAATTTTGTTCATATAATATAGAATTTGCTTACTAATTATTTTATCATTATATTCCACCTATGCTTGCAGGATTAAGCCAAAAGATGTTGTTTCCCCTCCTAAAGCTTATAAAGATTTAGTGTTTATTCATCACTGTTACATCCAAAATTCAAATCTGGGAGTTCTCCTCAAGTATGAAGTCCATGCTGGCTATGTCTTGATCACATGCCAGTACAAAACTAGAATACTCCTAAGTATTTTGGGCAAAGATGAATGGCATTTATGATCTGTCTGCCGAAAAGAGAAGCTAGTTCAAATACCTCAGAATATTTTGTTGATCCAGTCTTCAAATGCAAGTAATACACTGTAACTCCTACTTAGTTCTCTTGTCCCTCATATCACTATCACTGCACTTCAAAACTGTGCTTGATTTTGTCAAACACGCCACCATGTGGTTTGAAATGTAAAAGACATAAGCAATGACATGATGACTACAAACTTTCACCATTTATATCTATTTTGATAAAATATATTTACTTGGAGAAGCATGTCTATTAATGGTAGGAATGGTAGGGTTTATCAGACTTAAGACAATCAAAGTTAACATGAAACTATTAGTAACAAATCCCACGATCTTTAAACTTTCATAATCTGTAATTCGTAATTGTCCTCTTGCAAGCACAGAAATATAATGTAAACCTGTTAAGACAAGTTGCCTCCCTGCAGTGACGAATACAGCATATCTTATGGACAGATGCTAACTAAGACTTTTTCCGTGTTTCTGTCAAGGAAACTAATGATTATGCCTCCAGGAACTGCAGGCTACATTTCATACAGCACAGATACATCTATTCAATAAAATACTTACACACAGCTGAACCCACTAAGCCTAAAATCCCATCAGATCTCACTAGGATTACTTTCATAAACAATGCTTTACAGAGGTCTTTACAGAGATGATCACTTGTTTAAAAGGTTGGGGGAGATGCTGTTTTGGCTTTTTGCTCATTTTCCAATTAAGCATTGCTTCCCAGCAAAAATAAATAAATAATTTGTATCTTGTAACCAGAAGACAGATTCTTAATCATGTCTGACCACCACTTATTGGTCAAACTACCACATCCAACAACACAGCTAACATTCCCTTGTTCAAAACCACAAGCGGCACCTGAACAAAACATCCTTTTCTGTGGCTCAGTAGAACTCAAGAAACAGGAACATTGTTCTATCACTGTTTCAAGTTCCAGGACTATGATTTGCTCAGTGTCAAGCTCTTCCACAAGATGCAAGAGCTTCCTAAGCCATCTTCTCAGCAGGAGACCAGTTAAATCTCCCTATGGCTTCCACAAACTCTCAGAGATCCACTCAGGCTAGATCTCTGGAATATTGTTTTCAAAACAACTCAGCGAGAGGAAGGATGTTTCTTAAATACGAAGCAACTTCAGAGAATGTGGGCTTGTTGTTTGGAGTCCAACTACCCTCCATCCTCCCCATGGAAGCACCATCAATCTCACCTATCCTGTTAGTACAAAATGTTGCCAGATCATACAGCCTTCTTAGTGCCTTCTAAGAAATTTGGATCCTCTACATAGAGCAGTCCATTAACAGTCTGTACCTCTACAGTACATTCTGGAACTAAGTCAGACTTTTTTGCCCATTCTCCACAGAAAACATACTATTTCATAGACACACACCAGTAGTCCAATTGCAGGTTTCAGAAGTTGGGTCTAAATCAGTCTTGACTGTACTTAGAACTTGCGTAAATGAAAGTGATTACTTTGGAGACTGAATGACGTGAGTGACTATCCTGCATCACCTTCCCCATGAAAGCTCAACCTACAGTAAGAGTGCCATTAGCAGCACAAAGATACTTTCATAATTAAGAGCAACTCATTTTATGGATATAGCTGGAAGAATTACTTTGGCCTGTACTTACGTACTGTTTCTCTCCCCAAAGAGATGCAACAACTCACTGAAGGACAATCTGCAATACGCTGTGGATTACTCCGTACTGTTACAGAGCAAGTATCCTAGATAACACATCCAGATTTTCCCGAAATTTATTTTGATGGCTAAGGAAGAACTTAGGTGAAAGTTTAAAAGCAAAAGCTGACTGGATGAAAGCAAGTCTGAAATAGTGGAGTTCAGTACTTTAATAAAACAAAGCTGAATTACCAGAACAGCTTTTTAATTGTTACAGGGGAGTGGTCATGCTAATAACCTACCTAGCAAGCCTTTTAATACCTTCTTAAAGACTTCTCTATGATCTCTTCTAGCATGTGCAGATGTAACTTGTTCTTATTTCACACACAATATATCCCAACTGTTTGTATTAAGCGTGCTTTCTAATTCTAGACTTCCACTTAAGACAGCACAACCAATATACCTATCACAGTAAATATTTTTTATCGGAGTTGGTAGGTCACACAGCCTCGAGTAAAACAGATGCAAATGCTACAACCCAAAGCCTCACTTCTCCACATAATCTATTTCATAAAATTAATAATAGTATCTTTTAAAATGCTGTATATACTTGTAAATTACCTGCACAGTTTCAATCAGGCTTGCAGAATAAAAAGGCATTGCTATCACATGCGTTAACCTGTAGAAATTAACAAAAATGAGAATTATGTTCATGACAATACTATAGTTTTATCCAACTCTGCACCTGAAAACAGATTCAGTTATCTACCTAGTCATGCCTGAGGGAAAACTATAACAAACCATAACTCAATTATTAGAGCACAAAATAAGCCACCAAGATGTTCTGACGTTCTGTTAAATTCTATTCTCATGTGACAGATCAATTAAAGGCTCTCAGATATCAGAATTCAATTATTAGAAGCATTTGAATTTTACATTAGTCTGGGTCCATACAGACACAAGAGAGTCCAGTAAGAGAAAATCTGTCAAACTGGCATATGCAATCAACATGGTTCAAAAAAAAAAAGCAGAATTTTAGAATTACCATACCCTGTCAAGTAACCAGAGTTGCAGATTGTACTGCCATACATTTAACAGCTTTACTATTATTGTTTAGACAATAAAAAAGATAAGGTAATAACTACAGCTATACTTACCCTTTGAGCAGAAGGTGTCCACCTATCTGTTTGAGGTTCCATTTATGTGAGAGCTCTCTAAAAAGAAAAGCAGTATTTATTGTACTATGGATAAGAACAATTACCCAAGGATTTCTTTCATGGACATCAACATCCAGTTTTCATATTATTCTATTCTATTCTTACTCTACAGTTATTCTATTCTAAATCTACTTACTATTCTATTATTACTCTACAGATGTGTCTTTCCGCTATGGGAAATCCTGCAGTCACCTACGCACATCTAGTAAATCATGCTCAACTTTTAAAATTTATTCAGGCCTGCTAGATATTTTAACAAAAAAAGCTTTAGATTACTAGTAGGGTGTCTGTAGCTCTCACAGCTACTACCTTTAGCGTTTGGCATTTATTTTGCATCCTAATGTACTACCTCTTAAAGTCATTTTCAGACAATATTCAAAGTTTTAATATCTCCATAGTTTTCCTTTACCAAAATATTCTTTACTATGTTCTGGTTTGGTTACGTTCTTTAGGGAAATACACTTGACTAGAACCCCACACTAGCTCAAGGCCATACATTTTCAACATTTTCATACATATTCAACAGCCAGACATTTGGTAAATACGTGTAACATAAAGATATTTCTACCTGAGATATTGGACAAATTTGACTTGATTTTTTTAAAATAAGCTCTAATGTATTCAGTTTAAGTTCTTGTCCAGAAATAACACTTGCACATTGCTTGCAGTTACAATAACTTTAATCCAAGAAAGGAAACTTTATTCTTTGAAGAACTGTTGATAACTAGGAGGTATCAACATCTTAAATACATAGAATTTCACTTCCTCCTTAAGAGGAAGTGAAGATTATTAGATATTACAGACACTTTGATCACATCTAATGAGCCATTGAACTTAGAAAACAAATGCAGCCAAACTGATGTGTGAAAGCCTAACCTGACAATCTACCAGACAGAATAGTTCCTGCAGTGGAGGAACAAACATAGAATTAGTTTGTTTACTACAGAACAACATTCAACTTGCCACAGAAATGATAAAAGTACATTTCCAGGCCCCTTTACTAACACAGAGGGATGTTTCTTATAATACCATGATACGGAATTAGAATCAACATTTCAATTTTTGTCCTTTGGAGCTTAGTTAAACAAAGCTTTTGAGAACACCTATGGTGGCACTTCTGTTACAAGGAATAACCTCCACCTCCCTGTGACAGTCAAACGATGCATGCTACCACTTAAAAGGAAAGTATCCAGTAGAAAACTGTACAGAGTGATGCATGTACAAGACAACCATTTTAGCCAGATGCCTTTCCCAATCCAGTTGTGACTACTCACATACTGTGGTCGCACAAGGATGGGGGTAGCACCGAGGAAGGTGCTATTTTTTTTTTAACTAACTTTTGATTATCTCAAAGTCTCTCTGCATTTCACTAAAAGTTTTAGTGACTTTATACAATAGCATCTCTCACACGTGCTGCATACTCTGAAAGTATCTGTAACAAAATTGACAACATGCTATTACATGCTGACATGCACAGTTGTCAGCCCTTACTGTTAAGCTCTGGACCATTATAAAACAAAACACTGATAAAAAGCCTACAGACAAAAAGGCTTTATCACGCATATCTCAAAGCAGAAAGACATCACTGTTTTAACATAACTCTGGAATTTTAATTCAAAATAGGAAGAGTTGCAAATCAAAATAAAATACTAAACATCTAAACTACTACAGCCTAGGACAGACACAGGCAGAGTGGTGAATCTCTTTAAATTAAGTCACTCATCTTTTGGTTGTATTCCCTTTGTTCAGTATTCTGATAACAACATAGATATAGCTGTTGGGAAGGAGAAGAAAAGACAGTGCTGACAGCCACATGAACTCTTATTCAGCACATCTTTTAATTTATTAGTGCTGGCTACTCTATTTTCTCACCTACCACAAAGCAAGCAGTCAGCAACAGCTCATTAGCTATGCACGTTTTCTGTGTTTAGATTAATGAAACCAGGACTTTATGCATCGTATTTGCTTATACCACAAAATGAAAAAAAACCACAATTTTTGTGACAGTGGAATTATACTGAAGACCAACTTGGAGTATTGTTTGTGTAGTCAGACCAGTAGGCAAACATGGCTTCCAGAAAGTCTCTCACTGTTTAATTACAAAGTTGTCTTTGCCAGGACAACCCCACAATGCTAAAGCCATCTATTCAATGTCTGATTGCTCTAATCAACTGAAAAGTTTCAAACCACCTTGTATTCTGTTTGAATATAAGTCAAAAATTGATGATCACTCTGTTAGCAGCAGTAAAAAAAAAAATGCAATACCTTGGCAATGGTGTACATTCACTGATGATGCCTTCTGTTCCCAGGGTTATTCCCTGAACAATGAATGTGCTGCCCATTCCTTTCCAAAGAGCTCTTGGACCCTGTATTTTGAAATACGTAGTTATATTCATGCAATGTAATACTCAAAGTCTTCTCACCATCTTACTATTTTTTATAGATTTTCAGCAAATCCAAGCTGCACAGAGGTACAGTTCTACCGTTAAACTTCAGTATCATCAAATCCAGGGGACAACTAACTTTCAACTCTGAAGAAACTTGTGTTAATAGATAACTTCAGTTGTCAACAATCTTGGAGACACCTATCTTACCCTATGCCATAAATTTAACACTATTTCCAATGAACAAAATTAACTGCAGATGTTAAAACACTCTCATAAGGAATCCTGAAAGTCTTTTCTCAATGTTTGCTGATCTGACTATCAAAACTTTCATTCCACACCATTCCCCAAGACTATGCAGAACTGGAAATTCATACAATACTGTCTTCAGAAGTAGTCATTTAACACTGGATAATCTCTTTATCTATGTAAAGATTAATGATTTTTTAGATTCCCAACTGAAAAACAACTAGTTTGAGGGACCCTTTTACTTACTAACATCTACATACCCTTCCCACCAAGTAACAATTTTCACAAGAAAAGGTCACAATACCTTTTTGCAACATTTCTGCAACTATAAATATAACATTCCCTTACAATTGCCACCTGTTTAACCATCAGCTGCATAAAGAGCTACAGATGTCAGTATACAAACATGTTAAAGAAACCCTCACTGCTCAGACAGAGACTGGCACCACACACTGACCTGTGTCTTATTGATGCTGTACATAATATTGACAATAGTAAATGGAGTGAGATGATAATTCCGAGCATGATAATTAACCTGTTAAAAATATAAAGAGAGCAGCTTTATAAACACGCAAGTTACCACGCTGAAGAAAAAAGCACTTCACTTTTGTAAAGGTCAAAGTGACCAACATATGAATAAATTCTCAATGAAATTCAGGGAAACAGGCAGACCTTTCAAATGTTTGTATGCTGAAAACGTAAACAAAAGAAAGCATAAAACAGAAAATATTTGAAACAAAACATCCTGCTGGTAAATGGGATCTGAATGTTGTTTCAGAGATGAAGAACTGATTTGCTGTAATTTGTTTGTCATTATCCAGACAAAAAAGAATGCTCAAGTTAAGTTTCTGAACAGAAAATGTGTACACTACAAACAGAAACATGACAATGCTGCAGCATCTCCTTAAAATTATAAAGCTCCCTTATACTTCACAGAATATGATGACAAAAATATCATAGTGCACAAAAGATTGGACTGGAAGAGGTAATATAAAAGATATACCTGACACTGACGACGTAGAACAATGCAAGGATGCGCCAACACATTTTCTGTAAATAAGCTTTAAAAGAAAAGTGTATTTAAAGTATTGGAAGCAACTGTAAATCTATTAGAAAAGGCTTGTTATTGTTCTCTAAGAACATTACATCAGTACTTGAAAAAACTATACATTACTCAGTGAATTAATGAGGTATTTTGGAGGGCTACCTCACAGTATACCAATACAACACAGGAACAAATACAAAAATACACAACACATATATGGCCTTTCTCACAGTGAATATATGCATATATGTATGTATTTCTCATACACAAAACAATGCACCAAAATTCTTAAGCCTTTCCTGTGTAAAACATGAGGGGACAAGACCAGGCAGAGGCAGGATATTGGAAAGATTAGTTTCCAGTTTTATGTTAGTTCTGCACACCACAGGATTAGTCAAGACCTTTAGCGAGGCTAGCAGATTGGTACCAACAGCTACTTTTGAATTTCAGTTACACATTTCTCATCAGAAAATGCTACTGTCCCTACACCTTTCCTCCTAGTTCCAGAAACAGTATTCAACCAAGTTTTCACAGGAAAAAATTTTAGTTCTAAAATAGGATTTCTAGTCACCATCACATACAGAAACTCTTAATAGATTCTTAAAGTATCTGAGCGGCGTCAGAACACTTATCTCCATGTGGTTCCAGTCTGGGCTATTGTTAAGAAAATTAAGACCTCCAGACTTTACCTAAGCATTCCAGGTAACAGCTCTGACCACCAGCTTACTGGATCATCTGGGGCAGGTGGGAGAGACTCTGGATAAACAAATATTAAATTACACAGAAAAGTACTAAGCCTGCAGTTTCATAAACTATTGAGCTAATCAGCAGTTTGCTGCTAACAAAACAGGCTTTCCTCATACACCATTTGCTATCTATTTAGCTCTTCTGGTAGCCAACCCAACTAACCTTGCAAAAACTAACCTTTTCTTTTGGGTGTTTTCTATGAGATTTCTGACTCAAACCATGTCACAGCGGGTCTGATGAATAACTGGCCTGGTGCAAATGCAAAAGCATAAGCTGGTAGAATTGCTCTCAGCAGTGACATGTTGATCATCTCTCTTGACCAAAACCACACGCCTGCTGTATAGTCCTGGAAGACATAGTACTCAGGATGTGAGAAACAACTGTTATGCTTGATCAATTTAAACTAAATGTTTTGAAGGACAACAGAGCCATGCTAACATCTCTCTGAAAAAGATCAGCATGTTCCTGCCCTATGGCTTCACTCTTTACTGCTCACACCTGAGCTCATTAGCTTGATAAGGTTGGAAATAAACAACTCTTAACATGTCTGGCCCGATTTCCAACCTCTTCAATACTACTGTAACAAAAAGGCTGATCCATGTGCAAGCTGAACCACTGTAAGGGAAGAAGTGGGAGAAGGAGGACAGACAGTTTCATGAGATGGGAACTCATTGCTTGCCAGAAATGGTCATTCCTATTCCCTCTTCTTTATCCCTTCCCTCTCTGATCCACTGCTGGCACTACTTCCAGGTGACTAGCTGGCTATTGCAGAGTCAGCTCCCGTATCAATTAACCTGCTTCACAAAACTGCAAAAAATCATCCAGCTCTTTTCCCTGTCTTTGCCTTTTAAATGAGTCAAATTGGTTAAAACAAGTTCTTAGAGTCATCAAGGGTGACAACAATAGAGTAGGGAGCAGGACAGGCTAGAGGCCAAGTAAGAGGTCTTTCTCTTTGAACAGTATACAATAGGAACCTCAACTGCACAGGAAGCTGTGCACATTTGAATCCACCACTTTCAAAAACACTACCAGTAATTGGTATCACCATAATAATGAATAAAATGGATATTAGACTACTTGGCTAGATCAGTATCACTAACCCAAGATACATTGATATTGTATTTAAGGGCATTACCTTGTTCTTAGGAAACATTCACATTACCTAAGTATATGAACAAAACATGGCAAGAGTGTGAACAGTTTTCTTGTATGATTTTCAAATTGCTGCAAAAAAGAGTTTCTTACATTCACTGTTCCTGCAGCAATTTTGAGAAACATTTCAATTAAAGAAAAACAGAAACCTGAATGGATTTTAGGTGGTAGGTTTCTACAGGCACTTCAGCTGCATAAGTCTACTGGCATAAAAATAACAAAGATGTATGTGGGATTATATGACAGCTACAGTCTCATTACAAAATAATCACTTAAAATTAAATACATAAGTCTTACCTTGCAAGGCCAATACCAAAGCCTGCAAATCTGTTCAGCTGCTCTGCAAGACATGAAAACAGAATATACAGCATTGATAATCAAAAAAGGTGGGGAGGGAAATACCATGCAGTTCATCAAAAAAAAAAACCAAACGTTTTATACTGTACTTGCTTCAAAAAGTTAGAAGTACTAAATAACAACATTTATGGCAACTTAGCAAAAGACATAAAACACTATTCACCCAGGAACACTTGCACTTTGGACCGTGTTTGAATTCGTGCACTCTGTTACAAGATTTTTCTTGTCTTAAAACAGCTTCAGGAAAAAAAGGAGTCAAAGTGAACGATTACAGTAAAATACAGAATCTTTTAATATCTAAAAGAGCTAACTCCAACCAACCACTGAAACAATTAGCATGCATGACAAGTTTGCAACAGCTCCAATGCACAAACTTACATGTATAAGGTGAAATTACCTTAAAAATCAAAGACCATAAGAAGAGAGAGACTTAGGGAAAGGTAGCATAACATGTATCAGTATGACATGATTTTCTAATCAGTTGTCTACCTCCATTCCTTTGGAAAAAAATAGATACAAGAAAAACTTCAAAATTGCAACTAGAATAATTGGTTCAATTCCCTGTTGTTTGCTAACATGTATTTACACCTTGGGAATTACCTGAACAGGTTTTTAAGAAGAACAGTATCAGTACCGTAAATGCAATGGAGAATTAATATTCAGCCCTGCAAACTACTGGGTGAAAGCAGACTGTAAATACGGGTAGTTGCAGTAACCTCAATGGAGCTCCACAAAGCCCTCCTGTGAAGAATGATAACACTCTCCACCTGTAGAGGCTGGACTCAATGATACAGCAATTCCTTATCAGCCTTCTAAAATGCAGAATCAACATAAACTCCATGAGCAGGTAGGCCAGAAAAAAGTAGAGTTGGAGTATCTAGGATTGGTTGTATGTTAGGTAGTGCTTTCAAGGATGAAGACTCAATTATGGGCTGTACACAGACTCAAAAGCCCACAGAACTGCAGGGTGAAAAAAGATTCATCCATGATAGAAGCTGATTTTATCTAAGTGAGTCTTTCATAAAACTTCGGTGCTCAAGTGTATATATGTTGCTCCAGAACATCCCTTTAATTAAAGCAGCCTAGACTTAGTAAAGTAAGTTTCTCTTAGTTCATGTCAATACTACAAACGCATAAAGCGATCCTGCACTTCTGAGGGCTTCCACCGTTTCCCTGGCAGTAACTAGCACAGACTCGGAACGTGGTTTCTTCCTCACATTCTACCAGCCCCACGGCTCCTTCACCACCAGGCACGAATGCGGTTCTCAATTCCGCGACCCACGCCGTAACCCCTGTGTATTTCCCTCAAGGTGACAACGAACCGGCCGGGACGCGGGACACCCGCGCTGACTAACACGACACCCAGCGGCACTTCACGGTCGACGGGCGTCCTGCCCTCCCGACGGGCTCTCCTCCTCGCCAAGCCGTGGGAGGGCAGCAGGGCCGCGCCCCGTGCCGGGTCGTGCCTTACCGGCGCCGGGTCCGCCCGCCCCAAGGCCGGGCTCCTCGTTGAGGCCCAGCGGCGTCCCCGCGCCGTACGGCGGCGTCTTCTCGCCCCAGTGCAGGTTGCGGCTGCCGGGGATGTCGGGCGGGCTGCTCACCCAGTGGCCCGGCTCCGAGGCCCTGCCGCCGGGGCCCGGCTCCCCCCGGTAGCCCAGCCCGTCGAAGCCATCGGGGCGCCGCGGGTGCATGTCGGGGATGGCGGGGGGAGGGGGGGAGGGAAGGGGGGGGGAGACCGTTACCGGCGGCGCAACAGCCCGCGCCCTGCCGCCCCAACCACCACTTCCGGCTGCCCGCGGCCGACCGCGCCCTGCTGGAGCTGAGCGCGGGGGCACGTGATCAAGGAAAGGGCGGGGCTAGCGGGCTGGAGGGCCAATGGCGGGCCTCCACCGGCCTTCACCCGTCACTGGCTGCCGGCACCATTTTACCCCCTGGGCCAGGGTACCCTCCAGCGGCGGGCAGGCACTATCTTACCTAACGTCTGGCCGAGAGCGGTGCGTCCGCCTCGCTGTGCCAGTGCTGGGGCAGGGGGACCTGCTGCCCGCAGGGGCAGGGTTCAAACACTGCAGTATAAATAAATTGTGTTATAAAAACCACCCCGGCTGGTGTTTGTAAAACAGGTTCAGCCCAGGTGCAGTTAGTGCACGTTGGGAAAGGCGTTGGGATAAGGACAAGTGGTGGTCTGGCCAGGCTGCCTGGCATACGAAGGGGGTGGCTCTGGAAAGTACAGGAACAGTATAGAATCATTAGGGTTGGAAAAGACCTCCAAGGTCATCTGGTGATAGGGTGGCTGGCTGGGGGACGGCAGGGGTACCAGCTGCTCGGGGATAGGCTGGGCATCAGTCAGCGGGTGGTGAGCAGTCGCATTGGGCCAAGCCCCAGCAAGTTGTGGTGATTTGTGTCTCTCTGGAATTGCCAGGGTGATGACACACCTTTTTCAAGCTTCTGCCATTTTTCTAGGATTTTGCACCTGTTCAGGGGTGAATTCCCAAAGCACTGGAGGTGTCCACTGCTCTAGATGCCTGCCCATATCCTCCGACACTGCCTGACACTCATAACTATCTTGCCTCAGAACAGACCTCTGGATGGCATTCCTAGGTACTTGGTTAACATTGTTAACCAACTACTTAACCATTCCCAGTTAGGCTCACGCTGGTATAAGCCTCGGGTAGTTCTTGATGCCCTTAGGGTATCTTCCTGTTCATCTTCCTGTTCCTCTGATGGGCTAGCCACTGTGGAGTAGCCTATCTTGTCTTCTTCTCCATCCCCAGTCTGAGTAGGAGTTCCTCTGCTTTCTAAACGAACTGACTTTCTCATCCCTTTTTAAAAAGGGGCATGATGTTTGCCTTTTTGCACTCACCAGGGACATCGCCTGACTGCCAGGACTATTGAACTATGATGGAGAGAGGCTTGGCCACTCCATCAGCCAGTTCCCTCTGCACCCTGGGATTCATGTCATCAGGTCCCATAGACCTGTCCCTGTTGTTTAGATTTATCAGGTGGTCTCGAACCTGCTCTTCACTTAGAGTGGGTGGGACTTTTCTCCCCCAGCCTCCATCGACGGGTTGAGGGAAATGAAAGACTTGGGAAGCCCGTCTACCAGTGCAGATGGAGGCAAAGAAGTTGTTGAGTACCTCAGCCTTCTCCACGTCTGTCGTTACCAAGTACTTAGCTAGAGAAACTCACTCCTAGGATAAGAAATTAGGCACCTCTAATCTCTTACACACTCCTATTTTCACCCCTCAGTCTATTTGCACAAATGTAAGAGGTGCATGGTGGCCCTCAGGGACTCTCCTGTCACCCCAGTGCAGCAGCCCAAAGGAAGCTGGATCCTCTCTCGTGCTCTTCCTTGAGGCTCTGTGCAGAAGGGATGCCACCTCTGTCACAAGGGCTGGGGGATGGGAAAGAAGCACTCACACAACCCCTGGGAATTGGCAACAGAGTGGTTTATTGCCAGGATGTCTTGCAGGTAAGTCTGCGGCATGTCCATGGTGTTTGGTGGCTCCAAGCTAATGCTTGGGATGGTGCCTGCGTGACGACGAGTAGGGGGCTGGCCGGGCACTCCTGCGATGCTCTTTGTGCGCTTGGAGAGCAGAGAGCAAAGACATGGTGCGGGAGTCCCAGGTCTGTTCTGGCTGAGGTGAATCCACTTCCATTGGTTCCTCCACGTCTTCTGGTGGATCCAGCTCCATGGGCTCCACGGTGTTGGGCAGAAGGCTAAGCCAGTCTTTGCCTGGGACTGCCCAAATGGGATGCCTTCCGTCCGGCATGTTTTCAGGCCGGGGTGCCGAATCAGGGGGTTGTCCAGTTGTACGCCTCGGTCCCATGCCACTGTCGGGTTGATTTTCATGCGTGGGTCCGACGCTGCTGTCTGGTTTCTGGCCCTGGCTGGGTCCCGCACTTTGTTCAGTATGGTAGGCACGCCTGTGCTCCCCGCGTCTGTCTGTCTGATGGTCCTTACTTTGCCCCATGCCACTGTTGCGGCTATGGGAAGGCCCAGGCCCCCTGTCGCTGTGTGTTTGAGGGGCCGGCCTGCTCCCCGCATCGCTGCAGTGCCAATGGTACCGCTTATATGTGTCTGGGCTTGCTTGATAGGCATGCCTCTGCTCCGCGCGGCTGTCTGGACGATGTTCCTGCCTTCGCCCCATGCCATTGTTGCGACAATTGGAAGACCCATGCCGTGAGTCGCTGTCTGGTTTAGGGGAAGGGCAGCGCATGGCTTGGACTTGCTGATGTTTGAGCCCATCCTTGCTGAGTCCTGGCTGCACACGATGCCTTTGATCAGGAGACTTTTCCAGCCAGGCTGCCGAACCACAGGGTCGTCCACTTTCACACCTAGGTCCCATGCCACTGTGCGGTGGATTTCCATTTGTGGCTCCTATGCTGCCGTCTCGTTTCTGGCCATGCCTGGATCCCACACTGCGTTGAGGACTATGGGCATGCCTCTGCTGCATGCGGCTGTCTGTATAATGCTCCTGCCTTCGCCCCACGCGACCATTGCATGAATTGTAAGGCCCATGGCCTGAGTTGCTGTCAGGTTTAGGGGAAGGACGGGGCACGGCTTGGAGCTGCCGATGATCAAGCTGGTCCCTGCTGGGGCCTGGCTGCACGGGATGCCTTTGGTCCAGAAGCCTTTTCAGCCGGGGTGCCGAACCATGGGGTCGTTCACTTTCACGCCTATGTCCCATTCCACTCTGCGCTTCATTTCCATTTGTGGGCCCGACGCTGCCATCTGCTTTATGGCCATGCTTGGGTCCCAGACTGTGTTACGCACTATAGTCATGCCTGTGGTCCTTGCGGCTGTGTGGCTGATGTTCCTGCCTTTGCCTCACGCCGCCATTTTGAGTAGGAAAAAGCCCAGGCCCCCTGTCACTGTGTGGTTGAGGGGCTGGCCTGTTCCCTGCATCGTTGTGGTGCCAATGGTACCGCTTAAACGTGTCTATGGGCTGTGTGCCAGAGGTCCCGTGGGCACTGGTGTCTTTTGTGCTGCCGGCACTCTGCCTCTGCCCACGACGCTTCTCCTTCTCCTCAGCTGCCTTCCTTGTTGGTGCTTGCTGGGACTGCATCGCTGTCCTCTCACAACAACGAGCGCTGCCCCTCGCCTTGCTGCTCCTGGATTTCTTCCCGCCACACAATCTGGCTGTCAGAGTGCTTAGAAGCTCAGCGAGTGGCAGGCCAGCAGCGGGAATCCTGTTTTATAGGGCCCGCGGCAAAGGCGGGGCAGTGGTGGCCACTGCGACCTCAGCAAGCCTCTGCAATGGAGTGGCCAATGGGTGGCCAAATTTGGGCGTCTGTGTTGGGAGGCCGTTCCAGCACCTGACCATTCTTTGAGAGAAAAAGTTTTCCTGATATCTAATCTAAGTCTCCACACGCGCACCTTGTGGCCATTTCCTCGAGTCCTATCATTAGTTATCTGCGAGAAGAGGCTGACCCCCTCCTCATCACAACCTCCCTTCAGGAAGTTGTAGAGTGCAATGACGTCTCCCCTGAGCCTCCTCTCCTCCAGACTAAACAACCCCAGTTCCCTCAGCCTCTCCTCACAAGACTTGTGTTCCAGATCCCTCACCAGTTTTGTTGCCCATCTCTGGACATCGAGGGCCTTGATGTTCTTCTTATAGTGAGGGGCCGAAAGCTGAACACAGTACTCGAGGTGCAGCCTCACCAAAGCTGAGTACAGGGGGACAATCACCTCCCTGCTCCTGCTGACTACACTATTTCTAACACAGGCCAGGATGCCATTGGCCTTCTTGGCCACCTGGGCACACTGCCAGCTCATGTTCAGCCAAGCATCGATCAACACTCGCAGGTCCCTTTCCTCCTCACAGTCTTCTAGCCACTCTGCCCCAAGCCTATAGCACTACATGGGGTTATTTTGGACAAAGTGCAGGACCCGCCACTTGGCCTTGTTGAACCCCATCCCATTTGCCTCAGCCCAGCAGTCCATCCTATCCAGATCCCTCTGAAGGGCCACTCTACCCTCAGGCAGATCCACACTACCTCCCAACTTGGTGTCATCCGCAAACTTACTGAGGGTACACTCAATCCCCTCATCCAGGTCATCAGTAAAGATATTAAACAAGATAGGCCCCAGTACCGACCCCTGGGGGGGACTCCACTTGCAATGGGATGCCAGCTGGATTTAACGCCATTAACCACAACCCGCTGGGCACGGCCCGCCAGACAGTTCTTTACCCAGAGAAGAGTATACCTGGCCAGGCCACGGGCAGCCAGTTTCCCCAGGAGAATACTGTGCGAGACCGTGTCAAAGGCTTTGCTGAAGTCTAAGAAGACTCCATCAACAGCCTTTCCCTCATCTACCAGTCTGGTCACATGGTCATAGAAGGAGATGAGGTCGGACAAGCACGACCTGCCTTTCGCGAACCCGTGCTGGCTGGGCCTGGTCCCCTGGATGCCACGCAAGTGCTGTGTGACCTCACCCCAGATGATTTGCTCCATAACTTTCCCTGGAACCGAGGTCAGGCTGACAGGCCTGTAGTTCCCCGGGTCCTCCTTACGGTTCTTCTTGTAGATGGGAGCCACACTGTCAAGCCTCCGATCCTCTGGGACCTCTCCAGAGAACCAGGAACGGTGATAGATGGTGGAAAGTGGCTTGGCAATTACCTCCGCCAGCTCCCTCAGCACCCTAGGGTGGAGCTCGTCTGGTCCCATGGGCTTGTGACATTCCAGGTGGAGGAGCAGGCCTGTTACTGTCTAGTCCTGGATCACAGGGTGGGGTTCTCTACCTGAATCATAGGGGATGTCCAGGTCAGGCAGTAAAGTACCCTGAGGATAACTGATCCGACTACTAAAGACAGATGTAAAGAAGGCATTGAGAACCTCAGCCTTATTCGTATCCTCAGTGATCACATTTCCTGTTGCATCAAGTAAAGGATGGAAATTCTTGGTTCTTCTCTTGCTGTTAATATATTTGTAAAAGGGTTTTGTGTTCTCTTTTACTGCAGTGGCCAATCTGAGCTCAATATGGGCTTTTGCCATTCTAACTTCCTCTCTGCATATCTTAGCAACTTCCTTGTAGTCGCCCCAAGTAGCCAGTCCTTTCTTCCTGTGGATGTAGACTCTCTTTTTCTCCCTGAGTCTCAATAAAAGTTCCCAGTTCATCCATGCCGGTCTTCTTCCCTTCCAGCTCGCCTTACGGGACACAGGGACGGCCTACTCCTGTGCCTTTAAAATTTCATTCTTGGGGAGCGTCCAGGCTTCCAGGACCCCTATGCCCTTCATGAGTGACTCCCAAGGGACCCCTGCAACAAGTGACCTGAAGAGGTCAACGTTCACCCTCCAGGAGTTCAAGACGGCAGTTTTGCTAGTTACCCTTCTGACATCACCAAGGATAGAAAACTCTACAATTTCATGGTCACTCTGGCCAAGACAGTCCCCAGCTTTCACATCTCCCACTAGTCCTTCTCTGTTAGTGAAGAGCAGGCCTAGCGGGGCACCTCCCCTGGTAGGCTCTTGAACCAGATGTGTCAGGAAACTATCTTCCACACACTCTAGAAACCTCCTGGACTGCTTCCTCTGTGCAGTATTATCCTTCCAGCATATACCAGGGAAGTTGAAGTCCCCCAGGAGAATGAGTGCTGGTGATCATATAACTTTTACAAGCTGCTCATAGAAAGCCTCATCCAATATGTAGGAAATATATTTTTATGGATATATGTATATATGTAATATGTTTAAGGATATATGTGGGAAAACACAAATTACCTTTTCTGTCTACACATACCTAACACTTAGTTTATGCTGCTTCTTTGTTCCACACTAAGTGTGTTTGTGCAGCAGTGGTACTCAGAGCTCACTGCCATGACTTCTCAAATATGCTGGACAGTGCCTAAGGAACTTCATCTTTCAGTTTCTTCAGGACCCTCAGATGCATCTCATCAGGTCCCATGGACTTGTGCATCTTCAGGTTCCTTAGCTGGTCTTGAACCTGGTCTTCTCCTACAGTGAACGGTTCTTTGTTCTCACAGTCATTTGGGCTTGGGGCTGTGTTGCTAGAGCTCTTGCTGGTGAAGAATGAGGAAAAAAAAAGAAATTGCTGAGTACCTCAGGCCTCTCCATGTCCTGTGTAATCAAGTTTCCTTTTTTTTTTCTTTTTTTTTTTTTTTCAGGGAGGGCCCACAATTTCCCTAGTCTTCCTTTTATCGCTGATGTACCTATATAAGCCTTTCTTTTTGCCCTTGATATCCCTGGCCAGATTTAATTCTATCAGGGTTTTAGCCTAACCTGATACCTGGCTACTTGGACAATGTCTCTCTACTCCTCCCAGGCTGCCTGTCTTGGTTCCACCCTCTGCAGGCCTCCTTTATCTGTTTGAGTTTGGCCAGGAGCTGTTCTGTTCTGTTCTGTTCTGCAGTTCTACTGCAGAAGCAGAACTTAGTTTCTCACAGCCTTCTTGCTGCCTTAGGGATCTTGATCTCCACCATTTTGTGGTCACTGCAACCAAGGCTGCACTTGACCTTCACATTCCCCACCAGCCCCTTCTTGGTGGTGAGAATGGTGGTGAGCACCTCTCCTTGTTGACTCCGCTATTGGATAACTCCTACTCACTAGGAGAAGGAAGTTATCATTGATGCATTCCAAGAACCTCCTGGATTGCCAATGTCTTGCTGTGCTGTCCCTCCAACAGATTTTGAAGCCCCCATGAGGACTAGGGCTTGTGAACGTGAGGCTGCTTCTATCTATCTGTAGAGGGCCTCATCTTCTTGTTAGAATCATAGAATCATAGAATATCCCGAGCTGGAAGGGACCCGTAAGGATTATTGAGTCCAACTCCTGGCTCCACATGTCTACCCAAAAATTCAGACCATATGACTGAGAGCATAGTCCAAACGCTTCTTAAACTCCGACAGACTTGGTGTCATGACTACATCCATGGGCAGCCTGTTCCAGTGGGCGACAACCCTCTCAGTGAAGAACCACTTCCTGATACCCAGCCTGAACCTCCCCTGTCACAGCTTGACACAATTCCTGCAGGTCCTATCACTGGTCACTAAAGAGACTAGATCGGCGCCTGCCTCTCCACTCCCCCTCGTGAGTAAGCTGTAGACCATGAGGAGGTCTGCGCTCAGCCTCCTCTTTTCCAGGCTGAACAGGCCAAGTAACCTCCGCTGCTCCTCATATGTCTTCTCCTCTAGGCCCTTCACCATCTTTGTAGCCCTTCTCTGGACACCCTCCAACAGTTTAACATCCTTTTTGTACTGTGGTGCCTAGCACTGCACACAGTACTTGAGGTGAGGCTGCACCAGTGCAGAGTAGAGCAGGAAAATCCCTTCACTCGACCGACTAGCAATGTCGTGCTTGATGCACCCCAGGATATGGTTGGCCCTCCTGGCTGCCAGGGCACACTGCTGGCTTGCTATTCAGCTTGCTATCAACCAAAAACCCCAGATCTCTCTCTGCGGGGCTGCTGTCTAGCATCTCATTGCCCAGTCTGTATATATAGCCAGAGTTGCCCTTTCCCAGGTGCAGGACCCAGCACTTGCTCTTGTTAAACTTCATGCAGTTGGTGATCATCCAGCTCTCCAGTCTGTCCAGATCTCTCTGCAAGGCCTTTCCACCCTCAACAGAGTCAACAACTCCTCCAAGTTTAGTGTCATCAGCAAATTTGCTCAAAACACCTTCTAGTCCTACATCCAAATCATTTATAAAAACATTGAAGAGAAGTGGCCCTAAAATGGAGCCCTGGGGGACCCCACTTGTGGCCATCCGCCAGCCAGATGTGGCCCCATTTACCACAACCATTTCAGCCCTGCCCGTCAGCCAGTTGTTCACCCATCTTATGATGTTTTTGTCCAGCTGTATGCTGAACATTTAGTCCAGTAGGATCTTATGGGAAACTGTGTCAAAAGCTTTACTGAAATCCCAAACGATCACACCAGCTGGTCTCCCTTGATTGACTAGATGGGCGATCTTATCATAAAAGGAAATCAAGTTAGTCAAACAGAACCTACCCCTCATGAACCCATGTTGGCTGGGACCGATGACTGCATTGTCCCCCCAGGTGTGCTTCAATAAGTTCAAGGATAATCTTCTCCATAATTTTACCAGGCACAGACGTGAGACTGACAGGCCTGTGGTTGCCAGGGTCTTCTTTCTTGCCCTTCTTGAAAATTGGTACAACATTTGCCAGTTTCCAGTCTACTGGGACCTCTCCAGATTCCCAAGACCATTGAAAAATAATTGAGAGAGGTCCTGTGACGATGTCAGCCACCTCTCTGAGCACCCTGGGATGAATCCCATCCGGACCCAGGGACTTGTATAGACCCAGGTGGAGCAGCAAATCCCGCACACATTCATGCTTGGTTGGGAGCTTATTCCCACCACCACAGTCCTCCAGCTCAGGGCACCCAGGGTCCTGAAGCCCATCATCAGCATTGAAGACGGAGGCAAAGAAGGCATTAAATGTCTCTGCTTTGCCTAAGTCCTTGTCTGTGAGGTGACCTTCACCATCAAGTAGCAGACCTATGTTTTCTCTGGTCCTCCTTTTTCTATTCACATTAAAAAAAAAAGGAAAAAAAAAAAACCTTTTTCTTGTCTCCCACAGACTTGGCCAGCTTCAACTCTATCTGGGCTTTTGCTGCACAAACTTTCTCCATACAAACACGAACAGCGTCCCTGTATTCCTTCCACATTGCCTGACCCTGCTTCCAGTAGCCACACACTTTCTTTTTCTACCTAAGCTCCAGAGAAGAAGATCCCTGGTCAGCCAAGCTGGCCTTCTGACCCACCTGCTTGACTTCCGATAGTTTGGAATTGCTCCTGTGCTTAGGAGGCAGTGCTTAAAGACTGACCAGCACTCATGGATTCCGATGCCTTCAAAAGCAGTTTCCCAGGGGACCTTGCTGACTAGTTTTCTGAGCAGCCTGAATTCTGCTCTCCCCATATCCAGGGCTGAAGTTATGGTGGCAGTTTTCCTCCTGTCACCAAAAATTTTAAACTCAACCGCTTCATAGTCACTATGACCAAGACGGCAGCCAATTGCCATGTCCCCTACAAGACCCTCTTTGTTCTCCAGCAACAGACCTAGGAGAGCACCTTTCCTAGTTGGCTCCCTTAGCACCTGCACCAAGAAGTTATCATCAGGGTGCTTTGGGAACCTCCTGGACCTGCTCATGTCAGCCGTGTGGCAATCCCAGTTGACGTCTGGCACGTTGAAGTCCCCTATAAGAGCAAGAGCAGTTGATCTCGAGGCATCTCTTAGTTCCTCAAAGAATAATTCATCAGTGTTGTCATCCTGGCCGGGTGGTCTGTAATAGACTCCCACAACAACATCCCCTTTATTTGTTTGTCCCTTAATCCTTACCCAGAGGCTCTCAACTTTGCCATCGCCAACAGCGAGCTCCACACAGTCCAGCCCCTCCTTCACGTACATGGCCACCCCACCACCTCGCTTACCCTGTCTGTCCCTCCTGAGGAGCCGGTAACCATCTATTGCGACACACCAGTCACAGGACTCATCTACCAGGTTTCACTTATGCCGATGATGTCATAGGTGTGGGACTGGGACAAGACTTCCAGCTCATCCATTTTATTCCGCATACTGTGTGCATTTGTGTAGAAGCATTTCAAATGTGCCTCATTTTATGCAGCACCTTGTGGAGCAGACCAAAGGACCTCACTAGCACACAGTCCCTCTGATTCTAGCGCACCATCCCTTAGCTTATGACCGGCGGGCCTGGTTTTATCCCTTTCCCCCTTCAGTTCTAGTTTAAAGCCCTATCTATCAGTCCCGCTAACTCATGGGCAAAAATCCTTTTCCCCTTCTGAGAGAGGTGCATCCCATCTGGTCCCAGATGGGTGATCTTCCTGGTCAGGTGGCCTGTAGCAGACCCCCACTGTAATGTCACCTGTTCCTGCTCTACCTTTCATCCTGACCCAACAGCTGCCTGTCAGCTCCTCACCCATCCTCAGGCAGAGCTCCATGCACTCCAGCTGCTCATTGACATAAAGGGTGATGCCATCCCCTTGTCTCCCCTCCCTCTCCTTCCTACAGAGCCTGTATCCTTCCATGCCAACACTCCAGCTCTTTCCCTGGCCTCCATTGGCCTGACCTCCACAGCAACCTTTGTCAAGTCCCAGGGGTGGGACTGGTCTCATAAAAGCTCTTTTCCAGCAGCTGCGCACCCATGAGCATGCTCTCAAGTAGGCATCAGCTCCTGGAGAAAATCTTTGGTTTGCTTCAGTCTTTTCCTAGGCACAGACATAAACCCTGAGTCCCAGAAGGGCCAGCAAAAGGGAGCCTGGGTATTTCAGGGCCTGCTGGCAGTCCAGTTCTGGATCTATGACATCTCCTTGCAGATGTCATCTTGTGGGGGTAACTGTTATCCGTAGGTTTGTGCCAGGTGTGCCCTGCCAATAAGCATACACAGTCACAATCCACACAAAGGCCTTTTAATTAAATAATTAAATATATAACTCTCCAGAGTCAGGTGCTTGGCAATCATTCGCAAAGTAAGCACACCTCTGACTTGAATCAATGTTATTTATATACAGCAAACTTGTGAAAACTGTCTCTCTGGCTACTTTTAATTGGCTGTTACAGCTCGCCTAACTTATCTCTACTGAGTTTCCTCATTACAGAGGACCAGCGGGAACACCAAATCCCACGTTAGCATGCATTAGCATTTTGATGGGTTTAATGATCCTTAATGAGCAAAAGGTTACAATAGGTCAGTCTGGAATATTCCTGCAGCTGTTTTCTCCTTTTTTTTTCTTTTTTTTTTCGCCTTTCATCCCTTTTCTTCCTTGCTTCAGCTAGCTCAAGTCTACCAGTCTCTCTGTTTCCTTTAAGGTTTTCTTACTTTCTCAGCTAAAGACTACACAAGCTAAAAGACTCCCTATTTTCTTCAAGGTTTCCTTGCTTTTTCCCAGCTTGGGACTACATAACTAGTCTAATCCCATCCACCCGAGCTTTAGTCTCATTCACAGCAGCTGATAGACACCAACAATCTGAGAAGAAAAGTTGTGGAAAAGGAAGGATGTGTATCCAGCAGTGTCCTCCTTGGTCCTCTCGCTAACTGATGTGTGCGTATGCCAGCTCTTGAGCAAGATGGGATCCACCTGAGGAAGCCACCTCCGCAACTCCCTGATTCAATAGAATGGGAAGTGGGAAGGTGTCCCAGGCTGTCGTGTGACTCCCTTGTGGTGAGGGCTGGCATCTAGCATGTCTGTGCTCCTCAGTGCTCACCAATGAATGACCTGTGCCACTGTGCCAGCAAGAAGTGGATACAAATCCCTTTTGCAGATGGATATATTTTACTGAGTTGAAAACAAGCAATTCTCAAAGTTAACAGCTTTTCAATTTAATTATTTTATTTTATTTTATTTTATTTTATTTTATTTTATTTTATTTTATTTTATTTTATTTTATTTTATTTTATTATTTTATTTTATTTTATTTTATTTTATTTTATTTTATTTTATTTTATTTTATTTTATTTTATTTTATTTTATTTTTTATTTATTTTATTATTTAATTTTAGTTTTATTTTATTTTATAATTTTCCTGAGCATTGTTTTTCTACACAACTGGGAAGAGCAGAAGCCTTGTAACTGACTTCCTAGAACCCACACAGATTTGCACCACCTCCTCCCACTGTCTGACCTCTTGAAGCTGGGGAAATGTTTAAGAGACGTGTGGGAAGGAGCAATCAGACATAAAGCAGCGAAAAGTTTCCTACTGGTTTAAGTGGTGACTAGAGCTGCTAAAAGGTGATATTATCCATGTGGTCTCTGACAAGAAATGTGCATTTTGGGACTCAAAGAACCTGTTTCTGATATTTTTTTTTTATTTAATTAATCTCTACATACAACAACAGAGGTGTGCAATGGTGTGAGTATAGTGAGAAAAAATCAGGGGAAAGTGAAATTGAAAATCAGGGTAGTACACTTGATCTAAAATTTTTGTCATCAAGTTGCCAGAATTCAAGTAGTGTTTGAGAAATCACAACCATCAGCTGTAGACTTACCTTTTAAGTACAGTTATTGTTCAATAAAGCAATACAAAAATTAAAAGACTTATGACCACCAGTATATTTTTCTACAACTGTCCTTTACATTACATGAATGTGTCTAAGAGACTTAGTTGCTGTTTTGGAAAATTTTGGTTGAACTTATTCCATCCAGAGTGGTCTGTAAGTTGGCAGCTCCACTGGAAATCAAGTCTCCTTCTTTGTCTTCACAAACTGATTAATAACCCTAACATAGAAGAGTGCGGTTTTATGGTAGACATGATTAAACTGGTGTGATGGGAAAAATTAATCAAGCTTCTGGGTGCTCAAACCTGAAAATTGGGAGAAAGGTTTGAGCACTTTAAAGTTTGGCCAGATCTTCCTGTCATCCTAGCTGTTTGCTACAGCACATCACTTCTTCCAGCAACCAATGTGCCTGCCCTGCCGTCTTTGTCCTTAGACAACCGTGGATATGATGTCATGTCATTCTGACAAAGGCACGAGGCAATAACATAATTTAATAATGATTAAATGGGTCATTTTACTGATGAGATTAGCTGCTGGCTGTTACATCTTAGATGTTTGCTTGAGAATTTAACATTATGGAAAGGATTATTTAACCGTGTCTCTGATCCTGTCAAACAATGCTTTTAAACTGAAATCCAAAAGGCTGTTTTCTACATCATTTAAGTGCTTACTGTTCACACGGTCAAGGGGCTTCAATCTTTCCTCTGTTCCTTGGCAACTTGTTACTCTTTCACATCATATCCAGGACCCCCTTCTCACCTCTTTGATGCTAGCTTGAAACATCTGCTTTGAGGAGGGATGCGCACAAGGTACGCGGGTACAGCACAAGAAAAACCCACCATCAACAGTCATGCAGTAAATGAAAGAAAGACGGAGCAACCCTTCTTGCACCGTCGGAAAGCAGCCCCCCCCCCCGACCCCACCCCCTCCCCCAACAAACCAACCGATGCATTTGTATAGTTGTATAGTTTTCTGGGACAGATTTTCCGTTTGCAGCGCGGCAGCACCACCGTGCGACACACACCTGCAGTGCCGCACAGAGCTGCGGGATGCAGACTCGTGCTGGCCCCACCAGAGCCCCTGCACAGCTGCTGGGCTTCGCTCCGGTCACACGAACAGCAGACCCCCTTACAAATCACTCTGATCTTCTTTACTTCACGTTTACCCCAGCTTCTCGTGCACTTACGCGTGAAACACGGACAGCTGATCCAGTGATAAACCAGCTCCCAAAACAGTAGCCTAGGAAGGTGAACTGGGCTCCAGATCTGGAGCCCTACCCCCCTTGCTGGGGCTGAGGAGAAGTATAGAAGAAAAGCAACCCGTATATGACATCCGTGAGAAAATGTCAGGGACTGTTTGAAGGTGAAGAAATAATCCCAGCATAGGCTCCAAGCAACAGATTGGAAGTCTGCACATGGAAACATGGTTAGGCTTCCTGTCTGTGACTGCATACATCCTCCTGCACATCTGTCCACCCTGAAGTGTGCAAACAGATTTCCACAAATAATAACTAGCAATTATAACAGCAAGTACCACAAGAAAATCATGCTCTGGCAGAAGGAAGGCTGTTGGAGACGACAAAGGGCAAGGTAATGAATTTACCTCGTTTTGTGGTAAAACGCAGAAGTCTGATGTCATTGGTAGTTTCTTGGGATTTCTACTCCTGGCAAAATAAAGCCTGCCCTCATGTGTTTTACGGTCTTTTGGGGCCAACATCAGCATCTAAGCAGATGAAAATAAAGATGACTGCTGACACATTCCCTAGCACCCAGAACTCTACAAAATACTGTGTTTTTTTGTCACCACCTTCAGGATGACCTTTCAGACGGGACAGGGTGCAAGTGCTTAAACATAGGGAGTGATAGCAAGTATGTAGTATGTATGTAGTATGTAGCAAACACTGCCATGAAGTGCTGCTTTGGGTGCCCCAGGGTGTCTTCTTGGCCATCCAAGGTCAGAAAGGCACAGGTCCCACTGTAGGTCTAGTGCTGGCCTCCTGTGGCTGGCTTGTCTATGCACAGGTGTCTGAGGTGTGCTACCTGGGTGCAGTCCTGGGCTTTGGGATTTCTGGGGTTTCTCTGCTCTGAAACAGTTTCTGGTGGTTTACTATCTGGTGTCCTCATTTGGGATTGGCAGGAGTGTGTTTCCTTATCTCATAGAGTCCCTGGGAGCAGGAACACCTCAGATACAAAGACGCATGGGTATGAAAGTCGATATACTTCTCATAGACACGATGTGGATATTTCACAGCATTTTTTCCCATTGGGTAGCATGCTATTGTGGCAGTGTTGAAGACAGACACAGCCCCCCTCCAAAGCAGCTCACAATCTATGATAAATGATGGACATAGGAAAAGCATCCCAATACTGTTGTCAAGGTGAGAGAAATACATTGTAGATACTACTTTTCCATGTTATTTACTCAAGTAATTTGTTTATGTCTTTGCCCTATTAATCCATTCAGCTGTCATACCATGCTTAGTGTTTTATAGATGATAACTAACTGTCTTTGCAATATCACACTGAGGCTGTTAAAAGTGATCATCCCCAAGTTAGGAAATGGAAAACTGGCAGAGGTTATGTCTTCTCAAAGTCTCACAGTGAGACAACAAGAGTTTTCCTGCAAGGTTAAAAGAAAAGATTTCGTTGCTTTCTGCCCTGCCTTCAGGCTCCAACTAAGCACAGCTTTCCACAGCAGTCATCTCTATTTAGCAGGTACTTTTATTTTCTTGAAATGTATAGTACTGAAACGTTTACTTAATGTTATATTAGGGAAGTCTGTTCTTTCCAAAGCAGTTACCAAAATCACATTCTGGTCTTGCCTGGCTGCTAGCACTTAGGATCTTTGTGCGTCTCTGTGAACTTTAATGGCCGTTCCCTCAAGCTGAGACTATGATGCCTTCAATGTCCCATGGCCAGCTGCTCCTGAGCCAGGACACTGGCAGTTCCTCAACGTGAGCCCTTTCTGGTGGGGACGCATGCTATTACCTTGCTCCAGGGTAATTCTGTACTTAGCCCTAACCTCTGCCGCCCTACTACATACTGCCTGTCCCTGGTCCCTACTCAAGGCCATCCCTCACAAAATTCCTAGCCCTCCACCTCCAATTCCTAATACAGTCTGCTTCCATATGTGTAGCTGTTGTGGTTTAACCCGGCTGGCAGCTAAACACCACACAGCCGTTCGCTCACCCTCCCCCCTCCCTCTCTGGGATGGGGGAGAGAAACGGGAAAGTGAAGCCCGTGAGTTGAAATAAAGACAGTTTATTAAGACAGGAATATAATAATAACAATAATAATAATAATAGTGATAATGATAATAGTATTAATAATAATAATGTGTAAGAAAACAAGTGATGCACAATGCAATTGCTCACCACCCGCTGACCGATGCCCAGCCTATCCCCAAGCAGCCGGCCCCCCACCCCGGCCAGCCACCCCTATATATTGTTTAGCATGACGTCAGATGGTATGGAATACCCCTTTGGCCAGTTTGGGTCAGCTGTCCTGGGTCTGTCCCCTCCCAGCTCCTGCTGCACCCCCAGCCTGCTCGCTGGCAGGACAGAGCGAGAAGCCGAAAAGTCCTTGGCCTGGTGTAAACACTGCTCTGCAACAATTAAAACATCAGCATGTTATCAGCGCTCTTCTCATCCTAATCCAAAACATAGCACCCTACCAGCTACTATGAGGAAAAATTAACTCTGTCCTAACTGGAACCAGGACAGATATCCACCCCTTATTCCATACCATTTATGTCATGCTCAGGTTACACTCTTTCCAATACATTCTAATTAATCACCATTTTCATCTATGATATATAGCAATTATGGTAGTGATGACATACAGTATTATATAATAATTAACATACTACAATTCAACTCATGGGCTATTCTCACCCAGTATCAAATCCCCTTGAGGTACACACCAGACCTCCCCATTCTTTTGCATTACCCACCAAGTGCATCCAGGTCCCTGAGCAAAAGCAATTCCACGAATGGGTTTGCCTTTTCCTGAGGCAGGAGTAGCCCAGACTGTTTTACCCAGCATGTTTCTTACGTGCACTACAGGAACTTTATCCCCTTCTACAGTGCGTAACAGGTTTGATTGGGCAGGTCCAGCTCGGTTGGCAGATCCCCTGGTATTGACTAACCAGGTGGCCTTTGCCAAATGTATATCCCAATTTTTGAATGTCCCAGCACCCATTGCTTTCAGTGTAGTCTTCAACAGTCCATTGTATCGTTCAACTTTTCCAGAGGCTGGTGCATGATAGGGGATGTGATTCACCCACTCGATACCATGTTCTTTGGCCCAAGTGTCTATAAGGTTGTTTCGGAAATGAGTCCCGTTGTCTGACTCAATTCTCTCTGGGGTGCCATGTCGCCATAGGACTTGCTTTTCAAGGCCCAGGATAGTGTTCCGGGCGGTGGCATGGGGCACAGGATATGTTTCCAGCCATCCGGTGGTTGCTTCCACCATTGTAAGTACGTGACGCTTGCCGTTGCGGGTTTGAGGGAGTGTGATGTAATCAATTTGCCAGGCCTCTCCATATTCATATTTCAGCCATCGTCCTCCATACCAAAGAGGTTTTGACCGTTTGGCTTGCTTGATTGCAGCACATGTTTCACAGTCATGAATAACCTGTGCTACAGTGTCCATGGTCAGGTCCACCCCTCGATCACGAGCCCATCTGTAGGTTGCATCTCTACCTTGATGGCCTGAGGTGTCATGGGCCCATCGGGCTATAAATAATTCACCTTTATGTTGCCAGTCCAGGTCCACCCGAGCCACTTCAATCTTAGCAGCCTGATCCACCTGTTGGTTGTTTTGATGTTCTTCAGTAGCCCGATTCTTGGGCACATGAGCATCTACATGGCGTACCTTTACAACCAGGTTCTCTACCCAGGCAGCAATATCTTGCCACAATGCCGCAGCCCAGATGGGCTTGCCCCTGCGCTGCCAGTTGTTCTGCTTCCATTGCTGTAACCACCCCCACAGGGCATTTGCTACCATCCATGAATCAGTATAGAGATAGAGAACTGGCCACTTTTCTTGTTCAGCAATATCTAAAGCCAGCTGAATGGCTTTCACTTCTGCAAACTGACTCGATTCACCTTCTCCCTCAGCAGCTTCTGCAACTCGTCGTGTAGGACTCCATACAGCAGCTTTCCATCTCTGATGCTTTCCCACAATACGACAGGACCCGTCAGTGAACAAGGCATATTTCTTCTCATTTTCCGGTAGTTTGTTGTACAGTGGGGCTTCTTCAGCACGAACCACCTCCTCCTCTGATGATATCCCAAAGTATTTGCCTTCTGGCCAGTCCATAATCACCTCCAAGATTCCTGGGCGACTGGGGTTTCCTATTCGAGCCCGCTGAGTAATCGGTGCAACCCACTTGCTCCATGTAGCATCAGTTGCATGATGTGTAGAGGGGACCCTTCCTTTGAACATCCAGCCTAGTACCGGCAGTCGGGGTGCCAGGAAGAGCTGCGCTTCAGTACCGACCACTTCCGAAGCAGATCGAACTCCTTCATATGCTGCCAATATCTCCTTTTCAGTTGGAGTATAGCGGGCTTCAGATCCTCTGTATCCCCGACTCCAAAACCCCAGGGGTCGACCTCGAGTTTCCCCAGGTTCTTTCTGCCAGAGGCTCCAGGTGGGACCATTCTCCCCGGCTGCGGTGTAGAGCACATTCTTTACATCTGGTCCTGTTCGGACTGGCCCGAGGGCTACTGCATGAACTATTTCCTGCTTAATTTGTTCAAAGGCTTGTCATTGCTCAGGGCCCCATTCAAAAGCATTCTTCTTACGGGTTACTTGGTAGAGCGGGTTTACAATCAGACTGTAATTTGGAATATGCATTCTCCAGAACCCCACGACACCTAGGAAAGTTTGTGTTTCTTTTTTGCTAGTTGGCGGAGACATAGCTGTTATTTTGTTAATCACATCCATTGGAATTTGACGACGTCCATCTTGCCATTTTATTCCTAAAAACTGGATCTCTCGTGCAGGTCCTTTAACTTTATTCTGTTTTATGGCAAAACCGGCCTTCAGAAGGATTTGGACTATTTTCTTCCCTTTCTCGAAAACTTCTTCTGCAGTGTCACCCCACACAATGATGTCATCGATGTACTGCAGCTGTTCAGGAGCTTCCCCCTGCTCCAGCGCAGACTGGATCAGTCCATGGCAAATGGTAGGGCTATGTTTCCACCCCTGGGGCAGCCGATTCCAAGTATATTGGACTCCCCTCCAAGTGAAAGCAAACTGTGGCCTGCACTGTGCTGCTAGAGGGATGGAGAAAAATGCATTAGCGATATCAGTTGTGGCATACCACTTGGCTGCCTTTGATTCCAGTTCATACTGGAGTTCTAGCATGTCCGGCACTGCAGCACTCAGTGGTGGCGTGACTTCGTTCAGGCCACGATAGTCCACTGTTAGTCTCCACTCACCATTAGACTTTCGCACTGGCCATATGGGACTATTAAAAGGTGAATGAGTCTTGCTGATCACTCCTTGGCTCTCCAGTTGACGAATTAGCTTATGGATGGGACTCAGGGAGTCTCGGTTGGTGCGATATTGCTGCTGGTGCACAGTTGTGGTAGCGATCGGCACTTGCTGTTCTTCAACCCTCAACAACCCCACAACAGAAGGGTCCCCTGAGAGACCAGGCAAGGTAGACAACTGTTTAATGTCCTCTGTCTCCAAGGCAGCTATGCCAAAAGCCCAGCGGAACCCTTTTGGGTCCTTGAAATATCCTCTTCTAAGATAGTCTATGCCAAGGATGCACGGAGCATCTGGGCCAGTCACAATACGGTGCTTTTGCCACTCATTACCGGTTAGACTTACTTCAGCCTCCAATACAGTTAACTGCTGGGATCCCCCCGTCACACCATAAATACAGATGGGCTCTGGCCCTTTATAGCTTGATGGCATTAGAGTACATTGTGCACCGGTGTCTACCAAAGCCTTATACTTCTGTGCGTCTGATGTGCCAGGCCATCGAATCCACACAGTCCAATAAACTCGATTGTCCCTTTCCTCCCCCTGGCTGGAGGCAGGGCCCCTCTAGTCCTGGTCAGAATCTTCGTTTCTGTGTTTAAAGGACTGCCTGCTGGAAGTTGGAGCAGCAAACTCTTCAGAGAACTCCTTTTTCCCAATTGTTTTCCTTTGCAATTCACGTACCCGTGCCTCTAGGGTCGCAGTAGATTTTCCTTCCCATTTTCTCATGTCCTCTCCATGGTCACGTAGGTAAAACCACAGGGTGGCGCGGTGTGTGTGCCCACCATATTGTCTTCCTTGCATAGATGAACGTTTACCCCTAATAGCTGAGACACTGGTTTGTACAGGTGGGGAGGAAAATAATCTCTCTTCAAGTTGGTGGATCTTTTCAGAAAGTTTCTCCAAAGTATTCTCTTTTAGCTGGTGGACACTGGTTCGTTCAGGTGGAGGGGAAGATAAATTCTCTTTAAGTTGGTGGACCTCTTCAGAGAGTTTCTCCACAGCTGAGACACAGGCCTGTAGGGAAGAGGAGAGATTTCCTTCGTACTGCTGGAGTAATTTAGCCACTTCATCCACTGGGGGGTTCTCCTCCGCTTTCCAGGTTAGTATTGCCAATGAGCTGGCATATGATGATGGTGCACTCCGTACAAACTTCCGCCACATGGGTGGTGTACACGGGACTGCATCTGGATCTGCGGATGTTTGTGCGTCGTCTAGGTCCTTATAAATTACTTCCCGTACGGCCAATTCCCTCAGGTACTGAATTCCCTTCTCCATGGTGGTCCATTTGCCTGGTAGACATACAAGTTCTTCCTTGAAGGGATACCTTTCCTGCACAGCTGACAGGAGATGCCTCCAGAGGCTGCGAGATTGTGCTCCATCTCCAATTGCTTTGTCAATGCATGCGTCCCTAGCAAGGGATCCCAGCCGCCTGGCTTCCTTGCCCTCTAATTCCACATAATTGGCTCCCGTGTCCCAGCACCGGAGCAGCCAGGTGACAAGCTGCTCACCTATACAGCGACCAAAATCTTTTCGCACATCTCGTAGCTCACGCTGGTATAGAGTCCGGGTAGTTACTGTTGATTTTTCGACATCCCCATCCTCATCTGCAGTCTCCTGCACCTTTGATGGCCCAGCCTCGTCTTCACTATGCCCAGACTTAGCAGAAGACTGTCTGCGTTCTAAACGACCTGAGCCTCTATACCATTTTTTCACCTTGTCTACAGGGGCAACTTGCACTGCTACAGCTCGTTTCTCTAACCCAGACACAGGGTCTGCCACAGGGGTTGGAATACCCTCTGCGGGGTCAACTTGCACTGCTACAGCTCGTTTCTCTAACCCAGACACAGGGTCTGCCACAGGGGTTGGAATACCCTCTGCGGGGTCAACTTGCACTGCTACAGCTCGTTTCTCTGACCCAGACACAGGAGTGGGAGCAGCTGCAGGAGCTGGAGCTGCTGCAGGGGCTGGAGTGGCTGCGGGAGCTGGAGCTGGAGTGGCTGCAGGAGCTGGAGCGGCTGCAGGAGCTGGAGCTGGAGCAGCTGCAGGGGCTGGAGCGGCTGCAGGAGCTGGAGCTGGAGCTGCAGCTGGAGTGGCTGCAGGAGCTGGAACTGGAACGGCTGCAGGAGCAGGAGCTAGGTTGCTAGTAGCATCAATTGCAGCTCGATAGGCAGAAGCCAGACCCCAGCACGCTACAGTGGTTTGTGTCACTTTGGAACTGCCAGAGTCATGACACCTTTTTTTCAAGCATTCTGCCAGCTTTTTAGGATTTTGCAGTTGTTCAGGGGTGAATGTCCAAAACACTGGAGGTGACCACTGCTCTAGAAACCTGCCCATATCCTCCCACACTCCCTGCCACTCGCAACTATCCCGCCTCAAGACAGATCTCCGGATGAGATTCCTAAGTAGTTGTTTAACCCTCAACAAAACCTGAAGTGCATTCAGGAGACATAACAACAAGAGCAGGCTGGTCTGAGTATCCCAAGGATATTCAACATCTCGGAGAACCACCGTAACTAGCTCGGGGGATAAGAGGGTGGTGGTGAAGGAGAAAGGGAGAGTGAACAGGTAGGGAAACATGTCTTCCCCTGTCCCCTTCACAGATTGGCTCCCTAACGAAAACAGGCAATAGGTGTAATTGCTAATAGTTTCCGAGATACGGGTTCCAAAGTATAGAGTCGACGTCAGTGCTGAGTACAAATACCAGGTTAAAGTCGTGACCAGATATTTCATCATTTCATAAGCCATTGTTACACCGCACAGTACCATAACAATCTTAAACCAGGGCCCGGAAAGGATAAACAGTGCAACAGGGAGCACATACAGAAAGTAACGCACCATAAAACTCAATTTGGAATACAGGTACAGCAGACTGGAGATTAAGGCAATCAACATCGTGACTAGCAACTATTAAGCAGGTCCAATACTTATACCAATTTTAGTTTAACACACTCTGGTCAAATTTGTTGATATCTCAACCCTTCGAGCCCCACGTTGGGCGCCAAAAGGGCTGTTGTGGTTTAACCCGGCTGGCAGCTAAACACCACACAGCCGTTCGCTCACCCTCCCCCCTCCCTCTCTGGGATGGGGGAGAGAAACGGGAAAGTGAAGCCCGTGAGTTGAGATAAAGACAGTTTATTAAGACAGGAATATAATAATAACAATAATAATAATAATAGTGATAATGATAATAGTATTAATAATAATAATGTGTAAGAAAACAAGTGATGCACAATGCAATTGCTCACCACCCGCTGACCGATGCCCAGCCTATCCCCAAGCAGCCGGCCCCCCACCCCGGCCAGCCACCCCTATATATTGTTTAGCATGACGTCAGATGGTATGGAATACCCCTTTGGCCAGTTTGGGTCAGCTGTCCTGGGTCTGTCCCCTCCCAGCTCCTGCTGCACCCCCAGCCTGCTCGCTGGCAGGACAGAGAGAGAAGCCGAAAAGTCCTTGGCCTGGTGTAAACACTGCTCTGCAACAATTAAAACATCAGCATGTTATCAGCGCTCTTCTCATCCTAATCCAAAACATAGCACCCTACCAGCTACTATGAGGAAAAATTAACTCTGTCCTAACTGGAACCATGACAGTAGCCCTACCGTTTCAGTCACTTTTTTTCAGGCAGCATTTATCCTTTGCAGAGACACACTGAAAGCAGGGTATGTATAGCTTAAAATACAAAGCAATTATCTATTAGTATGCAGAAAAGAGAATTTTATTATTAAGTTGTTAAGATTTTTTAGCAAGCTTTTATAACAAACTGCTGGGTGAGGCCTAAATAAGATCAGCACCCTGAGCAGAGCTGAAATGCTCTGTTGAAAAACAAACTTCCTGGACGTAGGAGTTTGGCTTGTCATCAAAAGAAAAGAAAGCTTCCACAGAGAAGAAAAGAGATTGTTGGAGTTTGCTATATGTTTCTGAAAGTTGTGTGTTGTATGTTACTGAAAGTTTCCTAGCTTCATGTTCTGTCTGAATTGCTCCCCACGCTTGTCTTAAAGAGTATGTGCACCTGCCTCCCAGGGCCAATGTGAAACATGAAATCCACTCTCTCCTTTCTGAGTTCTCTGCAGCTCATTGAATTTCATGTTTCAACTCCCTGCTAGCTGCTAGACTCCCTGAAGCATCTCATTCAAAGGAATAGTCATGGTAGAGAAGACATAATAGACAATGGAAATTTGATCTTGGCTGGCGGAAGAAAGTGAAGAAACTTGTATTTTCAACAAGTCAGTAAAAAGATCCATCTTCTGTGAAGTGATGATTCTCCATGTATCCTTTAGCCCTTTTCCAAAGCTCCTTCCAGCAAGTAGCAGGATATGAAGGTAATGTGATTCCTGTGAAACAGAAACATCAGCCATACACAACGGTGGTCTAGAGAACTCAGAAAGCTTTGAGTAATGTTTGGGTGTGCTACTGTAGTCTTGGTTTACACTTTAAAGGGTGGGTTAACTAGTATTTCCTACGGAGGACCTTCTCTTGTCTGTTAAAGACAGCCTTGTCATAAACAGGCAAGCTTACATATTGATTTAGGATTTGGCTTTACAAGACAGGACGGTAACAGTCTCACATATGTCTCTGTTTCATGTAAAGCCAAATGATCTTGCTATGTTAGCAGAGTTAATATAGGGTTATATCAGAGTCCTGATCATAAAACTTCTATTTTTATTTCCTGTCTTTTCAAGAGTTTTGGCTAAGACTATAGGAAGCACAGCCCTGGATATCTGTAAAACAGCTATTTTTAATGTAACTGAAGAAGATGTGTGCATATGAGGTGTCTTGTGCAGGTTTTAGATGACCTTCATGCGAGTTCATTGAAGGCTTCATTCCTTCTTCCAGGGTTTCATTCTTTTTTTTTTTTTTTTTTTATTTTTTTTTAAGGGCTTAAGTGAGGTGGTTAAGGGTTGCTTTGTTCTGAACCACCGTAGAAGCTGTCACATAAGGTAGGATGGCTTTTGACTTGGTGCCTTGGGAAGGCACTGAATAGCTGTCTGTTCTCTATTTTTCTTCCTACCTCCAAAGTCAGAAGTAATGACCCCCACCACAGCTTCTTCTCCCAACAGACAGAAACAACCAGGGCACAAGCTAGTTCATTTATTTGGATGGTGGATGGGTTAACTGTGGATAAGAGTGCACTGTGGATAAGAACTTGGTTAAAATAGATGTTATGGATGAAGCAAGTATTTGTGGAATAAGTGACATCCCCCAGAATCTCTCAATTTGGTTCCATGTAGAAATAATTGGCATTGGCAATGTATGCCTGTCTCATTTAGGTCTTTTGTGTAGGTTGGGTCATTATTTTCTTTTTATAAGCAAGCTGGAGAAAAGTAATCATTGCCAAACAGAGTCTACAGACAATAAAGATGGATTACTAAATGAAGGGGAGAGAATCATCTTTAGGGAACTACATGCCATTAAAGGTTTGCATTTAACAAGCATACAGTATTATCGCTGCCTTGTATGAGTCACTACTGTGGTCGTTTGCAAGAAACTTATTAATTAGTTTTAAAGTATTTATAGCTTCTATGCCATTTAGGCTGACAATATTAAGAAACTGTAACTCAGGATGTGGATTTGTATTACAAAGTGTTCAATGACAGCACTGACGTAAGGTCTGGCCTGCTTCCCGAGTCCCCAGCCACTCATTTCTGTCTCCAGGCTAAGGCAGGATTTATGCTGCATCTCAGCTGCATTGGTACAACTGTTTGTGTGACTGTAATATTAACTTAATTTGAAATAGAATAGTCATGAATTTTGGCAATAACACTGAATGCACAAATACAGCTTTTAGTGTGGCTGAATATGAACATGTTGTATAGATCATTAATAGAAGTGCATCTAAGGGATACAGGCACTGTCTCTGACTCCATATGTACTCCAATTTCCAAAATATTATTTAGAAAGCTTCAAGCATAGTGGAGGAAACACTACTTTCTCCATATTCTAGGCAAAAAAGAGAAGAAATCTGGATAACTTGCACAACAAAGGTGCACGCACACTGGTAGTTTGTCCATTTTGCAGTGTCTATGAGGCAAGAAACCTTCTGAAGCTGTACAGTGATTCATGTTTATTTACAGTGAGGCTTGTACTGATTAGTATAGACGTTTGAATTCAATCAACTGAAGTGCTAAAACTCTGCGCAAGAAAAATGCCTTTTGCTTCAGTTTAATAGCATTTCTGGTAGGGAAAAATCAATTCCAAACAAAGAAACTGTCTGTGTCAGCCTTATCTAAATTTGTTTGATCACGCCGTAACATATATTTGAAAAGCACTTTCAAGTTACAGAAGGAGAGTAAAGGTTAAGTATCAACAACAATGGGCAAATGCAGCTGGTAACGTCATACATAGTTAACGATATTATATGGGTGTCATGCTCTTCCAAAGTTATTACTGCTGTTTTGTCTTCAAAATACTGTGGTGAATTTGTGATAGGCTTGACACCAAATGTCACTGAAAATGAAAAAAGAGAAATTACAATTCTGAATGTGATGACAGAAATGCTTGCAGCCTATTATTGTCTGCCCAAATGAATAAAAGAAAGGAAATGATACATTTTTGCTGGCTTTTTTTTCTTCCTGAATTAGTCACAGGCAAGCTTGCAGCAAGAAAAACAAAACAAAACAGAGCAACAACAACAAAAATAAACCCAGCACACTGAAATAAAAGGAAACGTAAAAAGAGCAGAGTGACTGGTAGAGGGGCCATAGGGAATTTCAAAATATCAGCCTTCTGCCATTGTGGTTACAATGCTGAAATGACAGATTTGGACTAGCTTTTTCTGGCCCAGAGGAGGACACTGAAGGCAAAGTGAAGCTAGCTGCTTAATATGCCTGGAACCTTTGTCATTGCTTTTTATCACATCATGAACAAGATGGCTGTATGAATCTTTGATTCATAAATGATTTGGGATTCATTTTTACTTTAAGTACCTTCCAGATTTCCATAATCTGCAATGAAAAAATAATGAATAAAGAGAGGTTAAAACAGGTCTCCATGGAAGGAAACCTCTGTATTTCATCCCTCTCTAAGGATGATTTCCCATCTGGGAGGTGAAAGAAGGAACCAAAAATCCTTCCAAACTGCTGCACATCCTTTTTCTAAGGCTTTATGTCGTCCTGCAGGTCCTAGAAGAGGTTCTTGTTCTTTTGAGTCACTTACAGGTTGATTTTTTCTGCCTAAACTCTTTCTTTCAGTTATTTTCACTCATTATTTTCCTCATTGATTATGATATATATTTTTATATATGTAAGGTACATACATAGCCATCACTGTTTGAGTATATCCTTGCTTATTTCTGTTGAATGTCATAAAGTAACGATTGTTCTTTCCTATGCAATTGCCACCTTATAGTCCTACCCCTCATGGTGAAATTCAAAACATTAGGAAGCATAACCTTTTTTTTTTTTTTTTTCCCCCAGAAAATTTAATGGTTTTTAGAAGCATGTACCAAATGTAGGTGCCATTTTAGGCTGTCTCTTTAAATTACTATTTTAATCTTCCAACAGAGAAACTTCCAATAGACTTTTTGTACACTCTGTTCCAGTGGAATCCTGTCATATCAGGCAAAGTACCAAGAAAAAAAAAATAAAGGAAGAAAAATAAAAATCAACCCAGCATTTATTGAAGCTCTGATTGATGACCACCAGCTGCCTGCAAATACTCCTCATGTCACTGAATACACTCGTGCCCAAACTGCAGGTGAACTTGTCAAGGGCACACAAGGCAGAAGTGTGCATTACTCAATTACTTCCCCTAGCACAATCATTACAGTAACTTGTAATTGTCTCTGAAGGTAGATGGCCAAATCCTTTCTCCTACAGCCGTCTCCCATGTCTAGTGAACAAGCTTTTGGACTGTGCCAAAAGGCTAGAGGCTCTGGGATTCTGTAGTACCCTTACTGAAATGTTTATTTGTATGTGACAGTTGAAGCTTCTGCAATCCTAAGTAGTTTAAAACTTCTGAAGTGCTAAAAGACTGCATGGTGGTTAGTTATGTTACTATCTATTTCTGCTTATTTTCTCTTTTTGAAAAGACAATGTTAGTTCATTGACAGTGTCTTGACACTATAACGAGTTGCTTTGACATTGTACACCTTTATAATTAACCATAATAAGTTGCTTTACTAGATGTGAAATGACAGATTCTCTGGGTTCCTGCAGTTGTCATGCAATGTCATCCAAGTGCTATAAGAATATTGCATGTAGTTAAGAGAGTATAATTTTGAAAAGAAAAAAGCACACGTCAAGACTGGGCTGAGAAGTAGAGTCTGCACTTGTAGTACAATAAAAAACTGGCTGGGTGGCTGGGCCCAAAGAGTCATGGTGAATGGAGCTAAATCCAATTGGAGACCTGTCACAAATGGTATCCCCCAGGGCTCAGTACTGGTGCCCCTTCTCTTCTATATCTTTGTCAATGACCTGGATGAGGTGATTAAGTGCACCCTCAATAAGGTTTCAGATAACACCAAGTTAAGTTCGAGTGTTGATCTCCTAGAGGGTAAGAGGGCTCTTTAGAGATATCTAGATAGGCTGGACTGATGGGCTGAGGCCAACTGTACGAGGTTCAACAAGGCCAAGCGCTGGGTCCTGCACTTGGGGCACAACAACCCCAAGCAGTGGTACAGGCTGGTGGAAGAGTGGCTGGAAAGCTGCCCAGCAGAAAGGGATCTGGGAGCATTGGTTGATAGCCGGCTGAATATGAGCCAGCAGTGTGCTCAGGTGGCCGAGAAGGCCAAAAGCATCCTGGCTTGTACCAGAAACATTGTGGCCAGCAGGCCTAGGGAAGTGATTGTCCCGCTTTACTTGGCTCTGGTGAGGCCGCACCTCAAGTACCTTGTTCAGTTTTGGGCCCCTCACCACAGAAAGGACATCGAGGTGCTGGAGCATGTCCAGAGAAGGGTAATGAAGCTGGTGAGGGGTCTGGAGTACAAGCCTTATGAGGAGTGGCTGAAGGAGATGGGGTTGTTTAGCGTGGAGAAGAGGAAACTCAGGGGAGACCTTATCACTCTCTATAGGTATCTTAAAGGAGGCTGTAGCGAGGTGGGGATTGGTCTGTTCTCCCACCTGCCCAGTGATAGGATGAGGGGGAATGGGCTAACGTTGCACCAGGGGAGGTTTGGGTTGGATATTACGAAAAACTTTACTGAAATGGTTGTGCAGCATTGGAACAGGCTGCCCAGGGAAGTGGTTGAGTCACCATCCCTGGAGGTATTCAAAAGACCTGGAGGTAGTTCTTAGGGACATGGTTTTGTGGTAGGCTTGGCAGTGCTAGATTAAAGATTAGTCCTGATGACCTTAGAGGTCTCACCAAAGGTCTTTGTTAAGTGTCAGTTTATGTTAAATATATGTATATATATATATAAAACTTTGAAAAATGTCTTAATCCCAAATGTTCTTCTATTTAGGAAAAAAAAATGACCTTACAATGTAGCTTAAGGGTGCTGGTCAGGAATGGCCTTTTTAAAGAAAAGAAGAAGCAAGATGCTTGCCCCATACCTGGGGCTGCAGCTCTAGCACTCATATTTTCCCCAGTGTGGTCCTGTCTGGCAGCTATCCAGGATACATCAGAAATCAGTACAGTCTGCAGGAGGAACCATACCCAGCTGCAGCAGTGCTATGAACAGCTCACGAATACAATGTTCTTCATATGGTCCTTATCATTATTAAAAACTGCAGAAGTTACCTTTCTATCATTTCACAAGGCTTGGCAGAAAATCACAGACCTTTCTAAGTGCAAACACCCATCATAACACCTGCTTGCATAGGAACTCACATATGAGTCTCCTGGACAAGTGCTACACTGCTTCCCAAACAGACTTACTGAAACAACGCGGCTGATCTGTTGTCCTCTCTCCACTGCATGCAGTCCTGCAAATATCATACCAACAGCTAATTCAGGTAGGTTTTTGCCTTCTTGGTAGGAAGTTCTGAAGACACTGACCAGAGCCTAACTGAGCTTGACTGCAAAGGTTTAGTTAATATGCAGAAAGTTTATGATTTTCCCAGTTTGTGATAAGGAAGACTGATATTCTTGTTGCAGTTTAATCCCTAAATCCCCAAATCTCCATTTGTCTGGAAGTATCTCCCTTAAAACATGGTGCAGTATTATTCATAATTCTCTAAATCACAGAGGAAACATTTGAATCAGCCTTTCAGTTCTAATACAGTATGTTGTTGTGTAGGTTATTTTATCAAAACTTTTTCTGTGTCAAAGCTTAAATAGGTTTGTACTTTTTAACAGTATTGAACACAAGGCTCTAAGCCTGAGCAAATATAACTGAGTTGCTTTATACTGATGCCTAAGGCCATATCTAAAAACCATTTCTTAGGAAAGTTAGTTAGGAGACCACCTTAACTTATGCTCCCAATTAAAGCCACCTCAGCATTATAGTAAATAATTCCCTAATTTTGAAATGTGATTGTTGATATTTTCATTTGATTAACCAAGAACAAAGGCAACATTTAATCTAATCTTACAGTATCTCTGATAATATATTTTAATTGATGGAAAGTTCTCTATGCAGAAGTGGTATCCAGGGTATTACCTAACTTCACCTGCTATTTTAGTTGCTTATTATTGTGAATTACATGTTCTGAAAATTGTTCTTCCTTCAGGCTACTTCCAGCTTTGCTGGCTGACAGAGCCCTTATTTCATCAAACTTAATATGCTATTAAAAATTTGTGTAAGGTTGATTATGGCCAGGCATAAAAAATTATTGCAGAATGTTTCTGATTTTATATATATATATATATATATTCTATTTCATATGTCAAATTTACTTTATTTCTTTTTGTTAGTCTTGAATACTGTATTGTAAACTGCACGTTGTCATAATGCTCCCCTTACTAACTTCAGTCTTAATATTTAACAGATGTGAGCAAAGTGCTACAAATAATTTAAATTTCACCAGACTTCCACAATAAACAGATAATCATCAGGTCTATTTGTTGGAACAAAAGCTTGAGGACTTTTCTTTCCAAAAGGACAGATGGACATATAAATAATTAGTTAATTTAAAAATATATAACATACATGTACATTTAATATATAATAAGTTATAAAAATATCTAAGTCAATGCTTTTTTAGTAGGGAATAATTTAGTAAATCTTGTCTCCAAAATTCTGCTTTTTACAGAAATTCAATTAATTTTTGCTGTTCCATACCAGGGCCACATTTAATTCCTAGTTTTGCATTTAATTTTCTATCTTCTGTTAATTTAGGTCAGACCTACGGATGTACAAAGCAAGCATAATGAAGTCAGGTTAGAAGCTGAAACACTAACTCTATCAGATGACCGATATCTTTATTGTAGCTACATTAATGGATGTTTGATGTCTAAGATTGTGTTTACAGTTGCCTGAGCATAGTAATTTATAAATACAATGGGTTAAATATGTTGATGCGGTTTATCAGATATATGCTCATTTTTGGCCATGAAAATACTGTGGGGGCAAGTATTGAAGCCAGAAAGAGGCTCTTTGTAACCATTATCTTTAAACTTATACTAATGTAGAGATCCTGTTTTGCTCAGATATTCTGTAGGTAAATAATCGTGATTATTTGTATTCCAGTCATTACAAAAGGGTTCAATTATAACATATTTTAAATGTATGAAAGGGTACTTTCCACACACTGTGTACAGCGTTTTTCATTCATGGTACACACAGTGAATTAAAAGCTTAATTAAAGTAGCCAATATCTGCTTCCCGAGCTCCTCCATCCCCATACCATTAAAAGTAATATATATTTTATATGTATATATATACTTTTTTTTTTTTTTTTTACAGAGAAATAAATTATTAATCATAGAGAGAAGTGACTTGCTCAAAGTCACACATACATACACTTTAAAGTCTTTTCAGAAGTGTAATCCTATAAAATGAATGGGAATATTACAGCATACTGGCATTTTTAGATACCAGTTTTGAATGGAAATTTCACATGGTATCAGGATACATTTCAGAAAACAAAAACAAACAAACAAAAAAACTCCAATTCATAGGTCTGTATTTCATAGTTCAGTCTTTATTTGATTTTTATTTATTTTTTTGATCAACCTGAGCACTAGAAGATGCCAGTTACTAAATTTCCTGTGGTTTACAGATTTGCAGTACTGTTTAATAAGCGGTATGAAGGAATCCAAACAAGATTACAGGAAGAATATTTTTGAAATTTTTTATAAAAAAACAAAAAAACAAAAAACAAAAGAAAGTCTATGTATGTGAAATTTAAATAAATCCCTGTAAGATCATATCACAAAATCATAGAATAATGTCTAACGACATGTCTGTTGTTATGATGTCTAACGACATGTCTGTCATTACCAGTTCATCCTTCTCATCCATCAGAGGGGGTACAGTCTCCTTGGCTTTTCTTTTCTGAGCAACGTACCTATAGACTCCCTTCCTCTTATTCTTTTCATCCCTTGCCAAGCTCAGTTCCATCTGTGCCTTGGCTTTCCTTATCCCATCCCTGCACATACAGAGTGCATCCCTGTACTCTTCCCAGGCCACGTGTCCCTGCTTCCACTGCCTGTGCATTTCCTTCTTGCACCTCAGTTTGACCAACAGGTCCTTGCTCAGCCATCCCAGTTGTCTGCCCTCCCTGACCGCTTTTTTTTACACAGGGGGATGGACAGTTCTTGTGCTCTAAGGAAAACATCCTTTAAGAGCTGCCAGCTTTGCTCAAATCCTTTGTCCCTAAGGATGGTGTTCCAGGGGATCTAATCTACTAGGTCTTTAAATTGCTTGAAGCTTGCTCTTCAGAAATTTAGGGTCCTGACTTTGCTCTTTGCCAGGTTTGTATTCCCTGAGATCACAAACTCAGCCAGGACATGGTCACTGAAACCCAGGCTGCCTTGACCTCTTCTTCATTGGTGAGCACCAGGTCAAGTAATGCTTCTCCTCTGGTTGGTTTGTCTAATACCTGGACCAGGAATTTATCCTCAACACACTCTAAGAATCTTCTGGATTGCTTACAGCCTGCTGTGTAGTGTTACCAGCAGAAATCTGGGTGGTTGAAGTCCCCCATCAGAACGAGAGCATTCTTGTAGTTGGAGCAAGAATGCCTCATCCACAGGCTCCTCTTGATCAGGCGGCCTGTAGTAGACGCCACAAGCTGTCCTTTATTGGTGCCATCTTTAATCTCATCCACAAGCTCTCAACCTGTCCATGGCTGTTTCTCAGAGGTAACTCTGCACAATCAATCCCTTCCCTAATGTAGAGGGCAACACTTCCTCCCTTCCTTCCCTGTCTGTCCTTTCTGAAGAGTTTGTAGCCCTCTATTCCAACGTTCCAGTTATGTGATCCATCCTGCCCTGTTTCAGCGATAGCATTCAGGTCATATCTGTCTAATTGCACCATGGTTTCCAATTCCTCTTACTTGTCTCTCATGCTGTGTGTGTTGGTGTAGAGGCACTTCAGCTCGGCAATTGGTAGTATCACATTTCCAGAACCCTTCCTCATTGCATTAGGATGGTTCACATGTATTTCCCTGGTGTTACTTAGAGTGATAGTGTTCTCAGGTATACTTTTTTCACTCAGAGGTGCATCCTCTTCCCCCACGACATCTAGTTTAAAGCCCTCCTGATAAGCCCAGCCAGTTTACTGCCCAGAACACTCTTGCCCCACCTGGTCAGCTGTGCCCCATCCTGTGTCAGCATGCCTGATCCCTCAAAAGTGTGTCCAAGGTTGTAGAACCCAAAATATTGGGCATAGGACCAACCTCGCAGCCAATCATTCACTCAGCCCATTTGTCTCCTCCTTCCTGGGTTCCAGTCACCAGCTAGGAGGACAGAGGAGAGCACTACTTGTGCTTCCAATCCCTTCAACATCTTTCCAAGGGACATAAAATCCTTTTTGATATTTTGGAGTTCCCTTGTTACATCATCATTTGATCCTACTTGAAAAAATAGGAAGGGGTGGTAGTCTTGGGGACCCAACAGACTCGGTGGCCTCTTTATAACATCACGAATATGGGCCCCAGGCAAGCAACAAACCTCTCTGGAGAGATTGTCTGGATGAAAAATAGGAGCTTTGGTGCCTCTCAGAAGGGAGTCTCCAATGACTAACACCCTTCATGTCTTCTTTGTGACTCTGGTTTTGATGCAGTTGAGGGACTGAGCCAACTTCATGTGGTTGGCCTTTCTGAGTTCCCTGTGCTTGGTCTTTCTGAAGTCTTTACTAGTTCTCTCGGAGTCTCTTCTCCCCTGTCCTACGACCTTGTATCTATTGTTCAGGGGCACTTCAGGGCAGGGGGAAAACTCCTCTTCTGGCTCCTATTAGAGACAAGAGTCCCTTCTCCCTCACCCTGTGAGTCTTTCAAATGTGCTTGTTTTGGGCTGCATGTGTGTTTCCCTACCCCTTGCCTGGACTTAAGGCAGGGCTGTTGCTTGGCCCATGACAGTGTATAATACCACTTGTCAATCTCCCACTCAGATTCCCGAATGCTACGCTGCCTGGTGAGCTCCTCTTGCAACTCTGAGCTACCTGTTTAAAGAGCTCATCCAGCTGGACATGCTTGCACCCATTACACCCTTCTCTGCCTTCAGGCCCCACGAGTACTTCCAGAGACTGGAGCTCCCCAGAACTGAGGGTCTGGGCAGCTCTTTCAATCCTTGGGAAGTCTGTTTGGGTGGAGGCATCTGCTCGGGGAGGCTGTGGCCCCCCCATCCGGGTTTCATCCGCAGACTGGAAGGTTCGGCTGGTGGCCACCATTTCTTCAGTAGAAGGCCCTTACTCTGCTGATCCCAGAACACAAAAATGGCCGAGCCTGCTCAACCTCTGTGCTTGCCCTGCCTGTGTGCCCTGCCAAACTCGAGAAATTAAGAAATAAGATAATAATACATATTAAAAAATACGTATAGCAGCATGTTAAAATTTCATTTCTTTGAGATAATTAACTTCCTGCAAAGAACTTCTGATTTAACTAACACATTATCTCCTAAATTACTGTATTGTGTGGTTAAGATTTGGAAAAAAAAACCAAAAACATGTCCTTGCTAAAAGCAAAATTCAGCCATCTGTAAGGTACAAAATGGAGAGATTCCCAAGGATGCTTACTCTCTATAATACTTCCTTCCTCTACCTATTTTTTATTTTTGGAGAGTTTACAGAACAGATTATAAAACCTGGAACTGGAAGCCTGAAAGGCATAGTACATTGAATAAAATAATAAAATACCGTTGTGTTTATTTATTTGTTTGTTTGTTTTGAATATTGATTTGAAAAGCTGGCAGATTTTATTAGTTTGCTGAATATATCATGTCTGGTATTCATAAGTATTATGTGGGGATGCATGTATGACTGCTTCAGGAAGGACATTCATCTCTCTGAACCCTAAATCAACAAACCACTGTAAATCTCTTGTTATCTAACCATGCTAAGTTTTAAATGGCTTCAGCTCATAGTTATCCTGCAAGATCTTTGGACTGTTGGAGTCTTCTACCTTTGTTAATAGATTTTTTTTTTCCTCAATTCTGGCATCTCATGATCAACAGTCCTTTTATTTTGATTTGAATTCTTTCACTTAGAACTTCTCTTGCTCTTCTTCTAAGCTAATTTTTCATAAATGTAAGATCTCAGATACGCAGACAGCCAAAAAGTATACCAAATTATAGATGGTACAATCCCATCAGACATACAGTGAAAGTCAAATAACTAGAGGGAGATAAGAATTCTGTACAGAAACTTTTTAAAATCTGCCGTCCCACTGGTCTAAATCATTTCTCATTCTGTCAGCACAGGAAGATAATCAAACGGAACAGCTGTTTTAACATAGAATTGATATTAATATGATGTACTTTTTTTCCCCCTCAGATCAAATTTATAGTGGTATGAAGACTCTTCATAGAAATTCTACATGTAAAATGAACAAACTGGCAGCATGGCTACTTGGGAACATATTGACCATACTGCAGGGTTCCTTATGCAGTACATTTGCTACCAGTAGGACAACTGGCTCCGGCAGTTAAGTCAGAAATGGAATAGTACACCAAGCCTTTAGAAAAGGGCTGTACCTGGGGTGACATCAATTTCACTCCCAAGCTGAATTTGTATCTGAAGCATTTTGTATAAAGTCATGCCATTATGGCTCCAACTCTGTGGGAAGAATGGCTCATAACTAAAGCACAGAACTGCAGCTCTGTCCCTCTGCAGTCAACACTGCAGGTAGTATACACAGACAAAGGGGAAACTCTTTTGTTATGATTTGGGAAAGAGTAACTGAGATCCTATGGAAAAAAAAAAAAAAGTTATGCTTTTGTCCTGCATGACTATCACAGAATCATAGAACGGCTTGGGTTGGAAGATTATCAAGTTCAAAGTGTCCAGCTTGGATGAGCTCAAAGATTATCTAGTTCCAATCTCCTGCCATAGGCAGGCACGCCACCCACTAGGTCAGGTTGCTCAGGGCCTCATCTAATCTAGTCTTGAACACCTCTAGAGATGGGGCATCCACAACCTCTCTGGGCATTGAAAAAATACAAAAGAATTATTAGAAAGACAGACAAGTCTCAATAGAACTCATACAGATTTTTCAAGACAGTAAAATCTTACAAATATTAATTTTAAAGAGCATGAGCTAAATTTTATTTCAGTGCTCTTTCTTTGAACCATCATATATATTTTTGAAACAATCATGAAATACAAAATACAAGGGCTAAACCATCCCTACTTCTGTAGACAAAAAACCATACCTTTGCAGTCTCAGATAATTGTTTTTGAACCATTCACACAATGGAGAATGGAAAACTACCAGCTGTAATTTTTAACTCAAAAACCTTTGACCACAGTCTCTGATAAGACCATATTCTGGAAACTAGATACTCATGGGGTCAGAGATGCATGACTGTCCTGGATAAGAAACTGGTAAGAGATTGCAAACAAAGCAATGGTTTCTGGATTGTTTTCAGTATTGCAGAAGTTATTTTGTGGTACTCTAGATGTGATGTTGCCTAAAGCATTTATCACTCAATGGGCAAAAATATATGAACGTCGAGAAGACAGATTTTGCAGATAACACGTTTCTGTTGGTTAGTCAAATTCAAAGAAAAGTGTGAAGCAACTCAGGCAGACCCAGTGGGGTTAGATGAGTAGATAAATTATGAGGACAAAAGAAATAACACTGAAAACAATAATCTGAAATTACATCAAAATGTGTTAAGATGCTAATTGAAAAAATATAAAATAGTTATATTTATAAACAGAGTTTATATAGATATAGTTTCAAATGCTGTCATTGTTCAGAATAAATTCCCTTATAAAATTAAAACACAAAGTAGTTCTATTAATGTTCCATAGTCTTGGGTTTAAAATTAATTTAATCTACAAGGAAAAAATGTGGAGTTATTTATAAATGATTCAGTAGAAATATTCCCTCTGTATATATCTGGATATATGGAGAAAAAGTATTCCTTATCTGGAATGCTGTACTCAGTTCTGATAGTCCTTTCCTGAAGCCATACTGTGATAAGAATGTTAAGTGTCCCCTCCTTCCCTTAGGAAGCAGAAAAGGATCATCAGCTTAGATTAAAATAAATAAATAAATAAATAAAAACTAAGTACATAAAGAAGTGACTGGGATGGTATGCTTGGCACTTTTAATGATAATTTTTCATAGTAGAGGATGAGGAGAGATACAAGCAGATATAAAGCAATTAGACCTTTTAACTGAAAGGCTTTAAAAGGTACAGAACACAGTTAATTCTGTGAAACTCAGTATTGGAAAGATCTTCACCTTGATAGAACATTCACCTTTGCATTAGAATAAGTACACACAAGGCACATTATGCCAACAATTACAAGTTTGGAGTTGGGAAAAAACAAAAAACAAAAAAACAGTTCATCAATCATTTCCTAATTGTCAAAATTTTTACAGTTTTGAAATACCCAACTGCAGCTTGCTGATAGAGTCACGACACTAGGCCACACCTAATAGCAGAGTAGATTTTCTGTATTCGGAAAAGACTTTTGGATCAACACTAACCTATCTGCATCCCTAGCTGAAGTGATTAGCAGGGACTTGGTTGCTTGACTACCATATTAGCCTCAGGTCATTCTCACAATATTTATGAGCTATGTTGTGTTTGCATTAGATTCATTAGCTATCTCTTTCAAAAGGCAGACAGGAAGATATGGGAAGCTGCCTGCTGCTGATCGCTACAGATGATTAAGTCAAGACTGGCCTAAAAAAAGTGATTGTGTGTGTGTGTGTGTGTGTGTGTGTGTGTGAATATGGGGAAAAGACAATTAAATGAAGGACATGTAGAAGACTTAGAAGACTTAGGGTATTCTAAATGTGATAACCTCACTTTTCTTGTAAGAAATGCATAGTTAAACAATCATTGTAGTGGAATGTGTGCAATAAGCCATTAAATTGTCATAGCATTGGATCATGAATACAATATGATTCTTAATAATTCTTAATGTAACGTTGAACTATGACAGTTTTTTTTTTTTTTTTTGGATAGCATTAACATTCTTGTGGCTGGTCCTCATATTGACAAAAAAAGTATTTGACAATCAATGGGTTTAGATGACTTTTCTTGATTTGTACGTGCTTTCTAGGGTTTTCAGTTTTGTGATTTTTTTGTTGTTGTTATTGCAGTGCACTGGTTTGGATTCAAATGACTGTATTTGTAAAGCTTTTTTTTTTTTTTTTTTTCAGTTGTCAGCTATTGGTTAAAAATAACTACATTATATTTTCATTAAATATTCATTAAACTGAGTTGTGGCAGCCTGTGAGAAGCATCCAATTAAGCAGTTCACTTTCTACACATATGGCTACAAATGAGCCATCTCCTTTCTTTTCAATAATGCATCACAGGCTGCAGTTAGTATCTGTAAAATAATTGATAAGGCAAAAGTTATTTGCAAAATACATACTAGAAACAGAAAAGTAGATTAGAGAGGATGATTTTGCCTTGGGACCTTCCTCTGACTGTGGGAAAAGTACAGCGTACTTTGATTTAATTCTTACATAGCCTGGGGAATGCTGAAATGCCATATCTATCTAATCATTCATTATTTTCTATTTCTGACATGCATTATGTATTACTAAATCTTAAAAATCAGAGATAGAAAACACACTACAGACTTTATTCAGCCTGAAGCCATTACAGGACAGTAAATATGTCCCAGTAGTGGAAAAGGCTGAACGACTCGTTGGATCAACCTTATTTCATTGCTGGCACTTTGAGGCACCCTGAGACTTGCTAGAAAAGCATGTCCATTCTGCAGTCAGAGGCTTGGCTGCCGTCTGTGCAGGCACAACTGAGCCATCCTGATCAGCCGTAGTGGCAGTGGCACGTTGGCCCGGGCTTCAGCATGGGACCCAACGCCTTCCTTATATGCCAGCCCCAGCCCATGCTGCTGACCGCGTGCTGGCACCCTGCCTAATGGCGTTACAGCTAGCAAAGATTTGATCTGCCTGTTGTCAGGCTGCTTTCTTGCCTGCTGTGCACACATACCAAAGCACACGCTGTTCGTGATAGAGCGGTGCGCGAGGGTGATGAGGAGCCCTGTGGGCATTGCAGGCCTCTCCCCCATGCAGCTGAGCTGCTCTGGGTGCATGGCAGCAGTTAGGAAGGGAATAGGAGGGCAGCCTGCAGCCAGCTGCCTGTGTCCCCAGCCCCAGGCACAGCTGGGGACAAAGCCGAGTCACCCTGTCCCAAATTATGTGTCACACGGGTCTTTTCTGCTGATTCCGGTCACAGTTTAGTCTCACGGGTACCCTGCCTCCGGCCACTTGCTGATTATTTCTCGCCTGTCTTCACTTATTGATGTTTGTTTTAATTTACCGCTTTATTTAATTGCTGATTCCAATGCACTGCTTCAAAATGCACCTCCCGGTTATTATCAAAGCCCTGCGTACATGCTGGGCCTAAGCTCCATGGGATACTGGTTCAGCAGACTAGAAATTGTTTGGTTATTTAAATTTACATTTTAAATGTAGGCTTTAATTGAATTACACATGAAGCCAAGCACTACAAGCTGCATCGCTTGTAAGCAGCACCCCCAGCACGTGAGCTATAGGCTGGGTTGTGTAGCGGGGTTCCTGCACCAGGAGCTGCACCAGTTCCTGCGCTGAACCCTGCTTGTGACAGTGGCTGAGGAGGGGCGGGCAGGCCCAGCAGCAGTGGCAGCCACCCCGACATGTACAAAGGCAGCCCATAGGGAACAGGAGCAACCAGGAACATGGCATGGCAGTTGGCACTGTGGTTGGTGCAGGGAGGGCAGGAGGTGGGCCACTTTCTTATGTTCTGGGAGCAAGAGAGGAAAAGGCCTTCCACTGAAACAAAAATGGTGTCCACCCTCCACACCTGCCGGCCTGAAGCTGAAACCCAGACAGGGCCACAGCCTTTCTAGGCAGATGCCTACACCCAAACAGACCTCCCGAGGACCAAAACAGCTGCCCAGTTCCAGGGCAGTCCTGAACCTGGAAGTCCCCCTATGGCCTGAAGGCAAAGGTGGATGTCACGGGTGCAAGTGTGCCTGGCTGGATGAACTTTTTGAGCAGGTGGCTCTGTTACAAGAGGAACTCACCAGGCAACATAACATCCGAGAATCTGAGTGGGAGATTCATTGGCACTGACATGGGCTGAGAAATAGCCTGCCTTAAGTCCTGGGAAGGGGAAGGTAAGCTAGCTTCCAGCCTTGAACTGACAAAACTTGACGGACCCACAAAACAAGGGAAACTGGACACTCGTCTCTGCTCGGAGCAGGAGGAGGATTTCCTTGCCCCTGACATGTCCCTATACAAAAGATACAGTGCTCTAGGGCTGGAAATAAGAGAGTGTGTGAATAATGGGGACCTAGGAAAGGTCCCAAAGTGCAAAGTTGTCCCAGTCAACCACCTGCATCAGAACCAGTGCCACAAAAAAGGCACAAAGGTTGTTAGTAATTGGAGACTCCTTGCTGAGAGGCACTGAGGCACCCATTCGCCATGCAGATAACCTCTCCAGAGAGGTTTGCTGCCTGCCCAGGGTCCACATTCGTGATCTTACAAAGAGGCTACGAAGCCCAGTGGGGCCAGAAGACCACTACTCGTTCCTACTCTTTCATGTAGGGTCAAATGAGGCTGCAACAAAGAGACTCCAAAATACCAAAAGGGACTTTACGTCCCTCAAAAAGACATTGCAGGGATTGGGAGCACAAGTTCTCTGTTCTCTCTCCTCCCAGTTGATGACTGGGACCCAAGAAGAAAGAGATGAATAGACTAAGTGGATGATTAGCTGTGTGGCTGATTCCATGATCAAGGTTTTGGGTTCTGTGACCTCAGATGCACTTTTGAGAGTCCAGCGTGCTGAGCAAGATGGGAAGCACCTGACCAGGTGGGCAAGAGTGTTCTGGACAGCAAGCTGGCTGGGCTTATTAGCAGGGCTTTAAACTAGATGTGGTAGGGGAAGGGGTTGTACCTCTGAGTGATGGAAGCGAAGCTGGGACCACCACATTTTAGAAAGCAAAAGGGAAATATCTGTGAATTGTCCCAGAAGAATTAAGGGCTCCTCTGAAAAGGTGACGTGACCGATAGCCCAGCTGAAGTGTCTCTACACCAATGCATATGGCATGGGAAACAAGCAGGAGGATTTGGAAACCATTGTGCAATCAGAAAACTATGACCTGATTGCTGTCATAGAAATGTGGTGGGACAGATCACACAGCTGGAACACTGCAATTGAAGGCTACAAGTTTTTCAGAAGAGATAGACAGGGAAAGAGGGATGGGGATGTTGCTGTCTATGTTAGGAGATGGATTGATTGCAATGAGATGGCTCTGAGAAACAACCACAGACAAGTTGAGAACTTGTGGGTAAAAGTTAAGGACTGGACCAACAAAGGACACCTTGACATTAGGGTCCATTACAGGCCGTCTGATCAAGGGGAGCCTGTGCATGAGGCATTCTTGCTTCAGCTACAGGAAACATTGCACTTACACATTCTCATCCTGATGGGGGACTTCAAACACCTGGATGCTTGCTGGAAAAGCTAAACAGCAGGCTGTAAGCAATCCAGAAGACTCCTAGAATGCATTGAGGATAACATCTTGGTCCAGGTATTGGACAAACCAACCAGAGGAGAAGCATTACTGGACCTGGTGCTCACCAATGCAGATGAACTCATTAAAGAGGTTAAGAATGGAGACAGTCTGGGCTGCAGCAACCATGCCCTGGTTGAGTTTGTGATCTCAAGGAATATGGGCCTGGCAAGGAGCAAAGTCAGGACCCTGAACTTCCAAAGAGTGAATAGACAGGGAGAAGACTGAGATACTCAGCTACTTCTTTGCCTCAGTCTTCACTGACAGTTAGGCTTCCCATGTCTCGTGAGTCCCTGAACCTCTCATCAGGGGCAGGGAGAGTAATGTCCCTCCAACTGTAAGTGAAGAGCAGGTTTGAGACCACCTCATGCAACTGAACATGTACAAGTTTATGCCATGCATCCCAGGGTCCTGAGGGAACTGGCTGATGTAGTCATCAAACCATTTCCCATCCTATTTGAAAAGTCATGGCAGTCAGGTGAAGTCCCTGGTGACTGGAAAAAGGGAAACACCACTCCTATTTTTAAAAAGGGTGGAAAGGAAGACCTGGGGAACTACAGACTGGTGAACCCCACCTCCGTGCCTGGGAAGATCATGGAACAGATCCTCCTGAAGGCAATGTTAAGGCACATACAGAACAAGGAGGTGACCTTAGAAAGCCCGCATGGCTTCACCAAGGGCAAATCGTGCATGACCAATTTGGTGACCTTCTATGATGGAATGATCAGTTGACAAGGGAAGACCAACCGATGTCATCTACCTGGATATCTGTAAGGCCTTTGGCATGGTCCCGTATGTCATCCTGATCTCCAAATTGGAGTGAGATGAATTTGAACGGTGAACAGTTTGGTGGATAAGGAATTGGCTGGATGGTTACAGCCAGAAAGTTGTGGTCAACAACTTTATGTCCAGGTGGAGGCCAGTGATGAGTGGTGTCCCTCAGGGGTCTATCTTGTGATGGGTGCTGTTTAATATCTCTATCAATGACATGGACAGTGGGATTGAGTACACACTGGGCAAGACTGCAGATGACACCAAGCTGAGTGGTGCAGTTGATACAACAGAAGGAAGGTGTGATAAATTAGCGGGTGTTTGTTCATTGTCTTTAAAAGGAAGGAATTCAGAGAATCTGCTGAGAAGATAAGGTTTTGCAATTTACGACCTTGTTAAGGGGGAAGACTAAGCAAGTAGATAGTGGGGAGGGGGTGTTGGATAAACATCCTTGGTAAAACAAAGACTCTGTGAAATACTGTTTCCCGCTTCACTACCCTCCCCCTTGAACACGAGCACAACGCATGATCATCGAAAGAAAAACAACGACCCCCAACAACGAACTGCGCAGCTTCAGAAGGTTCAACAAGTCCTGACAAGCTGAAACTTGGATGCTATAAAACGGCGACACTGAAAAGGGAAAGTTGCGTGCTGTGGTGGAGCGGAGACTCCCCAGCCGCCCAGCGCTGTTTTGCTTGTGCCTGCTTACTTAATTAATAAAATATTTCTGATAGACCAAGAAATTTGTATGGTCTCACTTATAACAAATTTGGTGCCGTGACTCGGATGAAGGCGGATTGACTGGGAATCCCTCTAGGGGAGGCGCCCCACCGATTTCGGCGGCCCCGGGAACGGGAAATCCCGCTCGAGCCCTTCACCGATGAACCCAAAATTAGGCACAAGCAAATAAAACCGGTAACCCCAAGCAATCTTTGTGCACGAAGACCGAACGAAGACCCACGGGGTGGGTAAGTATAGGCCGGTGATCCGTTCGGTTGGGGTTGGTGATCCCGGAGTGCGTCTGTGTGAGACGTCCAATTGCGGACGAAGTGAGTGCGGACCCCTCCTTAGTGCGGTTCCCACATCCCGCGAGGGACTGGGCCACGACCAGGGGGAAGCGGCTCTTTGTGTGTGTGAAGGCACTCCGGAAGATGGGACAGAAGAAGAGTAAGCCTTCTGGTCCCATGGGTGGGGTAATGCCTAGTGCTAGGTTGCCCCCTATTCCCCCAGATAGTCCACTGGGGTTAATGATTAAGAATTGGAGTGATTCCCCTTTTAGGCGGGGAAAGGATAAAGTAAAAATGATTCATTATTGTGTTGAAGTTTAGGGAGGTAGGCAAATTATTGGCCCATATTTGGGTCGTTTGAAGACTGGGTTTGCCAAGCCTTAAACATTTCTGTAAATGCAAAGGAACCTTTTTGTTTAGAGGAGAGCGAATATGCGAGCCTTTGGATTGGCTCAGAGAATCGAGTTAATCTGTACCCTCTGTACCCTTTAAAAGAAAAAGGAGGGGCAAAATTACAAATTGTGGAGCAAGAGATAAAGTACCTGGGTCACCAGTTAAGTAAGGGGACTAAGAAGTTAGACCCAGGCAGAATCAGTGGAATATTGGCTTTAGCGTCCCCGCGAACTAAAAGGCAGGTACGGCAACTGTTAGGGTTGACCGGATACTGTAGACAATGGATAGAAGATTATAGTGGAAAGGTTAAATTTTTATATAACAAGCTGAATAAGGATGGATTACTCAAATGGACAAAAGAAGATGAGGAACGACTGAACAAGTTAAAGGAGGAACTAGTACGCCCCCCCCAGTGTTAAGCTTACCAGATTTAAGGAGGCTGTTTTTTTTTTTTTTTTTTTTTTTTTTTTTGTGAACAGCGCAGCAGGCACGGCATAGGGAGTGCTGGCCCAAGAATGGGCAGGGAGTAAAAAAAAAAAAAAACCTGTGGCCTATTTGTCTAAATTATTGGATCCGGTTAGCCGGGGTTGGCCAAACTGTTTGCATGTAGTGGTAGCTGCTGCCTTGTTAGCGGAAGAAGCACAGAAGATCACTTTTGGGGGGGAAATCAAAGTAATATCTCTACACAATATATGCGGGGTACTGCAACAGAAGGCAGAGAAATGGATCACTGACGCCAGATTATTAAAATATGAAGGAATTTTGATTTCCTCTCCAAAACTAACATTAGTAACAACCTCCCTACAGAACCCTGCTCAATTTCTTTATGGGGAACCAAATGAGTCCTTAGGACACGATTGCCTCCGAAATATAGAAGAGCAAACAAAATTGAGACCTGATCTAGAGGAGGTGGAATTACCCATCGGTGAACAGATATATGTGGATGGTTCCTCGAGAGTAGTCGAGGGAAAGCAAAAATAAGGATACGCGTTAGTAAACGGGAAAACATTTGAGATAGTGGAATCTGGACCTTTGAGTCCTAGCTGGTCTGCCCAAGCTTGCGAGCTATATGCCATATTGCGGGCCCTAAAATTGTTGAAAAATAAAAGCTGTACAATATATACAGATTCAAAATATGCTTATGGGGTAGTACATACATTTGGTAAAATATGGGAAGAAAGGGGGCTCATCAATTCACAAGGAAAGGGTTTAATACATCAGGAATTGATTACCCAGGTTTTACAAGCTATCAGAGAGCCCAAAGAAATTGCCGTAGTACATATAAAAGGGCATCAAAAAGGCCTCACCCCTCAGGTTAGGGGTAATAATCTAGGAGATCAGGAGGCAAAAAGTGCAGCATTAATGAGTATAAGAATTATAAGAACGAGGGAAGATTGCCCAGACTGTGGGAAATACTTAATACTTATACTTAAGATATAGTAATTAATATAATAATAATATAATAATATATAATAATGCTTAATATAATACTTAATACTGTGGGAAAGACTTAAAGGAATTTCGATGTTATGATTGCTGGAGTGAATGGGGAGTTGATGGGATTGAATGCAATTGTTCTGAGGAAGAAAGCCCGCCTTATAAAAACCGCTACAAGTGCGGGCCGACTAACTCCCTGTGGTCGAATGGACCCATTCCCCTCCCCTTACTCTGTTTCACTATTACAGAAGAAGACAAAATGACACAAATGGGGGTTCAAAAAAAAACAAAACAAAAACCAAAAAAAAACGATAAAGGGAAATGGGTACTGCCTGATGGACGGGAAGTGTTACCAAAATCAGTAGCTATGAGGGTGCTACGGAGATTTCATGAACAGACGCACTGGGGTACTCAGGCGTTGGTGGATCAATTTGCCACATATTATATGTGTATAGGGATTTATAATATAGCAAAGAGGATCGTAAATGATTGCATAACTTGTCAGAGGGTAAATGCTCAACACATGAGAAAAAGGATCCCGGGAGGAGGATGAGAATTGGCACATCGACCTTTTGCAAAGATTCAATTAGATTTTACTGAACTTCCAAAAACGGGGCGATATAGATACTTATTAGTTATTGTAGACCACCTCACAAACTTTGTTGAAGCATTCCCTACGGCAAGGGCCACAGCTCAAACTGTGGTAAAGATATTATTGGAAAGCATCATACCCAGATACGGGGTAATAGAAGCAATTGACTCTGATCGAGGCCCACACTTTGTGTCAAAGGTATCCCGAGACACGATGAAGGCTCTGGGAATTAAATGGGAATATCACACTCCCTGGCATCCTCAGAGTTCGGGAAAGGTAGAACAAATGAATGGTGAAATTAAAAAGCAACTAACAAAGCTTATGATAGAGACTAAAACCTCCTGGGTGAAATGTTTACCGCTTGCACTATTGAATATCCGGACATAGCCCCGAGCCGATGTCTGAATCTCACCTTTTGAAAGGCTGTATGGTATGCCTTATGACTTAGAGATGCCATCTGATCACCCCCAGGTACAGGATATCCAATTAAAACCTTATTTAATACAGCTTATGAACCAACGGAGGGAGTTGCAAGCGAAAGGCTTGGTGGCTAGATATAGCAATCCATAGGATACAACCTGGAGATAGGGTTCTAATTAAGACATGGAAAGAAACGTCTTTAACACCACGGTGGGGAGGCCCCTATGTTGTTTTACTTATCACAGAGACGGCTATCCGGACGGCTGAGAAGGGGTGAACGCATGCCAGTCGCGTGAAAGGACCGATCCAGAAAAGCAAATGGGAAGCGGTCGCAGGCCCTGATGACTTAAAGGTCACGTTGAAACGAACTTGATAAGTATGGTCTAACTGTCTATGTATCGTAAAAAAAGGAGGAGAGGGGACCCTGTTTGATCAGAAAAAGGTCGCGGTTACCTGAGAAACTCCCCTGAAGAACACTGCTGCTGCCGAGAAGAACCTGCACCTTGTAGTTCGCTGCAACTGAACTGACAAGTGAGGCAGAGAGTGAAACGGTGGGGACTTACGTGGCCAGGTAAAGAACTCTGGAAAATGGGCCCTAGCCATTTTTTTTTTTTGCGATACATAGTAATGGGTACGATTGTTTACACTGTTCCTGGGTCTGCGCACCCTCACAAACCTTTTGAATGGAGCCTGATTAGATGGGAAGATCACCATGTTGTTCAGCAGATAACTACTGCTGGGGGACTGATAGGGGAGGCATCATCTATATAAAGAAGGAAGAGACTAAGAGTCCCCAACGGGTGGGACCAAATCAGAAACTGTCGGGGAGTGTTTTGAGGATTCAGCCTACACAAGCTTTTAGAATGCTAACTCCTAATAGCCCTAAACCACTGGAGGTTGCTAATAAATCAGTAAACCCGGAGTACGGGATTAGAAATGAAGGGGTGACCGGGAATAACATATGGAGAATCATGAATGCTAGTTATCAGTTGTTGAATCAACCAAATCCAGACGTGCCTAGACCTTGCTGGTTATGTCTTGATATAAGGCCCTCATATTACGACGCCATTGGGGATCTGGGAGAAACCACCCGTTCAAACGAAACCAATCCCCCACAATGCCATTGGGGAAGGGATGTAGGAATAACGTTAACGGAAGTAACTGGGAATGGCAGGTGCGTAGGCACGGGTCCCTGGTGAGAAGTTCCATCTATGCAATATTACAGAAAATGTTACACAATTAGACAAAGAAAAATGGTTAATACCAGCAGATAACACCAGATGGGTATGTTCGTCTCTGGGGGTAACTCCATGCTTATCTTTGAAATTGTTCAACTCGTCTCATGATTTTTGTGTACAGGTAGTAATTATACCTAGGATTCTTTATCATTCTGAGGAGTATATGTACATCCAACATGCTATGGCAAAAAAAACACTTAAGGAAGAGAGAGCCTATTACGACTGTTACTTTAGCCACTCTGATGATTCTGGGGGCTGCAGGAGCCGGAACTGGAATTACCTCTCTGGTAAAACAAAGCCAAGAATTTACCTCTCTACGCATTGCTGTAGATGAGGATTTGGCCCGTATCGAGCAATCTATATCAGCTTTAGAGAAATCTGTACGACAAAATCGTAGGGGATTAGATCTGATTTTTCTACAACAAGGAGGATTGTGTGCAGCCCTATGAGAGGAGTGTTGTGTATATGCAGATCATACGTGAGTAGTAAGGGATACAATGACTAAATTGAGAGAAGGGCTAGAAAAACGAAAAATAGAAAATGAAGCCCACCAGAATTGGTATGAATCCTGGTTTAATTACTCACTTTGGCTCACTACACTGCTATCAACTATAGCAGGACCTTTGTTGCTGCTCATATTAACACTAACTTTTGGACCATGTATATTCAATCAAATAATCGCGATTGTAAAAAACCGATTAGAGGCAGCTCACCTTATGCTTGTGCGTGCGAAATATGAATCTCTTGAACAGGAGGAGGATGATGCAGAAACTTTAATATTGAGCAAACAAGTGCTTCAAAAATTCATCAATGAACAAAATATGTTAGAAAAAGAAGGAAGGTGGGATTGTGATAAATTAGCGGGTGTTTGTTCATTGTCTTTAAAAGGAATTCAGAGAATATGCTGAGAAGATAAGGTTTTGCAATTTACGACCTTGTTAAGGGGGAAGACTAAGCAAGTAGATAGTGGGGAGGGGGTGTTGGATAAACGTCCTTGGTAAAACAAAGACTCTGTGAAATACTGTTTCCCGCTTCACTACCCTCCCCCTTGAACACGAGCACAACGCATGATCATCGAAAGAAAAACAACGACCCCCAACAACGAACTGCGCAGCTTCAGAAGGTTCAACAAGTCCTGACAAGCCGAAACTTGGATGCTATAAAACGGCGACACTGAAAAGGGAAAGTTGCGTGCTGTGGTGGAGTGGAGACTCCCCAGCCGCCCAGCGCTGTTTTGCTTGTGCCTGCTTACTTAATTAATAAAATATTTCTGATAGACCAAGAAATTTGTATGGTCTCACTTATAACAAAGGGATGCCATTTAAAGCCACCTGGACAAGCTAGAAAAGTGGGCCCATGTGAATCTATTGAAATTCAACTCATCCAAGTGCAAGGTGCTGGACTGGATTGTGGCAATCCAGGACATGAGTACAGACTGGGAGAAGAACTCATTGAGAGCAGCCCTCACTGAAAGCAGAGAAGGTCTTGGAGGTTCTGGTGGATGAAAGGCTCAACATGAGCTAGCAGTGTGTGCTTGCAGCCCAGAAGGCCAGCTACATCCTGGGGTGCATCAACAGAGGTGTGGGCAGCAGGTCAAGGGAGGCGATTGTCCCCATCTGCTCTGCCCTCGTGAGGTCCCACCTGCAGTGCTGCGTCCAGGTCTGGGACCCCCAGCACAAGGAGGATGTAGGGCTGTTAGAGTGGATCCAGAGGAGGGCTGGCCACATAGATGATCAAGGGGCTGGAGCACCTATCCTATGAAGAAAGTCTGAGAAAACTGGGTATGCTCAGCCTTCAGAAAAAAAGGCTCCATGGAGACCTCATTGCAGTTTTTCAGTATTTAAAGGGGATGCATTGAAAAGATGGAGAACAACTTTTTGTCTGGGTAGATAATGATAGGAAAAGGGGGAGTAGTTTTGAAATAAAAGAGGGGAGATTTAGAATAGATGTTGGGAGGAAATTCTTCACTCAGTGGGTGGTGAGGCACTGGAACAAGTTAGCCCAGAGAAGTTGTAGATGCCCCATCCCTGGAAGTGATCAAGGCCAGGCTAGAAAAGGCCCTGGGCAACCTAATTTAATGGCATCTAGTTGCATCCTTGCCCATGGCAGGGGGGGTAGGATCTAGATGATCTTTAAGGTTCTTTCCAACCCAAGCCATTCTTTGATTCTATGATTTTATGTTTTTATGACTCTATGAGAGGTTTTTTTTTTTCTTTTTTTTTTGTTTGTTAATTTTCCAGGTTGTCTTTGCAGCAAACCGTTTTGTGAAGACATATCCAGTAGTAAGTCCAGAAGAGGAAGAATACTTAATAGCACTAGCTACAAAAATGCTTGCCAGATGCACAATGTGTACTGAAGGAAGAAATCAGCTTTTCTGCTATCTACATAATATACATTATTTATTCATTTTCCCCTGTGGTTCTCCACATCCATCATCTCTTTCTATAGAAGTAGAAACAAAAGTTTATTTTTAATAATTAAAATACTGAGACAGTAAAAGCAGTGACATAAATGAAATTAAATCAAGTCAAGCTGTGATCTTGCTTGCAGACAGTGACATTGCTCCTCAAAACAACCTTTTACCCTTTCTATTCTGTGAGGCATGCTATTGTGCCAGGATATCAGAGAAAAACTTCCTGACAGGCATAATTAGAATTGTCATCTTTTGAAGTTCATCTTAGTATTTAGAGGGATCATCTAAAGCCCAGACAAATCAATGGGAAGGCTCCAGGGATATGTCTCTTCTGTGCAAAACACAACAGTATTAAATGATGCCTAGCTTAGTGCTGAGCAAGCTGCATTGTGCACAGCCATGCAAGAGACAATAACTAGGGTCTAGAAAGTCATAAAATGACAGAGTAAGTAAAGCCCCAGGCAACCTCCAGTTCCAGAGGTAGCTCCTTCTCATGAGTGTATCACCTCCATGCAGAAATACAATGCATGGCACAGACAAAACCCTGTCATACTATGAAGGCACCATGTAGTTTGACCTCAGAATTAAACAAAATCAGGGTGTGTATGGTAATCAGGCTTCTTTAGGTTTTATGTATATGTCAGGGTGTATCTTTTATGTGTATCCACAGGGGTTGATGTTGGGCTCCATTTTCTTTAATATCTTTATTGAAGATTTGGATGAGGGAATTAAGTGCACTCTCAGTAAGTTTGCAGACAACACCAAGTTGGGGGGAAGTGTCAATCTGCCAGAGGGTAGGAAGGCCTTGCAGAGGGACCTGGATGGGATGGGTTGATGGGCAGAGGCTAATGGGATGAGGCTCAACATGGCTAAGTGCCAGGTCCTGTACTTTGGTCACAACAACCCCATGCAATGCTACAGTCTTGGGGTAGAGTGGCTTGAAAACTATGCAGAAGAAAAGGATCTGGGGGTGCTGGTCAATGCTTGGCTGAACATGAGCCGGTAGTGTGCCCAGGTGGCCAAGAAGGCCAACAGCATCCTGGCTTGTATCAGGAATAGTGTAGCCAGCAGGACCAGGGAGGTGATTGTCCCCCTGTACTCTGCTCTGGTGAGGCCGCACCTCGAGTACTGTGTTCAGCTTTGGGCCCCTCACTACAAGAAGGACATTGAGGCCCTGGAGCATGTCCAGAGAGGGGCTACAAAGCTGGTGAACACAAGTCTTACGAGGAGTGGCTGAGGAAACTGGGGTTGTTTAGTCTGGGGAAGAGGAAGCTCAAGGGAGACCTTATTGCTCTCTACAACTGCCTGAAAGGAAGCTGTGGGGAGCTGGGGGTGGCCTCTTCTCACAGGTAACTAATGATAGGACTTGAGGGAAAGGCCTCAAGTTGTGTCAGAGGAGGTTTAGGTTAGAAATTAGGAGACATTTCTTCTCAGGAAGAGCAGTCAGGCATTGGAGCAGGTTGTCCAGGGAAGTGGTGGAGTCACCATCGTTCAAGGAAAGGTTGGACATGGTTCAGTGGGTGACATTGGTAGTAGGGTGATGGTTGGACCAGATGATCTTGAAAGTCTTTTCCATCCTTAATGATTCTATGATTCGTCACATTATTTATCCAGCAATCTGCCACAATAAGATTGGAGGCAGTCTTGGCTGCTGCAGTCAAGCTATGCCCCGGTTGAGTTCATGATCTCAAGGAATATGAGCCTCACAAAGATCAAAGACAGGACCCCGCACTTCAGTAGAGTGAACTTTCAGCTGTTTAAAGACCTAGTGGATGAGATCCCCTGGGACAATGTCCTTAGGAACTGAGGAACCAATCAGAGCTGGTGTATTAGGTTTACATGGTGAGGCCTTTGTGGGAAGGGGCTTTTTGGGGTCTTTGTGGGGGGGCTCCACCTGGAAGCAATGTTAAGGCATATACAAGACAAGGAGTGCCTGCAAATTGTGCCTGACCAATCTGGTGGCATTCTGTGATGGAGTGACTGCATCAGTTGAGCTGGTTGGCTGGAGAATATGGGGATGCCCCATCCCTAGAGTTGTTCAAAAGCAGGTTGGATGAGGCCTTGGGCGTCCTAATCTAATGATATCTAGTAGCATCACTGCCTGTAGCAACCCCCCTGGCAGGGGGGTTGGAACTAGATGATCTTTAAGGTCTTTTCCAACCCCAGTCATTCTATGATTTTTATGACAATCTAATATGATGAGTAGCAAACAGAGGATGATTTAAAATGCAATCTACTGCTTTGTTGCTAAACTTTCAGGTAATGCAAAAATTTCTCCCCCTAAGCTTCATCATGGTTGAACATTTCTTGCAACAATCAAAGAGGACTTGGAGAAGGTTGAGACTGATGGCAGCAAGAGCAGGAATTCACCCCAGGTCTCAAAGACCACACAAATCTCCAGGGCTGCTATGGGTGCAGTTGCAGGGCAGTATTGTTGGACAGGTAGGATCACTTCCACCATCCCTTCTGTCCCCTTCCACTATCCTTTGTGGGACTATGAGCTCAACTTGTAAAGAGAACTGGCCTGTGTGAGAAGCTGTCTGTTTTGTTTTGTTTTGTTTTGTTTTGTTTTGGTTTGGTTTGGTTTGGTTTGGTTCGGTTTGGTTTTATTACATTTCATTACATTCCATCTCATTACATTTCATTTCTTTATCTTCCTCCGGAAGTGTTAGTTTTCAAACACATGAGCTTCTTGAACCGATTTACAATGCAGTCACTACTGCTCAGTGCTGTTTTGGGGTTGGGCAAACATAACCTTTTAAGAGCATGATATGGTGTAAACGTGACTGGCTTAAACTGCTGTGAAACCACTGCCTGAGTAGGTGTTTACAAAAAAATACAAGATTTTTTCAGTCTTATTCTTAACGATCATGGGGTATGACAGGGACTACTAGAAAGTGTAAGTGTAATTTAACAGTATTTAACTTCTATAGTACAGCAATAGGATGTCAAATCTGTAAATGGCTTATGTATAATGAGAAAGATAATTTTCTGTCTGACGTCCCAGTCCTAATGCTTCCATAATACTTTAGAGCATAGAAGAAAAATATACAGATTTTAACTAGCTTATAGTTGTATAAATCTAAATTTGTGCAAGAGAATTTTAGCAGTGTTATGAGGAACAGTTTAGCCGTAATACTGCTTTGATGAATTTTATGTTTTATTTTATTGTCTCCATTAAAATCTTTGCAACTGTTTGAAAGGAGAAAACAATAAACACCACAGTCTGAGACCAGAAATGATTCCTTGGGGGCTTTCTAAGCCAAAAATAGATATTGTGTAGAAAGAGTGGTCATTCAAATTGGAAAGATACTATGAAAGCGAAACATTTGGCATTTAATAAGCTCAAAAGAGGAGGTTGTGATACTAATATAATTTGTCCTACATTCCAAATGTAAAATGCAGACATTATGAAGCACACTTAAGACCCTATTTTGAAATTGTGGACATGCATTTTGAGGGTTATCTTTTGGGTTTCAGTTATTAAACTTGGCAGGAAAAGAGCATTGGCTAAAAGAGCTCAGAAACTCCTATAATTGGCACCCCAAAATGGGCATTTTCATGAGGTTTGGCTGTTTTGGGGCTTGATTTTAGCAACTAATTTTTGTCCAAGTCTGGATTGTTTTCAGTATCAGAATGCTTTACAACATATTTAGCAATAAAGAAGCAGCCTCCTTTAGTTAACAAAAGTATAAAGACGAAAATAGGTCTCAGTGTTGCAAATTACTGACACTGCTAATTCTGCAGTCTCCAGTCAGAAGTGGCTCACACTCTCTCTGTACTGTAGACAGAATTGAATTTTGTTGCCGTAGGGGTAAATATAAAATAAGTAAGCCCTGGACAACTGTGCTTCATGTTACTGTAGAGAGGCTTGGAAATAAGGCGTGCTGCAGCTGTGAAACTGTCCTCTTCCAGCAAACACATATACTCCAAACAGTCAGGCCTCTTTCTGAAGCAAGAAAAGCTTTTTGAGGATCTGGTGTAGACAAGTTAGTCAGTAAGACCTTGACTGCCCCTGTCTGAGGTAGTTTCACCCGAGACTGTCAGTCCGCCACTGTAGACAACTGCCTAATTTTCCTAAGCCTGAGGCAAATAATATCTTTTGTGTACAGAGGTGCTGTTTTTCCATTAACATCACCAATGTTGATAAGAGAAAGGTTCATTTGAATTCCTTACTGGGGGAATTACTAGTTCATGAAGTATCAGCCACCAGTATCAGGGCTAGAACGATGGTAACAGAAGAAAATAGAGAATGTTTTGAAGCTTCTGTGTTTCACAGGAGTTGCTAAATATAGGCAAAATGTTAACAGTTCTAATGATTAGGTATATTCCTCATTAAATGACCAAAGATGTGCCAATGTTTTGGCTATTAAAGATAGTGTGGTTATAAAACACTTTGTAAGTGGGTGTCTAGTGAGAAAAATGTGTTTTGATCTATGAAAATGTGAGAAACAAAACCCTAAAAGAATGCAGGGTAATGCATTTTCAGATTTCCCAGGGATTTTATGGCAACATTGTTTGTCATAGTAGTATCCTTGCGCTACCTTGGCTGAAGTCACAGATTTGTTAACAGAGGTTGTAAATAATTGTTTTTGTTCGTACATGTTTAAAATGGGTAATAAGACTGTAATTATAGGTTTGAATGCCTTTTCTTCCTTAAGTACTAAGTCTAGCAATTTAACAGTGATGTCTCATTAATTTCTACTTTTGAGTTTTGCATCAGCGAGCTCTTTTAATCTTGTCTCTAAAATGTGTACTATTCTTTGAAATAATGTTGCTTTTGGTCGTGAGAAAAGTGAGAAAGATGTACTATCAGCTAAATGAACCAAAAAAAAACAAAACCAAAAATGAACCTTTTCCTTCCAAACTGAGAAAATTCAGTCTTAGTGATCTAGGTTCTGGGGAACACGTGGATCTTCCAATAATCTGGAATGAAGCAATTATGCTGTCTCAGTGCAAATGTGATATTCAAAAAGGTATAATTTTCTTAAATTATATTTCTGTTAATTACTTTAAACCTTTCTCACTAATCTTAGAAAGCTAAATTGATTGCTGTCAACTACAAAATTTGAAATAAAGCCAAGATGAAAAAGGATTTTATTTCTTACTTGAGGAACAAAACTTCAGAAAAATATACTGACATTACCAATGAATCAGCTACATTTTCTATTTGAACCTTCTCTTTATGAGCTTAATTTGTTAAATTGTGAAATCATTTTCATTTAAACACTTTTCATCTTGTGCTTTTTATGCAACATTTCTTTATGACCTACCTCAGAAATAACAAAGAATATTATTGAAATTTAACTTAGTAATCTCAAAGCTTTAAATAACATCTTGTTTATACCTTTTGCTTAATTAGCCCTGTTAGCGAAAATACAGAATACTGATGTAGAATAAGAATGTTAACTTTAAAAAAAATGTTTTAAGATAAAGATATTTTTACAAAAAGGAAGTCTTTCTGTTGAGCTGAATCATGCATGGTAACACCAGACAAGATGAAAAGCTATACAGTCAACTGTATGCTGAAGCACTTTTACTTAGACGTAGAACTTTAGGTAGAATAAGTTCTATGGAAGTGAAGCTTTAGTAAACACTTTAAAAAGACTTTTTGTATGTGCTTTAACATTATTATTATTATTATTATTATTATTATTATTATTATTATTATTTGGTAGATTTATTTTAGCTGAACTGCAGACCAAAAAAAAAGGGTGATTTAATCCTGCAGAAAGGAAACAGAAATGATAGATGAATGTATATGCAATATCTATGATGTATAGCCCACAAGGCTGATGCGTAGGACAAAGCAAAGTCACTCAATTTTTGTTTTGTAGAAGAAATATTGCTCTGTGTTATTTTAGTCTTAAGTGTAGGGTCATTCCTAAGTAAAATCATGGAGATGTAGTGGGATGGCTCTCATGACTGGAGTGTTGAAGTGGAGAGATATAGGTTCTTTTGGAAGGACCGGTTGATAGGATGGGGAGGGGACAGCCTAGGAAGGTGAGAAGGTGTTGCCCTTCATACGAAAGAGCAACTGGAATGCATGGAGCTTTGCCTGGAGATGGATGAGGAGCCAGCTGAGAACATAGGGGCTGGAATTAAGGAGAGTACAGGTAAATGTAACGTTATAGTGGGTGTCTGATACAGGCCACCTGACCAGGAAGAACAAGCAGATGAGGCCCTCTGTGGACAGATAGAAGCAGCTTCACAGTCACAGGCCCATGTCCTCATGGTGGAGTTTAACCACTGCAATATCTGCTGGAGAGACAGCACTGCAGGGCGTAAGCAATACAAAATGTTGATGATAATTTCCTTTTCCACATGACAGAGGAGCCAACAAGGAGAGGCAGTCTGCTGGGACTTACACTTACTGACAAGTAGGGGCTTGTGGGGAATGTAAAGGTCAAAGGCAGCCTTGGCTGCTGTGACCATGAGATGGTGGAGTCTAGTATCATTATAGCAGAGATGAAAGTGAAAAGCAAGCTCACAACCCTGCATTTCAGGAGAACAGATTTTGGCCTCTTCAAAGATCTGCTTGGAAGAATCTCATGGGATAAGACTCTGGAGGGGTCCAAGAAAGCTGGTTGATACCTCTTCCAAGCTCAAGACAAGTCCATCCCAACTGAGAGGAAGCCAGGCAAAACTGCCAGGAATTCTATGTGAATGAACAAGGAGTTCCTGGCCAAACTCAGACACTAAAAAGAAGCATACAGAGGGTGCAAGTAAGGACAGGTAACCTGGGAAGAATACACAGACATTATTTGAGCATCCAGGGATGAGGTTAGGAAAGTCAAAGTCCAACTGGAATTGAATCTGGCCAGGGATGACACAGGCAACAAGAAGGGCTTCTGTAAGTACATTGATGACAAAAGGAAGATGAGGGAAAATGTGGGCCTGCTACCGAAAGAGATGAGGGACCAGGTGACAGAGGACATAGAAAAGGCTGAAGTGCTGAATGCCTTCTTTGCCTCAGACTGTAACTTTGAACTCAAACTTGACCAACTTCAGAAAATTCTATGATGAAATAACAAGCATGGTAAATGAGGTAAGAGCAGCGGATGTTGTGTACCTTGACTTTAGTAAGGCCTTTAACACATAGGATCCCATAGACAGGCTGTTGATATATGGGCCGGATTGGCAGACAGTGAGGTGGATTTTAAACTGTCTGAATGGGCAAGCCCAGAGGGAGGTGATCAGTTGAACAGTCTGGTGGTGTACCCCTGTGGTCAGTACTGGGCCTGATCTTGTTTAACATCTTCATTAATTACTAGGTGATGTGGCAGAGTATACCCTCAGCAAATCTGTTCATGATACAAAACTGGGAGTAGTGCCTAACACACCAGAAGGACCATCCAGAGGGACCTAGACAGGCTGGAGAAATGGGCTGACAGGAACTTCAGGAAGTACAGCAAAGGGAACTGTAAAGTCCTGCACCTGGGGAAGAACAACCTGCTTGGGAACAGTCAGCTTACCAGAAAAGACCATGGGGGTGCTGGGGCACACCAGGTTAAACATGAACAAGAAATTTGCCCTTGCCACAGTGGATCCTGGGCTGCATCAGGCAAGGTATTGCCAGCAGGCTGAGTGAGGTGATTCCTTCCCTCTGTTCAGCACTGGGGTTATCTCAGCTGGAGCACTGTGTCCTGTTCCGGGCTCCCCAGTGCAAGAGAGACACAGACATACTGTAAAGAGTCCAACAGAGGGCCACAAACATGATGAAGGGACAGGCACACCTCCCCTTTGAGGAAAAGTTGAGATAGTCAATGCTGTTCAGCTTGGAGAAGAGAAAGCTCAGGGGACATCATAACAATGTATATGAAAACCTGAAGGGTGGGTGCAAAAAGGACAGAGACACGCTCTTTTCAGTGGCGCTTAGTGACAGGAAAAGAGGCAATGAGCACAAACTGGAACACAGGAGGTTCCCTCTGAACTTCAGGAAACACTTCTTGACTATGCAGGTGATGAAACACTGGCACAGGATGCCCAGTGAGGTTGTGGAATCTCCTTTTTGGAGGTCTTCAGAAGCACCCTGCTCATGGTCTTGGGCAACCTGATTTTTCCAAGTTTCCTTGCTTGAGCAGGAGAGTTGGACCAGATGATATCTTCCAACCTTAGGCATTCTGTGATTTTATGAATGGCATAAAGCTGCATCAAGGGAGGTTCACACTGGGTGTTAGGAAGAGGTTCTTCACTGAGCAGGTGATCTGGCAGTGGAACAGGTTACCCAGGGCAGTGGTCACAGCACCGAGGCTGCTGGAATTCAGGAATCGTTTGAGCAATGCTCTCAGACACATGGTCTGGTTTTTGGGTGGTCCTGTGTGGAGCCCTGAGTTGGACTTGATGATCCTTGTGGGTCACTTCCAACTCAGCTGTTCTATGATTCTATGAAAATTAAACTTTAAAGAAGCCTGTGTTTGGAAAGATGCTTTGTTGTATTGTACCTAATTTAAAAAATACTGGAGTTGACAGCTGTAAAATACGAGTATGAGAATGCAAAAATTGGGCTGCCAGTTTAACAGAGCTTGTATTATTAGATTATGTGCTGTTTTGTAATAAAACCTAGGAATATTAGAGATTTACTTTTACTTAAGATTCCATTGCAGTACTGGTAGAAATCTTTGCACATTTACTTGGGATGGCAAAATAGACTTTTATAACTGATATTAGATGTTGACTTTTAAAAATCTCATTGACATGGAACTGAGTCTTATGCTGAGCACATGTACCTCATTTCCTGTCAAGCCTATTATCTACCCTTTAAAACCAAATTAATCTTCAAAACAATCTAATGAGCAAGTGTTATTGCCTTCTTATTAAGATGTATTATTTGATTATTTAAACAATAATAATATTTCAGTAAGGTGTCAACAACCCATCAATCCCCATTTTAGCCACTTGTTGACTGGATGTGAACTCTGTGGATGTGTCTTAGGCTACACAACTAAAAAGGAATATACAGTTGCAAAATAGTTGCTCTTACAGAATGACCTGAAGCAAAGAGTGCTGATTTGGAGAGATAATAACTTACTTTCATCTTCCAGGAAATAAATTAGTATTCCTTTCACCGGCAATGGTGAGAGGAAACTTTACAAAATTTTGAAGTCTAAGAGGATTTTATTTTTCTATATTGATATTTTTGTGAGGAAAGGACAGTAAGAATTTTACAGATTATCTCCTAAAGTGTAATACAGAGTTCACAGACATAAATTACTGATGTTAAGAACTGTATTGTAAATTTGCACTGTGATTCTGAAGGTGCAATTCACCTGGCCAAGAGTAGACATCCACATTCAGGTTAAAAGTCTCTACTAAAAGAAGTGCTTCTAAAGAGTTGCAATTCATCTATCCTGTTTATGCACCAGCAGACAACCTGGACAACTATGCTATCTACAGGGAGTCAGCTTCACAGTGTTGTATCAAAAACCTTGTCCACTTGAAAATATCGGGCTTTTTCCCCATCTTTCCTACAAAGGAAATTTGGGCATTCTCATATCTGTCATGAATCCTTCAAACTCTCAACATCTCAGCCATCAAAGACAACTATGTGCTGTATGAGAATTTGACACACTGGTGCCCAATTTCCATGTCTCTGTTCTCAGTCTAGGCACTCTCTTGAACTCCATTTCCCAAACAGTCCTGTAGTCTATTGGTTTCCATGGCTCTCCCAAAGCAGCACTTCTCCCTCTTGCTCCACTTGTCATCAGTGCAGCCCTGAGCACTTCACAGGAGCACAGTTCAGAGCAACCTTGCTACTCTCCATTTCTCAGGCCAAGTAATTAGATAAACAAGGAGAAGTCTTCCATAGACGTGATTCAGCATAAGATTCATCTATGATTTCAATATGCCTGTGCCTGCTTCGACCCTCTATCAGTGTCTGCCACATTGAGTTTTTAGTACAGTGGTCACACTAGCAGAAATTCAAAGGTATGTGCCAACTCCTGAGGCCACAGATTCATGTTCTAAGAGCCTGTGGTTTCTAGCAGTAATTTAAAGTGCTGGTCAATCAAGTCTTCTCATTTGATGTACATGCCTCCCTCTGCTAGGAGTCAGGGACAAGTAAGGCTTTTCAGAGCTGCACTGAACAAACCTCTCTGTACTTTCCTTTTCTGAGAGCATTCTCATCTGCTGAGTCAAATCTCCTTGGATTAGCATAGCAGTATGTGACAGCAATATCTTGCACCTTATGAACCACTGTAGTTCCTGTACCAACACTGGTGTCTGTGATACTGGAAATGAACCACTTTGTTGCTTGGCATAATGGCAGATTAATGTGCTTCAGGATCTTCGTCAAGCTACAAGGCACTTGTGGCTCACCCAGCACTTCCTAGCCCAGTTTTTCCTCATCCTTTCATAAGGCAGCTGCCCTTCCTCAGACTTTGTGTCCTGCAACCAAAGGGTACTTGGCTGACAATATGACAACCAATATAGTATGACAATAGCATACTGCTTTTCAGACATGGAGTCATGCTTTGGTTGGCTGCCTGAAGCTTGTCATTACCTTGTCAATATCAGCATGTTTCTGCTCACTAGAACAGGCTTTTAAATTGATCTGGAAGTTCACAGCCCTCATGATAGCCCAGCTATGACCACCTCTAAATGGAAATTTCCCCTTGCCCTGAGCACTGCCTCCCATCAAACCTTGTTTAACCTATCCTGCCTTCTCTCTTTTTACCTGATCTTGAGTCCCAACAAAATGCAGATAGTTTTCTCTCTTTTTCTAATGTTACTGCTCATCCTGTTGCTGATCAATCCAGGTGCGCATGATTGAGTGCATTTTATAAGTTGCTATGACCTTGAGAGAGGCCCTATTCAAAAGAGGCCCAGCTGGTGGGTTCTGTTGTTACAAATGCTAATGGTTTAGTGAAGAACAAGAGCTTTTTGCAATTGTCAGTAAGCAGGAGTTGAATTATGGTCAGTTTGGGCCATGGTTTAAATGACTAGAAAAACATGTATATGCATGGATAGTCTATGCAACAGAAGCAATCCAAAACTGTTTCTTCATGTGAACATCTGAACATAGATGCCTGTGTAGGTGAAGGCAACAAAAGTGTTTCTTGATAGAGCGGGAGTTCAGGTGATCCTCTTCCAAAGAGCAAAACATCTGAATCAGTGCTATTAATCTACTACCAAGACTAATTGCACCCTGACTTCTCAACTTACTTGAGATCTCTAGGTGCTGTGATGTTATAAATAATAATACCACTTCTTTGGACAAGTGGAGGAAGTTGAGAAACTGACTGGGAGAAAGACTGATTCTTTCATCATATAACATATGGATGATCAAGATGAGGGAGAGGATGTGCTGAACTTGAAAGATTTGTGTGAGGCTGTGGTTCCACTCTTCCTTGCAGGATTTGTGTGATTTCTTTTCCTATATAGAAATTGGCAGATAAAGCAGATGAAGTAAAGATTAAAGCACAATGACAGGCAAAATTGGGGAAATTTGCATAGTAACTGCCTGGCTAAATTTTGCCTGTGAGATCTATAAATCTGTCACTTTTGTGAACAGAAGATTCACACAAATCATTAGCCAAAAACTGAGAGAAGCCATCACTTATTTTCAAAGAAAAAATAGTTGAAAGAACAATTTAACTATCTTTTCAACCATGAAAAACAATCCTACCTTTTCAACCATTATTTTATATGGCTGCTTTCACTGACATGGTAGAAAAATCAGTATATCTAGTAGAAATTGATACTACACAAACTTTAGAAAGATGACATTATCTTCAAAACAACTTTAATTATAAATTCTCAGTAAACTCTGATGTTAATTCAGGCAATTTTATATAAAACACTAACATCTTGACACAAAAACAGAGTAATTGTTCATACAGCTTGTCAGAGAGAGAACCTCATTTCTGAAGCAGATTGTTTTATCTCTTCATAATTTAACAGGCAGTTGTTTTTTGTTAAAATTCTGAATACAGTGTATATCTACTGTAATATAACAAGACGCTTACGACTCAGCTTAGTGAACTCATTTTGCAGATTCTTTCTACTGGGGAAACTTTGGAGATCCTTTTAATTTCTTTGGACCATGCTCCAATGAATTCAGAACTCTGCTTACATTTTACTGTGGAATGTATTTGGTTTAAAACCTGCTATGATATAACACAAGTAATTGCACTTACATTCATGCAAACACAAATTAGCAAGGGTTATGCAATTTTTAAAGCTGTTATTTTTCCAGTGTATGTTTTGCTTATTGATATTAAAAAATACTGTTTTTAGAGACATTATACTTTTGATTTGTACCTTAGGAAGTGAGTAGAAACTAGTCAATTTCTTAAAATACCTTCATTTCAGTACTTGTAGTTTGTGCTCCTTTTTGTTCTAATTGTATGTGTTTAAAGGATACTGGTATAACACATTTTCCTCTACAACAGAGTACTTAGCAGAGCAATAAAACATACTTGCTACTGTTTATATGGATCTTATCTTTCCTTTAATGACAATCTTTATTGATGAATTATTTGAACTCTTTATTCTTGCACCTGCACTATCCTATCCATACAGTATGTATACATACACTTTTTTTTTTTTTTTAAAGTCATCAGAAAGAAAACTATACATTCACCAGAAAGAATGATGCAGTGGATATGTGCACATCCACATCCACATGGGATTAATCCAAATGAGAGCTGCCTCTAAAATCTGAGCAAACTTTCCAATTTAATTTAAAGCTTTCTTTATGCTTATCTCTCTATCTTCTCCTGAGTGCCAGAATCATTTCTCCTTCTATTTTCCTTGTTAAATCATTCTGTAGTATTCTGCTGGCAGATAACTGAGGTATAGAGAAACAGCAAAGTAAGGTTTATTTTGATAGTGTGGTGGTTTGACCTTGGCTGGCTGCCAGACACCCACCCAGCTGCTCTCTCAGCAACCCTCCTCAGAAGGATGGGAGTAGAAAATATGATGGAAAATCTCATGGGTGAGGATAAGGACAGGGGTCTCACTCACCAGTTACTGTAATGGGCAAAACTTGGGGAAAATTAATTTATTACCAATTTAAGATACAGTGGGATGGTGAGAAACTAAAATAAAACTAAAAACACCTTTTCTCCTCCTCCCCTCCTTACCAGGATCAAATTCACTACTGACTCCCCTACCTCCTTCCCCAGGGTGGCTTAGGGGGGATGAGGAATGGTGACTGTGATCAGTCCACAACACTTTTTGTCTCTGCTGCTCCTTTCTCCTCACTCTCTTCACCTGTGTCTTTGTGAGGTCCCTCTCATGGGGTGCTGTCCTTCACTGACGGTGCCTGTGTGTGGGCTCCTCACCACAGGCTGCAGCTCCGGCCCCGGGGCCTGCTCCTGCAGGGGCTCTCCATGGGCCGCAGCCTCCTCCAGGCCACATCCACCTGCTCCACCGGGGGCTCCTCCACAGGGGGGCTGCAGCGTGGAGATCTGCTCCGTGTGGGACCCCTGGGCTGCAGGGGGACAGCCTGCTGCACCAGGGGCCTCTCCACAGGCTGCAGGGGAACTTCTCTGACACCTGGAGCACTTCCTTGATGTCTGTGTGGCTGTTTCTCACACTTTTTTTCCTCCACTCCTCTCTCTCACTGCTGCTGTGCAGCATTTTTTTACCCTTTCCTAAATACGTTATCACAAAGACACCAACAGCATCACTCATTGGTTCAGTGCAGGGTCCCTTTTGGAGCTTGCTAGAACTAGCTGTGTCCAACATTTGGGTTCTTCTCACATAGACCACCCCTGTAGGTTCCCCCTTACCCTCCATTACCATACCTTGCCATGTAAACCCAGAAAAGATGACTTGTATGAACAACTAAAATCACGCATTTTTTTTTTTTTTTTTCACGTACCTCATAATCTTCCTGAAAATCATTTTGATGGGAAGTGTGAAAAATTACAATGAAGTTAAATTGTGGGCTATCTGGGGAGGTCTAAGCAAGAAAAGTTCTGCTGTTTCTTGTTTGTCCTCAGAAATATAAAGATGTACTGTCCCCACTCATATCTGGAAGAACAATTTTCAGCTATGTCAAGTCTGAAGTTCAGCCAATTCTGAGTAATCTATTTTAAGTAGCAAAATACAAGAATAAAGTATCTCTCTCTACATATCTACAGGTATGGAGAGAAATATACACAGTATGTATTTATGCATATTGAATGGATTTTACTCAAGTCTTTAAAAAGACATTTACCTTTCAGTACTGCTTATACATGGAAAAATTCATTTCATGTGGTTTTATATGGAAAATGTACAGCTACAGATAAACTATTCTGCAGTCAGAATAGTAGACAATGATTTATGCCAGCTAGATTTAAATTAATGTGAAGATCTCTTGAAATTTTCTGAATACATTAATGTTGAATTCAATATTTATTTATTTATGTGTTTGTTTGTTTGTTTGTGGCATATAGTTTTTATTCAATGTGTAAGGTCTGAAGTTTCTTCCATATAAACATTTGTTCAGGCCTATAAAATCAACATATATTTTAGTACATGTTTAGTTTTCTACTTTCCTAGCTTTTTAAAAATCTGTTAGATAGGACCATCAGGGTTAGCACCTGGTTATTTAATAATTGTTTCTTCCTTCTATGAAAACTGTATTTACTATAAAAGGCATCTACCAGGGATTCTGCATGAAGATTTACCTTTTTAAATTTTCTCTTTTTAGCAGTATGAATAATTCTGAAAGTCATACCATAAGAAGTTTAGAGGTCTTCAGATACTTCCTTTTTTAATATCATACATGAGGTAGCTTCTTTGAAGTAAAATGCACTCCTGTTCCCCTTTTTAAGTTATGAAAGCAGGAAATTTACTTATTTTCTGAATTCTCTATATTGGATTAACAGCAAGAAAGGGGAGGGAAGAGCCAATCCTGACCATAATGAAGTTGGTAAGAGATTCTGTCATTTACACAGTGGTGAGCAAAACTAAAAGCCATAGAATGTCTCCCTGTTGTGGTTTAACCCGGCTGGCAGCTAAACACCACACAGCCGTTCGCTCACCCTCCCCCCTCCCTCTCTGGGATGGGGGAGAGAAACGGGAAAGTGAAGCCTGTGAGTTGAGATAAAGACAGTTTATTAAGACAGGAAAATAATAATAACAATAATAATAATAATAGTGATAATGGTAATAGTATTAACAATAATAATGTGTAAGAAAACAAGTGATGCACAATGCAATTGCTCACCACCCGCTGACCGATGCCCAGCCTATTCCCGAGCAGCCGGCCCCCCCACCCCGGCCAGCCACCCCTATATATTGTTTAGCATGACGTCAGATGGTATGGAATACCCCTTTGGCCAGTTTGGGTCAGCTGTCCTGGGTCTGTCCCCTCCCAGCTCCTGCTGCACCCCCAGCCTGCTCGCTGGCAGGACAGAGCGAGAAGCCGAAAAGTCCTTGGCCTGGTGTAAACACTGCTCTGCAACAATTAAAACATCAGCATGTTATCAGCGCTCTTCTCATCCTAATCCAAAACATAGTACCCTACCAGCTACTATGAGCTACTTAACTCTGTCCTAACTGGAACCAGGACACTCCCATTACAGGCTTATATCTATCCTGTTAATTGGTAAGTCTGAATAAAATTATAAGTGGTATAACAAAACAAACAAACAAACAAACAAACAAAAAACGTAAGTGAGAGAGAAATCAAGCCTCATAGCTCCTCTGGGGACCTCTTAGAGCAGGTCCAGAGGAGGGCCACGAAGATGATCAGAGGGCTGGAGCACCTCTGCTATGAAGAAAGGCTGAGAGAGCTGGAGATGTTCAGCCTTCAGAAGAAAAGGCTCCATGGAGACCTCATTGCAGCTTTTCAATACTTAAAGGGGTCTTATAAAAAAGATGGAGAACAACTTTTTCTTTGGGCAGACAGAGACAGGAGAAGGGAGAATGGTTTTAAACTGAAAGAGGGAAGATTTAGATTAGATGTTGGGAGGAAATTCTTCACTCAGTGGGTGGTGAGGCCCTGGAACAGGTTGCCCAGAGAAGCTGGCCAGACAAGGCCGTTGGCAACCTGATCTAGTGTGTGGCATCCCTGCCCATAGCAGGGGTGTTGGAACTAGGTGGTCTTTAAGGTCCGATAGAACTCAAAGCATTCTATGGTTGCTCCCATGGTTTGCAGGAAGCTTTATGCCAGACTAAGCTGCCTGTGCATTTTTTTCGGATTTTACTATTATCAAGTAACTTCAATACTTTTGAAGTTCAGGATTATTGAACCAGGAAAAAATAAGAAGCTTTCTGCTTCATATACACAGACTATTGCTGTAATATATGTATTATTATTATTATTGCTGTAATATATATATATATATATATATACACATTACAACTGTGGTATCAGTAGAGCGAAAAAAATATAATGGAAGAAATGTAAGCAGAATATATAAGAACTCAGTCTCAGTGAACAGCCTTTATCTTACCCCGGCTGTTCATTTTGCCTTGCAATAGTTCTGCAAGCTGCCAGGCACTGACTACTGCATGATGGAGTAGTGCAGCTGGTGGTCAGGGCAGCAACAGCAGCTGGTTTCTGCTGTCTTCTTGAAATTATGGTTGCAGGTAGCTCCAAGCTGAAAACATGGCATGTAGGGGAAGAGGAGTTGATGGATACACAAAGGTTCATGCTGAAATTTGATAGAGAGATCAAATCAATTCAAAAAAGTGTAACAGGAGTAAGATGGTTGATAAAGAAGAGGAAAGATCTGGGAAGAGATTTACAATATTTTATATTTTTGAAGGATACATAATTGTTGCCATTTAAGGATAATAGCCCAGCAAATTAAAAACATCAAAGAGAAATAGCAAGATTTACTTAAAATGCTTGGTAAATATTTTATGTTCCTCTGTAATGCATAGGAGATTTTGCTCCTATTACTGTCCAACTGGAAGCTGATGAATAGGAAGTCAGGTACTGTAACTTTTCTTGTAGGAACAAACTCTTCCATTTTGCCTGTGTTCACAGGCTCAGACCTGAGACTGAAAAAATATATAGTATTTCTCAAGATGTTTATAATATAAAATATCCATTGCTTTCCTAGTTACAAACAGAATTCTCTCTGTCACAGTGAATTAGGCTGATCTTTCTGCACCTTACCCAGGAGTCCTATGTGGAGCTTGTGTTTTGATTCCATATACTCCTTCAACATCCACTATATGTATCTTCAGCTACATTCAACTGCAATACGTTTACAAGCTACTGTTCCAAAGAAGCAATAGGGTTATTTCCTCCAGTCATCTGAGTACATCCAATTATTTTGACATTTTAAATTCTGCTTAATTTTCAGAGATTTTCAAACTCATGTTAAACATTTTATTTTCTTTAACAAAGCATGTATAGAGGCAATTATTTATCTTCTTTTTGCAGGCCTTATGGCTTTTCACACATCTGTTATATTGATCTGTCTTTTATTAAAGCCACGATCCAGGTCCATCAGCCATCAATAACAGGAGCTAGTTCTACTGCTTCAGAATGTGCATGATTGAAATCTAAGAGCATTTCACATACTTTTTGATGAACTGCTTGGGCTCTCGATCTCCCACTTCATGCCTTAATCTGTGTCCACCAAGATGGAGGACACCCACATTTCTCTCATCGGCATTTTACCCAATAATATTGGCTTTATTTATTTATTTAGTTAGTTAGTTAAATGTAAATTTGCCTTCCTGAATTGTGGGTCCTTAACATACAAAGGTATATTGATTTCTTCAGCAAGAAAACTGGGGATTTTTGTTTTTCTTTTTGGCCTTGGGAAAGACCCCCCTGTAAGGCCCAAAATATCTTTGTTAATTTGTTCCACATTATTAATGAGAACTGAAGGACCCATGACAGAATATATATATATTTCTTATTTACACTGTACACGTAAACTTTAAGAGGATTCCACTCTTTCTTAGTCTAGTTTTATACTGCTGCAATACTAAAGTAGTAATTTTTCAAAATGGTTGTAGGCTAAATCTGAGAAAAATGTATACTCAAAAGGTGTTATTTAGATACACACAACAGATGGTTTGATGCTTTGATGGTTTGAGCAAAAATCCCAATTTTATTATTATTATTATTATTTTTCATTTTGAGTTTGACTGGCTGCTTGACAGTCTGGATTTTTAAGATTTCTTGTTCTCCAACTATCTGGTCATCTGAAATCTTCTGAAGAACTTATACTCAAGTTTTACTCAGATTTAAGTGGTAAAGCACTGTACATTACTGGTACAACCAACATGTCTTTCTAAAAGTCCCTTTAACTAAATAATTTTAGTTTAACAACTAATGTAAGAAAGCAATCAACACTTTACGCAGGTTAAATTAAACACAATAGGAAAGAAAATGCAGGTGCACAGATGAAAAAGAGGAAGAAGTCAAAACTATTTCACATTGCTGAATTATGTTGAGAGGTACCAGAATATAAACTGAATATTTTTAAAAGTCTAATCAGATCAAAATTTTGTTTGCAATTTGGTTAAGGCTAGTGTTACTTACCTGCTAAGACATTTCTGAAAGTGTTTTTTAACGACGTATTTCAGGTGATGAGAGATTGCTGTTAAAAATAGAAAGAAAAAAAAAAAGAAAAAAAAAAGGAAAAAAAGGAAGAAAGAAAAAGAAAAGAAAAGAAAAGAAAAGAAAAGAAAAGAAAAGAAAAGAAAAGAAAAGAAAAGAAAAGAAAAGAAAAGAAAAGAAAAGAAAAGAAAAGAAAAGAAAAGAAAAGAAAAGAAAAGAAAAGAAAAGAAAAGAAAAGAAAAGAAAAGAAAAGAAAAGAAAAGAAAAGAAAAGAAAAGGAAAAGAAAAGAAAAGAAAAGAAAAGAAAGAAAGAAAGAAAAAGAGAAGACATTGCAGTATCCTTAAACTTTTCCTAGCTTCAGAAATGGCATAAAAACTAATCCTACAAGGTGTTAGATACCTTAGTCAAAGGACTGGACAATTTGGACTACATTAGAGACAGAAATGAAATTGTTTCTAGTTTTCGCTCCAATAATTTTCTAAGTTAACATCTCTGGTCATGATATTTCATAGCATGCATCCTTTGTGTACGTTGCATGCAGTGCATCAGTAGGCTGCTGCTGTGGTAAGACTGCAGAGGCATTGCAGTCTTGCTTCTATCTTTGGTTGTCATGGCCACAAGTAATATACAAGATGAAACATAAAGATTCAGCCACTTTTTTAAAAACAATGCTGTTTTTTTCCTGATTTTTTCCTGATTTGTTTTTTTTTTTTACAATTTTTACGCTTGACAGTTGATCATAGAAAATACCTACATGTAATAACAATGTCTTCACAGTTTTCCTGTGCTGCTTAAAATTCTTTAAGCCTGTACTTACACTGATGTATAATATCCAGTGACTAATTTTGCTAATAGCTAAATCTCTTTTATCCATTCATTAATGGCATGCATGTAACACACTGTCAAAGATCTCTTATACATGCAAGCAAATAGAAGATGCTTGTTAATTACTTTATTTCTTCAGTGCCAAACATCATCAATGACAGAAATGAAGCTATGCTTTAAGTACTAGCATCTGTATATTACTGCTGAATGTGGAATTTTAAAGTCACATCAGAAAAAATAAATAAATAAATAAATAAAAGCTTTAGTTTATGAAAATCAAATTGGCCAGCAATTAAGAGATACCCCGAATGCATGCACTCATTGTATGACTGATTGATTCCTTACTAACTGAAAGCTTCACAGGCAACAATTACTCTTTGGTTAATAGAAATCCATCCATCAAGGCAGATTGGTGTATGTGGATTGCAGTTTACATTAAATTGTGTTATCCATGTATCACATGCGTAGTATTTTATTGCACCACCAGAGGTCATACAAGAATTATAAATCCATGCAATGGAAAATTTGGTAATGATTCTATCTGCAAAACAGTAGAGTAAAATCTCATGCAATAAGTAAAAGGCAAGCAGAACAAATTCTAAAACAACAATAAGATAATTTTCACCAAATTATTAATTTTTTCCTGGGAAAGCACTCCCAGCCTGCATGATCTGCTATGAGCCACGTCCAAATATCCTCTCAACTGTACATTTCATGCTGAGGGCAGGAGAAGCCATATGCTGTGCTGTGGTACCTTCTGAATCATTATCAGTATCTGATGTACACTTGGAAGAAGGACAAGATCAGACTCTCCTTGGCATGGTGGGAAACATAATCAGATGATTTACGATGCATTGGATGGGATTACTGTGATCAAATAAACACTCTTGGCAACTCAGTGAAAAGTTTTAAAGCTGAGTTTAGCTGGACAAATTGCCACTAGTTCAGCAGATAGACACAAAATGACAGACACAAAAGATAATTTAATTTTAGAGAAAATGCAGCCTGAATTTGTGAAATGGGATCATTTCGTAAAGATCCTGTCCTGAATTTTCAACAGAATTCTCAGCTTGGTACACAGATACAATTCCTGGTATCTTGTGTGGTGATAATTCCTTCTTCAATTTCTGTTTGCTTTCATTAACTCTGCAGCAGGTAGAGGCTAGCGATCCAAAGTTTGAAAAAAATATAGGTGGGTAGAGGAAGCAGGGGAATTAATGCAGTACTGCCCTGTGGCAGTACAGGACTAGAAATGACTTGCTACCATGGGAAATAGTTGTGAAGAGCATAGTTTTGGGAGGAAGTATGAAGGAGCTGACTATTTAGTATCTGCCATAAGGTATTCATGGCCTCTTACAGGAAGAGGTTGAGCATACGGTCTGAAGCCCACATTTCTCAGCTCCTTCCATTGCTGCCTCAAACCCCTTCCTTTGACGGGGTGATATTGCATCATGTGAAGGTTATTTCTGAGTAATTTCTCTATTTTCCCTGCTTTACTTGTAGTAGGGGAATGATAAGACCATAATTACTTGATACACAATAGCCTATCGTTTATATCATTAAAAACTGCCTAATTATGTGCCTAGCTTACAGACTGTTATGACTTCAAAAGAACTCTGTAGTGTCCCTTGGGTAAACAAGCCTTCATTCACTCAGGTAAACATATCATTATAGAGCAAAGAATAACACCATGCAGAAACTGACCAGTATCACTTTGGCTTTCTTCTCAGATTTTAATTACGAATGCTGTTTATCTCATTAATAATTTTTAATTCTTGTATTTTTCCTCCTAGGATCCTACAAAGCTTCTCAACAAAGGGCAAGTATATTTATTTCTATTTTACGCACAGAAGAACAGAACTAAAATCTTAAACTTTCCTGAGTAGTGAGCAGCCCCAAAAGACAAAGCTTATTTCAAACACACAGCCTGAAATAGCTTACCAAGCTAGTTTAATAAGTACAGTCCTCTATATCTTAAGGAAGGTCACAGAGCTACCCTTAAATGTCCTCTCTTTTATATAGTTGATATGTTAGCTTTCATTTAAGTTTGTTACTTCTTAAAGCTACATAAGCTGTACACATTAATCTATTTTCAAATGAGCATGAGAGGGGCAATCATTAAACATGTTTTCCCACTTAATTTTCTGAAGTACCTTCTCAGGACTGCAGACTCTCAGGCATTTATTTTTTACAGCAGATGGATGATCTTTTCTGTAAGTACCTGGTATTCAGAAAAGCTTAATTTGGTTGGATGAACTCTCTTTGTGACCTTGAAAAAGTTATTTAATACCTTTACACCTCCATTTCCCACACAGAAGACATGTTTTACTCTTGTGGCAGCTGGAGGAGGAAGACTAACTGGTAAAAATACAAAAGAACAAATAGACACAATGTCAAAATTATTACTCCTCTCCAAAGCCAATTTAGTCCAAACTATATTAAAAAAAAAAAAAAAAAAAAAAGAGAGAGAGAGAAGTAAAAGCCTGAGGAGGAGGATTGTTTTTTGAGAAGAGCAAGGGGTTGAAACAGATGGGAAGAGGGAGAATGTGGCACATCCTACAAGCCTTATGTCAGGACAAGGCTATAGATGGAGGTTGTGAATATTCCTCACTGCAAAGCTCTTGCAAGACCAACTAGAACAATTTAAAATGAATCCGCCACTTAATTGCAAATCTTCAAAATAATGAGGAAAGGAATCTTTAATATGATTGCTATTGCTTAAGCTTTCAGGCAAATATATATATATTTTTTTAATAATCACCAAGAAATGGAGATGCTTTCATAGGAATAACTGAAATGTGTGGATAGAAGGCTGTGCAAAGTGTTTGTAGAGGGTTCTTGTATTAGGAAGAAAGACACCGCTTAAATGAATTGCACAGCAAGGAAAAGAGCTCGCCTTTTGCATGGTATCACTGGGAAACATTAAAAAGTGTGTGTGATTCCAGAACAGACGGAAATAAAGAGGATTTATGCAACTTTTTGTATCCATACTCCACACAGCTTCAGGGACTAAAGGAAACTAAAAGGAGCTTAACCCATGGGAGATAAAATATTCTAAGCTAGTAGCATAGTATAGAGTTTGTCTGTCAGTGCCCACTCTACCTGGGCATCTTATCCCATTGCAGAACACCAGGGGCTGCTGGGAGCTTTTCTAGGATGCTGAGAGGAGTCACAACAGACACCAGAGGACTTTATGGCATGTCTTTGCTGCATCAGCAACAGTCTGAAAGGAGACACCCTTCACCTCCTCTGTGACCAAATCTGAATGTGATAAAATCATACCTAATTAGGCTAATTCATTCTGAACAATTTTCCCTAGTGAGTATGGAGACAAAAGAACAGTGAATGCTCTCATAACAGTTACTTCTATTCATTATTAAGCATGTCATGAATACGTGGATTGCTAGAGAAAGAAATCACAGGAGAAATGGGTGGTCTGATACAAGCACCTTCCTGATATCCTCTGAAATTCTTTCTTTCAGTCACTGAAAGTGTCAGGAATATCTAGCACAGTGCAATGTTAATCCATTCCCAACCTTTATTAAAATACGTAACCATTTTTAAAAATAAAATAACTTTGGCACCTGACACTTAAAATAATCTCCTCTGAAATCCGGATGTGTCTAAGAGTTTCAAATGCAACCAATTCTCCAGATACTGCTGCTAATAAATTATAGATGATACACACATACACTTTTCAACAGCAGATTGCTGCAGCTTCTTCTGTGCCTATTTTTATTTTCCTTATTTCAAGGTCTAGTGTTCTTTGTTGTAGTTGTGAATCCCCACATAAATGTAACAGACTTGAGTAGAACTTAGGATATTAGACAAGTTCCAGGCAGCCAAAAAAAACATATTGTAGAGGTGAATCAATTAATGAAGCTTATTTTTCATGATGTTTAAAAGCATGCTGCATAATAAATTATCCCTCATAGTTTACCAGACTGTGGAGTAGGGTCTTTTGGCATGCAAGAATGAGTGACAGTTGAATTGCCCTCGGTAATTCAAAAAACAATTTCAATCCAGATTCAGTTCTCCGAATTTGCTGTGTCTCTGATTCATGCATATAGACACACTCAGCAGACTTAATACAGCCTTCCAGCTACATGAACTTAAATGCCTGCAAAATGAGCAGAAGAGTTCATGAGGATATTTTGCCATTTGTATGAACCTTCTGCCCGTCAGATTTGCTTAGGAGTAACTTAGAAGAGAAAGTTTAAGGTGGTTGACTTTTCCTATCAAAAGATTCATCTGGCGGCAGATGAATATTAAATAAGGTCCTAGAAGCACTAGCAGTAAGTTGCATTATTTGCCCATGCAGAGGGACTGCAAACGTATAACCATTCTGAAATATTTTAGTTCAAAGCCATTTTCATAGTAAGAAGGAAATGGACATTCCAAAGTTGTAATACTTGACACATTTCTGTAAAAGACTATTCAATCCCTTGTTTCAGGGCTAAAAATAATTTTCAACTCTTTGAGAGAAAGATGAGAACAAAAGCAGTGGAAAATTTCCACCTGTCTGCCATCAAAAGACTCCAGCACATCTTGAAGACTGAATGATACAATCAGGAGCAAGACACTAAGCTAGAATGACTTTATGATCTCAGTGTGGGAGAATATCTAATGCATATCAATAACCATATAAAGAGGGTAGTTACATAATAAAGCAGACATGCAACTAGTTAATTTTTAAATGCTTTATTTTTTTATTTATTTATTTTTTCTCACATTGGTAGAATTACACCATTTCATTTGGCCATGCAAGTCCTCAAACATTGATGCGGTTTGTTTGATACCATTTATTTAGTGATCTGTTACAATTCCTCCACCACTGCCCTGTGTCTGTTTTCAGTGAAGTTAGCAGGTCTGTCTTGAGCTGTTGCAAGATCCTTTGGAGAATGAGATTTAAAAAATTTCTGGCAAAAGAAATAATTAAGACATGAATTACACAGCCACAAGTAGAAGTGCTTTGGATTGTATTCTGCAGCCTCATAAATGCAATTTCACTGGTAAACGTTCACCACAGAGGAGAGCTCTGCATGAACAGAGGGGTGTGGGATCTCTAGGGTGGAGATCTGATTCCAAATGTTGAAGCCTATAGACAGGCTTTGTATAGATAGGCTGTTGATCTACATTTCTGATGCCTAACTGCACTGTCATCATATGTAACAGCACCAGCACTTGTACTGCTTTTAATAGTTAAGTGTTGCTAAGGCCTTTTAACCAATCCTAACTTAAAACTTTATTTTCATGAAGTTCCTCACTAGGTAAAATAAGATTCCTTTCTTGGTAGACTAGTAACACTTACTCTATAACAAAAAAATGTCTGTGGGAAGATGAAGCTTCATGCTAGACAAAACTGGAAGAGAACAATCCTGAAGAAACAAAATGGGTAGGCTTTAATTTTTTAGACACTGCGAAAGGCACTACATTCATTTGCAATGTGTTATATACATTTAGGCTGCTATGGTGATTAAGATTCAAATATAAAGACTAAATAAAAACAAAGATCTTAGTGATAGTTTCATTTCGTTTTGTTTGTTTGTTTGTTTTACTTTTCTTTGAGTAATAATCCATCAGTGAAAGGTCTGAAACTTTTTTTTTTTTTTTTTAATGTGATAGAGACTCATATGGGTTTCTGTATGCAACAGATGTCCTCAACTGTATGAAATACTCAGGTATTGTCTGTTCTATTAGGAAGAGTTCCACCAGAAAAACTGGTAAAGATCATTGACCAACCTGATATAATGTTTATTGTAAAAACTATTTACATGTTGCTACTTGGGGATGGTCTGGGAATTGGTCAATGGGTGGTAAACAATTACATTGTACATCACTTGATTTGTATAATCTTTTATCATCAGCAGCACCATTATTGCTATTATTTTTTGTTGTTGTTATTATTATTATCATTATACCTTCCTCTTCTATCCCATTAAACTATCTTTATCTCAACCCATGAATTTTTACCTTCTTTTTTTTTTTTTTTCTGGTCTTTCCCCCATTCCCCAATTCCACTGGGGGGAGGAGGAAGTTTGAGCAGCTGTGTGGTGTAGCTTGAGTGCTGTGTGCCTGTTGTGTTAAACCACAACAGTTGACTTCATTTTCTGAGTACTTAAACAGCCAAAATGAAATGTTCTATTCTTCAATAAAATATATTAAGCTTCATATTTTATTTTACTTTATTTTATTTATTTTATTTTATTTTATTTTATTATTTTATTTTATTTTATTTTATTTTATTTTATTTTATTTTATTTTATTTTATTTTATTTTATTTTATTTTATTTTATTTATTTTATTTTATTATTTTATTTTATTTTATTTTTTATTTTATCTTATTTTATTTATTTTATTTTATTTTATTTTATTTTAATTATTTTATTTTTCTAATTTATTTATTTCAGTGGACTTGTGAACTAAACCAAAAACTATTTTGGAATGATTAAAATTAATTTTTAGTGGAAAGTTTTCCTGCATGTTTTCTTTTAATTTAATCATTAAACATGTACACCCAGGTTTTAAATCTGTGTTGTTCATCTGAGTTAAAATATGAGAAAAATGATTTAAAGCAATTGAAAAAAACCTGCAGAACCAATATTGTGTATGTATTCCTTTTTAGGACAGTTTGTTTACAGGATGATAGCAGTTATTGACTTCATCAGGCATCCCAAAGACCAAGGAGGTTGATTTCCAACATTCTGATTTAACTGTGAAAGCTCTAGCAAAATACCACACTATAAATAAGAAATCTCATTCAAAAGTTGATTTTACTTGATCTTGCTTACCTGATTTTGATTGACAGCAACAACCCTGTCAGTAAGCAAAGGATGGATAGAAAGAATATGTCTTCTTAGACTGAAGTAAGGGTTTTGGATGATACACTTGTCTTCCTCTTTGCAGAACCCCTCCTACTCCTTAGGTAGTCTAACTTGGATACATGTTATTGTTACATTTTTACTCTGAAGGAAACAAAGCCAAATATAAATCTGGACTTTCAATGGTAATGGATTTTCTCAGCCATTTCCAGAAGAGGAAGACAGAAATAAAGGGGGTATTTTTTGTTTTGTTTTGTTTTTCCAACACAGACAAGCTGTCAAACTCAGTTTCTTATTACCAGAGATAGGAGTGAAAGCGTTAATAGTGATTCCAAAATCCCAACACCAAGAATAAGGATGGTGTTGTGAAGCTCTGCATCATGCACTACATGTATCACGTACCTCCTACAGAGTCTGCTGTGTGATCTGAGCTGTGAAGGCATGAAATAGCGCTGTATTGAAGCCAAGCAGAAAAGTGAGGACATGGCTCTCTGATGTGAAGTTATTATCACAAGGGCAGCTGTATGTTAGTATGATTGCTTGGCTATATGAGTAGCTTTCTCACAGTCAGAAACTCAGAGAGAGAGCATGACTGTTTGTCTGCATGAAGATGTGCCTAAATTTCCAGCATTTCAGCATCTCATACTCTCATACTTCCACATTTCTTATTCTGTAGTAAAATTTTTTTTCTATTATTTAATATTCTATTTATCTATTATTCTATGATTATTTATCCTATTATTTATTTGTTTATTTTTTCTGTCACATGCTTTAATACATTGCACTACAACATATGTAAAGTAATGCATTGTCTCAATTTGGAATTGAGTTACTACATGAATTAACAACTGCTTACAATCTAAATGCCAGGTACCTCCAACTGTCAGGGCAACTGTGCTGCTTAGATCAGCTCACCTAAGTGTACTACTTCCTTTAGAAGACCAGACCTCCTTTGCAAGATATATAGAGAAAAAAAGAACAGAGGCCAGACCATAGCTCAGACTAAATTTCTTTCTGTTATTCCAGAAGCCTGGGCCAACCACACTTCCTCAAGCAACTTCAGGTTCGGAAGAAACCCTGTCCTGTTTTGACTTACGTCAGGGATGGCCCAGCCTGTGCACTGGCAGACAAAACTGCTGTATACATCTTTGCATGCCTTGCCTGTACAAAGTCTCTACTGTTAAGAACATCTGCTGCCTCTGTAGATTTTTTTTTCATCTTTTTTTTGTTGCTAGGTTTGGCAAACATGATGTATACAGTGGGTTAGGGGACTATGTTACATGCCAACAAAGTGTGCAAGAATCGTCTAAATATATTGCTATCTGAAGATATATACTGTCTGCCCTATTATTAGTATTTAGCACTGCAGTATTAAAAAGATATTTGGATCTCAAGATATAAATGATGACTCCTGTAAAACTAGTAGTTAAAATAGGCCATATATACTGTTTCAAAACCAGAGTCTTTTAGATATTTAATCAGCTCTTATAAATGACCTTTGAAGTGCATATTAATCCTCTCAAATCTTCCCTGCCACTTATTTACATAATTAATTATTTGTATATGTTAGTGACAGTTGCATATTAAGTGCTATCCCAGCTTTGAAAGAAAGATGGTCTGAGGACCCAGAGTCCAAAGCAAGGTAAGTTGCTAGGGCAAAATGAATAACAAATGGGAATTAAAAACATATGTATGTACGTGTGTATGAATATATGAGTTCGCTGGTTCAGTCAAGGCTGCAGCACAATATAATGGATTTTGCTTAAATAAGTGAAAAATGTTTTAGAAATGTAATTATTCTACTCCTGAGTAAGGCTGTTTTTCATTTTAGTGTTTAGATTCAGTCTTTAGGGAAAATCTGAGTTGCTGCACTTTCTTGTAGGCAAGTAATGAACAAACTTGAATATGCTGCTGGAATAAGTTTTGTGTTTGATGTGAGCTTTAACATGAGCAGGTCTCCACTTTTCACTTTGTTTTTCAAATTTTTAAAAATTACAATTAAATAGTTCAGAATTCGAAGAAGCACAAAACAGGAAAACTTCACAGCATTTTACCCCAAGAACCTCATATATTAGAGAACACTTTTCAAAAAGAGTGGTCCCGGAGCAGACCACTTTTCATCAATTCCCACATTCTTGCATGGTCTCTGTGCACTTAGTAGTACTTAGTAAACTTCCCTGTGCATCTAAGAGCATTAAGCTGACAAGAGCTTCTATTTCCAAGACATGTTTTTAATCACATGGGTCTTCCATGTACAGTTAATAAAACATACACCGAATTGCTTTTCTTTTTCTCAGCTGGTTGTCTTTATTTCCTCCCTTGCCTGTGCTATCTCCATATCTGAGTAGGACTTTTCAGCCTTCTTGTGCTGGTATTATTAGCAAGGTTATTCTAAGCCCTGGTGGATAGCCCTTTTCTGATTTCAGCTGTGACTACTCTGTTCTCTCATAGCTGCAACAAAAGTTCAATGGCAGCCTGTTCCTGCCTTTTGGCTGGGACATATGATAAGGAAAAAAATAAAAATAAAAAAAAATAAAAAAGACTTAAAAGTGCTCATTATGTTCTTGTATGATTATCCATTGCTTTGCATCATGAAGGCAAAAGAATAATCTCCAAACTCTCCCTTTGCATGTGGCTTGAATGATGCTTTATAGAATACAAGTCTGGCAAACCTGTGTTTAAGTTTCTGTCCTTGCTTAACAGTTATTTTAGTATAAGATCTGCTGAACAAAGAAATTTAACTCCTGATCCACCCCGGCATATGTCATCTGATTCAGAATGAATCAGACAAGCCAACAGCCAGGCAGAGAGATGTTGAAAGCTATCTGTTCAGCTGTGCCAAGGAGAAGACAGCATTTCATACCTCAACTAAATGTAGCCCCAAGTTGTCTGCATTTGTGAGATAGTCACAGCCTGAAATCTTCTTGCAGGCTTGGATTCTTAAGGCACCTCTTCATAACGACAACTCTGAGAAGTAGATGTTTAAAATGTTTTTCTATAAGCAAACAAACAAATAAGCAAATAAATAGAGTGACTAAACTGTGGTTTTGAGGAAGATTGACTGATGTATACAAATAGCAGTTTTTTGCATCTGGGTTGCAAATTTTCAAAAAATTTATACAGTCTGAAACCCAAAGATGCTGTCTTAGAGTATGAACAGCAGATGATCTAATTTCCTTCTCCTGCCTACTCTTCTCTTTGGACTTACTACTTTCATTGTTTCATCTATACCTTATTTTTCCTCTTTCTCTGCATATTTGATTATTTTTATTTAATAACTTTTTTTTTTTTTTCCTTCAAGAACCATATTCTTTTCTGGACAGTTTAGTTTATAGTTAATTCTAGACACAAAGTTGCTTTGGCAGGGGTGGTTTGTGTGCACCCATGCAATAATGGGACTAAACAACTCATTTTACATCAGTGGGACTTTACTTCATGTTAATTTCTGTAGATAATTCCTGTAGATGACTGAGACAGCAGATAAATTGTGAAATGTCCCTATCCAGCCCAGTTTTCAAAGTGGATAAAATTACACAGATCCTCTTCATTGCTTAGGAGTTGATCTAATTTATGATAACAAATTGCCCCATAACTAATTAGCAATATGTATGCTGAGAGGTAATAAACTGAAGTTTATATAGAAAAGACTATAGTGCTATAAAATTTAAACAATAATAGGAAAGTGTTTTATTATGGAAGATAAAGCTTTTTTATGCTTTGAAATCAGACCTAAAAGATGTTGTTTTCTGTATGTTGCTGGAGTATTTTTAACAAAATATTATTACTACAGACCCTGTTGACCTTAGCTTCTGCTATATACCTTCATTAATTTCATCCTACTTGGAAGTCTGTAGGACTTCTCTGTAAAAGTACATTTTAAGTTCAAAACTCAGAAATGCCTGCTTGTGTGACCTCTACAAACGTCAACCTTATCTATTAAAATCTATAGATGATTCTGTGGTCCTCAGTGAACTATGACTGACATCCCAATGAATATTAAAATTATAAAATTTAATTTAATTTAATTTAATGACATTACAATTCTGAACTTAAATATGTGTAAACCTGTTAGATACATACCATTGATATAAGAAAAATATGAGTGTTTATGTCATAAAACTGTAGAATGCACATACGTGAAAGAACATTAGACCGTCTCTTTTGTGTCTGTGCAGATAATTTTCTGATCAACACAATAGGGAATTGTCCAGTCTAACTTTAAATATCTCAGCTGGTGAGACAAACACATACTTCTTTGAATAAGTTGTTCCAGAAGATAATGTTGATTTTTCAATTAATTAATTACTCTTAATTCCTTCTGTGTCACTGCTTTGTATTCTTTTTTCTACCCAAAATACAATCTAATAAACCTGTCTCTACATAAAATAATATTCTTATATAGTTGACAAAGAAAATCCTTACAAAAAAGTCTCTACCATAAGAAATCCAACATTATTAGCTATAAATGAAGTTTCCTCCAATGCAAATTCAATAGTAGTTTCCTGTTGGTGATAAAGATTTAAGTGACATCAATCCAGTTCCTGTGGTCTTGTGTTGCCTTACTATTTTTTCAGCCACTGCAGTCTCTCAGCTTCTATTGGTATTATAACAGTGCTCAAACTCAATGTTTCAAGTTCAGAACCTGAATTTCCATAGATGCAGAAGTACAGCTGATCAACAATAGCTTCCCAGCGAACAGGAGCATGCATCCAGGCTGAGCTGGGAACTCACAGGAAACTGGGAAGGGGGAGTAATGACAGCTCACAGAGGTTTACCACTTCTGCCAGAAGGAAAAAACTGTTTGATATTGTGTCTTCTCCACAAGCAGCCAGCCTTTATTTGCAGGACCTATGGAATAAAAATGCCTACAAATACCAATATGTCTGATTCTTCATGTGAGAAATTCTGCACGCAATTGGAGAAGTCTTATCTGGTTACAGACAAAGTTCAGAAACTGTGGTTTTCAAACTTTCTGAAATGCAAATCAGAAACATCATGTTCCTAGACATTCAGTCATTTTTACTGCTCATTGGCGAATTTTGTTTGGTTTGTTGATTGACTTCTGAAGTGAGTTTTCTGCGCTGAATGAAATATTCCTCATGAAACTGCTACAGGATCATTGTTGGTTTTTGCATGTCCTTTTTCATTTTTAACAAATGCAAGCTACATTTTAATGGAGTTGTTCCTGCTCTGCCACATGAAACATGTAACCCATTAACTGTACATTAATATTTTTTCAGCATTTTCAACTTTATTCCTTTCCAAGTTTCTGTTGATATGTACTTTATTTGTATTCACATTACACTCTTTTCAGTATAACAGCCTGCAGCTAACAGTCATTTTGCTAGTCTTCCAGCCTTACCAACCTTCCCAATGCCTCTGTTTCATATGTCAGTCTTCACTGATGCTTGCTTGCTATGTTTCTGGGTCATTAATGAAGATGTGGTCTAAAACTTGACATAATATTGATTTTGTCAGTGATTTCCTTGAAACGTCTCCAACCTGATTCATTGACAGTTCATATTTTTCTTGTTTATCTATCAACAAATCATGACAAATTATTTTTCTTCCTTTCTAGTTAGATAAATTACTTGTATGTTTCAGTAGCAATGGCATACTGGAGCTGGGGATGTCTAATTCATTTCTCCCAGTGGAAGTTTAATTTGAATAGCCAGAAGAACAGACTTTCTTCATTGGAATAAAATGACATAAACTGTAAATAGGTGTAACAGTGTGGTATAGAAATTACGTCAAAATGGAAACCAAGCACCACCAGAATACTTGCATATTCTGTGTGTGTTTCCACAGGTGTAAAGATATCTCTTCCCCTGCCAATAGTTGTGGAGCCCAAATAAGTTAAGTTTAGAGGCTCTTGTTCTATTGGGTTGATACTTATCAGTGCAACATTGAATTTAGACACTTTGTCTGAATAACCTAGAGGAGTATTCCTGAGCTCTACCAGTGATTTATTTATTACTGTACAAAACACGGTGAGAAGGGTGGGTAAGACATAACTTAGACACTCTCCTTTTAGCACCCTGTGCTATGTGGTCTATTCCAGTAACATACATAAAAAGAACTGCGATATAGTAAAATTCTTCCACAACATGGATTTTTTTCAGATCTTCTGTTGTGGTTTAACCCAGCCTGCAGCTAAGCACCACACAGCCATCCACTCACCCTACCGCTCCTCAGTGGGATGGGGGAGAGAATTGGGAAAAAATGAAAGCTTGTGGGATGAGATAAAGACAATTTTTTAAGACAAGAAAGAAAGAAAAAATATAATAATAATGACAATAGCACTACTACTAATAAGATGTACAAACAAGTAATGCACAATGCAATTGCTCACCACACCCTGACCAATGACCAGACTATCCCCGAGCAGCAGTTCCACCCCAGCTCCTGGCCAGCCTCCCCATATTAATTGTTCATCATGATGCCATATGCTATGGAATACCCCTTTGGCCACTTTGGATCAGCTGTCCCGTCTCTGTCCCCCTCCCAGCTCCTGATATTAAGTCTACCAGAGGGGGTGCCCCGCTAGACCTGCTGTTCATGAACAGAGAAGGACTGGTGGGAGACGTGGTTGTAGGGAGTTGTCTTGGGCAGAGTGACCATGACATGGTAGAGTTCTCTATTCTTGGTGAAGTCAGGAGGGGAGGTCAGTAAAACTGCTACCTTGGACATCCGGAGGGCAGACTTTGAATTGTTCAGGACACTGGTAGGTAGGGTCCCTTCGGAGTCAGTCCTCAAGGGCATAGGGGCCCAGAAAGGCTGGATGATCCTCAAGGAAGTCTTAAGGGTGCAGGATCAGGCTGTCCCTGTGCTGTAAGGCGAGCTGGTGGGGAAGAAGACCAGCATGACCGAACAGGGAACTTTTGCTGTGTGTCTGGGAGAAAAAGAGTTTTTGTCCAGTGGAAGAAGGGGCAGGCAACTCAGGGAGAGTACAAGGAATTTGCCAGCATATGCAGGGAAAAAATCATGAAGGCCAAAGCCCAGTATGAACTCAGCCTGACCACTATGATTAAGGATAACAAAAAAAATGTTTTTATAAATATATTAATAGCAAGAAGAGGGCCAAAGAGAATCTCCATGCTTTACTGGATGCAGGGGGGGACATGACTACAGAGGATAAGAAAAAGGCTGAGGTTCTTAATGCCTTCTTTACATCTGTCTTTACTAGGCAGACCACTTATCCTCAGGGTACTCAGCCTCCCAACGTGGAAGTGTGGGACGGGGAGTAGAAGAAACCCCCCCACAGTTCAGGCGGAACAGTTGGAGACCTGCTACTCCACCTGGACTGTCACAATATTAGTAAGTTTGTGTTTCATCTATATTATTCTCATTTGAAATCTAAAACACTGCACCATACCAACTACTAGGAGAAATATTAACTTTATCCTAGCTGAAACCAGGACATCTTCATACTGAACCCAATAAATCTCCACAAAAGCTGTGTAACACTTTCACTTGCCCAGTAAACTTTGATGTTAACTGACTCCAGAAATAATGTTCCCTGATTATTTTATTTTATTTTATTTTATTTTATGTTATGTTATTTTATTTTATTTTTCATACTAGGTTAATAATTACCTTTGGCTAACCAGTAGGTTTTGTATTTCAAAAATCAATTATTTTATTTAACATTAAGATTTATTTTTTTGTTCCTTCTATTTTGAAATGCCTAGGTTTGTTTCAGCCCTATGTTTGTTGCTCCTTGGAGAGGCAGCCAAATTAAACTTATCCTTCTCGAAGATTTTCACGGACCTAGTGAGAGATGTTATTTCCACCTCAAATGCATCTTTTGAAGCAGGTGAAAACAGAGTTAATTCAGATGTAGGAGGAGGTTTGGTTTTTAAAAATACTAAATTAAAAAGAAGCAGAGAATTTATTTTCTTTGCTGTGTAAAATCAAAAGCCATGTTGACCTTGGCACTTTGATATGGAGTGTAGAATAAGCAGGCCAGTTATTGCAGCAAAATAAACATCTGGGGAATAACTTTGTATTAAAAAATTAAAATAAAATTGCAGAATGATTATTTTCTCTATTAAGTTAGTTACCCCAGTCTGGGGAGTTAACATGAATAAATATGACATTAAATTTTAGTACATTATCAGACCCCACTATATAATGAAAAATCTTTAGTGGGAGCCTTAATCGTATGATAGATTTTCTAGACAGAATCATAGAAATTTAGAATCATTTATGTTGGAAAAGTCACTTAAGATCATCAAGTCCAATTATCAGCCTGACCTACTAATCCCATCACTAAACCGTGTTCCTTAGTCCTCCATGTCTCTTAATTACCTCCTGGGGTGGAGAGTCCACCACTTCCCTGGGCAGCCCATTCTAATTCTTGACCAACATCTCTGTGAAGAAGTTCTTCCTAATGTCCAACCTAAACCTCCTCTGGCACAACTTGAGGCTATTTCCTCATGTCCTATCACTTTTCACTTGAGAAAAAAAAACAACACACTCCTTGCTGCAATCTCCTTTCAAGTAGTAGTAGAGAGCAATGAGCTCTCCTCTCAGCCTTCTCTTCTACAGACTAAAAATCCTAATTCCCTCAGCTGCTCCTCATAAGTCTTGTTTCCTAGTCTCTTCACCAGCTTTTTTATTCTTCTTTACACATGCAACTCAATATCCTCTTATAAGGATAAAACTGAACACAGATTCCAGGTGTGGTGTCACCAGGTCACAGGGGAACAATCACTAGCCTAGTCTTGTTGGCCACGCTATTTCTAAGGCAGGCCAGGATGCCACTGATCTTGGCCAGCTGGGAAAACTGCTGGCCCATGTTCAGCCAGATGTTGACACACAGTTCCTTTTCTGTTGGGAAACTTTCCAGACACTCTTCCCTAAGCCTATACCACTGGACGGGGTTGTTATGACCCAAGTGCAGCACCTGGCATTTCTTACTGAATTCCATGCAAATGGACTTGGCCTATCAATCCAGCCTATCCAGGTCCCTCTGCAAAGCCTTCAAACCCTCAAGCACTTCAGCAGTCCTAACCTAACTTGATCTTGTTTGTGAACTTGCTAAGAGTGCATTTGAACCCCTTAACAAGAATGTTGATAAAAATGTTAAACAAACTGGACCCAGACTGCGCTCTAGGAGATGTCACTGGTGACCAGCTGCCAATTAGACTGAACTCCATTCACTAGGATTCCAAGCTCGTCCCATCACCAGTAAGTTCCATCCAGCCCATTCTTCACCAGTAAGACATACATATGTCCAAGCCATGAGCAGCCAGTTCTAGGAGAATACTGTGGGAAACAATGTCAAACACTTTACTAAAACAGCTAGACAACATCCACAGCCTTTCCCTCATCTACCAAAGAGCTCATCTTGTCACAGAGGGAGATCAATTAGTCAGGCAGGACTTGTCTTTCATAACCCATGCTTGGTGATCAAAGCTTCATATTCCTTCTTACAATAAGAGAATTCCATGAATAATCTCTCATTCTGACCCTGGGAAATAGGCCATATATACCCTCCTATACTCCATGTTATTTCTTTAAGTGCTCTTATCTCAGAGTTACAAAAAACTGCTTTCTTTGGATTCTATGATTGTACAAAATCACAAAAGCATCCTGGATAAATAAGAGCATGCTTTTCTGAGCTTTTGCAATACCATCTCCAGCTGACTGTAAGTACCTATCAAGCCAAAACCACATTTCTGCCACTTTTACACTTATGATAATGTTATAAAGCAGAGGGCAAAGAAACCAGCAAAAGAAAACAGTTTGGTGATCAGTCTTCATTTCTTGGAACTTTTGGAGAGAGTTTTGCACAAAACTCCAAAAATATTAGAACTTCTGATTAGTTTATTCTCACTAAAACTTCTGAATACCATTTTAGTTTTAATGGCCATTCCACAATCTAGTTTGTATTTTCAGATTTAATTCTGAATAAGAGCGCTTTGCCAAGCCACAGGTCAGATGACTCTTTTTTTCCAAATTGTAATGCAAAGAACCCCTTGACACACACAGAAATAACGAAAGTAGTACATTCAAATATTTTTAAATGTTTGAGAGAGAATACATATATATATGTAATATATATATATATTTTTTTTTTCTTACTGCCGAGAGTGTCATTTGCCAACAATAACAGTTTTTGATAAATCTAAGACAAAATGTCCAAGCAGGATTTTTTTTATTATAATTTTTTTTTTTTAATTAATGATTTTAAGACTGAAATTATCTGGCTGTCCTTTTAAACTATTATTTCCATATGTCAGTCAAAGAATTTGTAGCATGCAGGCAGCAAACTTAGGGTCAGTTATATACAGATTGATTTTCCACTTCCCAAGCAAGAGTCACCTTATTCTAAAAATAGTAGAAGTAGCTTTCAAGGACAGGTTGAGTTGCATGAGAACAAAGATCTTATTCCATGTACCACTGCTTAGTTCAGTTACAAAAGGAACTTCAGAAACAAACACAGACACATAAGGACCTTCTGGAAGCCAATGAAAAGACTTAATCAATTCAATGAATTATAAAACCACACACAAGTGTTTCCTATATATTTAGTATTACTTCTGAATGCATCTAATTTAGAAGGTCTGCAGAAAATGCAGAGACATTTAAATGTTTTAAAAGCCAGAAAGAAAAAAGGAGCACAATGTACAGGATATACATATATATATATATATATATATATATATTAGAAAGCACTGTAATTATACTGTGGTTATTCATTAATAAATTCAAAGATCAGTAACTTGATTATTACTACCTGCTGGCATGCCTTTTACCTTTAATTTTAGTCTTCACATTTTGATTCTAAATTTTATTGACCCTGGAATTATTCCCATTCATACGTTGTACAGTCTACTTGTGTGAATAATGATAATTTACAGGTGTGAAAAGGAGAACTATAATTGTCCTGTAATGATAATTTAAGGACACTTCAACTGCAGTAAACTCATACATTGCAGATCAGAATTAAGTGAATAATGAATGAAAATCAGAAAAAAAGGGAAAAATTCCTTTCTACACAACTTACTTCCCTTGGTTATTTTATTCTATTTTTTTTCCCATTATTCTATTTTTTTTCCCCATTCTTTTACTGATTGACATTGAAAGAGTGATTAAAGGCCTCTTACTAGAATAGTCTGTATTTTAAAAATCTATTAGGAGAAAGAATTTAGATATATAAATTTCAAAGACATACAGGACCTAAAATTTGCATAAACATTCCTGTTTATTTTGTAAAGATTATATACAGGTCAATACAGACTGGTCCAGGCAAAAGAAAAAAAAAAAAAACATTTTAAAGGGATATCACTTCATAATCTACACAAGGTCCAAGAACATTACACATGGTGCTAAGATACCTTATTTTAAGGCACTTGCTCCAGACCCTTACTACACTTAGGAAGCTTTTATTGATGTTGAATCTTTATCTCCCTTCTAATTTAAACCCTTTTGTTTGTTTGTTTTAAATCCAGTACACACTGAGAACAATTTGCTACCTTCTTCTTTCATCTCAATTAAGGGTTCCTTCTTCCAGACTCAAGAACCCCAGTTCCTTTATTTTTTTTTTTTCTCAGAAGGCATCTTTTCTAGGTCTCTGTTAATTTTCATATCTTAAATCTCACCAGTATTATTTAGTCTGGACAAATGTTTTCCTATATTGTATTGGTTTACTGCTTTGTACATGTCTCTTTATACGGTATTTGACCATTTTGCAATGATATACTGATGACTAAAGCACAACAGGTGAGCCTTAGCAGCTACAAGTTATTTTCTGCAGAACTGCTTCTCATTCCTCGTCAGTGCAGCTGATTATTTCTACCTGTTTCACATGAGCTACTTTTTATTTCTCTTATCTGACAAGGTCATTAGGTATACTTATCTTGTCTTGTAAAATACATACATTTGCTGATGTGGTATGACCTGAAAATGTAGCAATCTTTTTCTCCATCAGACAAATCACTAATGGAAACATTGAGTAGTATTAGATTTGGGACAGGCTCTGTAAGATCTTGCAACATGCCTCCAGTCTGACTCTTTGAGGAGTGAATCACCTCTAATTGCAGTTGTACCTATTGAATGTTTTATTGTAATTCTTGTTACTCATCCATTTGTATCTTGCTGATTTTCCAGCTATTTTCTCTTCTTTTTCTCTTACTGAGCTCTTTCATTTTGTCATGTAAGTTGCCTTCCATCTCCATATTCTTGACTGGTTCATCTTTACTTATCAGAATCAAATGCAGAAAAGCCCCAACCATAACTATGATCTTTTGATGAAGCTGTGTTGTGTTTGCACAGTGTCTGGTACACTGAGAAAGGCTCATGAGTGCTATAAAAAAAGTATGAAGAAGAACATTATTCTGAATTTGATGCAGATTATGTGCATAATTTCAGCTGGTAAATGTTAATCCAAAAGTTTAAGACACATTAGTTATTTTCTCTAAAAAGGAGTTGTATTTGTTCAAAGACTACCTTTGTGAGGGTTTTCAAAAATCATCTTGTTTTATCTGTCAGATATTCTTTAGTGAAACAAAATAAAAACTATTATTAAACTTATTATTTCTCTAATGGTTCTATATCTCCTAAGTTATTTTCCAAGCAGCAATGTCAGTGACATTTGCCATGAAGAAATGTTTGTATTGTTCCTTGGATCCCTATTCTAAAAAGATGCACTAACGACACTTGCCTTAAGAAAACATTATAAAAATCAACTTCATGTCATCACACTTGATGTGAATGTGTAAATTCAGTTTTATTTCCTCTTAAGAAAAAAAAAATTGTTAAAATTTGAGGCTTCCAAAACAAGAAGTTAAGAAACACTCATTAAAATCTCTGTACCTCCAATGTCATATTAATATTTGCTGGTCTATTTTCAAAAGCCTTTCATTCTATTTTCCTATTTTCTTTTTTTCCCTCTCTCTCTCTTTTTTTTTTTTTTTCTTTTTCTTTTATCCAAACCACATATCCACAGCACACAACTCAGGTTGAGGAAATATCTCAGCAGAATGAGATTTGGAGTTGCAAACAACCACAGTAAAGAGACTGGTGATCACTTGTGAAATATTTCAGCAAAACAAAAGGGAAGGTGGAAAGGTCCATGTTTAATTATTTGTTAATTACAAAAGTACCCAGCTATCTCATGGATGTTTCTAAAGTATTTCTACTGAAAGGCAGAAAGTGCAAACAATGTATTGCTATAAATACAAGGTTGAAGAAAGATTAGAGAGAGGTGAATTACCAGTTTAAAGATGATTTGGGGTTTCAAATTTCTGTAAGTCCCTGAAAATTTAATGAACTAAAACCAAAGATAAAATAAATGTTTCTGAAAATTATGATGGTCTGTGGCCAGATTCTGAGAAAAGATTAAACTGTTTTAACCGCTTACATCATTAAAATATTAAAAATTTCACACATATGATTTTGCTATAATAAGTAAGTTGCCTCCCACCAAGTGAGCTGTAGTAAGTTATTATGTGTGTGTTCCTAGCTTAAACATTTGTGAGAAAATTCAATTTAGTTTAAGTGTGTATGAAAAGCACTTGCCGCTGGTTTACATCTGATATGAAGGATGGCAAGACAATAAGATAATCAGAGCAAAGAAACCTATGTGCAGTAGGAGGAATCAGAATTTTTAAAACAGATTTGTGTCCTCTTCCTACCAGTCAAAAGGAAAATGTTGCCTTTTAAGTATCAATAAATGATGAATGAGGATGAATAAACTGTCCCAGTCCACCTATCCTGAAACAGACAGATGGTCTTACTCAAATATGAAATTGCTCAAATGAAAAAAGAAGGATGTTTTTGTTAAACTATAGCAACTTTCATTAGGATAAAGATATTGGGTTAGAAATGACATCACTGGTGATTTTAAGCTTTTTCCCCAGACCTGAATAGATTGCAAAGACTTTTCCATATATCACCGTATAATGAGGCTGTAGAGTACCTATCACACTATCGGTGTTATTACACATTAAAAAATACTTCAGAAATACCCATTAGTTTTGTTTTGTTTTTCTCAAACTAATGAATAATGGAACGAGGTGACAGGATCAGCCAACAAGCTCCAACAAGACTCCAACAAGCTTTGGTCCTGGTAACTCATGTCGAAGGCTCTCAAGTCATCCTTCCACGCCAAGTGTCATGGAAAATCTCTATTGGACCAGCTTCACAACAAAGTTGCACAACTTTCCAGGTAGAAAATGCATGCAGCCTTAGATAGGCATCGTAAATGTATGAAAATATACCATGGAGATGTCTCTGTCTCATGTCAGTTTGTGGCTGCATGAAAAAGTCCCTAGCTAGATCATGGAAGTGAAAGATATATGGGAAAGACTGCCCTTTTGTAAGCATACGCACTTCTAAACGAAGTTAGCTTCCTGACTTTCTAGAAAGAATCTTCTCAGACTTCTTTTGGTCAAGGTGCTTTGAAGAAATATATAGAGCAGCTAATGCCTGTGCATTGCCAGACTATTTATTTTCCAAAAAGTTACATTCATAAAGGTGTCTTAGTCTAAATGGTAATGCATTTGGGCATTCTTTTTTAAAATTATGTCAGAAAATAGTGGCGCATGTTGAATCCTAATTACTGCTGTGTTTTTTCAGTTTCTTTTAAACTAGCAACTACAATTAGACTCCACCTTAACCAAGTACATTTGATAGAACTATAGTCAGAACTTTTATATTTACTATGTAATTTTTATGCAACATACCTGTTTGTATTTACACACAACATATACAAGATATAGTTGTTATTGCTATAGATTAAGATAATGGACCTGTCATGCTTCCCAGCATTGGATGTAATTATTACAACCTTTCTGAAAAGCCTGGACTTAAAAATTTTATAGAACTGGTATGGAAGAACCTTATCTGCTTTTTTTACACCCTTTTGGTAGTGAACAAAATAACCAAGGAGAACAGGCCTACCATCCTTTTCATTAAACATGATAATTGCAGAACTCTTGTGGACTGTTTATTAAATACTTGCCCAAAGAATCTATTCTCTGAATTTACACCAGAATTACTACAAAGGAATTTCTGAAAAGACAGAACTTCACAATCAAAGGATAGCAGGATCCTTGCCCCAACATGCCATATTGATTTCTGAAACAAAACCAAAAGTATAACTTCTGGTATTACATTACCTTGATTCTTTACTCCTTCAAGAAAAATAATAATAAAAAAAAACTAACTTGGGGGTAATAATCATGATAGAAACAATGCTTTCCTTTATTTCTTTGAAAAATAGTTGGCTTTAAATTCAAAAATTATGCTAGTTTACTGATATTCGTGTTGTTCTTTTTTTTCTTGTTAACAGGCCTGAATAATATTTCTCCTAAATTGGTTTTTGGTTTAGGAATTACAGTATAGATATACCTATACGCAATATAGATATATTTTAAATAATAATTAAAAAAATACAACAAATATATATATACTGACCAACTGACCAGCTCTAGGAGCAGCATACTAATGTCATCAAAAAATACAGGCACATCTTCCCAGAATTCTCCTGGAGAAACTACCTGCTCATGGCTTCATGGGTGTACACTTCATTGGGTTAAAAGCTGGCTGGGTGGTCAGGACCAAAGAGTCGTGGTGAATGGAGTTCACCATCCAGTTGGAGGCCAGTCACAAGTGGTGTCCTGCAGGGCTCCCTATACATGACCTGGATGATGGGATCGAGTACACCCTCAGTAAGTTAGCAGGTGACAACAAGTTGGGTTGGAGTGTTGATATGCTCAAAGGTAAGAGGGCTCTGCAGAGGGATGTGGATAGGCTGGACTAATGGGCCAAGGTAACTGTATGCAGTTCAACAAGGCCAAGTGCCAGGTCCTGCACTTGGGGCACAATAATCCCGTGCAATACTAGAGGCAGGGGGGAAGGTGGCTGGAAAGCTCTTTGGTGGAAAGTGACCTGGCGGTACTGGTTGATAGCTGGCTGAATATGAGCCAGCAGTATGCTCAGGTACCTAAGAAGACCAATGACATCCTGGCTTGTATCAGCAACAGCGTGGCAGGCAGGACTCAGAAAGTGATTATTTCCCTGTACTTGGCTCAGGTGAGGCTGCATCTTGAATATGAGGTTCTGTTTTGGACCTCTCACTACAAGAAAGACATTGAGGTGCTGGAGTGTGTCCAGAGAAGGGTGATGAAGCTCGTGAAGGGTCTAGAGAACAAGTTTTATGAGGAGCAGCTGAGGGAGCTGGGGTTGTTTAGCCTAGAGAAAACGGAGGCTCAAGGGAGATCTTACAATTTACTTAAAGGAGGCTATAGCAAGGTGGGGATGGGTCTCTTCGTCCAAGCACCAAATGATAAGACGAGAAAAAATGGCCTTAATTTGCACCAGGGGAGGTTTAGATTGGGTATTAGGAAAAAACTCTTCACTGAAAGGGTTGTGAAGCATTGGAACGGGCTGCCCAGGGAATTACTACCCCTGGAGATATTTAAAAGATGTGTAAATGTGGTGCTTAGGGACATGGTTTAATGGTGGGCATGTAAGTACTAGGTTAAAGGTTGGACTAGATGATCTTAGAGTTCTATTCCAACCTAAATGATTCTATGATTCTCAACTTATACAAAATATAGCCCAAAGAAAGAAATATGAAAGGCTGAGAGAGCTGGGGCTGTTCAGCCTAAAGAAGAGAAGACTCCACGGTGGCATTATTGCAACTTTTCAGTACTTAAAAGGGGCTTGTAAATAAGATGGAGGGCTTTAAACTAGATAGAAGGGGGATGGGGATGAAATAAGGCTCGTTAGAGGTGTGCCAGGGGGAACAATGTCAGGGCCAAGGGAGCAGGCAATGGCCCAGCTGAAGTGCATCTACACTAATGCATGCAGCATGGGCAACAAACAGGAGGAGCTGGAAGCCATCGTGCAGCAGGCTAGCTATGACTTGGTTGCCATCACTGAAACATGGCAGGACCACTCGCATGACTGGAATGCTGCAATGACTAGCTATAGGCTCTTCAGAAGGGACAGGCAGCACAGAAGGGGTGGTGGTGTGGCTCTCTATGTTAGAGAGTGTTTTGATGTTGTGGAACTCGAGGCTGAGACTGGGAATGATAAGGTTGAGTCCCTATGGGTTAGAATCGGTGGGAAGGCCAACAAGGTCTGTTACAGACCACCAAACCAGGATGAGGAGATGGATGAGGAATTCTACAGGCAGCTGGCAAAAGTTGTGAAATCGTCAGCTCTTGTTCTCGTGGGGCACTTCAACTTCCCGGACATATCCTGGAAATGCAATACAGCTCAGAGGAAGCAGTCTAGGAGGTTTCTGGAGAGCAGGGAAGATAGTTTCCTGACGCAGCTGGTTAGTGAGCCTACCAGGGGAGGTGCCCCGCTTGACCTTCTGTTCACAAACAGAGAAGGACTGGTGGGAGATGTGGTTGTCAGGAGCTGTCTTGGGTAGAGTGACCATGAAATGGTAGAGTTCTCTATTCTTGGCAAAGTCAGGAGGGGGCCAGTAAAACTGCTGTCTTGGACTTCTGGAGGGCAGACTTTGAGCTGTTCAGGACACTGGTTGGCAGAGTCCCTTGGGAGGCAGTTCTGAACAGCAGAGGAGTACAGGAAGGCTGGGCACTCCTCAAGAAGGAAATCTTAATGGCTCAGGAGTGGTCTGTCCCCACGTGCCCAAAGACGAGCCGGCGTGGAAGAAGACCAGCCTGGCTGAACAGAGAGTTGTGGCTATAGCTTAGGAAAAAAAAGAGGGTTTATGATCTTTGGAAAAGAGGGCAGGCTACTCAGAAGGATTGTAAGGATGTTGTAAGGATGTGTAGGGACAAAATGAGAAAGGCCAAAGCTCAACTGGAGCTCAATCTGGCTACTGCTGTTAAAGATAACATATATATATATATATATTTTATAAATACATTAACACGAAAAGGAGGACTAAGGCGAATCTCTATCCTTTACTGGATGTGGGGGGAAATTTAGTGATGAGAGATGAGGAAAAAGATGAGGTTCTTAATGCCTTCTTTGCCTCAGCCTTTAGCAGCAAGACCAGTTGTTCTCTAGATGACCAGTACCCTGAGCTGGTGGAAGGGGATGGGGAGCAGATTATGGCCCTCACAATCCACAAGGAAATGGTTGGCGACCTGCTACAGCACTTGGATGTACGCAAGTCGATGGGGCTGGATGGGATCCATCCGAGGGTACTGAGAGAACTGGCGGAAGAGCTGGCCAAGTCGTTTTCCATCATTTATCAGCAGTCCTGGCTATCAGGGGAGATCCCAGTCGACTGGTGGATAGCAAAGGTGATGCCCATCTACAAGACGGGCCAGAAGGTAGACCTGGGAAACTATAGGCCTGTTAGTTTGACCTCAGTTCCAGGGAAGCTCAGGGAACAGATTATCTTGAGTGTCGTCACGCAGCACTTGCAGGGCAGCCAGGCGATCAGGCCCAGTCAGCATGGGTTTATGAAACGCAGGTCCTGCTTGACGAACCTGATCTCCTTCTATGACAAAGTGATGCGCTTAGTGGATGAGGGAAAGGCTGTGGATGTGGTCTACCTTGACTTTTTGACTACCTTGACGAAGGCTTTTGACACTGTTTTCCATAGCATTCTTCTCAAGAAACTGGCTGCTCGTGGCTTGGACTGGCATATGCTTTGTTGGGTTAGAAACTGGCTGGGTAGCCGGGCCCAAAGAGTGGTGGTGAATGGAGTTAAATCCAGTTGGAGGCCGGTCACTACTGGAGTCCCCCAGGGCTCAGTACTAGGGCCAGTTCTCTTTAATAACTTTATCAGTGATCTGGGGATCGAGTGCACCCTCAGTAAATTTGTAGACAACACCAAGTTAGGTGCGTGTGTCGATCTGCTCGAGGGTAGGAAGGCTCTGCAGGAGGATCTGGATAGGCTGGACTGATGGGCTGAGGCCAACTGTATGAGGTTCAACAAGACCAAGTGCCGGGTCCTGCACCTGGGGCACAACAACCCCAAGCAGTGCTACAGGCTGGGAGATGAGTGGTTAGAAAGCTACCTGGCAGAGAAGTACCTGGGAGTATTGGTTGATAGTTGGCTGAATATGAGCCAGCAGTGTGCTCAGGTGGCCAAGAAGGCCAACAGCATCTTGGCTTGCATAAGAAACGGTGTGGCCAGCAGGGCTAAGGAAGTAATTGTCCCCCTTTACTTGGCTCTGGTGAGGCCGCACCTTGAGTACTGTGTTCAGTTTTGGGCCCCTCACTACAAGAAGGACATCGAGGTGCTTGGGTGAGTCCAGAGAAGGGATATGAAGCCGGTGAGGGGTCCAGACAACAAGTGTTACGAGGAGCGGCTGAGGGAGCTGGGATTGTTCAGCCTGGAGAAGAGGAGGCTCAGGGGTGACCTTATCACACTCTACAGGTATCTTAAAGGAAGCTGTAGCGAGGTGGGGGTTGGTCTATTCTCCCATGTGCCTGGTGACAGGATGACGGGGAATGGGCTAAAGCTGTGCCAGGGGAGGTTTAGGTTGGATATTAGGAAAAACTTCTTTACTGAAAGGGTTGTTAGGCGTTGGAATAGGCCGCCCAGGGAAGTGGTTCAGTCACCATGCCTGGAGGTCTTTAAGAGACGTTTAGATGTAGAGCTTAGTGATATGGTTTAGTGGAGGACTTGTGTTAGGTCAGAGGTTGGACTTGGTGATCTTGGAGGTCTCTTCCAACCTAGATGATTCTGTGATTCTGTGAACTTTTTGCTCAGTTAGATAACGACAGGACAAGGGGAATTACTTTAAAATAAAAGAGGGGAAATTTATATTAGAGGTTAGAAGGAAATTCTTCACTCAGAGGGTGGTGAGGCCCTGGAACTGGTTGTCCAGAGAGGTTGTGGATTCCCCATCCCTGGAGGTGTTGGATGAGGACCTGGGCAACCTGATCTAGTGGGTGGCATTGCTGCCCATGGCAGGTGTGTTGGAACTAGATGATCTTTAAAGTCCCTTAGAACCTGAGCCATTATATTACTCTGTGAAAATAAATATTTGTATAGACAACTTACAGTAAACATATCTGACAGAAGTTAGTGTGACATATACTTTCAGCAGTAAGTGTTTGAAAATTTCCATCTCACAGTAGATATAAAAATATGAACAGAGGACAGACCATCTGTTGATCCTGTAACTTAATCTGAAGGAGAACGGAGTAGAAGGTCAAAAGGTGTGGAAAATCTTGAAAAGCTCTAGAAATCATGGGTTACAGCTAAATAAGCACACACACACACAGATATTATTTGTAATTGAAATAACATGTCTCAGTGAAAATGAATTTGCAGAATACACAGACAAAATATATTAAGGTTATTGCCACTATGACTGGTCCTCTTTTCTGTGCTCATATTACATGGTCAGTATTATTAAAACTAGTATTAAGGGTAGGTGAAGATTTTTTCTTGAAAAGAAACAGTTTCAGCAGTATTTTTGTTTAAATTTGAGTATTAACCTTACATTCCTTATGTAATGCAGTTTCCTTTAGAAATGTCAGAAACTGTTGTATACGTAAAGATATTGTTTACAGCCATTTAACTTCTAACAATATTTGTACAACTGAACATTCTCTTTGTCATATAATGCATGTTTGCTAGACTTTGACATATTTGGTAAAGCATTAATGCTACACAGGATGCTATACAGAATATGGAAAGCCAAAATGCTTTCTCTGAGAACTTTCATTGTAACAGGACTAATGGGTAACAAAGAAGTGCTTCTAACTATGAAGTGCAGAATACATTGGGTAATTTTATAATTTACTGAAACTTTGCACTGCAGAATGCAAATTACAAAGCTTGTGGTTATGCAGGCTACTTACATTTTCAAACCTCGATATTTAAAATTACACTTTCATCTGTAACAAGTTATTTTAAAGGCTCTGGTAGGATAATGTTGTTATGCTAGGAGCTTTTCAGAGGTTCATTTTATTATCAGCAATTTACATATGTTGACACAGTGAATTATTTGCTGAAGAGGCTAAAATTCATCTGTGCTTGACTTTGTAGTGCCTTCCTGCTTCTACCATTCCATTCCTTTCACAACACACCAACACTTACCTTTTTTTTTTTTTTTTTCCCTGTGCTTTTTAAGTAAAAACATAACTACAATGCTCTGAATGGGAGTAGCATGCATAGAACTGAAATTATTTTCATGGAAATTTCATGAAGACAGAGAGAGTCAATTGCCTTTTTTTTTCCAGGTCTTCATCATGTAAGTAAAAGTCAGAATCTCCAGCAGTACAGTCAAGACAGTTCTTTCAATTTCAGAAAAGTTAATGTGCAGAAGAACATTTCTCATTTAAAAATTGATTGATTTAGGACTTGTTTTTCCTCTTGTTAAACTTGAACTATACTGAGGTGAAATACTTAAAAGCTGAAATTACCATATAAAATCCTAATTTTAGTGCAGTGAGCTATATTAAATTATCAGTGATCTAAATCACCCCCCCAAAAAAAATAGAAAACTAAATATATTTCTCCAAGTCTTTCAAATTCCTAATGATATTTCAGTCTATTTAAAAAAAAAAATAAAAAAAATCCTAATTAAAGACTTCTGCTACTGAGCTTTTTTATATCTTTGCCAGAATAAAACTTGCTGAACAGTCAGGAACATATTTTTTTCAATACTTCTAGGATACCATTTTTGATAGCTGTCACTAGGTCACCAACAGCAGAACAGAAGAGTGCTGTGTGATGCTGTAGGGATCCTGGATGAGTAGTTCTGGAACAGTCAAGTTTCCAAGCAAATGTCTAGATATGATTATTAAACTGCAGTCCACTTTTTATGACAATCCAACATATTGCCATCTGTCTTTATAAACAGAATTGGGGGGGGGGGGGGGTTGGGGTTGGGTAGAGGGAGTGAATTAGCTGTGTGACATTTGACTGTGATAGGTTCTCTTCACAAATATTCTTCAAGAAGCCTGTAGCAGAGTTTAAATCAACAAGAAAAGAGCCATATGGCTCACTTATTAAATCATCAATGGCTTTTAAAAGGAATTGTGACTTGCAGGAATATAGTTGAGTGAACATTTTTATAATTTGCAATTACTCTAGTAGATATTAAAGCAAATCAGTATCAGATTTATGGGTTTTCTCTCATGCTTCTGATATATTGATCTTCATTGAGAAAAGCTTTAGAGCATACAAAGAGTAACAGTTTGTGTGAAACATTTCTTTTCATATATTTATGAAATAGAGCACACTGAAAATCTTCACTGTGACCCAAATATTAGACTTTGTAAAAAAAATGGAATTAAATTATATTATGTTAATATGTACAGTAACGCAGGCTTGTTTTCATGTATCTTTCCTGTTAGATGTAGGTATGGTACCAGCTTTCCTATTCTTTCCCATTCTCCATGCAGTCATAAAGTAGCAAAAGAAATGCATGGAGAGTCAGTATCATTATAAGACTTATAATATTTCTTGCTTTGGTAAGCCAACCTCCATGCTATCCTGCTCCTCTGCCCCCTGTCCCGCTCCCATCTCCCATAGCAACTTCGAAAGATGTGTGTGTTTGGCTGAAACCTCCCCTATCATTTTTAAGAGAATTGTTAAGTAGGGCCATCTGTTCCCATTCATTTTAAGATTGAGACTAAAGTTTCCTTCCTGGAATTTGAAACCTCCATGGAATTAATCCAAACTCTTAATAGACCCTGTATCTCCTAATCTTTGTTCAACTCCCTCCTCAAATTCTGTACTCCATCTCCTGTCTGTTCCTTCGTGAAGTATAACACTGTGGGCGGACAGGCTTCTTCGTAGTTCCTGCCATCTGGAACAGACTTCTTGTGCCTCTCTACTCCATTTCATCAGTGGTGCCTCCACTCAAAAAATTGAAATCTGTAAAATATGTTCCAGCTTATTGTCTATGTATAACTCAATAGGAACAAGATAGGATTGTGTACAGCATTTGCTCATTCTTATGCTTTGCTTGATATATAGTTCTCAACTAATTCATCTTCCAATGATTGTTTTATGATCCCTCCCTATGATTATCTGCCACTCCATAATGTTCTTCTCTATTGCTTCTGTTTGCCACTCTGTTATCTGTGCATTTGGTTTAGAATATATGACTGAAGGAAGAAATTAGCTAAATGCAACTATTTATGCTTCCATTAAACATTTCCAGTATCCTTAGTGATAGGTCTGAATTTGAAGGTCTTCTTTAAACACTAGTTAAGGTCTGACTAGACTAGAGGAATGCAAACATGATATTGCGCCTTTTTAATTTGCTTGAAGTAGATTAGTCATCTTCAAATTATTATACACTGTGCTTGAAAGTTCTGGGTCAAATTCTGCTACTGTGACACTGACAAAGTATAATGCTACCAAAATCTTGGTAATTATATTCATACTTCTGTGTGCTAGCTTTTCCCAGGCTGTGCCTCAAGCCACACATGATCACAAACATTTGGGTAATGGAACTGCTTCTTGTAAATTGATAGCTTTTAGATGGAAAAACAAACAAACACAACATCAGCCTTATTTAGAGCACCCTGATTTGAGATGAAACATGTACACAACACTGCTCAAGCCCAAAATGATTAAGTTAAGAAAAGCAGAAACAATGTTTTTGGAGCTTTTCAGAATGGTTCACTAACACTACTAACATACATAAGTGCTGTTTCTTTTTTTTTTCTTTTTTAATTATAATTATTATTTTTCCATGGATAAACAAGTTTGCTGGGCTGATGGGCAAAAGATTATGTATGCATATTTTATTTCCACTAGCTTTAAGCTATGCATGCTTTATATTTAAATAAAGTATGTATGTTCCAAGTTCCTCTAAATTTGAACAAGAACCAATAACTTTCTCAGTTTATATCTTTAATTCTGGATATTTCTAATGCAAACACCAAAAAATCCTCTAGGCACCTTGTTTGAGTGAAACATGATTATGCAGTGGCCTCTACTAATAGCTGTCTAATCCAGTCATCCAGAAAGGTGCTCTGTTCCTCCTTATGAATTACTAAGTATGTGGTAGTCAGGATGTTTTCAATGTCAGTTAACAATGCTGAGAATCTTTTAGAAGGCATTTTAGCGTGGCTCAAGTTGTTAGATGACTAATAGCTACATGCTTGTATGCAAAATATTCATTTTACTGGTTTGAAGTGAACCTTAAAAAAAAAAAAAAAAAAAGGCACCAGTTAATGTTTTGAAACACAGGAAGATGTTTAAGGATGTCTGGTGTCTACATTTTGTGCTTTTGATATACTGAGTGCTGTTACAGTTCACCCAATTTCCCTCTCTGTTTGAAATCAGAGTGGGATTGCTGTTTTGTTCTTGTTGTTGTTTTGTTTTGCTTTTTTTTCTTCTTGTAAGAGCTGAAGAATTTTTAAGTGAGATGATTTTAAAACAAATATTTCTGTAATCTTGGAAACTGGAATGGAGACTTATTTTCATTAATAACAGGCATAAGTCTCCTCTAACCTCCCCCTGAGTCTTCTCTCCTTTGTTCCACACATACATAACAGTTTTCTTGGACAAACTCATTTTTGGCATCTTATGCCAACAAAATCCATGAGCTGAGAGATTTGATTCTTCCGTTTCAAAGTTAAATATCCCCTGTAGGAGATCTCAACTCACTAAGCCAATTTTTTTGCATCTCTGCTCACCACAGTTTGAAAGCACATTTTGCTGGTACTGTAAAAATTCTTCCTTTTAATAAAAAGCTTCTATTTCTTTGTGACTCCCTGAACCATATTCATCTGATAGTAAAACTGTTACAAGTTTCATGCAGCAAAATATAATTACAGATGAAGAGCTATCTTGTGTTATTCACGGTGGAGTAGTGTACAGTTTAGCTATGATCTGCAATGACCTCAGTGGGGATATGAGTCAGGAAGGACTACAGCACACAGTGTGGAAAGAGTTACAGGAACAGAAGCACGGTGAAAAGGGCAGCCAAGGTATGCACATAGCTGTGGAAATCACCTCTTTGCTATGCTAATTGCAGTTTTTCAGTGGATTTGTATTTATTTATTTATTAAATAAATAAATGTAGGTAATTTCAATTAAATGGATATCTTCTACATCATAACTAGCAAGGACACTGGCTACTGGTATGCATGCTGTTAGCCTATTTTGATTCTTTTTGAAACATAGAAATATTTTATTTAACAATTGATGTAAACTGTTTACAACGTAGGGGACCTATTTTAGATTTGCTTTGTAGGAGACACTACTCTGGACTTTAAATCTCCAGAAAATTCAGTTGCATTTTTAAAAGAGTACCATACTATACAAAAGCAACATTAAATTAGTAAAGAGTTTTTCATACTTGCTTACTGCCAAGAAATTAGATGCTAACTGATGTTTTTATATTCTGCTGATATTAATAATGGCAGATGAACAAATTGGTGTAAAATAAGCTCTTTTGCAAGTTGCTGCTCAAAGTGGAAAATTACATACACAAAGTGTTTCCTAGAGTCCGGCATAGCTGCCATAGAAATCCCTGCCAAGCCTCCACTGACTACAGTACTATGGGGTTACATCTTGCTTTTCCTGTGGTGTTACTGGGAAAGTCCATTTTACTTGCAGTTCCCTTGTGCTAGCAAATTGTTCAAGAATACAGACCCAGAGGAAGAGAAGCATATATATATATATGTATATAAATGTACTTATGTGGAACATAATATTTATAAATGAAGAAAAGCTTGCTGCATAATTTCTGTATCTACTGGCTCAGTGGAAAGTGGTAATGTGCTTCGTAACATATTAAATCATTAAGAGTTAGTCAAGTATGGAATAAGTCATTAACCATTTACCTGGGTAGTAGGAATTGTTTGGGTCAGGCCCAGGATTTATTAGCATCCTTTATCAGTGGATCAGTTTCCTGGGAAGTAGGGCTAAAGCCTTTCGTTCTTGGATAAGAGAATAATAAATGAACAAAGGGACAATTTTTCATTTAAACGATCCCAAAGGTACATCAGTATTACAAAGAAATTACAGATCATCCTGGGCTGGTCTTCCTTCTGCAAGTATTTCCCAAAGATGTAGGTTCAGGTGAAAACCAGCTAAGAATCTCTGAAACATGTGCCACATTCACAAGAGGTAAAACAAATCTGTGAGTCAACTGAAAAAGTTTTCCCTTCTAGTCACTCATTTAGAAACCTTGCAAGCATACTGTCTGCTTTGGGTATTTAAATTTATGGCTTATATGAAGAACTTGAGTGTACATAAGGTCTGTGTAGTTCCCTTTCAGAAGCTGGCCATCCCCTGTTAAGTGCTCCTAGGGACATTTATAGGCAAGCCCTTATTTAACTACTGCTGTAGTCTGGGGACTTCTAATGTAGGAATCCATGATAAAAAGGCATTTTCCGGCAACCAGTATTAACTAGTAACACTACCTGGTACATATGAGTAAGATTATGGTAATGTATCTGAACAACAGAGTCCCCAGAGAGAGACATAATAGTGTATAGCTTCAGATATTCACCCAGCAAATTTTATTTTTTAAGAAAGTGAGCTTACAATCTTATTCAGAAAATTTCCCCAGGCCTTCACCATCCTTACGTCCTTAAGATCTAAGTCTTAAACTAATACTTAACACCTAACCTAAATCCTTCTGAAGTTTAAAATTGTTATGTCTTAACATGCTCTTCATAAATTGGGAAGAACAATTTATTGTCTGCTTCTCTCTAGGTTAAAGAACTGCTATTTTTTCCAGACTTTTTTCGTACAGTCTTATTTTCAAGATCTCTGATTGGTCTTTCCACCTACTCATGAAGAATTTGCTAATTAGCTCAGGATTCTTCAATGGCCTAAAACTGGACATAGCACTCTAACAAGGCTTTAGTGGCACTGAGTAAAGGACATGAATAATTCATATGCACCTTCCCAATCCTAGTCAAGACAGAAAAACTCATTACCTGTTTTGCATATTGTGGACACAGATATCAGTGGTGTGGCCTGGGCAAGGCACAAAGGAAAGGTCTGTGACAATCTGGAAATTAACACATGCTCTTCAGTCCCAATTAAATGCTTAAGTCACAGACTATCCTTTTGCATGAAATGAAGACTGAAAAATATTATAAAAATAAATGTTTGAAAAGGAAATTCTTGATATTGAAATTGAGATGACTGGAAGATGAGTGCCATTTCTATGGTAACATTTGTCGACCCACAGTTGGGATTTATCTTTCAGTGCATTAAAAAGAATACTTCTAAGCTTCTTTATGAAAATGAAATTGTGCAAGGGAACATTTATAGTATCACAGTTAGGGTACTGACCAGAGGTTTCAGGCTTAATTCTCTGCCTCAAGGGTTTTTACTCAGTAAAATTTCAAATTAGGCAGAACAAGGATTTGACCTTGGGTCCACTGTGTCACAAGCCAGCTATAAAGAAAGCCCCCTCAAAAATATTTAATATGAACTGATATATTTCAGCTTATGGAACCAGTATATTTCACCAAAATTTATGCTGCAATCTGCTAAAATTTTAAACACAAATTATGACATTAAAGGAAAAGGATGAGTTTTGGGTGGGTAGAATCCATGAGCTATGTGGAATGACCTGTGAATAAGTATGGGATAAAAAGTTATTTATGTGGAATTAAACACTGCTTTGCCATTTATTTATATTTAATCTGCTGGTGTCTGCATCACTTTACAGAACAGTTAAGGGGATAATGCAACACTGGGTATCTAGGTACAATAGTTTTAATTTTAATGTCCTCTTTCTTCAAGTATGAGAAATAGCAAAATATGGACTGTCTGATTTTGTGTATCTCTAAGCAAGGAGACTGCACAACCTCTCTGGGCAACCTATGCCCAGATGATCAGGCATTCACACAGTAAAGAAGTGTTTCCTGATGTGTAGTGGGAACCTCCTGTGTCCCATTTTGTGCCCATTGCCTTTTGTCCTGGCACCAGTACCACCAAAAAGAGCCTATCTCTCTCCCCTTTGCAGCCTACCTTCAGGTCTCCATAGACATTGAGGAGATTCCCTTTGAGCCTTCTCTTCTCCAGACTGAACAGTCCCAGCTCTCTCAGTCTTTCCTCATAGGATAGATGCTCTTGTTCTTCCACCACCTCCATCAACCTTTGTTGGACTCTTTCCAGGATGTCCATGTCTCTCTTGCACTGGGACCCATGAACTGGGCATAATACTCAGGTGACTGTACTGCAGCAATTTCAAAAATCTTTTTGTATAACCAAGGCTTGGATGTTGCAAAGTATGTGAAATGAATCAACATTCAAAATTTCTGTGTCAGCAACATCCACTCTGAGACAAACATGTTTTCTCTTAGATATAGGGCACAAACAATATTATAGAAGTTAGTGTTTGACTTTGCCCACTTGAATTAGCTGTTTTGATTCAAACAGATAAGGAAATTAGAAATCTAATTAGGTGTAGAGAGGGAAAAAGCTTGCGTAAATGCCTATAATCCAACATTGTATTTACCTTAGTGGGAAAAGATTAAGACTCAATGAGGTATATATGGATATCTATCACAATGTAACAATAATTTCACAGTAAAGATGGTGTGTTGTGATAACTCTATGCTACAGACAGATAACTCTTTCTCCATAAAAGAAAAAAAAAAGAAAAAAAAAAGAAGGAAAGTAGAACTAGAACTTAAATCGCTTAAATAATTTTATCTTTCCTTTTTTTTTTTTTTTTAAATATATACGTGCTTTACATGGCATGAATCTTTTGAGTGAAATGGGGTAATAGGGTTAGTTATAGTTAATTAAAATAAAATGTTGAAAGAACTACCAGTAGAGAAGATAGATTATTTATTAAATGTATTGCACATTCCTATTATTTTAGGAAATTAGGTAAGAAAGTCTGATCTGTTTAACCAAGACCAAAATAGTACTGAGAGACCCAGCTTTCAACTTATTGATAGCCTAGAAAAAAAGAAGAAATTTGTCTTCCATTTGCCAAGGATTCCTAGACTCTTGCCTTTGTCAGAGCTACAAGATACATACTTTGCCCTTTAAAAAGATGTGTACAGTGACTGTGAGCAAGATAAACAAAAACAACAACAACAAGCCAGATACTATGACTTGCTAATTTCCTGACAGCTTTTAAGGAATTTATAAAAGAACAAGGGAATCACAAAGTAATTTTTCTTCTTATATATCCTTCTATCTCATGGCAGACAGTGGCTTAAGAACCTCCTGGCCCAGAGTAGGCATTCAGAAGACAGCATTTAATGGAGGTTTTCTCTATAAATTTGCGTAATCTGTTTCTGAAACCATTTACACTATTGATCTACACAACACTTTACAGCACTAAGTTCCATAATTTATGCATTAAGTGATAAAATATAACCACTGAGTGTTTTAAACCTCATGATTGATTGGTTGACCCTTGACTCTTGTATTATGGGAAATAGTGAATAATCACTTCTTATTCACCTTCTCAAAACTGTTCAACATTTTATAGTCTGCTGTCATACAACTTGTTGCTTCCTTTCCAGGTTAAAGTCTTCTTGTCCAATATGCCACCACATACAAATGTTCCATCAATGTGTTGAACATTTTTTTGTGTGTGTGTGTACTATGTAGTTTTAAAACAACTTTCTGGACTGGGGGTTACCAAAGTGACAATAAGTATTCAGGAAGGATGCATCATACATTTATTAGAGCATACTGTTTCTTTCCAGTTTCCTCTCTGTTCTTTTCATTCTAATTCATATTTGAAGTTTTGACTGGCTCTCTGCGTCCTGCAATAAACAGAATGTTTCCTAAGAAATGTACCCAGACACAGAAAATTATTTTCCAGAATGGTAATAACCACTTTAGAAGGAGCAACCTTAGGCAGCAATTGCTTAGACTAGGGCACTTTGAACACTGGTAGGTGACAGTCTTTTCTGACTGGTAGCAGCTCAGAAAGATAAGGAACCTAATGAGTTAGATTTGATGCATAATAAAGAGCCTTTTATCTTGACAGACATTTCAGCACCCAGTAGGATGTTTTTGAGGATGCTGTGAATACCACCAAGGGCTGTAAGGAACATTGTGCTTCCTGTGCACCATGGCCCTCCAGACACCCATGGAAGGCGCTACAGTTCTTTTGCTCTGGGAGCACTTTCTTTGAGTCTAGATTCATGTCCACAGGGGTGGGAGCAAGAACAGCTAAGTTGGCCTTTTTCTGCAGTTTATCAGAGTATAAACCAGACTCTGGTCTCAGGTATGTGTATGTGCTACAATGAGATTTTGGTTAAAATATTTGAAGATATCTCTCACCACCCCCCCCCCCCCCCCCCCATACTACTTCTTTAGAGACAGAATAAAAACATATCTTCTCAATTAAGTGGATTAATAAGCATACTTGTTTAGCTTTGTTGTGAAATAACAAAAAGTCGAATTACTAAGTAAGGATCTTTTTGTAGCATATTAACAATGCATTTTCTGAGACTTATGAGAGGTCTGCAAACTTGTCAAATACTGTAGGAAAAACTTTAAAGTTACTGCCAGGATTTGCACTGGATTGTGGCAGATTCACCATTGCAACACATAAAAACTAAAAAAAAAAAAAAAAGGCAACATAATTGTTGTTAGCACAGCGACCATAAACTTCCTCAAATTAAGTTCATCATATATAGTACACAGAGGTCTAAGAAGAGGAAAAAATGAATAAGCAACTCATATTACTAAAAGACATCTCTCTAGATTTACAACATTAATTTCATACTGTTCCTACAGACCTCCAATATTTCATGTGTCTCTAAAAAGTTTATCCACAACTCATATACTCAAGAAATATGAAATCAGATTTTTTTTCTGTTAAAAATGTCTATTCTATAAAAATCTAAATGATATGCAAGAGTATTTTGAACATGATAAAAATATTCAATTTGCTGTTTAGAAAATGAAAATAGAAATATTATGTTTTGTTTTGAAAATGATTAGAATGATTCTTTAAAAATTGATTTTTATTTTTTAATTCTGTAAAGCAGTAAACAATACTTCCCTTGTCACATTGCTTTATGGAAGGTGTAGCTCAGGCTATATTTCTATTCTGTTTCTTGTAAGACATGGTTTTATCTCCTATAACAAAGGAAAGGATGAATTTAATTCCTGCAAAATGTTGCAGTGCTTACTGAATTGGGAGACAGGGCCCAGTCAGGGATATTAACCTGCAGGAGAAGATGGGAATATAAGGTTCCCAAAATTACATGGTACCTTTGGTTAGATCTCTAAACTAGGACAAAAAAATTATTTGTAATCCCAGCTCTATTACCTGTTTGCTCTGTGAGATCTTGGGAAAGTCACATCACTTTGCTATGCCAAAAAGTAAGTGCATGTACACAGTGGTAATATTAAATGATCAAGTCAGATGAGCAGCTGACTATAGCTTTTCTAATTCTTCTTTTTAACATATTATAAAAAAAAATCATGTTACTGTTGAAGCTATAAATATTAAACCACACTGATTTAGAAGATGGAACATTTTGGCCTGTCACATACTATGGAAAAAGACATAGGCTGCCCAGTCTGCCTATGGATTTGAACAGGGCATCTGTATATTAGTTTTATTGATCTCCATGGTTACTTCTGCAACTCAGTGACCATTTCACTTACCATTCATGTCAACTTTATATTTAGAAGAATCATTTTCCTCCATTTTCATTTCATTTCATTTTATTTCATTTTATATATTTTATTTTATTTTCCCTAGATGTTTTTAGATATTAGTAAATTCCTGTTTCATTAAAACCCAGGTAATTTTTGGCATATAGAAAGTCACTAATGTAACGCAGCTCAAACAAAGTAAACCTTTCAGGTTTTGTTACCAATGTAGTCAAATGATTTGGAATTCTGAAAAATACTACATATTAACAACACCAGAATTTCCTGAATGTTTTTTCTTTTTTTTTTTTTTCATTTCTGAAAGAAAATAAAATTTGTTCCCTCCGTACACATATAATTTGCAAGAAGCATACTACTGTTCTAACTTGAGAATACATGAGAATATTTCTGAGAATAGGAGTTTTTTGAAACCCCATCCATACAAGCCTTATGTAACATTTTTAGACATGAAGGAACTTGCTGTGTTTAGTATCACTCTGCCTTGATTGGGACTGCAGAAAGTTCTTTGCAATTTTTTTCTGTACAGGATAGAAATTCTTTCAATAGATGAGCTGGAGGCAGGGGAAATGTACATGAATTTCTGTCCCCAGCAAAATCTGCTATTATCCTGTAACGTGTCATGGAAGACATCACTCCTGCACACCCTAAATTACTAGCTTGATCAATAGAGTGTAATAGAGAAGGAACCTAAGGACAAGGTGGGGACAATACTTAGTATACGCATTGTATTAAAATGCTGTTTCCTGAAATATCCTAGTAGTGTCCTGAAATATCTGTAGTGTTTGCTAGTTTTCCACCCTCAACAGAAGCTTGTTAAGTTAAAACCCCCAAATTTTGATCACATAATGCAAATGCTGAGAATATAAGGGTATTTGTTTTGTTTTGTTTTGTTTTGTTTTTTTCCAGGCTTGTAGTACTACATTCACTGTAAGACTTCTTGATCCATTATTTTGATTTGATACTTCTCCTAGTGGATTATTAACTGTTCCTTTCCTAACTCTGAACTCATTAGCAATGTTGATGTAACTGGCAGCAGACAGGTCTCAGGCAGCAAAAAGATGTAAATAGAACCCTAGTGTTTTCTCAAGTATATGGAAACTACTTTTGGGGCAACAGACACTTCTCTCAGCTTACAAGAGTAATTTTCAAACCTTAGCATGACAGCCTTTTTTCCATATCCTGAAATACACATATCATGGAAACATTCAGGCGTATAAATGGAATTAGTGCATTCGTTTCATTATCAGATCTTCACTGAAGCTACTTCCAAGGATGATAAAGCAATTTGGAGTTATATTTGGTTTGGTGTGACTGGCTTCCAGCGCTATATTTGAAAGATATTGTGACTGCTGTGAAGATTCAATGGACCTGTAAATGTACCATCCCTTTGATGGCCTGTGGATTCCTGACAACTCAAACAGATTCCTTTCAGGGTACTTACTGTCTATAGCCTTTTTTTTTTTTTTTTTTTAATCCAGAGAAAAATTTTCACAACTATAATTTCTTTCACCATAGCCTAATATAAGGCATGAATCCAAAGTCTGGTTCTTCTCATGAAATTTCAAACAATGTGAGCCAACAGCAAAGTATATTCTTGTTATCTTCAAGTATAGATTAAGATTTTTTTTTCTTTTTTCCTTTTCTTATTTTTCTGGAGATACTTGCTCTGCCCAAGTGGTGAAAGCACTAAGGTTGGTCCGAGAGGCAAAGCAATTTAGTGAGTTCGCAGAAGGTGAAAGAGCTGAAATTACAGGCGCTTGACTTAGTGCACTGCCTGCATTCCCTGAAGTTCCTAAACCTCTACTCAGCATGGGGGTTTGGGATATCTTAACGGCTTCTTTCCTCCCAGCATGTGGAAATGTGTTTGTGCACCAGCCAGCTCAGAAAAGGGGATTGACCCTTTCAGTAGCCAACAAACCCTACCCCTGAGCAAAAGACTGTGTTTCTAGAGCTGAAAAGGAGTAGGCAGTGCAAAATACTTAATCCAATTAGTTACATGAAGTAGATGTTAAGCTTTGTAGCTTAAAGTAGTTCTGGTTTTCTAGTCTCATAGTTCTAGTTTTCTTCTGATTAATGAAACTAGAATTTTTTTCTTCAAAGAAATAAAGAAATTTCCAGGTCTCCATCTCATCTGGTAGAGCAGTTTTCCTGTCCAGTCTTCCTTCTGTGCCTTTCTACATTTTTATGTATTTATTTATTTTGCGGTGGGCTGGTGATGGAAATATCTTGGTGGCACTAGTATGTTACCCATGGCAAGAAATTAGGAAGGATGACAAAAATCCATAAAGTTGAGAAACAAAATGTCATATTCCTCTCCCTATGATATGCCACTAACTATTCTTTTTAATTTTTTTTTTGTTTTCTGAAAGACTGTGCAACTCTTACTGCATTGGCAAGTAATCATTAATCTGTAGGTCCTCAAAAGAGTATCTTGTGGAAAAAAGACACACAAAAGAATGTACTATGCCTTCTGCAGGCTCAAAACAATATTTAGATCTATCAACATCAGTCAAAGCTCTTATCTGAGTTGTTCCGTGCAGAAACTGTGGTATCATCAATAGTTCATTAGTACCTTAGGAGAACTTGCAGGGCCAGTAACATCACTGGATGTAATTTTCCTCCCTTTGGGTACTGATGTACACTATATGAAACAGTCCTCTCTCACAGAAAGCATTTCCCAGAAGAAATGGTTAACTTAAAGGTTAAGAAACATAGTACAAGCAAGTCGCAGAATGGATGGACCACAAAGATCCAAGGCATCAAAAATCATCATGCCTCTTGTCACTTCGCCATTGCATTTCTCTGAGGATTGCACTCATTCTTTGTAGCTGCACACATAGAGCATAATCACATGACCACTACAACTCTATTCACTTACCCAATAAATGTTTTATTGGTAGAAAATTTCAAGCCACAATGGTAGTAAGCACTTTACAGTGTTCAGACACAGTGCTCAGAAGCGATTTGGATGCTGAAGTATTGGGTTTGATACAGTCTTTCACTGATTTTGTTTTTCACCACCTGTATTCTGAAGGAGAGACAGAGATAACAGTGCAAGTGAACCCCCAGAAAGAAGCACTGTGTCCTGTATGCATGTACAGGAGACACAGAAGGACAACTGCAGCTAAGTGAACTGATGTTCAGCTTCCATGGAGAAAGCAAAACCAACAGTCTTGCTATGACAGCGTCCTATCAATTTCCTCACTGAAATAAAAATCCCACACAGGCATACAGCATGACTTTTATATATGGTTACCACAGATTTGCAATATTTCAAGAAAAAGATCTAGATTTTTTTTCCCTTGTAACTTCGCTCTTGTAGCACAGTACAAAATCTGCTGGCCCACAAGGATTTGGTATGATACCACTATCAGTTTCATAGACCAGATGTCCTGGGGGCTCGTTTAAATATTTTGTGCGGCTGGCTGGGACTGTGGGAACTAAATGACAATGGTCACCTCTTTGTTTCCTGTGTTCCCAAGGAGGCTGCTTATGTACACCCTTATGTGCAGTTTCTGTTGTACTTATGTATGCTGTTTCTAGCATATTGGAATATATTAATCATCTTTCATCGACTTTTTATCTTAGCTAAGACTCATGTCTTGCAGGTGCAAGTCTCAAGAACATACATGCCTATAAGCTACTGATATAGTGGTAGAAAGTACTTGAAAGTCTGACCTGTAACAGGGTTCACTGAGTGGAAATGGGCCAGGCAGCTGCCAGTATGGCTTGCACCGTCTCTCATAGACTGAGATTGTGCCAACAAAACCACTACAGACATGGGTTTAGCAGTGAGGCTCAGACGTTTGGATTGCTACAAAATATCAGAGAGAGAGAGAGAAGAGATAAGCCTGCCTATTTAAAAATAAAAGGAAAAGAGCAGAACCCTAAGTGCTGAGACTCATCTGGCATATCTGTCATACAGACTAAATTGTGGCCCTAATGTATGAGAGGAAAACAGAAAATTGCCACATACACAGAGTCGCATAATAAGCAAACGTTAATTGATGTGCTTTGTTTGTGATAGCTCCTGGGAGATTTGCAATGAGCAAGGCTTTTCTGTATGGGCAATTCTGCAGCATATGCTAGCACATCTAGGAAGAGTCATCATCTCTAAGTACTTTCTACCATCTGCTACGAAAATTGAAATATTGAAAGATTTCTCTCTCTTTACCTCGGTGTATTTATGTACATAATTGTGATTTTAGTCCTGTCTTTTTTTGACCCATGAGGCTAAATGTTATGTTCTTAACACTTTGTGGATTTCTCTACTGTGAGTCTTCTATAGAGAAGCATAAATTCATGCACTGATACACACTACTACACGTGTATATACACAAATATATAGAAAATATGCTGTATAATTTCCTGTGGGTAAACTACGTTGTTGTAAAGGATACAGGAGGAACATAATACAAAATGATTTTTCTGACAAAGTCAAATTTTTGATTCTTTGGTTTGTGTTCACACTTGCAGTGTGTGAAAAGAACAGTAAATGCTCTCTGGTGACATGGATTCATCAATCACCTGAGCTTTTAGTCTGCCTAACCACCCAATCTCCCTCTGCCTCTCTGTTTCAAGAGTCCCACAGCTGTCCATGCAGTGCCTGGAGACAATGACTTCTCCCTTGGCTAGGAATGGTGGAGAGCAATGGTATACAGCCTTGGGGCACAGTGGATGGAAACGTGTGCAGAGGAAAAGGCTCTAGGGATATTGGTCAACACTCACCTGAACATGAGCCAGCAGTGTGCCCAGGTGGCCAACAAGGCCAGTGGCATCCTGGCTTGTATCAGGAATGGTGTAGCCAGCAGGACCAGGGAGGTGATCGTCCCCCTGTACTCTGCTCTGGTGAGGCCACACCTCAAGTACTGTGTTCAGTTTTGGGCCCCTCACTACAAGAAGGACACTGAAGCCCTGCAGTATGTCCAGACAAGGGCTATGAAGCTGGTAAAGGGCCTGGAACACAAGTCCCATGAATAGTGGCTGAGGGAACTAGGGTTCTTTAGTCTGGAGAAGAGGAGGCTCAGGGGAGACCTTATTACTCTTAACAACTGACTGAAAGGAAGTTGTGGGGAGCTGGTGGTCAGCCTCTTCTCACAGACAACTAGAGGGAATGGTCTCAAGTTTTGCCAGATGAGGCTTAGACTCACCTGGACAGACTACTTGGCTTGTTTCCCTTTACCCATCTCTTCCAGGTTCTACACACTGCTGATAATGCTGGCAATGCGAAAGGAATATCTTCATGTGGCTGCCCCATTATTCTAGTTCCAGCTCCAGATGCTGGTGTCAGAGCGTGCCAAGTGAAAGAGGAAAAATTTTATTGCTGATATGACAAAACTATCCTTAGTTAGGTACTCCAAGCACTTTCTGGGGGGCTGTGGCTGTCTCACCCAGATAAAACAAGGCTGGAGTTCAACTGTGATGGCTGATAGTCCCAGGTAAATTAAGTTATTGAGAAATGGGAGAACAGTGAAAAATGTAGCTGGTGGTCCTCATTTCAATCACCTGTGATTAGATTACATGCAGGATGTTTCTGAACTTCAAAATCGCATCTGTTCATTGAACAATGCTAATCTCAGTTGTAAGAGCTTGGGAATCTGTCTTTGTGAAAGTGCTTGCTTGACTTTCTAGCAAGATGCCAAACCTTCCCTGTTCTTCCAGAACACAAGCTATTCCTGAGGTTAGAAGCCATTAAGTTTTGGATCTCAAAGCAGATTTATAGAGTTTTTCAAACTGCAGCAGAAAGTTTCTGGATTATATTTTCCATTATTTATGCTCTAGACTGTAGTTATGCTTCATCTCCAATATGACACATTGCGCTTTCAATGCACATGAAGGAAAAACACAGCTTTATCTGTTGCCGAAAGCTTTAATACATTTATATGTTGCTGTGTCTTCATATATTTTAACATCCTTGAAAAGAGTTCAGATCTTTAGGATTAGTTGCATTGAAGGAATATTAAAGAAACAAAAACATTTCTGGTTGCATCATAGTATTACCTTTGGTATGCATGTCTGAAAATTCATCTGGATAATTACTGTTTCAAGTCAAGAAGTGACTGGTACTGGCCATCAAAATTTGCTGGTGTTGACCGTCAAAATATGATACTTAAGTAGCTGTTATTGACCGTCAAAAGATGAGATAGAAAAGGAAGAATAGGAGCAATTCTTGGTCTCTGTTTATACTGAGAGTAATAGAACATCTACAAAAATAAAGTGACTTCTTAATCATAAAATAATACTATTAATACCTGATACCTTTCATATTCAAGAGATTAGAAATGTGAACTAATTCAGTGTACCACAAACACCAGAAGACACAAGAAAATCAGTGCAGCACAGAAAAGTGAGTAAAACAGAGAAAGTAGCTAGTCCTCATGACTGAAAATTACATCTTCACTGAGGTAATCTTGGCTTTTGCGTATGCTCTTTTGCCTTTGTAAATGAAACAATGAAAGAACATCAGGTGTTTGAACTGACTTTTGAACTTTTGTATCTGTTATGCATATACCTTCTCAAGTTTGGTTAAACATAGTATTATTCACAGAGATCTTGTAATTATATACTTGGTCAACAAGTGGAGCTTGCACCAATTGTCCTAGAAATGTAACTGTGAGTAGGGTAACTGGTTCTGAAATATCATTGTTTTCATTAGGAGAAACCTTTGGGGATACAAAATGTTTTTTGACATTTTTCCGGTAAATTCTAATTTATTTATTTTTATATTAAGATAACACTGGAGATTTCACTAGTGCACATGGAAATGAGACTCACTCGTATTCACTCCGGGCAACTAGAATAGCTAACATTTTGACTACAAAACTTTCTTAATTTGTGGCTGAAATTTCAGTTAATACTAGTCCTCCTGAGCACCTGATTCAAAGTAAATTCAGAATGTACTTTAATCTTGTACAAGATATTTCCTTGTTTAAAATCTTACTCTTAACTTGATAGAGCACCGTACGGAGATGACAGACAGACAAGGCTGTCTAAATGCAAAGCATATAAGTATTTCATCATAAAGATCAGACCTTATTCAGACAGATTAATTTTCCTCAGAACATATTTTGCTGAACATTTTCAGGCAGTGAATTCACAGGAACAGGTAGCCTGTAACATTATTAAACGTGTTTCCACTGTGAGACGATCTCTGTCTGACTTTGCAAACAGGAGGAAAATGGAATGTGTGAAAGGGTAGGGACACTACATTTCTAGATAGGGACATTCTGCTTTTTCCTTCCACCGCTCTTCTTATGGTTTGGATGCTGCATTGGGTGTTGTGCCTGTACAGGTTTGCATTGCAGAGACGTGCTGGGACCAATGGGTGGTAAACAGACCTAGAATAGCCTACTGGCAAGTCTCCAGCTTGTGTTTATGTGTGTGTGTGTCCCAGGAGCTGATGAAGCTATTGAATTTTAATTTATACAAAGATTTGCTGAACTATTTGTTCACCCTGGTGAATGGGAAAACAAGACAAAACAAAAACAAACAAACAAGCAAGCAAACAAACAAAAACCTGAAATCAGACATGCCATAATCTGCTGCTTGAAATGACATTTTGGCAAAAAAATTATTTGGGCCAAAATCCATCTACAGAGAATTATAAGTAAATCACATAGGGATTAACTCTGCTTTCCACAGCTTACTTCTGAGTTTCCAGGCCACCTTTGTTTCTATAAATACACTTTAGAAGCATGTATTCTCATTTATCAATGTCACAAAATCACAAACACAGGTAGTACTTCACATTTTTGCCCTTTTGGAAACATGGATATTTCCAAACATGATGATCTCATAATTAGGACTTCTAAACCAATATGTTAAATCTTAACTTTTTGTAATCTTGGTAGGTACTTATGAGGTAGTCTAGGAACTTTGTCTTTCAAAGGAGTATTTGAAGACTTCAAGGACCGCATGCTTGTTAGTAGCCATGCGGGGAGGCTGTTTGGCTTCTCGTGACAGGGCTATGAAGTGTTTTTTTGCACAAGTGGGTAAAGCATGTCTTTTTGAATGTACTATTGGCCAATGTGAACTGATCACATACAAGACTGTAAATGTTGTCTTTATAGAAGCAAGTGAGATCTTTAAAGAATGTACATACTTAGTTTCAGTGAACATTTGGAAGTTTTACTCTTTTCATTTTAATGGGATGTTATACAACTCTATAGTGGCTTTTGTAAGCACATGCAATATAAACTGTCCCTAAAAGACTGAGAACTCCTCCTCCTTCATGAGCCTGTTAGCTTTATATAAAGGAGAAAAATTACAAACTCTGCCTGTATTACAGGGACTGAGAAGAGGATCTATTCTCTTCCCATTTATTTAGATATAATTTTCTATAATAAAAATACAAGCCCTCTAGCATCATGTTTCTCTCCTTGTTCATCTCAAGTTGGTGAGTATGTTCTTGCCTGTTTTTTAGTTACTTTTCTAAGTTAAAACATCGAGTGAGATGCCCATAAGGCATATTTTTCTTGGCCATAATTCGGATATAATAATTGAAGCTGTTATCTTCAAAATGTCATGTAATTTTATAATCAGCTACTTTTTTTATGTACATAATATAATTGCTCTTTCTTGGAAGTAAATATGATGCCGTAACCTGTCAATTTTGCTTTAAAACACACCAATGACAAACTATTTATGGAATACCATAAATCTTTATGCAGCCCTTTACCAGTCAGTCAGAATTCATTTCATTTGCCTATCAATCCTTGTGATGGTAAGCAGATGGAAGGATGCATGCTTTTCTGTGTTTGTTTTTCAATCATTCTTATCATTATCCAGACCTGTTTATTTCTGTGGCATGATTATTAACATTGTTTTGCAGGTATATCAACTCAGTCAAGAAAGTTGGTAAGTGTACAACTTGTTCCTGCAATTTTCTTCAGGTTCTATACATTTTAATATCTTTCAGAGAAGCCTGCTGCTAGTATCACTGTATCATTACAGAAGTGTCAGCACTTCTATTGTAAATCCTATTTTTTTCAGGGTTTATGTCAGCTGTAAAAATACCTTCTGCACTGAGAATTTGCATTTAAGTTCTCACATGCTCTTCAGAAACAGCAGGTTGAGTATGTGTACATTTGTGTGTCTCTTCTTATGCAGTAAAGGTGAAAAATGCAGTTAAATGCTGATGTTTCTGCATTTAATATTCTGTAGATCCTGGAGTTTGGAAGAGAATTCTACACAAACCAAGTGCACAGGAACGTACTCTCTCCATTTAATGTGAAACCTGTTATTACCATTGTTGTTCTCCCCCTTCCTTTCCTTTTGGTTGTTTTACCCTCATATTTGCTGAGGACATGAAATAACTGAAAAAGGATAGAAGATGTGGTTTCTGTTGCTTTCTGGCTGAAAAGGGTAAATAATATAGTGATTTCTCATTCCAGCTGGCTACTACAGGCTGTACATCGAGGTGCTCGAGCGAGTGCAGAGAAGGGCAACGAAGCTGTGAGGGGTCTGGAGAACAAGTCTTATGAGGAGCGGCTGAGGGAGCTGGGATTGTTCAGCCTGGAGAAGAGGAGGCTCAGGGGCGACCTTATCACACTCTACAGTTACCTTAAAGGAAGCTGTAGCGAGGTGGGGGTTGGTCTATTCTCCCATGTGCCTGGTGACAGGATGACGGGGAATGGGCTAAAGCTGTGCCAGGGGAGGTTTATGTTGGATATTAGGAAGAACTTCTTTACTGAAAGGGTTGTTAGGCATTGGAATAGGCCGCCCAGGGAAGTGGTTCAGTCACCATGCCTGGAGGTCTTTAAGAGACGTTTAGATGTAGAGCTTAGTGATATGGTTTAGTGGAGGACTTGTTGTGTTAGGTCAGAGGTTGGACTTGGTGATCTTGGAGGTCTCTTCCAACCTAGACGATTCTGTGATTCTGTGATTCTGTGAAATAGAAGTTGGATGACACAACCTCATTTTTTGCAAGGCACCTGAGTCATAAGATTGTACCAACTAGATGATTCTACCTCATGTAGGTGTAGCCCTGGGTCAAATTCCTAAACTTTGATGAGAGGTGTGTTTGCACATATACCCTTCACTTAGATTTAGAGAAAGGAAAAATGAAAGGCTTCCTCTTAAGTGTAGAGTATTTTTTACTTTATGTAGAGTATTTTTTACCTTTACTTTGCCTGAGTGTATCACTTTGTGAAAGGTTCCATGCCACAGTCTTTATGAGCCAGGAGCTCTAGCCAAGCTTCCTTAAAGAACAGTAAAGTAGTGAATCATCTTGCAATAGTCAGAGGAGAAGTATATTAGGTCAGAATGAAAACTATGGCCATGAACCTAATCTGAGAGCCTTTTTTTTTTTTTTTTAACCTTAGGTCTGAACTCTTCTAGTAGGAGAGTATGTAATTTTAGGCTCCATCAACAATGATCCCATGTTCCAGTAGAAATCTGTGGAAGAATAGTACATGTACGGTATCATGGAATCATTAAGGTTGGAAAAGACCTGCAAGATCATCTGGTCCAACCATCCCCCTACCACCAACATCACCCCACTAAACCATGTCCCCAAGCACCATGTCCAACCTTTCCTTAAACATCCCCAGGGGTGGCGACTCCACCACTTCCTTTGAATTGGCTGAGCATGCAGCCCCAAATCTGCAGGAGACGCAGTGATTCTCCATTTAAATAGAGCACCGCCTTGCTGTCCTTCAGCTCCAAACTCCTATCTTCCTTTACAGTGATGGAAAACTTAGACACTCATAGTTGTAGAAAATTTAAATGACTGCTTTCAGTTCTCATCTGGAAATTTTCTAGTCTATTAATGCTACTTGAACTGGATCCTGAGAAACTACTGTGATAGCAGACTGGGGAATCTGGCTCTCACAAATTGCCCATAACAGACTGGGTTCAACCTTGTAATGGATCAGAGTTCTCTCACAGCTTCAGCATCATAGCTTGTGGCTTCCAGTCTGCTTCTTATGTATGCTTATCCCAACGGGTAAAACGCAGATGATCCTCCTTGTTACAGTGATACTTGGAGCTAGACTTCTGCTATGCACCGTGCCTAGGACAATCCTCATGGAGAGCTCCAACCTAAGCTAAGGCACATATGTGTAGAAATAAGCCAGGACAGTTGTCTTACAAAACCCTAGTCAGTGAGGGAATAAGCTGGTTGTGGGATCAGCCCTAAGCCATCTTTTTACACAACATATCAACAATCCATGACAGGTGGATCTGACCAGTGATTTTGCAAAATTTAGTCATGGAACAGGTTCTTTCTTAGTGACTGACCTATCCTGACAGCTCAGCAGAGCTTATATTTGCCAGGCCGTGGGCACAGTGAATGCTATTTTCTGGGGCAGTCTCTTCATTGAATTTTATAATAAGAAATATGGCTTCCTTAATAAATAAGGACTAAGCTCTATTCCATTAATTTCTTTTTGATTTTTTTTTATACATACATAGCACTTAATTGCTTTAGAGACACATGACACTATTAATTTCTAAATAATAATAATAATAATAATAAAATAAAAATAAAGAAAGATAATAAAGACAGAATAAATAACTACTTCCAGACTAAATTTTAGTCAAAAGCAGTTTATTTAGTTCTCCTTCTAGGTTATAGTGCAGCCCTACATTATTACTACAAAGAAGAAGAGATTTCTGGAAGCTGATATACTCTTCAGGGATATCATCCAACAATGAAACAGCAGCTTCCTTTTCCTACCCAGGATTCCCCAGGGGCCTGTAAGCTCTTCTGCCATTTGTGAGGAGATTTCTCTTTTCTAGAGTATTTTTACCTTTGCCTTTAAGCTCCCCTAGTACCTGCAAGAGGAGACAAGCCCAGAGTCTACTGTTGATCCTGGAAGTCAATAGTAGCGTCTGCTCACTGTATCTTCAGCAATAAATGAGACCCAAACACTGAACAGCACTGGGTCTTCTGATGTTCTCATGGCCTTAAGATATTTCATGAAGAATATGACAGTGGAGAAGCAGAAGGAAAAAAAAAATTAAAAAAATAAAATAAAGGTTGTCTTTGGTCATACTTTAAATACTAAATACTATTTGCATTAAAAAACAAACAAACAAGCAAACAAAAACAACAAAAACTTAAATAAATAAAAGCTGACAGCCAGATGGATATTGCATTCCCTCTCCCACACATACAGCTTCATACTGACTGATGTGCACATGTATCAAGTAGAAGTTTTGCTGACATCATGACATACAGAGTTGTGCCATCATTCTAATTTTTTTTTCTTTTCCTTCAAACAAAGGATAGAACTAAGCCTAGAGAAGACAGTAATTTTGATAGAGAGCCTCAGCATACTGAAAAATGACATGAAGAAAAATCAGGAGGAAAAAATATTTTATTCAAATAATTTTCTGCCCTAGGCAAACAATAATCAACTTGGCCTATTTTTATTCTCTTCTGTAGGATGTTTTGCTTAGTTTTAAAATGATGTTCTGCAAGAATAAGCAGCCTCCACACCCCACCATTCTCCCCCCAAAATCAGAAAGACCAGCCTTTTGGCTTGACTGATTGTGATGACACAGCAAAGTAAAAATTCCCAGTTGTTCCTCTTTGGCCAAGTGCTATGTACTTTCAGGGAGCATCTAAACCAGCACATTCAGCAGCTCCCTCAGTGCCTCCAACACACAGAGGAACAGAGGCTTCTTTCCAGACTTTTAACAACTCACTAGGTGACAACAGCTTAAACTGAACTGTGCACTTATGTCAGCATAAAATCTAGAAATATAGATGAAAAGCTTTTTCCCTGCAACTACTTTTGGGTCTGAAGAATTGAACACGCAAGGAGAAAGGAGGAGGTGCTGGGATCTACTTCTTTAGCTGACACTCCTTTCTACATGACATGTCTTTATTGAGCTTGCCTCCATTTCCTGACATCCAAGTGACTAATAGGTAATTTATTTAATTGGATGATTGCGCTCAGAATATTTTTCTATGACAGACATAATATGTGTATAGTTCTGCCTGGCAAAAACTACAGCAGGGTCTAGAAAAGCAGTGGTATTTTACTCCTAAGTGGGAAAGAATGATTTCCAATAAATTGTCTTTTTCTTTGACTTTTTCGAAAATGTTTTTTGGATGATAGCAGATGAAGTAGTCTGTCAAAATCATTAGTCACCAATGGCTTGATTTTGCTCTGTTGTTAGAGGGGAATAGGAGAGAAGGGAAAGAACCAATCCAAACCATTAGGTCGTTGTCCGAATGCCATGGACATGATACTGCTTATTTTTAATTCACTGGCAAAATTTCTGTAGGGTCTGGACCCGATGAACTCCTGTAACTCCATTTCATTTCAACAGCTTTTTTCTCCTCACTGTTCACTGTTTCCCAGACTATCTCTCTCTCTCTCTCTCTCTCTCTTTTTTTTTTTTTTTCCCTTAGTTTCTCCCCTGTTAAGCTGAGCTATGTAAAATATAAACTGTGGTCTTACTCATATACCTTCCATGCCCTAGCTCAGTGGAGTACATTATATTTTACAGTTCCTCTCCTTTATGCCACTCAGCCTTTGTACTTCTCCCTGTTTCAAAGTTCTTTCCTTACACTTGTTCAGGCCATTCTGCCTCTCATCTACAATTCCTCCTTAAAAGAACAAAACTGCATCAAGTGGAAAACGTATATCTTTAATTAACCAACATATTCATTTATCTTCTGAGTAGTTTCCTCTTCCCTCTCCAGCTGCACTACTGCAATTTAAAGATTAGTAATTGTTAAACATCCATCATATGCAAAGTGAGCTGTCCCTACGTCCCTAAGCATTAACAAGAACATAGTGACTGAAGCCTGACATTTTCTCTTTCTCTTCTTTTAGGATACAGAAGTTCAGGCAAAGGAGTAAAGCCATTAGAACATGATAAGCAAACAAAAAGAGCAGAGATTTCTCTCCCTTATGGCTTCGATGGCTTACGTAGCAATACCTGGTTTATAGTCTCATTTTTGGACTGGAGGTGGCAGAGGAGGACCCCACTAGGCAGGGTCCATCCCACCACCGTGATATCCCCTGGCTACCCAGAGACCCCCTGCTGATCCTGGATCTCAGAGAACATCTGGACCACTCTGTGTCCTGACCACATCCAAGCAGACATTTTTGCTTGCTCTTTCTTCAGTTTCAGTTACAGCACACTGAAATAATTTAGTTTGACAAATTGTCCATCAGACTTTTTTACTTCAAGGATACAGAACAAGAATCAGCAAAGTCACTTGTCATAGGATGATGTCATTGGAAAAACTGAATTGATTCCCAGCATCTCTTCCTTTCTGTTGCCTTTCATGCAACTGAATGTGATCTTTCTTCAAGATAAATCACAGAGGACAATACTACAGAAGCATCATTATTTTAATGTTTCCAGAGCAGAAAGAAAACTATAGCACACTATTTTCATTTTTTTTTCCAGATGTCATTGCATTATTTTAGATGCATATCTTTACTTATGTGAATGATATTCATGCACACAATATCCAAGTGACACTACTAGCTTCACTGTCTTCCACTCAGCTGGTGACAAGGACCTATAAGACTTTTCTCAAAAAACTCAGCAAAAGTTGGAGACCATTCAGTCAAAGAAGCGAAACAGACAATTGGTATTTCAAGAATCATTGTTGAGTGTATGGTTACACCAATATGAAATGAACAAGGAGATTTTTCTGTGCAATAGCTCCACTGTTTTATTCATTACATAGGATTTCTTATTTTTAATTCTTAATCTGATCGATACAGTGGGAACTGCAATACTGTAAGTAAATACTAGACAAAACTCAGGAAGGCAGAGACTCATCATTGACACTAAGACAGAGAACTTTCTCATTTAATTTACTGATTCCAAGCATGCAGATGCAACCTTGCCTTGGCACACATACTTCTGATCATAATACACCGTTGACCTTCATTTTGCAACTGAAGAACAGCCCTAAAAATTGCCTTCTCTCCCTCCTCATTATTTTACTTAATAATCCTGAAACTAGATAGTAATATTCTTTCTCACCATGAGTCATACTGTACAACCATATCTGGTATTCATTAATTCTCTGCGGCTACTGACCTTTATCACAGGTAGCAAAGCCCAGACTTCACAAGTTTGCCAGATCCCAGCGGCATCTGTTTTGCAATACTGGATTGGGTGCTAAGGAAGTCTTACTAAGCAGAGGAAGTCAAGGAAAAGTTTAATCTCTACTGCCACTACTTCTACTTCAGACTCTAAAAAGCTATGCTTCCCTTTGGAAGCACCATAATGAACTATTATAATAAGCAAATCATTCATTTTACTTAAAGTACTAATATTTTAACAGAGGAAGTTATTTTAATTAGAGAGGGAGAGCTATCTTAAAGCAAGAAATGTAAGAGATGGAAATATAAATGTAGAGAGCAGTTAGAGAGAAAAAAACAACAACAACAAACATCAGAATGTGAGACATAGGTGGGGAAAAAAAATAAATAAATAAACATACCATGCACAGAAAGTACAAATAATCAAAACATTGTCTAGCTGAGGTCAAGTTTTGCCTCCACTTTCATAACTGAATATGGTAGCTTAATGTATGTAGGAATCTTTATACAGTTCTTGTTGTAGGTCTCCCTAAATCAGATTAGATTTTTCTGCTAGTGGTGGACACTTGCAGTAAATAATAAAGTGTCATTATTAACATTCAGGTTAAACATCTTGGATTGGTTTTGATACTGTCTTGGAGAATGCATACACATAATTATTATTTAGTTGTCTTCACCATGATTATGTCAACAAGAGTTTAGTGACAGATAATTCTTCTTTTGTGTGTGCAGCCAGGTGCACATCTGCTACTTTCTTTAATGTTTTTTCTTCCAATTATGCTCATCTTTTGCTCGGCGAAAAGGTACTACAGAGCAGAAATTAAAAACAAACGAACAAAGAAAAAAAAAACTTAGCAGAATTCTGCAAATATTCAGTTACTAAACGAAACAATTGCCAGACATACTATGCTATGCCACTTTTGTTGTTGTTAAGATAACACTGGGGATGCAGTCAATGGGAGTAAAGTGCCAAAAGATGTAGCGCTGCCAAGTCAGTAAGGATCACTCTTCCTAAGAAGCTGTTACTGAGTGGTTCCAGGAATCAACAGCACACCATGTTTTATATAGCATGATCTCAAGGCTTCTGGCTTACTGAAGTCATAAAGATCCTGTAGCACATTTCATAGGAGACTGATCATCATCCCCACTGCTTTGAACTAATTCCAGAACACTACGAGAGAACTCAGCACTGTTTTAGGTTATGTGCATCTGTGTGCTAGGTATTTTTTTCCTCCTCTAATTCATTTTAACCATTTTGTTGTTGTTGTTGTTTCTCTCTGTGAGAGAAATGACCCGTTTTCTAGAAAGTAGCAGAGAAAATGCCCTCTTCCTTATCAGATGCATGTACAATGATCTCAGCATTGTACATTATAGCTCTTGGGATTTCCGCACATAGCTGTCATTGTACAATATTCAAGTGCTCCAGCTTTCATTTAAGGTTCACCTGCTGGACTGGGTACAAATCATTAGCCTTACATTTCTCGTTTTCTGGCTAGTACTGGTACTGGAGACAAGTAAGGTAAAGACTTTCTCAGACCTAAGAGACTCATCTCAGACTGCAACAGAAAATCTCTCTCTTCATTTTGCCATATGGTAAGGAGAGGTTTTCCTAATACTAAAAATTGGACACTTAGGTATTCGGAGGGACTTTCTATGTAAGAAAAAACATGAAGAAAAGCGGGTAGAAACTGCCCAGATTTGAACACTTGATTCATGATAAACATGTAGAGAAATAAACTGGAAATTTTCTTCTTGGTAGTGAGGACAGCTTAAATGAGTTGCTAGGAACTTTTGTTAATTTCCAGGGTTTCTATATTGACAGAAGCAATTATGAATAAATTCTTATATGCTTACAGTAGCTGGACACTTCCTAAGCTACAAGGCAAGTAGCATAGTTTGTGGCACCAATCATGAAAATGTGCAAATGATAAACAGTGAAGACAATACTAATGGAAAATAAGAACTGGTGTACCACCAGTGTGGATTGCTTCAAGCTCTGTGACATCCAAGTGAGTGAGAACACTGTTTTCTCTGTCTTCCAAGTTGAACATCTCTAAAACAGCAACAACAGGAAAGTCAGAAACTTCTGATACTCTCAGCCCCACAGTGCTATCCATCCGGTATTTCTGTAGGCAACATAACTGTTTAAAATCCCATTCTTCACCCAAAGGCTCTTAGTCCTATTGCATCTGTTTTATTTTATTTTATTTTCCTCAGGAAAAGCTTAAAGCTACATGCCTCAGAAGTATTAGCTACCACATGGATTTCCATTCATAAACCTGACAGTGTTTTGGGAATAGCAGACTGAACAACAGCTGCTCCCTGATTCTGTCCCCATCTGTCTTAATGATGCCCTTCTCTAGACCTGTCAGGATCCAACTGCAAAGAATTTGTTGTGGGCTTCCAGAAAGGAGTGAGCTGAAGCCTCCTCCAACTGGTCCTGCTTCTTAATGGACATTACCAGTCTTTCCTGCTATTGCTTCCCTATTCTTTCATAGCATCCATAGCTTCAATTTAAATTCATAACAAAGAACATAGGACTTTCACAAAGTGTAACCCCTAGAAGGCATGATGTCAATGTCTAGAAGAGCTTACCCAGGGATGGGCACTCAGCATGAGAGTTTGCAGAGGATGCCTGGGATAAGGATGAAAGCACAGACCCTTGTAACTAAAATTCTGTCTTCCTCCTCATATGTTTCCTCTAGGAGCTCCCCTGCCAGGTGGAAAATCATGTTTCTCTTCCCCTTCAGGCTCAATAAAACTCTTTCTGAACATCAACATATTCATTTTTGGAAAGGACTGGGCAGCAGTATGTTATTTTTCAAGGACCATGAAAGCCAAGTATGAGCCTTTTCTCCAGCCAGCTTTTTCCTCCACATGGAACAGACCTAACATACCTAACATAGCAACATAGCTAGTTATCTTAAAGGCTGACAGCTATGCCATTACTGAGCTGTTTGGGCGCCTCTCTAGTAAGATCAACCACAACAGTGAAGTCCCAGGTGAACAGTCACGTGTCTAACTTATTCGTATATATATAAAAAAAAAATCTACTGGAAGAAGAGATTTGTTGATGTTTAAGGTTATATTATTTACACACACAAAGTCTAGCCCCCTTGACCCTTCAGCACACTGTTTTAAAGGAAAAAAAAATCAATATTGTACAAACACTTCCAAGATTTTATGGTTTGTTGGTGAAGTAATGCCTACAGCCTACTTGGTTACAGTGGAACAGTCATTTCATTTTACAGAGTATATCTTGCTATTCTTACATATTTTATAATTTTGTGTAAGCAAAACTGGATGAATGACTGACAAATATGTGGGACTGGATTATGCTGCTTTCAAAGGTTATCTTTACAGCTATTGGCAAATCAAAAATTTCAGTGGAACTGAATTCATTTATAAAACAACTAATATTTACTGACAGCAGCAAGATACTATGTAGGTCTAAGAACATTTTTTTCCCTACTCTTTGGAACATCTAAGACTTGATTTTTTAAAACTTTAGGCATCTGTTAATATATGCCAAAAGGTAAAAGTATGCAAGACAAATCTGAGTGTAGCATTCCATCTGGTTTCTAAGAGCTTGTAATATTTATGCCAGAAACTATGAGAGACTAGAAGAAGGTCATGACAGAGAGAACGCTTGGTTTATAGTAGATAAATTGTAAAGGTAAACTGATTTAGAGAACTTGTGACAATATTGAGCTATTTACGTAATTAGTCATAGAAGTCTGGATTTGAATCTTCATCTTGGGATTATATCCTTTTGTCTGAATAATATTTTCAGAAGATACAAATCTCATTTAACCTTGCTTAAAGAACAGGGTATTACTGTCAACAGCAAGATCTTTTTTTTTTTTCTTTTTTTCTTTTCCCCACAAGATGGCAACCTAAAGCAATCTTCTGTAAAAATGGCATTATGCATGATGCCTGTGGTTAGAAATGGCTTCAAAATACTTCTGTCAAACCCATGCTATAAGTCTGTATTGACCATGGTTTTGAAATAATCAGGCCGATGTCTGCAAATCATGATGATACTTAGACTCACATCAACGAGTCAAAATTATATTTATTTTTAAAATCCCAACATACTCACTTATCAGATAATTTCTGTTTGAGGGATATCTCCAGAATTATCTGAATACAAATAAGTGATTTAATAAAGAAAAACTTTTTTTTTTAAAAAAGTATAGTATAACACCTTTTAAAAAGTAGCAAAACATCCATAATTGGAATATTGAAAGAGAAATATCTAACCATGAGTGTATGGCTTAAATTCCCAAGGGAACATTTGCAGTTTCCTAGCAATTAACTTAGTAGCTATTGTTTTCTATGATTCAGAACTAATGTAAAATCCCCAATAATGCAAAAAACCTGCATTTTGCTCATATGCGGTAAGTCAGCAAAAGTAGTTCAAATGAGTAGCTCTTTCAAAGAGAACCACCAGTTAAATGTCTAATAGCAAACGGATCCAGAATGTTCTCAAAATAGTATATCTGAGAGCAGCTGCATGTGCTACTTAGCTTAGAACTTCAAATACACCTGTAACTGAAGCAGCAAAACACCAAGAAAAATATTTGCTCTGGACATTCAGTATCTAGGAGGGGGTTAATATAACCCAGAATATCCACAAATATTTTCTGAAATCTTATTAACTGGAGTATGTCTGTTATTGTACAGTTTGTGTCCATTCAAGCATGTGTTTAAAGATACTCACAACACAGAATTATACTGAAGAATAATAAATTATAAGCAAAGATTTGAAAAAAAAAATCACAAAAGACCAATATCGATCCTATAATAGTTATGAATATTTTCCTTAGATACTAGACAACAAGAGCTGTATTTACTAGGTGAGGGAAGAGAATCAAAAATCTTGCCATTTTTACAGTAAATTATACTATCTAGTCACTAAAATGCAGAATTTCAGACACTGAATTCACCCCAAAAACCTGCTCTTGTACAGCATACAGGCATCAAGAATAATGACAACTTAAGCAAAATAATTTGGAATGAACAAGCATATATATATATATATATATTTACATATGTATATTTTAAATCCTTTTTAATAGCAAGAATAGGAAACGAAATTAAAACTCCTTGTTTAATCAAATAAGTTATTTCATACTAACAATGTACTCAGTAAAATGTATTGATTTTATGACTGTTCTGTGTAAACATTTGGTAAATGAGGAAATGTACCGAGCAAAGGCAATAGCAGAGCATAGACTAAAACTCAGACATCTCTGGGCCTCTGTCTATGATAGTATCATTACATACCTTATCTATCTGAATGCTACTTCTATTTTAGTATGCAATATTCACTGATTATGAAATATTACACAATTTTTGCAAGATAATTAATTCAAAAATAAGACAACAGTCATTTAAGAGGCATCTGAGTGTAAAATGAACCTACTTTGTGGCTTATTATAAACAGAAAAGGTTTAAATAACTTTATTTCATTTAGCTTTGGTTGCTTTTCTGCAGTTTCTCATATTACAGCTGCAAGGAACAGACAAACTTACATGGCTTCCCAGCATTTAATATTTCCCTAACAGACTAACCCAGAACTGTATGCCATTACCTCCCTTTTATACCTGTCTTATTTAGAGCAATACAGTTTGATGAAACATTGAAAAAGAATATATAAGAATACATCAAGAAGATATTTTAGGGGAGTTATGTCTCCTCAAAAGTCAATAACCTGATAAAATTCCAGGACTCCCCAAGATCTACCATGCTTTGGTGTGAAACTAGTTACACAGCAAAGTTGCATTAACTATGAAAGAGAATATTCTGCCATGCAGGAAGCAAGGACGGCTTATCTGAATTCTCTCATTCTTTTTGGCACAGTCAGTGGGTAGATGGCCCTGAGGCACAGGCTGAGGGCTGAGATGAAGACAGGTATGATTTGAGCCAAGCTACATTTGTAAGACCTGGGGCAAACCCTCTCCTTTTGTATGAGTTTCAGGACTGATGTACTGGTGATAGGGGAAAAGCAGGCCAGCTAAAGCTGTCCTCAGTGTGCCCCAGAGGCATGTTGATTTAAGGACAAGGAATGACCACCTCTCTCCTACACACTAGTTAGTGCAAGCATGAAGCTCATCACCACACCAAGTATATGAATCTGATAATGAACACTCCGTCACCAGGCACTGTAACTTACAAACACAATGTGTCTAGTTGCCCTGACAAAATCTATGCTGATGCATATTATTATCTCTGGAAGAAAGGAAACCTATGAATACATGCAGAACTTTCCAATATGCTTTTTTATGTTTAGATGGAAGGGGCTGCAAGACCTAGGAGCTGAGGATCTGTGTTAAAAGTCCCATCTGATGTCCAAAATTAAAACAGCTGTCTTATAAAATAATAAGACATTAGTAATTGCAAGATAACTGACTGCAAAAACATATTAAGTAGCTGCCTAAAAATAATCCATACAAAACTAGCTAAGTATGAATTATATTAGCATCAACTCAGTTTTGTAAATCGTGGAGAAAGCAAAATGATTAAAGAAATTCTAGTATTGTCCATTGTTTATAGGGCACTGTAAGAAGGACCTCATATTTCTCTTTTCTTATTTTTTCCTTCCTTCTTCATAAAACATAAGGACTATGGAGGTAGAGAATTGCATCTGATATGGTAAATTTTATTCTCTATCTATATATGTATGCATGTGCAATGATGGGTATCAAGCTAAACACTTAAATTTGCAACAATAAAATATGTGCAGTTGTTCACAAAAGCACCACAGCCTGAACATTTCCAAAGCAGGTGTAGTTGTTTCAGGTTTGGGAAAGTGAAACGTTAGTACTACACAATTTGACATCTACAGACTAGGTTGGTCTTAAAACTGAAGACTTAAAAATTGGTATATACAAATTCCCTACTTACTATACCTTTCTTTTTCAATGTGAGTCCTACCTGAGCTGCACTACCAAATGACATCCTGAATCTCATCTCCTGCTCCAGAGGTACAATATATATTTCAGTATGCTACAACATATATTTCAGTATGCTACAGGAAGGCATGCAGACCGTGACAAGACAGGCCTAGAGCTTATCTCCTTGTCTTACTTTACAGGTGATGGTTTACTCTGGGATGTGAACATTCATTTTCCAAAGACCTTGGAGAAGTGAGTGTCAAGAGTGAACGTTGTGCTTTGTTCCTCCTCTGGTCTTGTACAAATATACAAGATCAGTGACAGAGTAACTTTTCATTTCTGTTGTCATTTTCATAAAGCACCATTTTGAAATTGTGGCAGTAAGTGCTGCTGCTGCACTGCAACAAAGAGATTGCACCACTGCAGAGTTAAAACTTAATGGTGAACATGCAGCAGGGTGGACAGAACTCTTCCAGACTAACACCTAGGTATGTGTACACAGAATAGGCTTCAGTTGCTTTCTTCTTGGTTCCTTGAGCTAGGAAATGAACAGCATGACTCTGTCAGCTTTGACGTCCAGGTTTATATGAGGAGGAAATACCCTTCCCCCCTCATTCAAAAACCCAAGCACCTGAGCCATCCAATGACTCCCTGCAAAATCTTAACATCCCACAGAAATAATGAGCACACATACTCTAAGTTGCTAATTTTTTCACCAGGCTGAGCATGGTGCATGGCCTCTTTATTCTTATATCAACTCCTGTAAAATGCGCAGGTATACGCTTTTGTCTGTTCTTGAAATAATGCATTTTTTTTCCCATAATGAAAAAGCAAAGCAAAATTTAACATTTTATTTTTCTACTTTGATTTTTTTAAGATATGCCAATAAGGGAATTTGCCTTTTTTTTCTTGAGGAGTGAGAGAGAAGAGACTTTGCATTCATATAGACTTTTCTAAGATATGGATTGTGAATTTCACTCGACTAACCTAAAATAAGATGTATGGCTGTGTAAACTTGCATGTAATACTTAGATTGATGTGGATGTTTGTGATGTTGACCTATCGCCTATATTCCTAAGTTGTTGTTTTTCCCCTGCAAGCTAATATGTTTCCATAAATAAATGCAAAGCAAACTTATCTTCCTCCTTCAAAATGTGTTTTTAAAATTGTCCTTTACTGCAAAGCCTACACGAAGCTTGACAACAGTTGTTAGGTTTGTGGTGATCTGAGACTACCAACTGTCAGATTGACTGGTGTTGTCAAAGTATTCCTTGTTCCATCAGTCTATCTTTTTCCATCTGTTGCATCTCACTTATAGCAAACTCTCAAGAACAGGGACAGCTTTTGTGTTTTGTGATGTACAACAGTGAGATTGTTTCAATGCTGTTATTACTGTGAGGACTCTTTTTGGGTTATTGGGTCTTTTGATGACAACCCACGTTTGTTTCTTGAAGCATAGTGCTGCTTTTTATTGCTAGACGTATGAGGTTGGTTTGTTTGTCATTAGACAACTGATCTAGAGTAATTACATTCTGGTTGGCTAATGAAGTGAGACTGGATGTTTTGCCTATGAATCATTATGGCAGAAGTAGAAAAAAAAAGTTTAGCAGCAAAGCAACTTGTGTTTGTTTATGCTTTAATTTCCAGAGGGGAGAAATAATGAATGTTGGGTGTCTTGTAGCCACTCGAAACAGGCAGTGTCGATTAATAAAAGAGGTAGTGGGTTCCAACTTTTGATTCTGAAGCCATAGGTAGCCCAAGCTACTTTTTTATTCTATAATTCACAAGCAAGTTTCACATCCTACATTATCATAACATGATGTTTTGAGACTAATGATTTAGATGCAGGTCTAAACTACTTGGGATAAGTGAAATTGTTAATTCCTAACTCATATTCCTGATAACTTTTTATTAAAAAAAAAAAATAATTATGTAACTATTGACTTTGAGCCTCAAATTTTCTAACAAAGATAATCTGATTGAAACCCCAAATAAAGATGTACTGTTATCAGAAAGCTATATAGCTTAATTTTCTAACCAATGGAGTAAAATAAACTCCTACATGACTTACTTGATTTGATTTGGGGACAAAACACCCTTTGATTTTCACAGTTTTGGGGACTACTTATTTAAATTTGTAGGTTTGGAAAGCTGGTGTGCTTGTATTAATTCAAACATATAAAATTGTTGATTTCTGTATCAGAAAGTTGAGTATTTTTATGGCACTGTATTTTGTTATTACATTTAGATCAGTACAGATGTTTTACTGTTCAAACTATGAGAGTCTATAAAAAAGTATGTAAATTGGTGCAATAATTGGCCTCTTAATATTTCAAGACAACATTTCAAAGCTTAGGTTCTGGCAAACAAACTAATCAATCCGTTCTTTCTATGCTTACTATCTGAATGGAAGTCCATAACACACTCTTAGCTGTTTTTTTTTTTTTTTTTTAAAGTAAAAACTTTTCCTTTTGGATTGTTTCCCAACTCCCTTCCCCTCCACTTCCCCCTGCCCAAAGAATATGCAAAGCATGTGATGGTGAAGTACTGAAAATTGTGACAAGGTACTTTCCAGTATTCATTGAAAACCAAGGAAGTTACAGGGGAAACAAATGTTTCCACTGATTGCATAGAAAACTTACTGGTTAGAAGCATTTTTGCTAAATTGCCTTATGTCCTCTGGAACTGATCTGCCCCATGACTATATTGTATGACTTCTCTATTGTTTTGGTGCTTGAAAAAACACAGCACAACAGGCTCTATAACATTTTCACGTTGATACCAGTTACAAAGATAAATACTATGCATGATTTCATGTTTGAAATCGCACATGAATTCTGCCTAGACCTTGGATTAAAATGAATCTACATCTTCGGAGCATAAGATATCTTAGAGGAGTTAAAAAGCACCATTCAGAAGGTGAAGTTTGTTATACTACCTCCTGAGGCATTCCTCTAACAGGTCAGAATCCCAGCACCGAGTTCCATCAGTCTTGCCGCTGTGACACTTTTCATTCTTTTTGCTTCTCATTAGGTTTGGAGAATAAATGATACAATAGCACAAAACAATTATAAGAAGCCCCTCAAATTAAAGTAACTGAATTGAATCAGTGTGCCACACTGGAAAGAACTATTTAGACAGTATGCAGACCTATTCCAGACACAGCACTGGTCTCCAGGGAAGGGTGTGCCTTGCATCATCTACGACATCCATCTTGCTATTTAAAAAAAAAAAAAATCAGAAAAGTTGTAAAGAGGTTTGTGAGCACTGTGGTAGGAAGAATACTGGTATAATAGTACATCTTAAGAGTCTACCTGAATCTGCAAAAGAGCATCTATATAACAAAATTTCGCAGACTGAGTTAGTATAAGACTTAAAAACAAACAAACAAAAGAAACCTACAGATTTAAACATAGAAATATTCACAGTTGACAATATGACCATGAACATATTTTAATATCTTGAACATTCATTATTGATTTCCACTTTTAAAATCTATAATATGTTAAAATATCTTAGTAATGCTTATTTCCTGTTGGTACAAACTGGAAAATTTAGCCATGTAATGGAATTTTTGGCTCTGCATGGAATTTTTGTCATATTAAAACACAAATCTAATTAAAGTAAATTTTGGTAATAACTATCCAAAAATGAAACTAATTTATAAGAAATGTGAGCTGTCACCAATGTCCAAACTACAGATATGATTTAAACAGGTCAGAGAAACCTTAGTCAGCACTTCACTGGGAGGTCCCATTTCCCCTATAAAACTCCAAGAACTCACAGAACCTGCTGGGGAAGGCGAATAGGAACTGTCACCCTTAGTTATCACGCTTTAACATTTTTCCTGCTGCAATTTCAGTTTTAGAGATGACACCTTGTATGGTGGGTCACAGACATGTTGTAAATCATTGGTTACAAAAGAAAGGGTCCTTCCGAAGAAATGCTTGTATGCTATCCTCTAAAACTTTCAGATGCAGACGATTTACTATGTGAACACATAAAAGGTATCTCAGTACACAAAAGAGCCAACTGATCAAAAGAAACTGCGCAAAACTAATTATATAGTAGAGGCACAGAATTATTCTTGGGGGAGTCCAAATGCCTCACAACAAGATTGTAACAAAACAATAGTTTGTATTTAAGAACCATATAAGGACTATTTAAGAGACAGCAATTTATTGCACTGAATTGCATATAGAATCAAAGATTCACAGAATCATCTAGGTTGGAAAAGACCTGCAAGACCATTGGGTCGAAACATTAAAGTAAACTTGACTGAATTCCATAGTAATAACAGCGCATATCAGTAACTCATCTCATGATTAGAGTTTGTGCAAATATGATTTTATGTAAGTGTCTGGTAGTTCATCACAGAATATGGAAAAAATCGGTATTGAAAACATTTTGGTTACTTCCTGTGATTTGTTGGCATTGTTCCATATCCTGTAACTACTTGGCTATTTCTGGATATTTTCAAGAAATAATTAAGAAAACGACAACAACAACAACAACAACAACAACAAAACCTGCAGCATACTTCTGAAGCACACGTCACTCCTCATTAAGTTATGTCAGATTTCATTATCCCATATCATTTGATACATATTAGTCTAATACCATGCATGGGTGACATTACATTATTAATTTAAGGAGCTAACATCTAACATTTTCAACATGAATAAAAAGATGGCAGTTATCAAAATCCTACAGTCAGCAGAAGTCCTTTTCGAAAGTAAGAAATAGCAGTTCATCTCATACACAGTTTAAAATGAAAAGTTTTCTTGGATGTGATCCAACTACAATAACTTAGTGAAGGAAACACTAATCTATACATATATATTTTAACACTAACTAGTGAGAAAACAATAATTTATAGGCAAAAGTCCAGAGAAAACCAGAAAGCATCCAAAGCAAACATTCTTAAAAATAAAAGATAAATGGTCACAACTGAAAACACTAATTCATGGAGAACACAAATTTTAATTATATTATAGATGTAATACTAGAAGAAAAACAAAACAAATGCTCTAAGAATAAATAACACAGATGTAAGGAAAGAAATGAAGCAGCAAGCTGTAAATGCAACAACTACATTACATATACCACAGTAGAAGAGTTACTCCCAGTCACTCCATTGAAAATTATGAAACGGTGGGAGAGTTGTCATGACACTAATTATAAGTCTGTGGAATGTTTTATCTTTGGATGATTCAGAACACTTATGAATTCTAGGCCAGATATTAAAACTTCATAATAACTTCATAAATAAAATAAAATAAAATAAATAAAAAAATAAAATAAATAAATAAATAAAATAAATAAATAAATAAAAATAAATAAATAAATAAAAATATAAATTTTATAAATAAATAAATAATAAATTTATAAATAAATAAATAAATAAAAATAAAATAAATAAAATAAAATAAAATAAATAAAAACTTCATAATATATAAAGTATATATTATATAAATAGTATATAAACTTCATATTACAACTCAGTTGAAGAACTCAGGTGGCTAAAAGTGGCTACAAAATAAACTTCAAGAAATGCCCTGAAGTAGAAGGAAAATCTGCAATAATTCAGAGACAATCTAAAGACTTCTTATCATCTTCATACACTGTACGTAACTTGAAACGAGAGGAGTATGTGGAATATTGCTGCATTAGACAGCCTAGGATGATCAGCAGCAAAAATAAACTTCTCTTACTACTACAGGTGACAGAACTTCCTTTGTTATTGACAGGAGGACTTTGCTATATCTTGGGGGACCCAAGAATACAAAGATCTTTACAAGAAAGTTGTATATTAAAAAAATGTGTAATGCCTTTGGAAGGAGTTGCAAATACAAACAACAAAAACAAAAAGAAATGTAAAAGAATGTTTTATTGTACAATCGGAATAAATAAGATCCCTGCCCATATGTGGAAAGGGCACGGCGTAATTTATGAAGGGATGTCACATGGTACTGCTAGAACACATTGGCTTCCCTAAAATTACAGGAAAACCATTACCACACTCCCTTCCTCCTGGCAAAAGCATGTGATTTGAATCATATAATCTTTTTGCCCACTAAGCCCCATGCCAAAAATCTTTCTCCTACAACCAGCTGGACTTGCTTAAAGTCTGTCATTCTCTGGGGGAGCAGATCGAAGTGATGGGGCCATTGACAGAGGTGGAAGACAACATTCAAAAGGAAGATACTTACAGTTATGCTCTACTATTCTAAGCTATACTATAGCTTAAAGATTTAAGTATTATAAATATAATGTCTATATATAACGCATTAACCATGTGGAAACATTAGGGATGCTTCAATTTACCTGTACTTAAATATTACAGTGTTGTTCACCTATGACTGCAGCAGCTTGATTTTGGCAATGAGTCAACATGATTTCAATAAGGCAGTTTAAGCTTGTTAGCTGAATGAACATCAAATTCACTGAACTTGGTGTTTTGGTCTCCTGTGTGGAAGTAAAGTGGTTTTACATTAGAGAATACTTGCTGCTTGTAGAGATGGTTCATACCATGGACATCTGTCGGGCAGCTAGAGAATTCAGTATGCCAGTTGGCTCAAAATATTGTAGCTGCACCAATGCACTCAGGTTCTGTATCAAGCTCTTTTGAGGCCATACACCGCAGCAATAATTTCACTTCCCCTATTTGAAATGTATTATTGTGTTACTGCAAAATAAAGCTGGAGTATCAGGCAGATTAGCAGAGTAGCACCTGCAAAAATCTCATTTAAAAATGTCAGCTTTTCAGCATTCCTCAGAGGATTCATTGCTGCAGCATTTTGGTGTTAGAGGACTGGTGAACATTAGAAAGTGGTAAACTAGTGGAACTGTTTTCCTGAAAACCATTTTGTGAAGCGTAAAACACAACTGTTTTTTTCCCCTTAAAATATCACAGCCCCAAGGAAATGTTTAGGAATGATTGGATTCAGGTGACATTATCCATCCAGCAAAGAAACAAGAAAGAAGAATCTAATACATAAATTAACATCTCTGTTCTGCTTCACTGGATTTTTTTAAGCCACAATTTATAGTACCTTTTTTGATATGGGGTAGGTACACCCTGAATTGATCTACTCTGACCAGGTCCATCTTAAATCAATTTTGGGTTACTTAGTAAGCACACTGAGCAAACTGCCATTTCTACTTCAGATGCTATGAAATCAGTTCCAAGAAATTAAAAGCATTTTGAACAGTTTCTCCAGATGAAATTGTTCCATTTTTTACAGCACAAAATTAAGAAGGAGGCAATGTGGAGCTAAGGAACTGAAAGTGTACCGGACCACCAGGTCAAAGACAGCACCAACTGGCAGCAATGCAAAACATAATACACAGTCAATTAGGTGCCAGTTTTAATTTTATTTTTCTTCCGCAAATTGCAGCCTTTGTGGCTGTAGCTAAAGGCCTAGAGTGATGAGGTTAGAAAACATCTATATTAGTATTATTATTTTTTATTTAAAAAATACTCAAAGATTTCTTGTTTTTCTTTTAACCATTCATGCTAATAAGCTCATGATATTTAAAATAGAACTGATCTTTCACTATAAGGACTTTTTTTTTGTTTTTTTCTTCCCTAGATAATAGAAACTCAGTCTGAACTGAGTTTCAGCCATGTAATGCTCTTAGAGTACAGCAGAAATTATTTTTTTTTCTTTTTCCTTGTAAGCAATTATTTAAAGGCCAAAAACTGTGTGAAAAAAGGGGGAATAATATCTTTCTGCATGAAGGACTAAGATGGCACTATGTGAGTGAAGAACAAAGTGTGCATGATACTTTGCCAGTAAATTAGAACATATACATGTTATTGCATTTTTTATTTTACCACAAAATTGATAGTTTCTAAATTACAAAGATACTTTTAGAGGTTACCCACTGAGCTATAAAATATATGTATTAATCAACATTGACATGGCAAAGGCAGTCAGGAAACTCTTAGAAAATTTTAATACTTTGAACTTGCACAAACAAGCATCTTCAAAAAGAAGAAAGTAAACAAGCTAAAGGATAAATCTTTAAATAAAAATTCTTAACGGACTGTATTGCTTTGATTGCTCACATCCTTTAAACACTACTCCGGTCTTCTGATGGACACTCTAGATGCAGGAAAGACTACTTTTTCCATGGAGAAGTTGATCAGTCTTTGCTCATTCTTATTACAAGCATCTTTTGTCCTACTACACTACAGCACAATGTTAATTTCTTGGTATGGATCTTGGTATTCACCCTTCATTACCTGTTTTCTCACAGACTGCTACCTCCTTGACTGAATTTTTATGACTATCTTTTTAATGAATTTATCTCAATATCTAGCCATAAGTTACCCAAACCTGACTGAATGACAAAGTAAAACGTATGTAGATCTATTGTTGTATATCAATTTTCAGATAAGCTAATTGCATATAATCATGTTTTTTTGTTTGGTTGTTTGTTTGTTTTTTTTTGTTTTGTTTTGTTTTCTCCCTTGGATAGACAATTATTTCAAACCCATTGCAACCTAGCAGAAAGGCATCCAAAGACATTTGTCTTTCATTGTCTCTAACTGTACAAAATGTGATTTTGTCAGTGTGAAACGAGTTCATCCATCAGCAGGCACTTGATTTTGCATCTGACTTTTGTGTGGAAACATATCTGCTCAGGAACAGAGCAGAGAGAAAGCATGATTTAAAAGCAAAGGAAATTCTATACTGAAGATAGTTACTGCCAGAACACATCCTTGTTTAACACCACTGTGCATTTCGAATCTGTCACATAGATCACTGTCACCTTGAACTGCTGTGACTTTGTAAGAAGATCCAGTCAGACAAAGACAAGGATTCAAGAGAAAACAGTTCTTTTAGTGTCTGAAGAATTTCTGCTCTCTGAATTGAAGACTTTATGACATCTGTGAAAGCCAAGTAAAGAGGCTTCTTTATGCCAGACACTTTTCTTTCAACTGTCTAAAAGCAAAGACTGTGTAAATGGCTGATCTACCAGCAGACTGTCTGAATACATGCATTCTACAAAAGCTTGCAGTCTCTTAAGGGTAATTTATATCTAGGCTTACTAGAAATACTTATGACTATCTTCTTCCTATTTACATCTTTAGGAATTAACATTCTTCATATCTCTGCTTCCGCTAGTAGTCAAGCAATGCACTGTAGAGATGTTTAAGCATCACCTATCTTTCTAGGTTCAGTATTCACTGAGAGCTTCCAAACTACAAGGCAGTAGAGACATAATTATGGAAAAAAATCTACTAAATGTCAAACTTCTTTGACTGATGCAGTAAAAAAATAAAATAAAATAGCTTAGGCTGTGAGAGAAAAAGAAAGAATTTTTACCAACATTAGGGAACATGTGGAAAAAATTGAAATAGTAGGCCCAACATTCATTCTTGACACCTTCCCTCTTCTGTCCTTTTTACATTTTTGCTTTGATCACCTGCACAAACTTGCAATTAATCCCACCATATCTTGTAATCCCACTATATACTGTCAAACTCCTTTCACAGATTCACACAGATTCACAGATTTCTCTAGGTTGGAAGAGACCTCAAGATCATCGAGTCCAACCTCCGACCTAACACTAAGTACTCCACTAAACCATATCCCTAAGCTCTACATCTAAACGTCTTTTAAAGACCTCCAGGGATGGTGACTCCACCACCTCCCTGGGCAGCCCGTTCCAATGCTTAATAACCCTTTCGGTAAAGAAGTACTTCCTAACATCCAACCTAAAACTCCCCTGTCGCAACTTTAGCCCATTCCCCCTCGTCCTGTCACTAGGCACGTGGGAGAATAGACCAACCCCCACCTCTCTACAGCCTCCTTTCAGGTAACTGTAGAGAGCGATGAGGTCGCCCCTGAGCCTCCTCTTCTCCAGGCTGAACAAGCCCAGCTCCCTCAGCCGCTCCTCGTAAGACTTGTTCTCCAGACCCCTCACAAGCTTGGTCGCCCTTCTCTGGACTCGCTCGAGCACGTCCATGTCCTTCCTGTAGCGAGGGGCCCAAAACTGAACACAGTACTCAAGGTGCGGCCTCACCAGAGCCGAGTACAGGGGCACAATCACTTCCCTCGACCTGCTGGCCACACTGCTTCTTATACAGGCCAGGATGCCGTTGGCCTTCTTGGCCACCTGAGCACACTGCTGGCTCATATTCAGCCGACTATCCACCAATACTCCCAGGTCCTTCTCGGCCAGGCAGCTTTCCAGCCACTCATCTCCCAGCCTGTAGCTCTGCTTGGGGTTGTTGCAGCCCAGGTGCAGGACCCGGCACTTGGCCTTGTTGAACTTCATGCAGTTGACCTCAGCCCATCGCTCCAGCCTATCCAGATCCTCCTGCAGAGCCTTCCTGCCCTCGAGCAGATCGACACACGCACTTAGCTTGGTGTCGTCTGCAAACTTACTGAGGGTGCACTGGACGCCCTCATCCAGATCATCAATAAAGATATTAAAGAGGACCGGCCCCAGTACCGAGCCCTGGGGGACTCCACTAGTGACCGGCCTCCAACCAGATTTGACTCCATTCACCACAACTCTCTGGGCCCGGCCAGAAACACATATTTGGCTGTTGGAAAACACAAAGGAAGAAGAGATTACAATGAGAAAAAAAAAAAAAAAGGATTTAGTTTTTTATTCTGTTCCTGTGAATGTACTTCTTCAATATGACATCATGTCCTCTTAGCTCCACCCTTGATGGCTGCAGGACTTAACCCTCATTTGATTATTTGACTCCCTATATGTTTACCGAGACTAAGCTCTGTTGCTGTAATCTACTCCCACTGTGGTTACTTTGGGGGTAATAACTGCGCATAGCATAGACGATGACATAATGCTTAAAAACTTCCAGCCAGAGGAGTAATAGTACCTACAGGATACCAAAGCACTAGTTGTCTGTCTCTACCAGGGGTACAACTACCCTGTCAGTGAATTATAGAAATGGAGGTTGCTAGTGGTGTGAAATTCTTTCATTTTTGAAAACTGCTACCTTGTTTCTGAGTATTGTGATCATTGGTGAAGTTTAGCTTGCTTAGTTGAATTGTGTGGAAGTGTGGCTTCCCCTCTGATCCTAACTCTGAGAATTAAAAATGAAAGTAGAAAATGCTGTGGCAGGAATACTGATTTTTAAATTTAGTATCTTGTTAGAAAGAGGGTGACAACAACAGAAACAGATCTTTAGCAGTCCCCACCTTCCCAATAGGTTCAGTAATCACCTAATGACAACAGCACAGGATAAGACAGTTCCTTAGGACAGGATACAGGAAAACCCTTTTTCAGCAAGGACAGTAGAGGAGGAACCATTCCTACACATAGCCCCCTCAGCAACAGGGAATATGGCCAAAAAGAGATGGTCTCTACTCCTCTAAGAATTTCTTCATCCCTTTTTTAACATGAAGAGAACAGCTGTCCTTGAATTTGAGAGCCAGGAACTTCTCTGCCTTTCCACAAACAAAAGCTAAAAAATAATCTGTTCTCTACAGTGATGCATTCCTTTCATTATCACAAGAAGGAAATCCCCTATGGGACAACATAATCATGCTCCACTACTTTCTTTCATACCATGTAGTGCAGAGGACTAATTGTTTCTAGTGCAGTGTTCAAGAGTATTTTTTTCCCTAAACCTGAAATTTATATTAGCCGGGGCACAATTGAAGTCAAGAGAAATTCTTGCTTTTGAAGTATCTCCTGTTGACCAAATAATAACATAATTTATTTTTTTCATCTTTTCATTGTTTCACCTCTTTGCCACACCCGAGTCCTTTTGTCCTTTGCTGTAGACAGCAACTGTTCATGCTGTATCTGGTATTTATACTTCCACAGTTCTGAGAAGGCACCGATGCCAGCATTTCATCTACAATTTTCATTTGAAGAAGTGTCAGTAATACATTTTTTTTTCTTATTTTATCTTCTTTACCTTATGCACACTAGTCATCAGATAAGAGAACTCAGAGGTCAATACTCTCAGTTACAGCAGTTCACATACCAATCCTTAGAAATCCTATTTTTTGACTAATGACACAGTCAGGCAAAGGCAATATCTGAGTTATAATTTGTACTTGTTGCTATGTAAGAACTGTCAATGGCATCATTACAAAGGCAGAGCAGTTCTAGATATTCTATTCAAAATAGAATAGTCATTTCTTAAAAGAAAAACTATCACAGATACCATTACAGAATGCTTACAATTACAAGTTAACAATAGGGAATTAACTTTTCTTGAACAAGAAGTCCCCTGCACTCAAAGGAAATGACTCCATCTATACTTTGGGTAAAGGCATGTATGATAAAAATTCTCTCTTTTATTTGAGAGACAAAGCAGAAACCACCATATCTATGTCCAGATTGCCTTGCCCAAGTTTACATGAAGCTAGAACATATAATAGAGAACTAGGTAAGACCTGGTCTTCCACCCTTGATTTCCTTTTAGCAAACAACTCTTTTTTTTTTTTTTTTTTTTTTTAATTCTAGAGAACTCTATTGTCTCAGGAAGGCAAACCTGAAAAAATACGTTTTCATATACATTTAAATACTGAATATCATGGCATTAGCCATTTCAAAATTTTATACCTTTTCACTTTGCTACAAGTGCATGCAGATTGCCTTTCTAAAGTGATTGTAGATTACCTTTTTAAGTTATCCTAGCCTTCTGTATTATTAGCACTGATTTCTTCTGACAAGAATCTGATTTCTGAGGATATAGCACTGATTTATTCTGATGTGTACTCCTAACAGCAAAACCCAAATCCTTTGACTTGGTTTTCTGGTAACCGTCTTTTACACTTAAAAAAATCAGAAAGACTTTTAGTCATTTTGCTTTTGGTAGGATTTAAGTAAGCTGTCTGAGGCATAAGAAGGAAATGCACAGCCACTGGAAGCAAGACATGTGGCCTGGGAAGCGTACAGGGAGGCAGTCGGGATTTGTAGGGATGTGATGAGGAAAGCCAAGGCACAGATGGAACGGAGCTTGGCAAGGGATGCAAAGAATAACAGGAAGGGATTCTACAGGTACATTGCTCAGGAAAGAAAGGCCAGGGAGAGTGTACCCACTCTGGATGAGGAGGGTGAACTGGTAATGAAGACATGGAGAAGGCTGAGGTACTCAACTATTTCTTTGCCTCAGTCTTTGCTGACAGTCAGGCTTCCCAAGTTTTTCATTTCCCTGAACCTACACTTGGAGGCAGGGGGAGCAAAGTTCCAACCCCTGTAAGTGAAAAGCAGGTTCAAGATCACCTAACAAAACTTAACAAGTCTATGGGCCCTGATGCCATGCATCCCACAGTCCTAAGGGAATTGGTTGATGAAGTTGCCAAGCCACGCTCCATCATATTTGAAAAAGTTCTTGCAGTCAGGTGAAGTCCCTAGTGAGTGGAAAAAGGGAAACATCACTCCCATTTTTAAAAAGGGTAGAAAGGAGGACCTGGGGAACTACAGACTGGTGAGCCTCGCTTCTGTGCCTGGGAAGATCATGGAATGAATCCTCCTGGAGGCAATGTTAAGGCACATGCAAGACAAGGAGGTGATCCAGAACAGTCAGCATGGCTTCACCAAGGGTAAATCATGCCTGACCAATCTGGTGGCCTTCTATGAAGGAGTGACTGCATCAGTTGACAAGGGAAGACTGACCAATGTCAGCTACCTGGCCTTCTGCAAGGCCTTTGACATGGTCCCATATGACATCCTAGTCTTCAAATTAGAGAGATATGGATTTGATGGGTGAACCATTCAGTGGACAACAGTTGGCTTGAAGGTCACACCCAGAGAGTGATGGTCAATGGTTCTACAACCAAGTGGAAGCGTGATGTGTGGTGTACTTCACAGGTCTGTCCTGGGATGGGTACTGTTTAATATCTTTATCAATGACATAGATGATGGGATTGAGTGCACTCTCAGAAAATTTGTGGATGACTGAGTGGTGCAGTTGATACAACAGAAGGAAGGGATGCCATCCAAGGCAACCTGGAAAAGCTTGAGAAGTGGGCCCATGTGAAGTGCATGAAGTTCAACAAGTCCAAGCGCAAGGTGCTGAACCTGGGCCAGGGAAATCCCAGACAGGAGTACAGACTGGAAGAAGAACTTAGTGAGACCAGCCCTGCAGAGAAGGACTTGAGGACAAAAGGCTCAACACAAACCAGCAGTGCACGCTTGCAGCCCAAAAGGCCAACTGCATCCTGGGCTGCATCAACAGAGGAGTGGGCAGCAGGTCAAGGGTGGTGATTGTCCCCCTCTTCTCTGCCCTTTTGGGGCCCCACCTGGAGTGCTGCGTGCAGGTGTGGGCTCCCCCAACACAAGAAGGATGCCGATCTGTTAGAATGGGTCCAGAGGAGGGCCACAAAGACCATCGAGAGGCTGGTGCACCTATCCTGTGAAGACAGGCTGTGAGACATAGGGCTGTTCAGCCTGAAGAAGAGAAGGCTCTGGGCTAACCTCATTGCAGATTTTCAGTACTTAATGGGACTTATTAAAAAGATGGAGAGGGATTATTTGCTCGATCTGATAATGACAGAAAAAGGGGGAATGGTTTAAAACTAAAAGAGGGGAGATTTAAATTTGAGGTTAGAAGGAAATTCTTTATTCAGATGGTGGTGAGGCACTGGAACAGATTCCCCAGAGAGGTTGTAGGATGCCCCATCCCTAGAGGTGTTCAAGACCAGGTTAGATAAGGCTCTGGGCAAACTGATCTAGTGGGTGGCATCCCTGCCTATGGCAGAGGGGTTGGAACTAGGTGATCTTTAAGGTCCCTTCCAACATGAGCCATTCTATGATTCTATAGAGGCAGAGGACCAGCCTATTAAAGTGATATATTAGTCCCCTGCGTTGCATTCAGGCAGTTATTTCTGTTTCTAAAAATATGCCCATATATTCAGGGTGGTTTATTTGTTTGTTTGATTGATTTACTTTTGTTTTGTTTTTGTTTGTTTACTTTGTTGATTTTGAAAGAAAGTTTGACTTGACTTTGAACTTCATTCCTTGACAGAGATGTCAGTTTTATGGAGGTAACTGTTACTGTAGTTTACTGTGATTGGGAAACCCTTTTTATGGATAAGAAGTTGCCAGTACACTTTGGTAATATCGGACAAACTCAGGTATTTAATTGGCCATCCATGGTAGTAATAATCTACATCATAAAGTTTATCTGTATTTAACCATTATGTGGCTTCTTTTTCTTTTAACACATCTCAAAAATGTGTGTCTTGCTTCAGAAAGTGACTATCCATTAATACGTAATTCCACATTACAGAACTAATGATAGCTTCTACCAGGACACCATTCTAAGCAAACTAGTAGATATCAGTAAATAGATAAAGTAAATTTTAGTCACTACAAACTTTCACTGTCAAGGTAAACCAGGAATACTCAGTGATTTCAATAAAAGCAAGGTCCATCCTAAGTCATTAATGTGCTAATGACCTTGTAAAATCCTAGTTCATAGGTTACTTTTTCTACAAGCTGAAAAAAAAAAAAAAAAAAAAAAAGAACGTGGCAAACCCAAATTCTGCACTGCTTCACATTTTACATTTAATTTGGATTACTTGAGAGTAAACAAGACTGAAATTTGACAATATTAATGATCTCATATATTTTCTGCTGTTCCAATTAAAGGAGGAGTTCATATGCACATACAACTCAAATAATTATAACACTGATCAAACTCATGTTCAAGCCTCAAAAACCATGGTTATGTCCAGCAGGGACTCCTTTCTATTTTGTAATTTAGTTATTATCACAGGCAGTTCCACCAACTAGTTCTTAAATAAACCAAGTTTTATCTTAACTAAAAGTTCCCCTTTCTGCTCATTCACAACTAAATTTGTACAGTCCAGTACACTCTTCAGTTCAATAAACTAGGTTCTTCTCTGTAATTATTCTAATTTGATTCACTCTTTCTTGAACATGTTTGACAAGGTTTTTCATAGATTGCACATAACTGGTGCCTTCAGCTATGCTTCTTCTCTGTCAGTTGAAAATATCTGGGCAAAATAGGAGCTTAAAATTTTTCATGGCCACCCTGCACGCACAATGACTGCAGCAATGTCATCTTCCTTAGCTATTTCTGAGTGGTGAATTTTAGTGCATTCAATATATTTTTATAGGTAAAGGACTTCCTATTACTTAATCTCACCCAATTTTTATTTTTACCCTCCCTGTCAAAATATCCTAGGCAGAGCTCAAATGACATTTTTGTAGATTTTGTTCTTTTTGAGTAATAATCTGTAATGTTGGAAATCACTGTGTTTTGGGGAGTTGCTGAAAACAGCATGTAATAATAATAATAATAATAATAATAAATACTTTAAAATATACCCCTTCTACCATTATGTCTTTGCAGGGCACCTCTCTACTGCACCCAGCTCAAAACACAGTAGCACTGTGACTTCCAGAAATAGCTTCTAGATACTCAGTAACACTCAATGGATTTCTCTGCTATGAACTTGAACTCTTGAATCCTGTTGTGAATTGTTGAATCCTGTTGTTGAATCCTGCCAGCATTTACAGCTTCCGGTAACAAAGGAGTTCTACAGTTTAACCATACATGTGAAGATCTATGTCCTTTGTTTCTTTTCCTGAAAATTTTAAGCTCTATTTAGTGGCTTCTGTGAGAATAGAATACTGAAAGATACAGCAAACTATTGATCTACGTTCTATTCTTCCTCTGTTGTCTCTTTCCAAGTTGACAGTCCTAACATATTTTGTTGTTGCTTGTTAGTACATTATTCCAAACCTTTGATCACTCTTGCTACCCTTTTCTTTTTTCCTGTTCCATCACAGACTTTCTAAGGATACATGACATTCAAGATGAAGCGATCCACAGAATTTCACTGTAACATATGTTCTGTTCCAGTCTCTATTTTTCCCATCATTTCTGACACTACTTTTGCTTTTTACCTGCTACTGAGCACTAAGATGAGTTTATGACAGTTCCATGAAAATCTCAAGGTCTCACCTGAGTGGTAATAGTGTGTTCAGATAATGTCATATATGAAATACAGATTGTTTTCATCTATGTGCATCACTTCACAATTATGTATGCTGAATTTCACCTATTTATTGCCATTGACAGTGCTTTTAAAACCCATATGCAGTTCTTCTGAGCCAACCCTCACGTATTATTACAAAACTGTCATTCTGACATTCATTCCCTTTTCTAGGCCACCAGCAACTAAGATAGACAGCACAGAAACCTGTTGAACTCTTTTAGAGATACTTAAACAGACCCTTTAATCTTTTATATATTCAAAGACCATCTCTTTATCCCAGGGCTACTTACAGACCTTAGAGTCTTTGCTGAACTAGGTGAGGAAAATCTTTCATAAAATCCACATTGATTTCATTAACCAGATATCCTATCTTTACTTCTTTATTAAGCTTCGAAGCACAATTAAACCAACCAAAACCCTCAGGTTGTATTAACATAACCCTCAGTTGTATTTACACAATACAACTTCTTTCTACAAGGCCCTGCCAACTCTTCCCCTGTACATTTACCCTCATGTACTTATACTATACTTTTTTGTATATTTTGTACTATACTTTTTCTATACTTCACCAAATATGAATTTGGGGTAGTCATCAGTAGGACTGCACTTCTTTTGACCTCTCCCAAAATTTCTTCATAAACTGCCAACACTTCAGCCTCCTTCCTTTAATTTATTATTAACACATTTTAGCACAAGAAATTGCACACTACAATCATCACTTACATTTTTCCCCTTTTCTTGAGTGCCTTTAGCTCTACTGAGCAAATTGCATGTTGTCCAATGAAACTTGTTAGCATTTACCTTGGCCATATACTGCTTCAGACCAGTCAAGCAGTATCAGCTTGTCCAAGCAATATCCATATTTCTCTGCCTGCTGGCAACCACCTAGCCCTCTGGAAGCTTCTCTTCCCCACAGGCATACTCAGGTGCTTGTTGGGAATGAGCAGTCACCTCCTTGCCCACAGACATCCACCTGTACTAAACTTGCTCAACTTGGTCTTGAACACAGCTTACGTAAAATAAATCAAAAGCAAAAAGTTCAATACTCAATTACAGATGGTATTTGGGGTTCTTAATCATCCAGGACAGTTGTTTGGGAAAGCATACAATAAAACAAGGAAGTCATGTGAGACTGACCTAATTCTTTCATATCACTTTAGCAATCTGAGCAAATTAGAACAAGAACAGTATTCATATTCTTCTAATCGGAGACACTGCCATTTTAGGTTTTCTAGATTGTCTTGTCCACACTTCAAATACTGTTCTAAAGCAGAACAAGCCTTCCCATTGGTTCTTATCTCACAGGCCAAATTCAGGCGTCAAAATGGCACTAGCCATGTGTGTTCACATGCCTGAGTCGGTCCATAGGTGTATACATCTCTATCAGCAAGGCATTTGCAGTCTCATGTAATACCTCCCTGAACAAGCTGGGAAATGTACTAGATGAAAGGACTACAGGGTGAGTGAAGGAATAGTAGAGAAATGGCACTGAGGTTCATGAATGGTTCACTATCCAAATGACAAAGGTATTAAGCAGAGATAGATATCCAAAGTTACCATTGCTGATTAGGACAAAGAAATGGAAATATGTGTAGCAGATTTCCAGATGATACCTATCCCTCCTCTTAGAGGAGTAATTACATTTTTGCTAGAGGACAGACTAGGGTTCAGAATGGTTCCTAAAGACAGTGACTTCAATATTAAAATGACAGTAAAACAAACAAACAAAAAAAACAGAATTTTTTTTCCATAGGAAAAGGAAAAATCAGCAAGAAATGTTTAATTGCACAAATACAGGATATGGAACTCTTTAGGCAGCTGCTCTAAAGCAAAAAATATGAGGATACAGTGGATCTTGTCCTTGGTACTAGTGGTGCAATTGCCTAAACTAACTAGGAAAATAAAACTAACATTCACATTTAAAAAAAAATGTACAGCATTGAAGAGGCTTTCAGGGTAGGGTGCAGCTGCATTACCTGAGCGTTCCCTAGGCTTTCAACCTTAGATGCCATCACACTCGGGGTACCTGGTGTGCTGGCTCTAAGGAACAGTACAGAGTGTAGAGTGGAGTGGAGACACCACGGCTAGGCTCTGTAGCCAGGTGGGGACTCGATTGTTTTTGTGCACACCGAGACCAATAAGCCGCACTTTTTGCTACCCTGAGCCAACGACCTGCCATGTTTTGACAAATGTTGTACTCTAGTGTACTTTTGCTTATTATAATATCATTATAACACCAAAACACGCCTCCATCCCAAAAGCTGCCCACCTCCAAAGTGTGACCACCCCTCACTGAGCACGCACTCTGAATTTGTCAGAGCCTGTTCTCTTAAATGGAGACAGGAAAGCTTTTCACCAATCGTAACTAAGATAAGCTTGACTAGAGTCACTCAAGCTCCACCTAAAAGAAACAAAATAATACAAATTGGCCTAAGAGAGAGGGGATGTCAGGGAAGATACTACCGTCAGGGGAGATACCATCCCGAGGGAATACACCATCCCGAGAACCTCCTGACTCCTGGGATCAGTCGACGGGCTGAGCCTCTCTTCCCCCCCACTGGGATGCCTTTGGGTGAGATTTGAACACTTGGTTATACTGTGTGTCTCCACAGAAACTTAGAAATCTCTATAGAGTCTTTGTGCCTTTTAATGCGTTAATTTCCAGGCTGCGCACCTGTGTATTTCATGCATGATAGCTTGCTTTTGCAGACATTAACTGTCGCTGGCAATCCAAAGACCCTGTGTACCTGTTGCTGTAATAAATTGCACTTAACTGCATTGTTCCTAGCTGTGATAGTTCTCATTGAACACGACTAGAGTAAGGGCGGTTATACGTTATTGGTTAATCCGTGACCATGGTAGTTCAGTGCTCTGAATCTGACCAGACCCATATCGGTTAATGCCTTATTGGTGAATCTGTGATTGTGATAGTTCAGTACCCTGAATCCGACCGGATCCGTAACGGTTAATCGGCTACACCCCTTAACGCAACAGAGAAATTGGCGTAGTCTGCAGGATTACTATGGATAAACTGCTGCAAAAATGCAAATGTTTCCCTTCACAGGTGGGGAAGGAGTGGGCCCAAAAATTTTGGAAAAATCAAGAGAAAGTGGTAGAGCGCATTGAGCAGTGTCAGGCTTCATGGAAGATCGGTCAACGAAAGGGTAAAGGTGCAATTTGTGCTATGTTAGGAGCCTGTTTGTCTTGTGCTCAGAAGGAAGCTAAGGAAAATCCTGTTCCCAAACTGATTTCTGATGTGGAATATACAGCTTTGAAATCAGAGAATGAGGTGTTGAAGTCATCATTGGCCTTTGAAAGGGAGACGGGAAAAACATTAAGAATCAGAATGGATAAACTTTTGAATGAGAATGACAAACTTGTGACTGAAAATGATAAACTTGTGAGTGAGAAAAATCATCTTAAACAACTGCTGGAGAGGTTTAGTCATCTGTTAAAAAAGTATAGCCTTCTGCCCCGGTTAAGCAGATTCATAGATTGCTGCATATTGCAGACCCTGAAAACTGGGATGGCGATTTCTGGCTTGACAGTGATGATGATGTCAAAGAGATTGCTGATTCTGAACCTCAGTCGATTTCCTTGAGACCTTTGGTTAAGACTGAGATTACTGTTGATGATGATGATGAAATCTGCACTACTGTGCAAACGATTCCATGGTCACCGGCAGAGTTGGTTAAAATACAACAGAAGTTCTCAAGGCAGTCAGGGGAATCGGAAGTTGAGTATATGTGGCGAGTTTTTCTTGAAGGAGGGGATCAAATTATGTTGAGTGAGGAAGAGGCAGGAGGCTTTTGGGGACCTGGAGTATTTTTAACCACCAAACCAGCAGACCATAATTACTCTATAACTGCACGGGCTGCATACTGGGCAGGTGGTATAGATCCACAGAAGAGAGGGCAACCACTGGAAATTAGAGCCACAAGCTACTCTGACCTGGCTGTATCAGTACTGAAAGCAGCCTGCATTCAGGTGATATATGAAACAGCTGAATTCGGGAAATCCCCGATATTAGCTCCTATTGACCCAGCTCGATTAACCCCTCTCATCCGTGGACTCCCTGATTGTCTTAAGATGTTTGTAGCAAATACCCAGGATACTAGTTGCTCACAGGGATGATGATCGTGGTTGTAGGCAAAATCCGAACTCCCCCATGCCCACCTGCAGTGAATTTGTACAAGACATAGGTAAGTACAGATGCCGAATGGGCTAGATTAGTACCACTCTCGGTGAGTCCGCCAAATCCACAAAACAAAAGGAAGGATACTAGGTCTAAAAAATTTGCTCACAGAGGATGAAGATTGAACAAATTAGGGTTGTTTAGCCCAGAAAGAAAGACTGTTGGACAGGTAGTTGTAACAGTCTTCAGATTCACAGAAGGCTGTTGCAAAGAGGAAGATGATCATTTTTTCTACTTCTCCTTGTCTGTGCTACATAAGAAAAACATAATAAGTTTAAATCACAACAATGTAGACATTATGAAACATTTTTAGCAATGAGGATAGAGAAGCACTGGAACTGGCTGCCTAAGAAGGTTTAGAGTTCAATTCAAGAAGCATCTGTCAGAGGGATGGAATAGATGATCTCTTAAAATCCCTTTAAGCTTTCAAGTCCCTCATTTGCATTTCTAAAGACAATGACTTCATCCAGGAATGAATGTAAGATACAGGTTAACTCACTCTGTGTAAAACTTTATACAACACATATTTTTTCCCTACGTAGTGAATTTGTAGGTCAAGATTCCAACTCCAACTCTCTCAAAGATCTATACTATAGTTAATAAAAATATTTTCTTTACAATGCCCCTCAGAAGATCTGTTTGAACTTAGTAGCCATATCATTTTTCCTACATTTATTTCCTCTAATGAATTATAACATTCCTTCATACATTTTCCTACTTGATTCACTTTATTAGATGACTTCATTATTGCTGATTTTGTAAAGCAGAGTCTGATAATGAAAAAAAAAAAGATACATTTCAGTGGTAGATTAAATGTTTTTAATCTTCCATTGAATTGTCACTATGTAGATAGCAAACATGCTAAGTGAACTGAAATTTACATGATAGTTCAAAGCATTTCCCTTCATCGAAAGCATGCCCACAAACTACTGGGTTTTGGGTAGATTTCTCACTGGAGAAGAGCTTTCTGTTTAAGATACAGCACAAGAGGCCAAAATAGTGTTCCAGACAGCAACCTAAGCATGCACAATCACGTAGTTCAGTCCAGAAATTGCAGCACCTGCTCCTGTGTTTTGAGACACTTTTGAGACTTAGGTGTGTTTGCAGAGGTGGATGCAAACACATCCATGTTTCCCCCACTGGCAGACGAGCTGTCCTCTTTCTGGAGGCAGTGTAGCCCTTTCCTTTGTTTTGGATCTGAACCACGTTGCCAGGTTGAAGCAGGAGAAGAACAAGGCTGGAAATACCTTCAGCCACTGGTGTTTTCTTCCATGTAGGCAGGTCCCCTTATTTTTTCTCCAGAAATGTACTCCACTCTAGCCAGTGTAAACCATATCTTCATTGTTGCATTTCTCACACTTGGAATTTTCTGTGTGCAAGTCTGTACCTCCAGGGTCTCCAATAACGTAGTAATAACATCACTGAAGAAAAAAAAGAAGAGTATGAACTGTTTTTTTATTGCAACATTTTGCCTTTTTTTTTTTTTTTTTTCAGTCCAATGACTATACCTTTAGAATTCCTTGTAAAGGCTGAAAAAGTGAATGTACATAGTTTTTTGGTTTATCAGCACACAGAATGTAAGGAAGGCCAACAGTCTGATTACTAAGTTAGATCTCAGCAGGAACTGAATGATGTGTTAGATTGGACATAAACACATTGCCTTGCAAGCACGTGTTTTTTTTTGCTACGTAAGCAGCAAGAAAATAATTTCTGGCTACCAATTCTTAACTGTTGTTTATCATCTTACTCAAAAACTATCACTAAACACTACTAATCCATAAATAATTTCACTGAAAATAAACTTGTTTGTACTGCATTGTTGTGTCTATTTCTGTGGTATATCTGTATTAGTTTAGAATGAAAAACAACTTGCTTTTTCAACAATGGCAGATAGAACATCAGATGTAAATTATAGAAAAGGACAGACTCCTAGAAAAACTTCATGGAACAAAGAGAAGGGGAAGAGTGCTCCAGAGAAATTTAGCAAAGTCAAATAAGAGGTCTGCAAAAAAAACAGTGTATGTGCTACCTTTCCGAAAAAAATAATAATAAAAAGATGAGGATCTCATATATCAAGAGCAGTCAACTGTTAATATTCCACCAACCCGCATAAATCATCACTATAATGCCTAAGTTCAACCTGATTCTGACATTTTCAGCGTATGTGAAAAATAACAGTTCTCAACAGTGGCTGGTTGCATTTTCCTTATAAACTTGGCAGTAGCGTGAGACCAGTGGCACTGAGGACGCTCTTGCTCGAGGATTGCGGCAGCAGCAGGTGTAGCTGAGATGCTGGTACCTGTATTTGACAATTCCTCTTATATTCCAGTGCACAAATGCTTGTGGCATAAAAAGATATAAAAGTAGTGCCATAGCTCTCCATGTATCCCCACTCAAAAAAACCCTTTGAAAGTCATGGGCAGCCCCACTCACTATGGAGTAATCTAGACATTTGCAAGATCTTCCTTTGCGACTCTGCAAGAATTTGTTGTTGTGGCAATGTAGAAAGCACAAATGGACCCTTCAATCGCACTGTATGTCTCAGCTCTAAGTACGGCTCTTGCTCATTCTTCCCTGAAACATAAAAATTAGATCAATTTCAACACATTTGGGAAGGACTTTCTTAGTTCTCATGTTGTTGCCCTTGTGAATTAAACTTGGAACTTCAGTTTGTAGCATCCTCAAACACTAAGTAACAAATATACACTAATAAATACTAATCAACATTAATAAACAATTGGTTAATATTCAGGGATCACCTCCTCCAAGCTCAGGAGTGATGCATCCCTACAAAGAGGAAGTTAGACAAAAATGCCAGGAGGCCTGCATGGATGAATAAGGAGCTACTGGCCAAAATCAAGCAGAAAAAAAAAGAGGCCTACAGAGGTCAGAAGCAAGGACAGGTAGCATGGGAGGAATACAGAGAAATCATCTGAGCAGACAAGGATCAGTTCAGGAAAGCTAAAGCCCTGTAAGAATTAAATCTGGCCAGGTACACCAAGCCAGAAAAAAAAAAAAAGGCTATTATAGGTATGTTGATGATAAAAAGAAAACTAGGAAAATTGTGGACCCCTCTGGAAGGAAATGGGAAACCTAGTTACTCAGTATATGGAGAAGGCTGAGGTACTCAATGATTTTTTTTGCCTCAGTCTTCACCAGCAAGTGATCTAGCCACACAGCCCAAGTCCCAGAAGGCAAAGGCAGAGACTGGAATAATGAAGAACCACCCACTGCAGGAGAAGATTTTGAGACGAGCTAAGGAACATGAAGGTGCACAAGTCCACAAGACCTGATCCGATGCATTCACAGGTCATGAGGGCACTGGTGATTGTAGTTGCTAACCTACTATCCATCGTATTTGAGAAGTTGTGGCAGTCTGATAAAGTCCACACTGACTGAAAGAAGGGAAACATAACCCTCATTGTTAAAAAGGGAAAAAGGGAGACCCATGCAACTACAGGCCAGTCAGTCTCACCTCTGTGCCTGGCAAGATCATAGAGCAGATCCTCCTGGAAACTATGTTAAGGCACATGGAAAATAAGGAGGTGACAGCCAACATGGTTTCACTAAGGACAGATTGTGCCTGCCAACTCTGGTGGCCTTCTGTGATGGGATTGCAGTATTAAGGGATAGGAGATGAACAACTGCCATCATCTACCTAGACTTGTGCAAAGCATTTGACATTGTCCTGCATGCTATCATTATCTCTAAATTGGAGAGGAATGGATTTGACAGATGGACCACTTGGTGGGTAAGCAATTGGTTCGATGGTTGCACTGAAATTGTTGCAGTCAATGGCTCAATGTCCAGGTGGAGATTAGTAATAGGTGCTGTTCCTCAGGGGTCAGCATTGCAACTGGTGCAGTTTGTCATCTTTGTTGGTGACATGGACATTGGGATTGAGTGCACCCTCAGCAAGTTTGCCAATGGCACCAAGCAGTGTGGTGCAGTAAACACAGTCCACCTGTACCCTGGACTGCATCAAAAGTATCGTGGCCAGCAGTGGGGGGGAGTTGATTGTTCCCCTCTACTCTGTCCTCATGAGACTCCACTTGGAAAACTGCATTAAGCTCTAGGGCCCCCAGTACAAGAAGGACATTAGAAAGAGTCCAGAGGATTGCCACTAGGATGATCACAGGGCTGGAGCACCTCTCCTATGAAAGGCTGAGGGAGTTGGGGTTGTTCAGCCTGGTGAAAAGACTCCAGAGAGACCTTATAGAATTCTTTTAGTACCTAAAGGGGACCTACAAGAAAGCTGGGGACTCTTTCTCAGGGAGTGTAGTGGTAGGACAAAGGCCTTTAAAGTAAAAGAGAGTAGATTTAGATTAGATATTAGGAGGAAATTCTTTACTCTGAAGGTGGTGAGACACTGGAACAGAGAAGCTGTGGATGTCCCATCTCTGGAAGTTTCCAAGGCCAGGTTGGATGGGGCTTTGGGCAACCTGGTCTAGTGGGAGGTGTCCTTGCCCATGTCAGGGGGTTTGGAACTAGATGGTCTTTAAGGCCCCTTCCAGCCCAAACCAGTCAATGATTTTATGACTCTATAAAATAGAAGCCTTCATATGCTACCTATTTTTTGGTCTAGTGCCACAGAAATCAGTAAGATTTTCTTGATTTGCTCTCATCAACCAAGATGATTCATACATCCTCTGTATTTATTCTAGAATTGTTAATATTTGTGTATCCAGTCCTCAATTGGAATCTATATTAAGCTAGGCAAAGGAGTTCATTAAGTAAGTGGCCTAAAGCTTCAGTTATTATCTAACCACCAAAAAAAAAAAAAAAAAAAAAAAGTTGATGCAGTCATCACTTTTTGCTACACTTTTGGGAGAATAATCAATATAGTTACAGCAACAAGGGCTGTTATCAGAGTACATTTTTTCCAGTATTATTTTTTTAGCATTAGAATTTGTTTCTTTCAATTAACTTTTGACTTATGTTCACACAGCATATTTTATCATCTATAAATAGAAGTAGCTGCTATTCACTACTAAACAATTAAATATGAATTACTCATAAATAATTTACAAAGAACATTTAAGAGTTATGTCACAAAAGTAGAAGAGTCACTTAAATCTTGTCTACATCACAGAGAATCTAAAAGTAAAACTGACTGTAACATTCATCAAGTTCTTTAGAAATGAATTTAGATGTAATTCTTGAAGGGCTGACATTTTTAAGGTATCTGTAATAGTGAACCAGAATTTTAAGGGTCTTTGGATCTGTCCACTTTCTCATTGAAAAGAGGCCAGGCCACTTTTTCATACCTTTACCAGGACTGAATGCCCAGATGCACTATCAAAAATTTTGTATGTGGTCACACACTTTCTTTTGTCCTTTGAAGACAATCCAAGTCTTCATGTGCATTGCCTCAGTCATGAGTAAGGCAGCTCACACTTCCCTAAGCATGTGTATTTCAGGTGACACAACATATTGTTATGCTGGCTACTTGAAGAAGTTCATATCACATATTTCTCATAGATTGTATGAAAAAAGTTTTTTTTTCAAGCCTAGAAACCCCTGGAAATCATTGCAACTTTGCAGTGTTTCCCGAGTTCCTGCTACTGCCTGCTTCTCTCTTTGTAACACAGCATGGTTCTGGCAGAAGCCTGTCTGTGTCATACACCAAGGCTAACGGCTGTCCCAAGCTTTGTCTTGTAGCATAGAGAAAATCTTCTGTGGCCAAGACGAACACACAGGAGTTCATGCTGACTGATTCAATTATTATAAGACCAATCCCTCCGAGAAAATACCAGCAGGGTAGGTTTGTAATGTTCTGAAGCATGGTTAACACATTCACCTTGTCCTTTCCAGTCCTGCTACTCTCCTTCCTAATGCACACAGCCTTGACCACCAGAATGACAATAAAAAGTTGTAGGGCTGGGAGATCGGAGCATTTTCCACTGCACTTTTACTGCAGTGACAGGCACAGGCCAACTCCTCACTCAGTCTGGTGTGAGACGAAAACTCTCATTCTCTGCTGGAGCTGATAGGAGCTCCTTGTTAATATTACACTGAGCTTCATCAAAACACAATCAACACTTTAAAAAGTCTCTCAGCCATCAGCCTATCTCCCTCTGTTATACAAAGCAAGGGAGTCACTTAACAGAGCTTTGAGTGCCTTATCTTGCTCCTGCAACTGTGCTGATACACCTTATCATCTCTGCTCTTGGGGATGAAGAGGAGATGTTTGTTTGTCAGTTTATGAATCGTAATGTTGAAAAGTTTTTTTTTTTTCTTTTTTTTTTTTTTTTTCTTACGGATTCAGTCCAGGTACATCCTATAAATCATAGATTCGGCACCTGAGGTTTAAAGAATTTTGAAAACTTAGTGCTATAACGCTAGTGGTCTTCCACTCTGACACTGACACTGTATTTTTATAAGACTTATGCAGTCTTATAAACATCAAAGCTAACTTTGAAATGTCAAATTCGCTACTATAAATTAAAGATATTCACTAAGTTTCACAAATGCCACTAATGATTCTTTTACTTCTGAGCAAGCTGAGATTTTCTTAGTGAGGTACCAGATCTGGAGGATGCTTTAGCTTCAGAGTTATTTACGAGAACTTAAAAAGCCCCTGGCTAAGGACAAATTTCCATATTACCAGCTGCTGTTCTGCTTATTTCCTCCCATTATTTGGGAAAACAAACAAACAAAAATACTTTAACTCTCTCTGCTAAAAAAGGGGGTAAATGATTAAAATAAAGGGTAAACATGTTCTTAGAAAGAAAGTACAGTCCATTTATTTTCTTGACTACTTGTGCTGCCAGATTTATGGCTCTGAACCTTCCCCCTGTGATAAGTGTCTGAAGATGTATTTGGCTATCAGAGGCGCCCCAACAGGCCTCATCATTACAGTAAGGCCATTCGGGCAATGTAAAGAAGCCACTAAATGTAAATTTTGTTTCTGTAAAGTTAGAATGAGAGGGCCTTTGATGTTTCAGATATTTATCGGAAGCCAATTGTTTCTCCTGTTTCTTCACCTCTCACATAGCTGAGGGGATTCATTTTCTACTGTTCCAGATGGAAATGAGAAGGAACTGACCCCAAAGCAGCCAGCAGCCCTTTGGTTACAGCACTTGACAAGAAAATGGGGCATTAAAATTAAGGGAAAATTAATGCTCCCTGAAGGGAGCATTGAACTTCAGCGCCCACAGGCAACAGCTCTAATCACCACACTACTGATGGTTTATGGTTCTCTCCCTATTTCTCCAGTTTTGCCCAGAAATTACATCCCAGGCCCAAGAGAACTTTTGTGCTCGCATTTTTTTTTATTTTTTTTTTTCCCCTCACAAACATAGAACTGTGAAAACTTTCAGCCTAGGCTATCTGTTCTGTGATGAAAACCCACTTGGGAAAAACTCCCAACCATTTCTAACAAGTATACAAGCAGGCCACCCAAAAACACAGTACATCATAGGTCAGAACCTCCTCTCTGTCCCCTTATCAACTGAATTGCTCTGGCTGTGCTGGAGAAGACTGCTGTAGAATAATTTTATTTATTTATTTATTTGTTTGTTTGTTTATTTATTTATTTATTTATTTTCTATCAGAGCCCAACATGGTATCATCAGTGCTTTAATGACCTGCAGTGATGAAACCTGACCAAATCAAAACAACAGCAAACAATAACAAAGGCCAGAGAATGGATGCACGTTGTTCAGCATTTCCATTCAAGTAACTTGCCATGGAAAGATATGCTACCACACTGGAGGTTTTCTGTTGTAAAACACCATATTTTTATGTGCTCTCTGACACTTCTGTTTCATTCACCATAAGTCACAGTGTTTCAGATCTGTTTGTTTTTACTGACTTTCCTTCTGCAGCTTTAGTACCATTCAGTGCTCTGTCTCCATTAACTACCTTTAAGACAAATGCAAGCCTTCTATACAACAGTTAAACATTTTATACTTTTCTTCAGGTATCAACATTTCCATTGAAACAGTAATTGTGGAAATTGTGGAAATTGGCCATTTGATATTTTACCTGGTCACCACCCTGTGATCACTTATGCAAATGTTTAATATGCTAATACCTACCTCTGGCCTCAATTTAAGCAAGCTTCTTTGCTACCACAAGGGTTTTAAAACTGTAATTCTTACTTGCTGTACAGCAAATCCATAATTATTCAGCTGCCACCAAACCAACCAGAAGTTTTGTTTAAATCAGAGCAATGAACATAATGCTTACACTCCTCCCTTTATATAGATCAAAATATATACAGAAAAAAGAAAAAAAAAAAAAACAACTGGAAAAGGCAGCTGTATCGCTGAATTATAACCAACTGTCATACCTTTTTTTTACGGAATAACACATCAAAATAAAGCTAAATGAGTATAAAGTCAAGAAATTACTTAATCTATAATCAATCTCATATATGTAGTTATTTGGGCTGAAGAAGACTAGGAAGGTGGTGGGTAAGGGGTGGAAAGTCTAACAAAAAAAGGTAGTTTTTCCTTCCACCTCTTACACAGAGCACTCAAGGGTCAAAAGCCATGGAACTAATATCAGAGGGAGCTGACAGGGTGGATTTTGCTTCTGTTTGTTTAACAAATTCTTTGTATTCTGTGGCAGACCCAAAGAGCTGCCTTGTGTGCTATAGCTGTGTAAAAAAACACCACATGGACTACAGAATTGACTAATAAAGCTGTTCACAAAAAGGTCTATTATTATTTCTGGGAACAGTTTGAATTTTTAATGAAATATCTAACAGTTCTTTATTTTCAAGTTTACTCTAGAAAGGTTGTTGGTTTTTGTTGTTGTTGTTTTTGTAGTTTTAGAAAACTCAACCGGTTCCATGAAAATTTTCTAGTCAAAAAAAAAAAAAAAAAAGTCAGAGAATTTCCTTGAACAGGTTTTCAGATAAAGATATTCAGTTTTACTCTGTGCCTCTCATCAAGTCATTTTATTGCTGACATCTAATTTGTGCTCCAATTGCAGGCAAACATCTGCTGCACTTGCAAGCTAGTCTTTTGTATATATAACCTAAAAATTTTACATTTTTCATGCTTAAATGTGGATTTGTATATCTATAAAACATGTATAACTATATAAATACTGTACACAATACATTTTATCAATATCTTATGAATATAAATATAGGTAATATTGATATAATGAATATACTTATAAATGTATTCACATATTATATATATACTTTATATATATAAATATATTTTCCATTCTTGTTTTGTGAAGCAGTTGAAGATTTGATCCACAACTGTACAAAATTATCCTTTAATAACTTTCATCTGTATAAAGGCTGCTTGCATAGTCATTTTGGTATGGGTAAGTAACTCATTGCTTTTTTAAGCACTTTGGAACGTCTTGAGTCTGACAGGCTCAATATAAAACCAAATTCAATTCAATTTAATTTTTAATATATCTGTGATATAAATCCCTGTGAGGTCCTATTATAATTCTTCCCTCCAGCATAAATACTTCCTCCTCCTTAATAAAGTTTGCAGCTGTGTTACAAAGTCACAGATTTTAAATACTGTCTCATGATACAGTTTTAAAATCTCTTGGGTGACTGATTGTCCCTCTCTCCCAGTTGCAAAGCTGACATTATAAACGCTGACATTTCAGTGATAGATGAATCTGTACAGATCAAAACACAAGTATGGGGCATTTCCAGTTAGCCTGCTAAATCCCAATAAAAGATTTTCTATATCTGGAGGCATAGATATGAATAAGTAGACTTTTAGCTCAGGGAGTTGTGTTAAAGAGGGAATTTCACACAGGGAGAAACCTACACTTTGCTGAAAACTGAGGACTGGTCCCATTTCCTGTGCTTTCAACAATCTCCTGTTTCATTCTTTTTACTAATTATCAGGTAAATTTGCTGTTTGAATGCAAAGTTTTCTTCATCAGGGGTTATATGTCAGATAAGTAACATCTTATATACTAAGGAATTCCAGCTCTACTGCAGTAAGAACTCAAACTAAATGAGGGCCGCTACCTTCATTCTGTGAATGCTGTTAATCTAGCTTCATACATAAACACAAACATTCACTTACAAAGTTTAGTGCTTTAAGGTCTTTCAAGTGAAAAGTGTCAAGCATTACAACATATTATTAGAAGTATATTTATTTATTTATTTATTTACTTACAGCATCCTTTGAAACAAATCATCCACAGGTATAAATCTGTCACTGAAGTCAATGGAGCTATACTGATTTACGGTCTCTGATGATCCCGCCCTGCAATTTGAAATCACCACTAGGAAAGAATAACTAAGGTGTCTGGGTGAGAATCTATGGAAACGGGTTCTGCAATACTGACAATTGATTGATACTTGGTGAAACTCAGGTAGACTTTACAAAAGGCGAAGAACACCTATACTTAGAAACTAATTCTGTTGAAATAAATGGAAAAGACCACTTGACTTTAAACAACATGTAGGGAGGGGTAGGATATTATTCTGCATTAATTAGTTAATTCATTAATTTATGACTGATTTATGGTTTTTGGCTGAGATCAGCAGAAGGACTGTTAAAAGACTAAAGCAGAGATATTTCACTATATTTTTCTCTATACAGTGAAACACTAAGTATCTCAGGAAATTTCACAGCCAGCTTTGTGAAAAGTCATATTAATCTTATAAAAAACATACTTCCCAATTCTCTTCCAAACTTATTTTAAATATTAAGTATTTTCAGAGCCAATTAATTATTACCTTACTTTCTCATCACTGAACAGAAATATCTCTCTTCTGAGTTATGACGTTGTTGTGGTTTAACCCGACTGGCAGCTAAACACCACACAGCCGTTCGCTCACCCTCCCCCCTCCCTCTCTGGGATGGGGGAGAGAAACGGGAAAGTGAAGCCTGTGAGTTGAGATAAAGACAGTTTATTAAGACAGGAAAATAATAATAACAATAATAATAATAGTGATAATGATAATAGTATTAATAATGTGTAAGAAAACAAGTGATGCACAATGCAATTGGTCACCACCCGCTGACCGATGCCCAGCCTATCCCCGAGCAGCCGGCCCCCTCACCCCGGCCAGCCACCCCTATATATCCCTATATATTGTTTAGCATGACGTCAGATGGTATGGAATACCCCTTTGGCCAGTTTGGGTCAGCTGTCCTGGGTCTGTCCCCTCCCAGCTCCTGCTGCACCCCTAGCCTGCTTGCTGGCAGGACAGAGCGAGAAGCTGAAAAGTCCTTGGCCTGGTGTAAACACTGCTCTGCAACAATTAAAACATCAGCATGTTATCAGCGCTCTTCTCATCCTAATCCAAAACATAGCACCCTACCAGCTACTAGGAGGAAAATTAACTCTGTCCTAACTGGAACCAGGACAGACATAAATAAAGAAATTATCTCATAATTTTATCTACAACATACAAATCATTAAGGGGCATTGCCTAGAGTTGAAGACTAACAAAAGGTAATTTTCATGAAATGCAAAAAGGTTTTATGAGTCTCTGAACTTTAAAAGGTTGCTCTTTTATTTGAATGTTTTAAGTATCTTAAGACATTGTTTTAAAGACTTGAGTATCTCCTATTACAGAAAAGATTAAGTAACAGTATTGATGTTGAGTCTATCTTGAATTACATCAGCAGTATAACTGTCAAAAGAAATATTTTATGTATGCAAGATATTTTCTATCAAGCACATCAACCTATCCCATTCATGCAATAGTAAGTCTGAATAAAATAACTATATCCAGATGGTTGCATTACTTACAATCATAGAATAATTTAGATTGGAAAAAAACCTCTAAGATTAAGGCCAACCATTAACCTAGCACTGCCAAGTCTACCATTAAACCATGTCCCTAATCACCACATCTACATGTCATTTAAATACCTCTATGGAAGTATGTAATATACTTCCATGCCTTTTTAATACCTCTATGGTGACCCAACTACTTCCCTCGGTAGCCAGTTCCAATGCCTCACAACCCTTTCACTCCTTTCAGTGAATACATTTTTTCCTAGCATCCACCCTAAACATCCCCAGGTGCAACTTGAGGCCATATCCTCTTGTTCTATCGCTTCTTGTCTGGGAGAAGAGAGCAACCCCCACCTCCCCTGTAACCTCCTCCGAGGTAGCTGTAGAGAGTGATAAAGTCTCCTTTGAGCCTCCATTTTTTTTCTAGGCTAAAAATGTAGCGGCTCCCTCAGCTACTCCTCATAGAGACTTGTTCTCTAGACCCTTCAACAGCTTTGTTGTCCTTCACTGGACACGCTTGAGCACCTCAATGTCCTTCTTGAAGTGTGGGGCTCAAAACTGAACACAGCACTCAAGGTGTGGCCTCACCAGAGCCAAGCACAGGGGGACAATCACATCCCTAGTCCTGCTGGCCATGCTATTTCTGATACAAGCCAGAATGCTGTTGCTCTTCTTGGCCACCTGAGCACACTGCTGGCTAATACTCAGACGGCTATCAATCAATCAATTTAATCAATACCCTATGGTGGTTTTACTCAGTACAGCAGCCAAGCTCCACCACAACTGCTCTGTCACTCCCCCTCCTCAAAGTGAAAGGAGGAGAAAATATGATGTAAAGGGCTCAAGGTTTGAGCGAAAGATGGGGTGATCGCTCAACAATTATTGTGACAGGCAAAACAGACTCAGAGTAGGGAGATAGCAAAATTTGCTGCCTATTACTAACAATTTCGAGAAGTGAGAAACAAAGGAAAAAAAGACAAAAACACCTTCCCCCCAATCCACTTTCTTCCACCTACTCCCCCCGAGCAGCAGCAGGGGAACGGGGAATAGGGGCTGTGGTCAGTCGCTGAGGCTTCGTCTCCGCTGGTCCTTAATGGTCACTCTCTGCCCCTGCTCCACGTGGGGTCCGTCCCACAGGGTGCCGTCCTTCCCGAACTGAGCCTGCGGGGGCTGCCCACAGGCAGCAGCTCTTCAAGAACTGCTCCCACATGGCTCCGTACCACGGGGTCCATCCATCCCCCAGGAGCAAGCTGCTCCAGCACGGGTCCCCCCCAGGTGGGCAGCAGCTCCCCCACGCCTCCTGCTCCTGGTTTGTCCCCTCTCCACAGGCTACAGGTCTGGACTGGAATCTGCTCCAGTTGGGGTTCTCCACAGGCTGCAGCCTCCTCCAGGCCACATCCACCTGCTCCACCATGGTCTCCTCCATGGGCTGCAGCATGCAAACCTGCTCCATGTGGGACCCATGCAGGGGGACAGCCTGCTCCACCAGGGGCCTCTCCACCGGCTGCAGGGGAACTTCTCCTGTGTGCCTGGAGCACCTCCTGCCCTCCTGCTACACTAACCTTAGGGTCTGCAGGGCTGGTTCTCAGGTTCTCCTTCTCTCCCAGCAGCAGTTTTTTTTTTTTAATGTTTTTTTTTTTTTTTTTTTTTTTTTTTCCTTTCTTAAATACATTGTTACAGAGGTGCAAACAACATTGCTTATTGGCTTGGCTCTGGCCAGTGGCATGGCGCTCATCTACCATGGGGCACCTTCTGGATTCTTCTCACAGAAGCCACGCCCTCTGCCCTCCGGCTACCAAAACCATGGCACATAAGCCCACTACAATACCCCCAGGTCCTTTTCTGAGGGGCAGTTTTTCAGTCACTCTTTCCTGAGCCTGTACCACTGCATGGGGTTGTTGTGCCCCAAGTGCAGGACCTGGCAGTTGATGTTGTTGAACCTCATACAGTTGGCTTTGGCCCATCAGTCCAGCCTGTCCAGATCCCTCTGCAGACCCCTTCTATGCTTGAGCAGATCAGCACTCCCACCCAACTTGTCATCTGTGAACTTACTAGGGGTGCACTTGATCCTCCTTGTCCACATCATTTATTGAGATTAGAAGAGAAGTGACGCCAGTATTGAGCACTGGGGGACACCACTTGTGATCAGCCTCCAGCTTGATCTAACTCGATTCACCACAACTCTGTGGGCCTGGCCACCCAGCTTTATTTTTTTAACCAGCAAAGTGTACGCTCATCCAACAACAAGTAGCCAGTCGCTCCAGAATGCTGTGGAGAACTGTGTCAAAAGTTTTATAAAATTCTAGGTAGACAACATCTGTAGCCTTTCCCTCATCTATTACGAGGGTTACCTTGTCATAGATGGCAATCAATTTAGTCAAGCAGGACTAGTCTTTCCTAAACCCATGGTTACTGGGACTGATCACCTGGTTGCCCTGTAAATGCTGCTTGATGGCACTCAAGATGATCTCCTCCATGAGCTTCCCTGGCACCAAAGTCAGACTGACAGGCCTGTAGTTCCTTGGGTCCTACTTCTAGACCTTGTAGATGGGCATCAACTTTGTTTGCTGCCAGTCCACTTTCACCAGCTCCCTCAGTACTCTTGGTGGATCCCATCTGGCCCCATAGACTGGTGTTAGGCAAAAGAAGGAAAGGCACAGACAGTGGAAACAGGGTCACGTGCCCTGGGAAGAGTACAGAAATGTTGTCCAGATGTGCAGGGATGAGATCAGGAAAGCCAAGGCAATGACAGAACTAAGCTTGGCAAGGGATGCAAAGGAAAACAAGAATGAGTTCTACAGGTACATTGGCCACAAAAGAAAGACTAGGGAGAGTGTATTGCCTCTGACAAATGAAGATGGAGAACTGGTAATGACAGACATGGAGAAGGCAGAAGTACTTTGTACTTCTTTGTCTTGGTCTTCACTGGTGGTCAGGCTTCTCACATCTCTTGGGTACCTGAACCTCTAGGCAGGGGCTGGGGAGCAGAGTCCCTCCCACTAGTAAGCAAAGAGCAGGTTCAGGACCTTCTGACGCAACTTAACAACTACAAGTCTATGTGCCCTGATGCCATGCATCCCAGGGCCCTAAGGGAATTGGCTGATGTAGTCACCAAGCCATGCTCCATTATATTTGAAAAAATCATGGCAGTCAGGTGAAGTCCCTAGTGAGTGGAAAAAGGGAAACATCACTCCCATTTTTAAAAAGGGTAGAAAGGAAGACCCATGGAACTATAGACTGGTGAGCCTCACTTCTATGCCTGGAAAGATCATGGAATGAATCCCCCTGGAGGCAATACTAAGGCACATGCAGGACAAGGAGGTGATCCGGAACAGTCAGCATGGCTTCACCAAGGGTAAATCATGCCTGACCAATCTGGTGGCCTTCTATGAAGGAGTGACTGCATCAGTTGACAAGGGAAGACTGACCAATGTCTTCTACCTGGCCTTCTGTAAGACCTTTTATACAGTCGCACTTCATATCCTAATCTCTAAATTGGAAAGATATGGATTTGAAGGGTGGACCATTCAGTGGCTAAGAAACTGGATTGATGGCTGTACACAGAGCATAGTGGTCAGTGTTGCTATGTCCAAATGGAGGCTGGTGATGAGTGGTATCCCTCAGGGGTCTTACTTTGAACTGGTGCTGTTCAATATCTTCATCAGTGACACAGACAATGGGATTGAGTGCACCCTCAGCAAGTTTGCAGATGATATAAAGCTTTGTGGTGCAGTTGATACAACAGAAGGAAAAGATGCCAGTCAAAGGAACCTGGACAGGCTGGAGAAATGGGTCCATGTGAAACGCATGAGTTTCAAGAAGTCCAAGGGCTAGATGTTGCACTTGGGCCAGGGCAATCCCAGACAAAAGTACAGACTGGGAGAAGAACTCATTCAGAGCAGCCCTGCAGAGAATGACTGGAGGTTCTGGTGGATGAAAGGCATGAGCCAGCAGTGTGTACTTGCAGCCCAGAAGGCCAACTGCGTCCTGGGCTATATCAGCAGAGGAGTGGGCAGCAGGTTAAGGGAGGTGATTGTCCCCTTCTACTCTGCCCTTGTGAGGTCCACTTGGAGTACTGTGTCCAGGTCTGGGGCTCCCCAGCACAAGAAAGATGTCGACCTGTTAAAGGGAGTCCAGAGGAGGGCTACAAAGATGATCAGAGGGCTGGAGCACCTCTCCTGTGAAAACACAGAGAGAGCTGGGGATGTTCAGCCTGAAGAAGAGAAGGCTCTCGGAAGACCTCATTGCAGCATTTCAGTACTTAAAGGTGTCTTATAAAAAAGATGGAAAAGGTCTTTTTACTCAGGTAGATAATGATAAGACAAGGGGGAATGGTCTTAAACTAAAAGAGGATAGATTTAGTCTAGACATTAGGAGAAAATTCTTCACTGTAAGGGTAGTGAGGCACTGGTACAGGTTGCCCAGAGAAGCCTTGAATGCACCATCGCTGGAGGTGTTCAAGGCCAGGCCTGATTGGGCCTTGACCTACCTGATCTAGTGGGTAGCATCCCTGTCCATGGCAGGGGGGTTGGAGTTGGATGATCTTTAAGGTCCCTTCCAAACCCAAGCCATTCTATGATTCTATGATTAATTTGATTTCAGAACATAAAGGTATACTCATACAGAGTAAATGGCTTTCTCCATTGATGAAGCACACTGTAACAAGTTGTTATTACCATTAATATTTGGTATACAGATTAATGTTTTGTTTCATGTTCATCTATTCTGCTTCATAAAAGAGATACTTGAAAACAGTGCTATGAAATGTATATAAAAATAAAAGAAAATATTCATTAGCTAGTGTATTTTTTTGCCATTTTCACACAGAAAATTCTCTTTAAAATAAGAGTTCCTAAACTTCTATTCTGCCTCTGAAAACAAACAAATAAACAAAGAAAAACACAAAAGAAACTTGAAGTTAACCAAAGTGAAGGGTTGCTATGTGTTTTTTTCTTAACCATCATAGAAAAATAAACAAACAAAAAAACAGAGGGCTGTACATGTTACCCTAAATGTAATTTTCTTTTCAAATAAGCCTGATTGCTTGAATGACATGTAAGATAACAACCAGTCCAAGTATATTATCATTCCAAATTCCTTAAAACTATGATGATTTTAACTTAATATTTAAATATAAGAATATGCTGAGATATAATTATATCTTTGCATAAACTAATGGTAAAAGTAACCTCCACACTGCCTGTGAATTTATACTTAGCATTTTGGCCTCAAGGAAGTTATGGGATTTATAAATCTCAGGCTTACATGTCTCTGAGGGGGGCTATCTTCCTGACTAAGAATCTAATGGTTTGTTTCAGTGAACATCAGTTTAGTTTTCCTCATCATAAATATTGACTTTGTCTTCCCCTTGTTCTGCATTAATGTATTCCATCAATAAATAATGATATGCATCTCTACATCTACTTATTACAATAGTTATCCTAGTACCATAATAATCAGAAGTCTTTTTAATCAGGATAGAAAACAACATGATTATAGTTTTCATAGGGCAATAAAAGGTCCTTTTTATTTCCTACTCTACAATGACTGCTGGTTCAATCTTTTTTGGCATAAGGTATGCAATGAAAAGGGACAAACCTTTTCTGCAGTTCTTAGTTTTAAACTCCTCAGGACTGCTCTGGGCTACCCTATAGGTTTTAACTCTACAAAGATGAAGTCAGAGGAAAATATGAGGAAAAGATTTATGTCCATTCCTTGCAGTTTATAATGGCTCACATTTTATTTATTTATTTATAGAACACAGTATCATTATTTCAATCATGCTGTAATATAGGTATGGAGATTGGAAGAAAGCCACCCTGAAATAAATTTCAGAAATAAAATTCAGTTGTGTAATTCAGTGATCATGTGACACATGGATCAGAAGGAAACAACAGTGTAGAGAAAGCACAGGGGTTTTCAGGTCCCTGTTAATTAATGGTACGTGCAGTGTGGCTACAATGGTTTTAGACAGTAATTTGAGTTTTCAGTTATGCATGCTACCTGATACTAGAAAATAAAATGGAACGAAAAACACCACCTCACTGAAAGGAAGTAGAATGGGATTGAAAAGATACAGACAGTTACTAGGCATGCTTAAATGGTTTCATTTTCAGGAGCATATAATTTAAGAGAATGGATCGTCTGTAAAATACACAGTGTAATGTTACTGATGTGGAAAAATAAACACTGTAGCCCAAATCACAACAAAAGTACCTAATGAAATAGATGTCATCATAAATAATGTAAGTTTAAGAACATCTTTTTCTGTTGAACCAGATAGATATAAAAGGAAAGCTAAATTTGAAATAGTGATTGTTTTGCTTTAAAGGGTAGTCAGGAAAAATACTAAAAATTTATCTTCTTTTAATTATTCACTATTCAGAAATAGATACTTTGTCTGTATTTGGTATTCTACTGCATCTATATGATTGCTTTGCATATCCTGCTCAAACACATAGAAAGCTCTTCTTCTGGCCTGTAAGATCAGTTTGAAGGATGGAATTCCAGGTCAGATTTTTAAGACGTAATCATGTCAGTCTCCAGTGATATGCTGCTGTTCCAGTTCAAATCCAACCAGTGAGTTTAGGTATACATATGGTCTAATTGCAGGAGAATTCTAGTTCCTGTGGAGATTTTGTTCAAAGTATGGCTGCCAATTGCACCCGGCAGAAATGCAGGCTTCTCAGAAAACTCTGCAGTGTATATCAGTGACTGGGAAGTTTACATGTGTCACTGTCACCTCTGTATCTAAATAAATAATAATAAAGAAATAAAGAAAAAACTCACTAACAGTAATTTTAACTTTAACAAAGAAGAAAAGGGACACAAAGAGAACAACACTTATTCATACAAATGGTTGGTTTAACACACACTGAATAAATTGATGCATAAATTGGCTACGATAAATGCTTGTGTTAAATGTGGTTATTTATTATGTGTTCCATTACATAAATTGGTTGCAGAATTATAACAAATGTTCTTTATTAATCTTACCTTCCCTGTGGCTGGAGAATGACTTGAGGCAATTATCTTCAGTGTGGAACTCAATTCCATTATTGTTGATGGGCAGAAGAGGCCAGGCAGCCTTCTAATATTGCACATACAGCTCAAATCCTCCTGCTTCTGCTTTTTAGCAACCTGCATCTCACCTTGGCTTTCAGTGTTGAAATGATATACCACTGCATCTCTTTCCAGCACTATTGCCTTTTGTTCAGGAATTCCTGAGAATGGAGTTTTAAGGTGTAAAAAATAAGTGGAAATAACTTGATAAAGATTATTTTTATGATATATAAATTATGTGACAAAAAAATTTTTGCTAGATCTCAGAATTTTCACCACTCACTGGCTTTACTTTCAGAAGTATTTTGCATTGTTGTTTCATTCTAAATTTTCCCTATAAAAATCCTGCACTGGAAGAAATCTGGACTGGAGGAGTGGGGTGTTGCGTGCTTTAGAAAAAATAAAATAAAATGAAATAAAATGAAATAAAATAAAATAAAATGGTAAATAAAATAAAATAAAATAAAATAAAATAAAATAAAATAAAATAAAATAAAAAGCCCTTCCCCCTTCAATTCTTATTTGCACTAGTTACTGAAGAACTAAAGTAAGACGAAAATGCTATTCTAGTTTAATAGACAGTGTAAATACAGTGGCTGAAGATTTAATAGTCCTGCTTCTGACCTGCACCAGGGTGACAGAGTGCAATTCCACTGGCAAGTATGAAGGAATTTTCAATTCCTGTTTTATGATAAGATAATATGGTTCTGCAACTATAACATATCCTAGAAGGGTGAGACTACCACCGTCTTATGCTCTGTCCTCATTTCACAAGTATAATGAAGATGAAAGTTCTTCTGGGGAGATGCTAGCATGAGCCCCCCTGCATCCTCCTTCCCATTTTCTCTGAAGAACTCATTAGAGCAAGTTCCTTGAGCACTGCTGTCAGCTCACAAACGGGACCACTTGACTGGTTTGCTCCTCCATCTACAGCTTTCTCTATTTTTCTGAGGTGAACAGGGTGGAATGGCTGTGAGGGCAGATTAACTGTGTGATTGCTAGAGGAGAAGGTGTTTTGGGAAGAGCAATAAGAAGCGAAGAAAGAAAAAGTGTAACTGAAAACAAATGATCCCTTGATACATATTTTAAATGCTCTTTCTAATATTGTTATTATCCTTTTTGAGGTATGTAGCTTTCCAGATCAAACATTATATAACCTCTGCACTGTGTTCTGCAGTGGTCTCCTGCTACTACCTGCTTCCAGATGCCAGCCTGAGAGAGATACCAAAAGGATGCTCCAGAGCATTGCTCACATCAGTGCAGGTAGCACAGCCAGGGACTACACGGCACATTCCACAGCTGGAAACTGAGCCTGTGCACAGGTGGCACAGCATTTAGGAAAGCTATCCACATTGTGGCCTCAAGGAAAGTAACAGGGAATGCTTCCACAGCATCAGGATGTAAGAACAGCAGTGCTTTGCACTTCTACCCTGCTGATGACTGGCTTGTTTCATTGTGAATTTAAAAATCAGACATCCTTTGACATAGAAGAAATAATGTGAGAAAAGCAATGAAATCCACACATCGCCTTAAAGCTGAGTACATTTCACTTTCAGGGGATACGAAATCCCCAATATGTGACTAGAAATCTCAACAGACACTTCATACTTGCTTTTCTTAGATGTATTTCTGTTATATATTATTCTAGGGGGGTGGGAAAGGGGAGGAAGGAAATTTTAGAGACCTGAATGCTAAGAAGTTTAATGTTAGAGTAGGCAGCCTCGTATATTCTGACTCATTTCGTGTTTTTCTGCTCATAAGAGTCACTGAAAATTAACAATTAAACTTGCCCTACATTGCATTGTTTTTGAAAACAATTGCATTTTTTTGGAGAGTAATGCCACATGGCTTTCACCTTTTGGCTTAACAAAGGGCCAGGAGTTTGTGATAGAAGCCCTCAAATACATAGGCTAGTAGTTGACGGAGTCACTGTGTTCCCACACTTTTATTGCAAGGAAGCAACACAGGAACTTTAGTGTCAAAAATAACCATGAATATCATCCAACCACTTTACTATATTAGTGCATCTGCTAGTTCCAGATGTCTGCAATTAATATCCTGAAATCCTGAGTAAATTACCAGATCAGCTACTTTATGGTTATTTCGCCAGACATACACAATGGCATTTGTATTTTACGTAGTTGTAAACCTGCAGCATTTGATAAAAGATCAATAAAGGCGTAAATGTCAGCAAATGGAAAGAACTGAGCAGAAACCAGAAGATTTTTACAGATTCAAAGCAATGAGACATTTACATGAATCTTTTACCTAAGAGACATGAGAGATGGAAATGGAAGAGGTAAATACATGGGAGTGGCAAATACAATGGACAAGCTGTTTCAGGAGACATCAGTTGTTATATGTCTCTTCTATGCATCCCCCACCCCATTCCTCCCCGTCACTCTCCCAGTCTCATTTGGAGCACATTTTTCTTGGACTAAAATAGTTTCTGCAAGAATCTTGCTTTGGACCATGCATATTCCCCAGGACAATTACCACTGCATTTTCATTTTGTATGTCAGTAAGGGAAAAAGAATACTAGGAATGTGAAAGAGGTGAAATGACAGGTACAAAACATATAATTTCATGTAACCATTCTCCATCATTACAATGCCTTAAAATTCATTACTTGAGAAACTGAATATTAGCAAAAGAGCAGTGCTGAAATACACCTACACAATACCTCTAAACACTCATGCTTGGGCTTTCAAACACTCCTGTATTGGGTTTGTGTCGTAAGGTTTTGGTAGTGGGGGACTGCAGGTGTAACCTGTGTGAGAAGAATCCAGAAGCTGCCCCATGGCAGAAAACAGCCAGTTTCAGCCAGCTCCAAAGGGACTTGCTGCTGGCCAGAGCCAAGCCAATAAGTAAGGTTGTTTATGCCTCTGTAAGAGCAGACTTAAGAAAGGGGAAAAAAATGATAGGCAATAGCAGCTGGGAGAGTGAGGAGTGAGAACCAGCCCTGCAGCCCCCAAGCTCAGTGCAGCAGGAGGGCAGGAGGTGCTCCAGGCACGCAGCAACAGCTCTCCTGTGGCCTGTGGAGAGGTCCGTGGTGGAGCAGGCTGTCCCCCTGCAGCCCATGGGTCCCACATGGAGCAGATCTCCACGCTGCAGCCCCCCCCTGGAGGAGCCCCCGGTGGAGCAGGTGGATGTGGCCTGGGGGAGGCTGCGGCCCCCTGAGAGCCCCCGCAGGAGCAGGCCCCAGGCTGGAGCTGCAGCCCATGGAGAGGAGCCCACGCAGGAGCAGGGGGTCTGGAGGAGCTGCTGCCCACCCATGGGGGACCTGTGCTGGAGCAGTGTGCTCCTGGGGGATGGATGGACCCCATGGTATGGAGCCATGTGGGAGCATGCCTGTGGGCAGCCCCCGCAGGCTCAGTTCGGGAAGGACGGCATCCCGTGGGACGGACCCCACGTGGAGCAGGGGCAGAGAGTGACCGTGAGGGAGCAGCGGAGACAAAGTGCTATAGACTGACCACAGCCCCCATTTCCTGTTCCCCTACACTGCTTAGAGGGGAGGAGGTAGAACAGGGTGGATGGGAGGAAGGTGGTTTTTTTTGTTGTTTGTATGTTTGATTGTTTCTCACTTCTCTAGCTTGTTAGTAATAGGTAATCAATTTCTCTAATCTCCCTGCACTGAGTCTGTTTTGTTCATGAGTATAATTGTTGAGTGATCTCCCTGTCCTTATCTTGACCCATGAGCCCTCTGCATTGTATTTTCTCCCCCTCTTCCTTTGAGGAGGGGGAGTGACAGAGCATCTCTGATGGAACTCAGCTATCCAGCTGGGTAAAACCACCCCAACTTCAAAGAAAAAAGAGAAAAAAAAAAAAAAAGCAAACAGGACTTAGGTTATGCCTAAAATAGACCAGTATCAGCTTGAAACTCTGGACCAAGTTTGGTTGGTTTGCCCAGTATTTCACAATGACCCCAGTGTTTCCCTTTTCCTCCCACATTGCAGAGAATTGCTGTCAGAACTTAGAAGTATTCTGTAAACTGCCAGGCATCTTCAGGTCTCTGGGTGAGCGCAGCAGTTCGCACAAGGCTGCCTTGGAAGTGCTGGAGCCTGAGTGCAGCAGCTTGCCTAAGGGCCCTTGTGCCAACAGAGACACGGTGTGAGGAGGCTGAGCCCCATCACCTGTGCCAGTGGACCCAGCACTGTTAGTCTGGCATACCAATAGCACTCTGCTGATGTGTTGTTTGTGACCAAAGCAGAGCCTGTCTTGCTGCCCTTATTCTCACAAAATGATGAAGAAAAGTGGTACCGACCTCCTGACCTCAGCACCCTAATTTAGAAGGATTATCTGCAGGAACGTGGTGCCACCACAGCTGCTCTCATCTTTCTGGAGAATAACAGGCAACAGTGTGTGAGCAGAAGCGTCGTTTCTGGGCAGTAAATGGTCTATAAGCCGGTGGATTACAAAAGTAAGATAAGGGATAGAACTTCCCCACCATCCCCACCCCTCTGTCAAATATGTTTGTAACCTACAGAATCATCAGTGTAAACATGAACATTGCAGAGATGTTTTTTATTGCATATTCATTTCCATCTGAAAACATCCATGATCAACTGCCCCAACTCAATACATTTCAGAGGATAAAACAAAAATAAATAAAATCTAGGAAAATAAATTCAAAAGCTCTGCCTAAAGGCATGATCATGTGGCCAAATTAACTTGAGGCAGAGTGGAGTTTGAATTTAGAGCATATCACCCAATCCACAAAGATTGACACCTAGACACACATTCACCCTCTGATAAATATGAAGCAGCTTTTATCACTCAGGGAAATGAGGTCTACCCAGGTTTGGGCCAATGGTAATGTTTGGTTGAAGGCTTTGCAGAGTGGACTCTGCATTTACCCTAAAATTATTAGCCTTTAATACACATGATACATTGGGTAGAGAAAATCGAAGTCTAGCAGCTGGTATATGTCCAACACAAATGGAGGAATCTGGAGTTCCCTCCAGTGCTGTACTGAAAAAATATGTAGCCGCACCCTATAGCTCCTCCAGCCCTTATTTTCAGAAGAGTTTGAAAGAAAATATCAGTTCCAATGTTCCAATGCAGATAATTAAAAAATAATTAAAAAATACAGAAATGTGGTTGATGGCTGTAGGAATTTATACACACCTTTCGTCAGGGAGTAGTGATTGGGCAAGGGGTTTTAAACTAAAAGAGGGTAGATTTAGATATTAGGAGGAAATTCTTTACTATGAGGGTGGTGAGGCAGTGGAACTGTTTGCCCAGAGAAGCTGTGGATGCCCCATCCCTTCAAGTCACAGAATCACAGAATCATCTTGGTTGGAAGAGACCTCCAAGATCACCAAGTCCAACCTCTGACCTAACACTAACAAGTCCTCCACTAAACCATATCGCTAAGCTTTACATCTAAACGTCTTTTAAAGACCTCCAGGCATGGTGACTGAACCACTTCCCTGGGCAGTCCATTCCAATGCCTAACAACCCTTTCAGTAAAGAATTTCTTCCTAATATCCAACCTAAACCTCCCCTGGCACAACTTTAGCCCATTCCCCGTCATCCTGTCACCAGGCACATGGGAGAATAGACCAACCCCCACTTCGCTACAGCCTCCTTTAAAGTACCTGTAGAGTGTGATAAGGTCGCCCCTGAGCCTTCTCTTCTCCAGGCTGAACAATCCCAGCTCCCTCAGCCGCTCCTCATAAGACTTGTTCTCCAGACCCCTCACAGCTTCGTTGCCCTTCTCTGCACTCGCTCGAGCACCTCGATGTCCTTCTTGTAGCGAGGGGCCCAAAACTGAACACAGTACTCAAGGTGCAGCCTCACCAGAGCCGAGTACAGGGGGACAAGCACTTCCCTAGTCCTTCTGGCCACGCTGTTTCTTATGCAAGCCAGGATGCTGTTGGCCTTCTTGGCCACCTGAGCACACTGCTGGCTCATATTCAGCCGACTATCAACCAACACTCCCAGGTCCTTCTCTGCCAGGCAGCTTTCTAACCACTCATCTCCCAGCCTGTAGCACTGCCCAGGGTTGTTGTGCCCCAGGTGCTGGACCCTCTGTTCAAGACCAGGTTGGATGGGGCTTTGGGCAACCTGGTCTAGTGAGAGGTGTCCCTGCCTATGGCAGGAGGGGTTGAAGCTAGATGGTCTTCAGGGTCCCTTCCAATCTAAACCATTCAAAGATTCAATTATGATTCAACCCAGAGAAGGGTTGGTGTCTGCATGAGGAAACTAGAAGCTACTCTTAAGATAAATTAGCAATAATTGAGAAGACACCTGAACTAATTTGCTGCTCAACCAGAACTCTTAAATGTGAAATATTTTTTAAAATGTTGCAGCTGATTCTTCCTTTCTATTGAAGAATACTCCAGCTTTCATTCAGCCATTGTGCTTCCTGTTTGGAGATTCCTTACATCCGTAAAGGGGTACTTCACCTCACTGCATGCTGCCCATTAAACTTTGGAAGGAAGAGAGTAACCACAGCTCTGGGCACTGGCCACAAATATCCCTACTCTTCCTGTAGTTACTCCCTCTAAGCCAGAGGCTGAAGGCTAGTGCAGTCTACTCCAGCTCTTGGTCAGCTGGAGAGCCCTGACAGACAGAGGGTATTCCCAGTGAAGTATTATGTCTGTTTTGTGCTCTCCAATGTGCAAGGAAAGACATCTGGAAACTGTTTTTTTTCTCTATTCAGTGCCATCAATCACAATATTTTATGGTTTATTTTTTATGAAAGTGATTCATGGAGATTGTTTCGTAAAAATAATGAATTCTTTGATATGCACTCTTTCTGCCATGAGGGGAAACTGGTTCAATTCTTAAGATCACTGGTATATTCTCACAGTCCTCTAGAGAGAGGTATTAGTTCCTAATTTAACTTCACTTTGTCAACATTACCCTAGAGCCTGCACTTGCACTTTAAATGGAACACTTTATCCTGCAGTGAAATGATATTTTACTCATATCCAGGCAATTTCAGGGATATTTGGTAAGCCATATTCCATGCTTTTAGTGGGATCACATAAAAGGATGTCTGCTGTATAAACTTCTACTGTGTACTCCCCAGTGCAGCTCTATATATTATATTACTGAACTGCTCCTATAAAAGGGAAAGTACATTGCCAGGTTTTAGAGAAAGTATCATAAATAGATCATTTTCTTTTATAAACAATCAATTTTGCAACAGGCTTTGGAAGAAAGATTGCTCAATTCAGCTTTAGAATCAGAACAAATATTAATATCAAATTTAAAGAGAATTGTATTGGTCCTGTTGTGTCAGGATATATTTGACCTAATAAGGGCCATTAATTTCAAATCACTAAACACTTTTGGATCTTAGTTTTTGACCTGTACTACAAAAGACTATTGTGCCACGTCAACAATATTCTCTGGCTGAGAATATATTCAAGTTATTCAAGATTTTATACAAATTTTAAGTTCTTGGAATTATTTTTTGTAAGATTTCAAAGTACTGAGGAAACATTACATAGATAGCAAAAAAAAAAAGTTATGAAACACAAAAACAGAACAAAACAAAACAAGGAAAACGTGGACATTTTTCATGTTGTGGAGAGTAACACAAGAAAAAAAAAGAAAATGGAAACATAAATTTCAAAATTCTGGAATACAGAAAGCTTTAGCTTTTTTGTCAAAATCTTATATTTTGTCTGACTAATATTTTTCTGGCTAATAATTAATCAGCTCTTTTTAAATACATACATACAGCAGTGAAGGAAACATATAAGGATATTTTTAAATCTCATTCTAATATATGCATGTTTGCTCAAATGCCAATCAAAATCAAAAGCACACTATGTTTGAAGTTGCATTCTTTCCATCATTTTTTATAAGCATTAGATCTTTCTAATTCATCTGAGGTATTTCCAAGTTATCTACTTGTGTGGTGTTTAAGTGCCAATATCTGATGTTTCCTTTCACTGTAAATTGATTCTTTGTACCTTGTCAGATGTGCAAAACTTCCTACTGTGCACCTAAGTGCATGGAGAATGTGCATGAGAGCTCCTGGCTATCACAAGTCGCAGAGAACATTCCTATTAAGTCTCAATCACTCAGAAAGTAAGAGGTTAGCAAGTGAGTGACTGTCTTTTTGCTCTCTCGTCTCTATTTCAAGCTCCAGCTAAAGTCATACAAGTGCAAATTAGATGGGGGACCTCTGCCCAGCAGTGAAAATCCCACACTGTCTAAATCAAATAGGAAAAGGCATGCTTTCCTTACCTTTAACCCGGTGTTTTTTTGTTGTTGTTGTTGTTGTTTTTTTGGTTTCCTGCTGGCTTCATTTTATAAGGGCTTTCTTCATTGAATTTTTAAAATGTGTGGGTTTTGGTTTTGGAATGACCTTGCTCATCTGTGTCCATGTTTGAAGGAGGGTGTTTCCTGCTTTTAATTACTAGTAGCAGGACAGATTTTGATATCTGAAATTATACTAGTATTGTGATAATTTTCTTATAAAGTTAAGACCATAATTTGCAATTTTCATTCATGGACAAATATTTCTTCTGCTTTGTGAGAAAAACATTTTAGATTAACGTGAAGTTTTAATCCCTGAGTATTAACCTCAAGCCAATTTCATCATATAGAATAGAATAGTTCAGTTGGATAGGAATTTCAAAGATCATTGAGTCCAACAGCCTGACTACTTTAGGGCTAACAAAAAGTTAAAGCAAGTTATTGAGGGCATTATCCAAATGCCTCTTGAACATGGGGCATAAGCCACATCACTAGGAAGCCTGTTCCAATGTTTGACCACCCTCATGGTAAAGAAGTTTTCCCTAATGTCCAGTCTGAACCTCCCCTGGCACAGCTTTGTGCCTTTCCCATGAATCCTGTCATCAGTTACCAGGAGCAGAGATCAGCACCTACCTCTCCACTTCCCTCCTCAGGAAGTTGCAGAGAGCCCTGAGGTTACATCTCATCCTCCTTTTCTCCAGATCAGTCAATCCAAGTGCCCTCAGCTTCTCCTTGTAGGACATGATTTCCAGCCCGTTTACCAGCTTTGTTGCACTCTTCCGAACATTCAGGTCTGCTATCCACTGTTTTTGGCTGAAACACAATGGTAAATCCTAATTTTCAGGACTGATAAACAGACAGGGTTTTTTTGTGTTTGCTACTGAATACAGAGTTGTGTGGCAGGCATGGCTCATTTATTTTTCTGGATACCTTTGAGCACCTGATTATTTCAAAACAGCACTACTGTTTATAATTTTACTGCTTTAGAAATGAGGAATTGTTAAAATAATTTTGTCATTAGCCTAACACCATCAGGGTTAAGAAACTCTAAGCAAGAATATTCTGAATACAATAAAAATGGTGTTATAGTCACGATAAATATGTTTGACATGATAAGCACTTAAGGATTGTGAGGCTTTCCCAGTATAAAATATATTGAAATATATGGGGGAGGAGTTGGGGGGAGGAGGTTGTGCTATATCTGTTTCTGGATAAATAATTTTTCCTAAAAAGAAAAGTCTTTGCTTTTCTTGTGTTGAAACTTCAGGAACCTGAAGGACACTCCAATTTTTCGGCTTCCATTCCTAGCAAATCAGTATTTTACCTCTGTACCCTTGTACTGCAGACTCCCATCTCTTAAGTCTCATTGCAACAAGCAAGTATTTCATCTGCTCCCTGTGTTAGCACAGCATGGGACAGACTAGACAACAGACTAGATTAACACAGAGATGAGGAGAACCTGCCACTATTTAGTACAAATGTAGCAGCCTCCTTGGGAGCAGCAGTAATTGGCTGAGAAAGTATAATCCCCACTCATTTTTAGAGAATGCTTGACATGATGAAAATCTTATAATGAAATGAAAACAGATGAAAAATAAAAAAATCTTAAGTTTTTAAAATGGTAAACTGAGAAAGAAAATCTGAGACATGCAAAGAAGTGTGTCTTTTCATGAAAGCTACTCTTCTGTGAACTAGAAAAGAATGTATGGCACAACCCTTTAACTTTTTTAGTTATATTTTTCCTTTGTTTCCAGGCGCAGTACTGAGGTGAAACTGAGTTCTCACCTGAATATTCATATCTATGACCTACTTCACTAGATTTCAAAATTTGTCACACATTCAGGGTATTATCTTTTCAGAAAGTGAACTAGAACATGACATGAGAATGCATGAAAGTTAAAAAAAAAAAAAAAAAAACACACACACAATGAAACATGGTGTCTGCAGTGTGTTTTGGAACCCTCTCCTGCCCAGGGACGGCAGTGAGGTACACATCCATCTGAACAATTAAGCTCAGGTTTCTTCTTTTTTTATTACCATAGTCAGAATTCATGGACTGGAACCACTACAGATAAAAAAATAAATAAAATAAAATAAAATTGAAAAATTTTGATCCCAAGAATTTTACAACTTTAATCTTATGTGTATGATCTGGCATGAGTCAGTATATCAGAAAATTTTTCATCGTTTTGGCTAGTATTGTCAGTGAAACCAGTAAAAGTATTGTATGTGTTTCTGCATCTTTCTGCATTTTTATTGCATTATTGCATAAACCTGCCAAAGAGTTTTGCATTTATTCTCTGGTCTCAAGTGTTTCAGGATATGTAAATGTCTGCATATCAATGCAAATCTCTGGAAAAGTCCTAGTACATATTTATATGAGCTGTTTCAGTTTTGCATATAGATATATCTGCGATTAAAACTTTTTCTTCACAGAAACTTAAAGCACACATGAAGCTTTTATAGTTTATTGTGAATAATATTTATTCTTTTTAAAACATATATATTGTTGTACTTAATAAGCTAGACAAATATCAAATATACATCTGGAATCAGAAGATATTTAAAACTCAATGGAGTATATACCTTGACAAGCAGAAAAACAGATTCCTCCTCAACTGCATGGAGAGTACTAGTCATGCAGCTAGCTTTATGTAGATATTCATTCACATTTTCATCCCTGAAGGAATATTGCCAGCCAGATGCCACATATCTCTGGGCAAGGGAGTTGCTCATTTACAAAGTAACATCAAAATTTAAAGAAAATAAGTAGGCATATTCATATGTAATACTCAATATCAACTTTGATTAAAATTGATCTCTGTTTAAATTATTTAAATAAGGTAGCTCTTCATTGATCATGAGTGCTTATTTCCAGAGTGAAAATTTTTTATTCCATTTAGTCTTGAAGCCCTAATTAAAGATGATAGCTTGAACTAACATTCATCTACTTACTATGTTTGTCACATCTTAAGTAAAAATATCTCTCTGCTCAAGCAGAACCCCACCCCCACCCCGGAAATACAGAAAAACAGTTCAACAGATCAGCTAGAGATTATTCTACTTAAAGACCACAACACTCGTATGAAAAGCATTGACAATGCCAAAACAGGGATAGCAACATTTATTTTTAAAACCTTAATATACGAGTACAACAGAACTGTTTTCTCAAACATCAGAGTGTTTAAGGACTGTTATATTTGCAATACTGGCAGTCAGCTTTCCTGGAAAGTCATTGTCACTTCAAGAGTTCAGTCGGAACTTGGTTGTTACACCCCTCTCGAGGTTGTGTCACCTAATTCTGAGCAATTAATGCACACTGGAAGAGACAGGCCTCTGCTGTATACCTCAGCAATTAGTGCTTACTGGACAACATCAGGATCCAAAAGTAAAATAAAATTTGCAGCTGCAGTAACGGTGCAGATAAAAGACCACTCAAGGAACTCTCCAGACAAGCCAAAGATCACTGCAGAAGACTTAAACAGCCATTCCCTGTAAATGTGCAAGTACCAAATGCCACATAGTGGGACTTATTTCTGAAAAGACCTGATTTTGACATACTTGACATCAAATAATTTTCAGTTAAGGTAGGTAGGCTGTCAACCTGTAGTACAAAAATTTGAAGGGAACTACATTCTCCACAGAAATGAGACATAAACAATATGCTAAAACATGACTAAAGGCTTTGTAGTGATTGATTTCTGAATTTGTCCTACTGATAAGGGCATGAAGACAAATATGTCCTGTCCCACTGAATAATGGTCTGAATTTAGACGTCTTGGCAGAAGAAGTTGTGGAGTTCATACTATCAGTGCCTGTGCTACTACCACTGTGTAAAGGACTGCATTTTTCAGTAGACTCCTTTTAGCAAGTTCTGAAAGTACTAACTTCATAAAAAGAGAGACAAAATAAAAAGAGTTGCAGTGTCTCAAACCTGAAAACAGAAAAAGAATGGGAATATTTCTCCTACTGTTAGCTCATGAAGAAGAAAGACAGAAGAATGTAGTTTTTCCTGACCCTTAACCATCTCCTCAGATAACTAGCATTTTTTTATTTACATATGATAAAGAAAATAAATCTTTTTTTTTTTTTTAATAAAAAAAACAGAAGGGTGTTAAATACTTTTCCCCAGCAGTAACTGTAGGAGAATGATTGTCATGCTGTCAAAATGTTGATGAAAATAAGCAGAATGCCCTGTAGCTAATATATAATCATTTAGTTGCCAAAAAAAAAAAAAAAGAACTATGTATTTGTGTTTATTATACAAAGCCTCTTTATAAATAATGGATCAGCAGTGTTTCTTTTAATAACAACCAGCACTATAATATTCTTCTGTTAAAATCTCTCAGGATAAAGAATTTTTTAGCTTTATGTGAAACAAACAGTCTTAAATGCTTTAGGTACTATCTATCATATACACTATAGCTTTATTGTGTCTGAAAAATAAATAAAACTGTTGTTCAATCGCATACATACTGCCCCTCAATGCAATAGGGAGTCCAAAGCCTGGACTGTTGGCTCCTTAGGATAAAGCTGAGTTTAAGTTCTGCCTTAGCTCCAGAAGTCTTTGGTGTGAGACAGTATAAATTCTATGTAACCTCTTCTATAGACAGCAGAATTGTAGTCTTGATGTCACAGGTAAGTTTCCAGAATAATAAGATAGCCTGAGTTGGAAGGGACCCACATGGATCATCAAGTCCCTCTCCTGGCTCCACACAGGACCACCCAAAAATCAGACCATATATCTGAGAGAGTTGTCTAAGGGTAACAATATGTTCGTTCAGGTATCCAGGAAAAATACCAAAGAAATAAGTTTGACCATGTGAATGTTTGACCATTTGAACCATGTGCATATGAACACATGCACACCATGTGAATCGTGTCAGAATTGGTTCTACTTTAATATCTAGAATGCCCCCAGGAGTGGGAGTAAAGAGGTATGGAAACTTCACTGCAGCTATATTTTAGCTGAAACACTGGAAGAGACTAATAGTAACATGCATTCCTGATAGGAAATCCTTTGTATTATACTAGCCATATTTAATCACACTATATTAATGCTAATTTTACCAATCAAATTACCAAGCTGACTTCAATTGGCAGTTGTATTAGCAATTATTCGTCATCTCTCATTAGCATTAGATAGAAAAGCTACTGATGCAGCAAGACTTTAAAAATGTATTAGCAAAAAGTAATTTTAGTATATCCTTATGAAAGCTTTCTAATTTAATGTAGTGGACTCATCCAGAAGAAACTTGGCAGAGGATAGCTGAATTTTCCCAGCACTGATACCATACAGAAATTCACGAAACCTCACAGTGGGGAAAAAAAAAAAAAAAAAAAAAAGTACCTAATTAGAAAGTATTACAGTATTACAGTAGACAGATCTTATATGAATTTTATGTCATCTTTGATGTTTGAGAGACCAGATGTGCTCTATCATGGCTGTATTTGTAGGTTTCATTTACTTCCCTGGCATCCACCCAGTAAGAGCAGTACTCAATTTAAGAGATTGCTTCCAGACAAGAGCAGTTTTATCCTGAAAGCTAGGCTTCATAACTTGGCCATAGAAAAACACTGGATTCAGCTCCAAGGTGATGTATCATTTTCAACCTATACTAGCTCCCTTCTGGAGTTTGTGCCCTGAGGAAATATAGACCCAAGAAAGGCTGTGTCACAACAACTTTACACCTGAGTCAGTACACCATTGCCAATACTGAAATCAGATGCTATCATCACCCACATGAAATCAAGCACTGTCTGTAGGCTAGTGATTTTGAGTGCTTCAGTTCATCTTTGCTTTGCAAAGTCAAAATTAATTTATTGTTTACATTTAAAGTAAACCACTAACACTTTACAATTCAATTTCATTCCATTTTTGTATACAAGTTAAAATTGAGCATTAAGGATATTTTGCTTTTCTGATCTTTTTTCCTTGTAATATAGAGGACGTCTGTTGATACATAATCCTTTCTGTAGGTTTTCTACAGGAGTTTCAAAAACAAAACAAACAAATTAAAAAATAAAAGATATAATAATAAGAATAAATAATAATACCACCAGTTCTGTGCAAAGAACTTGACACTGTCCTGCATGCTATCATTGTCTCTAAATTGGAGAGGCATGGATTTGGCAGATGGACCACTCGGTGGGTAAGCAATTGGCTCGATGGTTGCACTGAAAGTGTTGCAGTCAATGGTTCGATGTCCAAGTGGGTGGTGTAGTAACGGGTGGTGTTCCTAAGGGGTCAGCATTGCAACCTGTGCTGTTTATCGTCTTTGTTGGTGACATGGACATTGGGATTGAGTGCACCCTCAGCAAGTTTGCCAATGACACCAAGCTGTGTGGTGCAGTCAACACACTGTAGGGAAGGGATGCCATCCAGAGGGACCTGGACAGGCTTGAGAAGTGGGCCTGTGTGAAACTTATGCCATTTGACAAGACCAAGTGCAAGGTCCTGTACGTGAGTTGAGGCAAATCCAAGCAGAAATACAGGCTTTGAAGACAATGGATTGAGAGCAGCCTGGAGGAGAAAGACCTGGAGGTGTTCATTGATGAGAAACTGAACATGAGCCTGCAATGTGTGCTTGCAGCCCAGAAAGCCAACCTTACCCTGGGTGGCATCAAGAGAAGCATGGCCAGCAGTGAGAGGGAAATGATTCTCCCCTTCTACTCTGCTCTCATGAGACCCCACCTGGAACACTGCATTAAGGGGCGCCCAGCACAAGAATGACATGGACCTGTTGGAGAGAGTCCAGAGGAGGGCCATGAGGATGATCTGAGGGCTGAAGCATCTCTCCTGTGGACAGGTTGAGGGAGCTTAGGTTGTTCATCATGGAAAAGAGAAGGCTCCAGGGAGACCTTATAGCAGCCTTCCAGTACGTAAAGAGGGTCTACAGGAAAGCTGTGGAGGAACCCTTTGTCAGAGAGTGTAGTGATAGGACAAGGAGTGCTGGTTTAAAACCATTTAGATAAGATATTCAGAAGAAATTCTTTACTTCGACGGTGGTGAGACAGTGGACCAAGTTGCCCAGAGAAGCTGTGGATACCCCATCCCTGGAAATGTCCAAGACCAGGTTGCATGGGGCTTTGAGCAACCTGGTCTACTGGGAGGTGTCGTTGTCCATGGCAGGGGGGTTGGAACTAGATGGTCTTTAAGATGCCTTCCAACACAAACCAGTCAATGATTCTATTATTCTATGACATTTTAGAATTCATTGTTCTAATGTAACTTTAATATAATGCTGTTGAAAATGGTGTTATCTTATTTGATATTAAGACAGAAAATACTAACTCTAAAGCTTACAAAATTTCTTAATAAATTCACTTTCCACCTCCTTTCTGCTCAGTTTTTGAACTCTTTGTGCACTGCCAGAAATAAAGTTAGTGGTCCACAAGTGTAAGCCCGTAACTCAAAAGCAAACAGAAGTGAATGTCATTACTTGAATTCATCTGAATATTGTATTTCTATAATTTCACTGCAGTTCTACTTTCATTTCAAACCTGAACTCTTCATCTGAAAACAGATCTATGGTGTGAACTTGGAATTAGTCTGTTTAAAGATCTAGACTTACAGAGCCAGTGTGAACTTATTAGCATTGTTCAGGGAGAAACCATAACATTTTATGTAATAGTATTTCTTTTTCCTGGGACAATTGTCCTTAACAGAATTAGTCAAAGCTACTAAGTCAGATGAAAAACGAAATCGTAACATCAAAGGCATATACCAACTGAAATGCCTAGCCTTGCCCAGAGAGAGAGAGAATGCAAAAATTAATGGCTAGATTATAACTGGTTTTATCACCAGTCAACGTGGTTTCAGTAGGGAGAAATATATTCATAAGTTTCATGTAAAAAGGACTATTAGTACTCCTATCAAAACTCCTTCTAGCACTCCTTGGGTGATAAAACACAGAAAGAGGCAGGATTATAAGGGGGCCATTCCTTTTCCCTGGTAGCAGGCAGAGCTACCCAGGAGTTGAAGAGAAGCTTACTGCACCGTGCTGCTCTGCACATTACAGAGAGTTCAGGACCATAGGATGCCTGACAAGATACAGTATCTCCCTGAAATGGCTCGATGCAGTAAGGCATCACATTGCCCTTTACTGTTATAGATTATCCAATCTTGCTGTAAATTTGGGTATTTGGGAAACAAAACATTATTGCTTCACTTCATGTATTTTTAGCAGGAAAAGATAGTCATATTTTAAAACATGGCTACATTTTATGTTTGATAAAATGTGAACTTTGTTGATGGTAGCATGTAAGTATGCTATTGTGAAGTTTGACACTAAATTGCCAGTAAGTTTCCACACAGAGACGAATTTTTTCTTGAGACCCCAGACTGGATGTGTTTGAGCATACAGATAATTTTGGGGGGAATGTGTGTATGCTAAAATTCAGCACGGAAAGCCTATTGTCATTGAAGCCAGGAGAGAACACAACATTTTCCTGAAGGCAAAGATGAAATCTCCAAGGTGAGATTCTGTTAATTCAAGGTTAATTCCAATCTGGAAATGCTTTCTTTTCACACTACTCATTTAGAGATAGTAGGAATTTATAATCTTTTTGATTCATGTCTTTTTTCTCTGTTCTCTCACACACCAATAAATGGTTCATTCTGCTTTAGCTAAACATAATTCTCTCAAACATAACTTTTAAAACTGAGCTAATTCCTGGCCAATACGCATGAAGGTTAATGAAACTGACATTGGGAGGAAGTTGGGAAAGGTGAAGCTGGCTAAATTCACTCTCTGCAGAGAGTCTCTTCAGGCTTAGTATGGAAGATGGTGTGTACTGGGGCTGGATGGGATGGAATAAACTTTCCCTGCAGCAGCCCATATAATGCTGCGCTCTGCACTTGTAACTAGAACAGCACTGATACCACACCTGTGTCGTGTCTATTGCTGAGCAATACTTGCACAGCATCAAGACTGTCCAAAACCCCTCCTCCCCAAAGCCAGCAGGCTGGTGGAGGGCAAGACATAGGGTGAGGACATTGCCAGGGTGGCTGACCTAAACCAACCAAAGGGATATTTCCATATATACCATGCCATATGGTGTCCACATTCAGCAATAGAAGGAGGGGAAGGGGAAGGAGTGGGGGGGGCTCTCATTATGAAGTCGTCTGTCCTCCCAAACAACTGCTACGTGTATTGAAGACCTACTTCCTGGGACATGGCCAAACATTGCTTGTTGCTGGGAAGTAGAGAATAATTTTTTTTTCGCTGTCTCTGTGCTTCCATGTGGCCTTTGCTTTGTTTTTCCCTCTTCCTTTTTCCTTTAATTAAATTACATTTTCTCAATGCACGAGTTTTTTGTTGTTGTTGTTATTGTTGTTGGTTTTGTTTGTTTGTTTGTTTCTTTTATTCCAGCGTTCTTTCTTCTCCCTCTCTTCCTCTGACAGGGCGATTGAACAAGCAGTTGTGGCGGAGTTTAGCTGCCCACCTGGGTAAAACCACCACTTAGAGAAAAGGCAATAAGCACAAGGAATCTAACACTGTGGCCCAGTGAAAACTGTAACAAAGATGCTGGTTCCTGTTCTAGGGATTTATTTATTTATTTATTTATTTATTTATTTATTTATCTGTAGCATAATCATCAGCAAATAGCAGTAGCACTAAGGGTCAGATCCCAGAAGTCTAGTACTTGAGGTCTACCCATCTAAAGGTCAAAGAGTCAGGAATCCTTGCTTATTTTTCATCGGTACCTCTGATTCTTCAATGCTTTTCTGTGAGTGCTTTGGCTTTAATGGGAGAAGTTGAAAATGGCTTTACTTGTCCAGCCTAGTGGCTGCTGTTTAAAGCACTGAAGAAATTCAGAGATTTAGAGGCCCATTCCTTCCTTAACCTCTCCAGTCACTGAGGCTTCCTACCTGAGCACTCTATCTAGATTATTATACAAAACCAGCAGAAACCATCCTCCTCCTCCTCCAGCTATGAAAATAGTGAGGACTGCTGTACTCAGTGCTCAGAAGCCTGTATGTAATGGATTGTCTTGAATACATTCAACAGGTAAGGTAACTTTAAAGGTTTTTTTGCCACCCTGTTCTTTCTCCCCAGCAGTTCAAGCAAGAGTTAGGTATCCACCTAATTGGTGTAATATTTCTCAGCTTGAGCAACAGGCCATCCTAGAGTGAGCATGGACACTGATTGATTTTAGATGTCTTGGAATATTAGGTGTTAGAAAACAGGCAGTCGTGTTTGAATGTCATTTCGATTCAGGAAAATTAGGCAGCTTGGGTCCTCTTTTTTTTTTTTTTTTTTTTTTTGGTGGTGGTGGTGGTGGTTGGTTTGGTTGCTTTTTGATGTTTAGTTTGTTTCTTACAAGGGAAGCATATGACTGGTTAGAGCTGAAGTAGGGTCGCTGATATTTTGGAAGTTTCTAATCTTCAACAGATACCTGAATTTAATATGTTAAAAATACTCCTTACTTACCCCTTACTCAGGGGACCAAACATAAAAACGGTGTTAAAGTTACCTGCCATTTTCCTAGGCACAATATTAAAAGTCTCAGCTTTTGCTTTAGCAAACTCTTTTGAACTTTGATAAAACATACAGCAATTATCCCACATGACACACACTTTATAATAGCAATATAATTTAATTTAAATGTCATGAGATGACTATTCAGCCCCATAAAGGATGGGAACAATTTAGCTGTAACTCAAATTTTGCAATATTGAAGAGGCATGATTATCTCATGCAAATTTACACTCATTTATGCATTATAGCTTCATTTTTGTGTAGCCCCAACAAACAGTAATTAAAAAATGTATGCACATCAAAATGAAAATGTATCATCATAAAATGGAAACAAATAGCAAATATCCAGAAATTTTGGAGTCATAACCATAAATTAAAATTTGATACTAATGGTCAACATTTCTTGTTACAAGGTGTTTGTGTACTTGCTATGTAACAAGTAAGCAAAAAAGTGAAGTGTTTCTGGCCTGCACTTAGAAATTTCTCTTCTAAATGTAATTATTCACTGGAACTGTATTGGTTTTTAGACGTGAAGTGCTCAGACGTTCTTTTCCCCCCATCCACCATCAGATGACACAGGTAAGTCAGCTTATTCAATGAAGTCCAGGTATGCTAGAGGACAGAAAGCTTTTATGTTGCTCCACTCCCAATGAGAAATGAAGATGAGTAAGAGACGAATAAAAATAGCTGGCATATGAAGGTAGATGGCTAGATCTCATTCCACGATAGACATTGCAGAATGAATTTGGTATACTAAATTGAGTATGATCTTGACATTTAAAAACAATTTTACAGTAAAAGCTCCTCTTGGAAAACTCTGATTCCTGGTCATTTATGTGTTTGAATTCCAATGTGGAGTACTCAGCATGTTAAAACTGATGGAAATATGCAAGTCTTTATGAAGAGAGATATAAAACACATGACAATAAGAGTATAAATAGTTTTCAGAACAGTGCATACTTTATAACTTTAAGTAAAAGCAAAGATTTGTTATCTTTATACAAAATATTTCCAGGCAAGTTGTTGATGATGATCATCAGGAGATATCAGCATAAGCCAGGGTCATCTTCAGGAAAATGTCTTACACGAAGTAAAATATGACAAGGAACTTGTGCAGAAGTTTTCTTGGTGGATCTAAGTGATGATTCTTCCGTTAAAGGCAGCCTTTCTGAAATATCATCTAAAACCAATTCTTTGAAGAATTTGTTTAACTGAATGATATTGTTCCTATCACAGACATAGTAGTTCATGCTCATCACAAAGACTGTCATCTGCCCAACCCTCAAACAACAGAAAACTATTGAAAGAATAGCTCTCTACCCAAGTTGCTAAGTAATTGCTTTGTAATGGGCAAAACAACCAAACAAGCCATTTCCCAAACATGCTCTCTAATTTAAGTCTAAAGAGATCAAAGAAGTTTAGAAGAAATTAGGAGAAAGAGTTTAGAGTGTCACCTAGTACAATGACAGAATCCTCCCTGTGATACACCACAATTCAATTTCTGTTTGAGATGATTTTCAACATCTGTGAACACTTACATACTTGAAGACATGTATGTCACCGATGCGTAAAATGATGTCCCCTATATGAAGAACTATCACAAGAGATGTTCACAGTGTCAGACTTCATCTAGTGAACACGTATACTTTGTCTTGTGTTTTGGGGTGAAATACAGCTAGTTGGGATACATTGCCAATGGTGACATACATAATTTTATTAAAAAAAAAAAAAAAAAAGGATTTGGCTTATAGGACCCTCAGGCTTGTGCTTTTCTTAGCAGTTGTTTACAACATACAGAAGAAAGTTTTTAGTGAGAGACTGTTATTTGCTTGGGTATACTGTCAACTGTGTGTTTTGAGCCATTCTAAAAGCAGTAGATTAATAAGTATGCTGAAATACCTTATTTATTTTAAAATTAACATGCTTATTAAATATGTTATACAGGTGAAGAGAAGGGAGATTATTCAGTGTATCTCCTCTAGAAGGTCCTGGTAGAAGGATTAGAAACCTCAAGATACATAAAGTAAACATATCTTATCAGACACTTGGAAAATGTTCAGTGCTAAATTATATTTTGCAAAATCACATTCTGTCACTGTATTCACCTCCCTTGTCTGTTATAGAGTAATAAATGGTTCAAAAGATCTAATTTTCTATTCAATGAAATATTTAGGCTCTTAATTTAGCTTTTCAATAGAAAGTGAAAATTTCAAGTGATCATTAAACCATGACCTGCTGCAAAAAGATTTCTTACTCAATGTTCAAGCACTAAAAGCAGGTGCAGGCACAGGCTATGTAACACAGAAGCGTTTATCCCTTTGTCTTGGTAACTCTAGCTAGTTCGGTTGAGCCTGATTTGCATTCCAGATTTTATATTTAGCTCCACTGAAAACTGGTTAGTCCTCTCATACATTCTTCTGTCATATTTACAAAAGACAGCAAACTTAAATATGATTATCATAAATTACAGGTATACTTCAAATTCTATGATTGTATTTAGTTTTTATTTTAATTTTATTAGATACATCTTAATTCACTTGGAAACAAATTTGTTTTCCTTTTGTGTTTTAAATGGATTGTTCTTTCATGTGTTACAGTGCCTAGTGTCTCATTTATACCCTGTAGATAACTTATGCCTGTAAATTGGGGAATATGTTTCTTTTAGCAAAAAGCAATTTTCCTAATGCTGACTGATCTCATGATATGGTGTTTTGAAGGTCTGATCTCAGATTATTTACCAACTTCTTGATCACGTTCTTCTTTTGTCCCACTAACCAAATTTCAGCAGATGTACATTACACCATGCTCCACTTCTGTGTTTTTTTTTTTTCCTGGTGTATATTTTTATAAAATTCATCCACCCAGAGTGACTGAATGTAAGAGGTGCTTATTTGATACATGTAATTTGATATTACTCAACATACAGAATTTGATCTTTAAACTATCAAATTTTTAGCCCTCAGAGGCTAAATTAGTTGTTGTGGGCTTCAATTCTTGACCAATTCATTATTTTTTATATTATTTCTTTCATCATTTCAACTGTGATAATGTGGGGACCACAGACTGCATTTAAGTGTTACAACAGGCCACAATAAGACCTTCTGTGGAACCCTAACTTAACTCAGGTATGACTGGCATTTCTTTCCATTTTGCATATTCCTTAATAGCATTAGTGATTTTAACGGCTAGCTCAGCTTTACAGTTGGACTGGTGTGTCATCATGATGCAGTGACACAGCTGAATTCTGTTTTTCTTGCATAGCTACGTAGAAAGGGTAAGCACGTTTCTAATATTTTTTAAAAAAATTGTAACTGCAGAGCAGCAACAACATATGGCAAATATATGAAGTAAGCTCAATACATTCAAGTGTACCTCTGCTTTTCTCTTTGTGTCATAGTAGTATGATCTGCAGTTTCTACCATTCAGCACAATAGTGCAATAGCAAATTCAGTACTCACCTTCCCATGAGAAAGAAATACAATTCACACATTGACAAAATATATTGCATAAATTTTTTACAGGTATATTGGGTCCCCCTGCCTGAAAAGACACAGTATACAATACCAAACTTTTTCAAACACTTCACTGCCTTTTTGTGAAGTTATTTAGATCTCCATTTATCTCCCATGAAGTGAGCAAAACAATATTTTTTTTTGGAAAGTGAAGTCTAGCAAAGAAACTCATCCTTTTCTACTTTTCTCCAGAAAAAGAAAGGAAGGAAGGAAGGAAGGAAGGAAGGAAGGAAGGAAGGAAGGAAGGAAGGAAGGAAGGAAGGAAGGAAGGAAAGAAAGAAAAAGAAAGAAAGAGAAAGAAAGAAAGAAAGAAAGAAAGAAAGAAAGAAAGAAAGAAAGAAAGAAAGAAAGAAAGAAAGAAAGAAAGAAAGAAAAAGAAAGAAAGACAAAGAAAGAAAGAAAGAAAGAAAGAAAGAAAGAAAGAAAAAGAAAGAAAGAAAAAAAAGAAAGAAAGAAAGAAAGAAAGAAAGAAAGAAAAAGAAAGAAAGAAAGAAAACATGCAGTGTCATGTTTAGTCAATAGACGGAAAATTTTATTTTCTGGATGCAGCTTTCAGTTTCAGAATTTTTCTTTTGTTTTGTTATAAACAACCATAAGGATCTGTTAGACAGGATGTGTCTCATATTCTCTAATCATGGAAAGAGTATGAGTTTTTCTAGGATGTTGGAGGTGTCCAGCTGGTCTACAGCCTTCCTTTCTTATTTATTTATTTTTTTTTTTTACCTTGTTTGTCACTTTCAGTCTACATCCTGAGCAGATTGCAAACACATTCTTGCTAGCCCTGGAGATTTGAAATTAGTGCACAACCTGAGTTGGCTGACATTTAGCTTATTTCTATATTTTTGTATGCTTCTTTCTGAATAAAAGCCCACCTTCCTCTGCAGATTACATACTTTGTATGCAGCATAATTTTGAGGCAGGAAAATCCTCTTGTACTTTTTTTTTTTAAAAATTAATGTAAAGGGTAATGTGTAGCAACAGCATTTCAGGCTACTAGCAGTAGCTTTTGAAAATGCTTTCTACTAGCTTATGGTCACCTTCTACTTGAAATGTAGATATGGCTGCCTTTAAGTAAACTCTGCAATGTGAAAGTTAAAGCAAAACTTTCTTTTTCACCTTAGATATATTTCACACTCACACTAGTAACTGTGAAAAGTGACTATTAACATCTGTCCTATTGCTAATAAAGTAGCTACATATTCCCCTTTATTCATATAATACCACATGCATACACTCAAAGAATACATGACTTAGTACAGGTGATGGCTGAAAGATGTCAACGTCTAACCATGCTTCCACTCTTGGTTTCTTCAGTAGTCACCCTAAAGATTCACACATATTTGAGGTAATTAAGAGATAGTTTGGGACAATTCACCAATATAATGCTTCTTGTATATGGATATATCACCTAGAATCTTTATGTAGAGCCTTCTTGTAGTGTTTAGAGTTCAAAACATAGTCCATAGGACTCCTTATGAAAATGTTGCATATAATGTAATGTTAATGTTTTAATATATATTGTAATGAATTTACAGTCTTTAGAAGACCAATAAGACTATGAGTGAAACATGCCAGTATTTCTGCCATATTGTCTCTGTGTTCTTATTCCAGAGGATCATAAATCAGATCATTATTCCATGTTACTCCTGTTAATACTGTTAATATCTTTTTTTATAATGGTACTGGCATTCCTCCTGACAAGGATACTATAATGCATCCTCAGCCATCTTTGTATCCATCCTGATGCTTAAATGCAGTAAATAGTGTTTTTCTTACCAAGTAGAAACTGCTAGGATCTTTCCTTGAAACCCATATGGCAACAGCTAGCTTTTCTGCTTCAGGTATTTGGAAGTCAGGTGTCTTCAGTGTTTCAATGAAACATGCTCAAAGTTTGTTTGACATCTAAATGCCCACCAAGCTGCTGAACCAATTTATATCTCTGTGATTTTAGCAATATCTTGTTTCTCCACTTACTTTCTTGTTTACTCTTTCTGTCTTTCTCCCTCTCTGTTTTTGTCGTGCTTGCATGCAAGCAATTTTGCAGATGACTCAAAGCTAGGGGGGATGACTGATACACCAGAGGGTCATGCTGCCATTCAGTGGGACCTGAGCAGGTTAGAGAAATGAGCTGATGAAACTCATAAAGTTCAACAAGGGAACGTGTGAAGTCCTGCTCCTGGGAAAGAACAATGACAGGCACCAGCACATGCTGCGGGCCACTCAGCTGGAAAGCAGCACTGCAGAAAAGATCCTGGTGGTTCTGGTAGACACCAAGCAGAGCATGAGTCAGTAATGTGCCCTTGCCATTAAGAAAGCTAAAGGTGCTCTTGGCTGCCTTAGACAAAGTATTCCTAGCAGGTCGAGGGAGGTGATCCTTCCCCTCTACTCAGCACTGATGAAGCCACACATGGAGTACTGGGC